>NW_003852402.1:13286221-13297106 GCF_000181295.1 Otolemur garnettii | reverse complement strand
CCACGGCACTCTGCCCAGGGGGACAGCTTGAGGCTCTGTCTCAAAAAAAAAAAAAAAAAAACTTATCCTATGTTCTGTAGCCACCTTTAAAAAGGTAGAAAGAAAACAAGAAAGATTAACTTTAATAAAGTGATTTAAAGCTGGACTCAATGGCTTACACCTGTAATTCCAGCACTTTGGAAAGCTAATGTGGGAGAACTGCTTTCAGCTAGGAGTTCAAGTGAGACCCCCATCTCTACCAAAAATAGGAAAACCGGCCAGGTATGGTGGTAGCTGCCTGTAGTCCCAGCTACTCTGGGAACCAAGGCACAAGGATCGCTGGAGCCCAGTAGTTTGAGGTTGCTGTGAGCTGTGATGATGCCACTGCACTCAAGCCTGAGCAACAGAACATGACCCTGTTTTCAAAAGTACTAATAATAATAATAAATTTCATTTAACATCATATGTTTAAAATATTAGCATTTTAATAAGTAACCAATATAAAATGGGATTGACAAGATGCTTTATGTTCTTTTTCCAACGCTCAGTCTTTGAAATCCAGAGAGCCGACAGCACATCTCGCGTGGAAGTGGCCCCAATGCACCTGCCCAACAGCCACACGGGCCAGCGGCCACAGGGCTGGATGACACGGGTTGAAATATTTTCTAACCTTTCACATCAGATTGTTTGGGGAAGTAAACATGACTACAGGCTTGAGGACGGAGTTGGCGCAGAGAGCCTAGAAGCTTCTGCAGTCACACAAGGCTGGCTGAACAGCAGCAGGAGTTGGGAACAGTAGAACCAAAGGGAACTGGGGTTCACTGGGGGTGACAGCGCTGAGGGAAGAGAATGATTACTGGGCAACGGGGGTTCGCAGGCACCACACTGACACTCTCCCTGGGGCCCTCGTTCCCTCATTGGGTACAATCCACTTTCCAGACAAGGGCACTGAGCCTCCAAGGGGTTAAGTGGTTAAAGGTAAAGAGGGGTTCTGGGAGGACCCCTAAGACTTCTGCCTTCAAATCCAGTGAGCTTTCCTCAATGGGGGAGCGGAGGCCGCCAAAACCTGACCTCTGAGCACCTTGCATTTCCCAGCATGGCCACCTGGACAAAGGTAGCAATGTCCCCCGCCTGTGTGATTCTGTCTCCTGCCCCCACCCCAGGGGGCATGTGGCAATGTGTAAGTGTCAGGAGTGGGGAACGGGGAGATGCTACTAGTGTCTGGTGGGTAGAGATCAGGGATGCTGAAAACATCTTACAAGGCACAGGACAGCCCCATGATAGAGGAGGATTTAGCCTGAAATGGCGATAAGGCTGAGGTTGAGAAACCCTGACCTAAGGCAACCGGTTCTTCAGAGAAGACCCTCCCCCACTAAATGCTCAGAGGACCCTGCAACCTCCGCACAAACCACAGAGAGATGTGCAGAGCCACTGTGCTCTCCATCTCCCTCAGAGCCATCTCCTGGGCCTGGGGAAATAAAGTGTGCTGATCTGCACCCCAGCGAGTTCCCTTAACTTCCACCCTTTGTGTGACACCACACAATCTGGGTCCTGTTCTACCCTCCCAGGAACTCAAGTTGAGTGGAGCCGGAGGCAGGCAGGTGGTGTGAATGTTACTTCACACTCTCGGGGCTGACACAGGAAGAGAAGGAAACTGGAGGAAAAAATGGAAAAGGAATCAAAAATCTCCACTTCTGACACCAGCCTCCTTCAACAGTGCACAGCCAAATGGATCTTTAATGCAAATTGGTCTCTCCTAAGGACATATGCTATTCCCAGGGTCAGGAAAGCTGATTTTTATGTTTTTCTTCTGAATGATAAATCAGCCCTTAATCACATCCAGGAGGCTACCCGGGAAGCCCCCCACTGGCGTGTTTTGGTCTTCGTCCTTTTGATTTTCTTTCTGGAAGGAGATGATTTAAGCAGGCATGCCTCACATTTCCATTCCGCTTAAGCAAACACTCATAAGCGTTTAACAAGGGCCCTCACTGCAAAACACACTCCAGCGTTCCAAAGCGTTGAAGGGTCCAGGCGTGCCTAACTGGCAGAGTCTATTGTTCCCCGGAGCTCCAAGGCCTATGGAGGTCTTAGAGAGATATTTCTGTGGCAAAGATACAAGGAAGGTGGCTTTTGCTGTATGTTTAATTCTTGCTCCTCGCCATTCACTCCAGGCCACAAGGTGCATGTTCACTGGGGTACCCCCTATTCTGGGTCCAGGGCTGGGGGCTGGATATGCAGAGATATATAGGACAGGGCCCCCACCCTTGAGGGACGGACAGCAAGACACAAACATTATGAACACGAACACAAGTCAGGATCAAGGGAGACAGGGTTCTCAGGGGAAAAACATCTGAGCTCAGCCAAAGTGGATGGCACAATTTCAAAAGGCTGGGAAGGAAGGAGAAGTTGTCCCTGGCAGAAGGAACCACTAGGAACTGGGCGAAGCCACTCCTGGGACCAGGGTGCGACAGCCAACCACTCCTTCCAGAAGAGAAGGTGGAAAGAACCTGCAGATCTGGCCCAAGGGAATGAGATTGAGATGGATCTCCAATCCTCAGGGAAGAAGCAGTTGAACTTCCCCTCAACCCCCAGGGAACTACTGAAGATAGTTCAGAGAGCAGGAATGGTGGCATCACAAAACCACCAAACCAGAAGGCAGGGCAATCACTAGTGTAGGTGGAGAAAGGGCAAGGCCCAGAGACCCACCTGAAACCCTCCTGCCGGGGGTCCTCCCAGCAGCCACACACGCCCCTGTTCTGGGGGCCATTCCTTGTTAACTTAACTCTGCTGACACAGCCCACCTGTGGGGCAGCACTGTGCTGAGCGCCGGTACTCCCAGTGGTGAGGATACTGACTGGTCTCTGCATGTCAGAGCAGCTCCTCCTCTGCTGTGGACTAGTTTGGAGCTGACCTGTGACCCAGTTCTGGTCACAAGCTGCCAGGAAAACAGAAGTTGTCACAGCATCACCCAAGCCATGGGACACAGAGAACTGGGAAGGAAATTCCTCTTTTGGAACGACACAAACCTATTTGCCTTGGGTCATTAAAAAAGTCTTTCTGGCTGGTCATGGTAGTTCATGCTAGCACCCTAGGAGGCTGAGGTAGGTGGACTGTCTGAACTCATGAGTTCAAGATCAGCCTGAGCAAGAGCAAGACCTCGTCTCTACTAAAAGTAGAAAACCTAGCCAGACGTTGTGATGGGCACCTGTAGTCCCAGCTACTCTGGAAGTTGAGGCAAGGAGATCGCTTGAGCCCAGTGAGGTTGCTATGAGCTATGATGCCATGGTCTGTAGCCTGGGCAACAGAGTGAGACTCCGTCACTCACGCAAAATGTCTTTCCAAGGGTACAGCACAGGGGCTGATGGGCCTCCTGATTTTAAGAATGTTAAACTTGAACGTTGGGCTTCCAATAGGAATGCCCTTTGAAATCTTGTTCCAATGCCCCTCCTGATTTGGGTCATGTAAATATTCTAGTGGCTAAATGAGAATGGCTTTCTTTTTTGATTAAGGTAAAATTCACATAACATAACCTTTACCATCTTAACACATACAATTCAGTGGCATTTATGATGTCCACAATGTTGTACAACCACCATCTTAATCTAATTCCAAGTATTTATCTTTCTCTGAAAGAAAACCACAGTCACCCCCCATGTTCCCCTGACCCACTCTCCGGCAGCTACCAGTCTGGTTTCTGTCTCTACGGCTTTACCAATTCTGGATATCACATACAAGTGGAATCATCCAGCACGTGGCCTTCTGGGTCTGGCTCCGTCCACCTGGCACGACACCTTTGAGGTTCACCCCTGTGGCAGCTCGTATCAGCCTGGAGTTCCTTTAAATGTCCACTGAATGGACATACCACACTTTGCTTATCCCTCCATCAGCTGATGTTGTACTGGAGCTGGTTCTACCTTTGGGCTGACTGTGAACAGTGCTGCCATAAACATTTCTGCACAAGTTCTAATTTGAGGGGAATGGCTTTCTTAATGTGACCTAAATCTCTTCGCTCTGTGCACACAGGATTTATCTTAGTAATGATTTTAAATTTCTAGAACCACCCCCTCCCCCAAGAGAACTCAAACAATAGTAGGTATTCAGTTATATATATCTGGCTTTGTGTGGGCCCTTGGCAACACTGATATCTCATATAAGCCTCCAAGACTTAATATTTGTACATGTATGTCATTATTCCACCCCACAGATCAGAAAACCATGGTTCAGAGTGAGTGAAATAACACACTACACATTATACACATCGTATGGGGCAGAACCAGGATTCAGCATGGGAGAAAAGTGCCTGGTATGTCATGGAGCATCTGGCAGCAATACGGTACCTGTTAACTAATCACACTTCTATTTTTATTTTTTTTTTATTAAATCATAGCAGTGTACATTAATACTATCATGGGGTACAGTGTACTATTTCTGTATACAATTTGAAATACTTTCATCTACTTGGTTAACACAGCCTTCATGTCATTTTCTTAGTTATTATGTTAAGACAGTTATATTCTACATTTAGAGAGATTCACATGTACCCTTATAGGATGAACCATAGGCGTAATCCCACCAATCACCCTCCCTCCACCCACCCTCTCCCCTCCCCTCCCCTCCCCTCCCCTCCCTCTCCCCTCTCCCCATATTCCTGGGCTATAATTGGGTTATAGGTTTCCTATGAAAGCTATAAATTAGTTTCATAGTAGGGCTGAGTACATTGGATACTTTTTCTTCCATTCTTGGGATACTATGCTAAGAAGAATATTTTCCAGCTCCATCCATGTAAACATGAAGGAGGTAAAGTCTAACGAATCACACTTACTGACAGCTTGATATTTTAGAAAACAAAAGAACTAGGTCTTTACTTTGTCCCCCTCTGGTTAACTAATGATAATGTCACAGTATAGAATTTAGTGGGTTATTGCCTCCTTTTACCAGGGCTGCTATAACAAAGTACTGCAGACTGGGTGCCTTAAACAGTCCAGGTATCCTCAAACTATGGCCTGCGGGCCACAAATGGCCCTCTGGGTGTTTTTGCCGCCACTGCCTGTCCTGCTTAGTAGCCAACTCATCCGAGGGCCGCAGTCCAGCCCTCCAACGGTCTGAGACACAATGAACTGGCCCCCTGTTTAAAAAGTTTGAGGACCCCTGATGTTTATCCCATGGTTCTGTGGGCTAGAAGTTCAAGTTTAGGGTGTGAACAGAGCACGCATATTCTCTCTGACAGAGCTAGGGAGGATCTGTTCTGAGTCTCTCTTCCAGCTTCTGGTCATTCCTTGGCTTGTGGTAATTCCAATCGGTGGCCCTGTCTGTGTCCAGATTTCCCAATCAGACTGGCTTAGGGGCCCAACCTGATCCAGCAGGATCTCGTCTTAACTAAAGCATCTGCAACAACCCTGTTTCCAAATGAGGTCACATTCTGAGCTCCTGAGAGTTAGGACTTCAACATATGAATTTGGGGTGGGGGGAGGCATATCACCCCCTAACAGTTACCTTCACTGTCACACAAAAGAAAGGAAGCCAGCATGAGGCAGAGTCAGGAAAAGGCAAGTCAGTTCCATGGGGCCACCTGTCAAAGCGCAGCAGGACTGACTCAAGGCAGCTGGAGGAGACAGGAGAGCCTGGAAAGGGGTCTGGGTCTTGACATTCTAAATGGTGCGAAAGAAAGGGCGTGACGCCACCTTCAGGCAATCTCAGGCAGCCACTGACTCTGACCTCTGGGCATCCAAATTAAAGTAAGCGTCGGTTCCATAACTCATCTCTCACATCTAAAACACAGCATGTGCTTATCTGTTCCAAAATCCATCCAGAGATCTAAATCCCTTCTCCGCGGAGATAGGGAACTAGTCAGGGCTTAGAACAATCGCCTGCTTTTTCTTGCTCCAGGTAAAGAGCTTCCTTCCAGCTAATGCTCCTGCCACCTCCAAAGTTAGAGATTAAGTCTCAAGGCACCCAGGCTTCTATGCTCTATCTCACTCGCACAGCACATTAGACAGGCAGGGCACGTCAAGTTACCAGTCCGGTTAATAAGCGCGAGTTCATTAGTTGTGGGACTGTCAGGAGAACCCAAGCGCTGTGACAGCACACAAAGCTGCCCCCACCGCAGAAGTCAAGCTCCGCGCTTTCCATTTTATCACCCAATTCATAACCTCGCGCTGTCTGGCTTTTAAGAATCCATAGCCTGGTAGTTTTGGTATCCAATAAATTTGTCTTAGTTTGGATGTTTTTTATTTCCCATGCCACTTGAAGACAGCGGGATAAGGTAAATTGTTCCTCTCGCAGGATTTGTTTTTTCAAATCTATAATTTCACGCTGACATGTTCCAGAAGCCGGCGAAGGCAAGGAGGGAAAGAAAGCAGCAGACAGCAGAAGCCCCAACCGAAGATCAAAGCAGCTTCCAGCTGGGAACATGGGAGACAGCTCAATGAGCAAGTTCCACGTGAGCAAATGTCAACTAGTCCATGCAGGATGACCCATCCCTCATCCAGCAAAAAAAAAAAAATACCTAAGGCCAGGCGCGGTGGCTCGTGCCTGTAATTCTAGCACTTTGGGAGGCCAAGGCAGGTGGATTATTTCAGCTCAGAAGTTGGAGACCAGCCTGAGCAAGAGCGAGACTCTTATTTCTAAAAAATAGCCAGACACTGTGGCAGGCACCTCTAGTCTCAGCTACTTGGGAGGCTGAGGCAAGAGGATTGCTTAAGCCCAAGAGTTTGAAGTTGCTGTGAGCTATGATGCCACAGCACTCTACTGGGGGTAAAAGGGTAAGACTCTGTCTCCAAAAAAAGAAAAAAAGAAAAAAAAATACCTATCTAGCACTTAACTATATGTCAAATCCTGTGCCAAGTAGTTTATATAAATAATCTCATTAGTCCTCATGGGCCAAAGGCCTGAAAAAAAATGCCACCACTTTATCTGTATATAAACACACAAATAAATGCACATAAGATATTTATTTTTTCCATCTTTATATAGAACACTGAAACTAAAAATAGAAAGCAATCCCAGCCTGGTGGATAAGAAAAAGCAGCAAGATACTTAAAGAACCAGCACATAGTAAAACATGAATCCATAAATACGGGGTAGCCATACAGTCCGTGCTGTGCAACTTTCGATTGCACACTAACTTTATGACCACCTTGCCTATATATGCACAGACCCAAGATCACGGAGTTTAAGGCTGAAAGTGAACTTGGGGGGGGTGTTCTCTGACACAATACAAATTATCCAGATGGGGAAACTGAGGCTCAAAGGAATGACCTGTCCAGAGTTAGCCACAGAGCATAGGACAGAATTAGGTCTAGATTCCAGGGGTGTCCAACCTTTTTTCTTCTCTGCTGCAAATTGGAAGCAGAGAGTTGCCTTGGGTCACACGTTAAATATATCGACACTCACAAAAGCTGGATGAGCAGAAAGAAAGGTCCATGCATTTTCTGACTCCACCGATGAGCAAAACTGTCCTTACATAATCATCATTCAGCCCGGCGGGCCATCGACTGGATGCCCTGTTAGAATCTGAGTTCTTCTCTTTTATCTTGCCTTCTTCCTCCTCCTCATCAAATCAACTCCTATTTTTAAAAATGTTTAAAAGACTAAAATGCAGCAAGATTCATGATTTGGAAGCATTCAAGATGGGAGGGAGAGAACCCCTTTAGGAATCTCCTGGTCCAAATCCACAGAGACTCACCCAGTGGCCACGGACAGGGAAAGACAAGGAAGCAGCTGCCGGTGGGGATGGAGCTTCTAGGGGTGAGAAAATGTTCTGCAAACACACAATGGGGATGATCACACGATCCTGCGAATTTACGGAAAACCACTGAATTACACACTTTTAAAAGTGTGAAACTTATAGTATGAGAGATTTCTCAAAAAAAAATAATCCTCAGTGACCTGAGAAATGAGGAGTGAGGGCTTCGTAACACAGATACGCAACCACCAAGATAAAGAGTCAAGTTTAAAAGAGAGGCTGGGGGAGGGAGGTCTACTAGTGACTTAGTTTTCCTGAGTAATGTCCAGACCTAAGCACGTTAGGCAATAGCGCCTCACTGGTTTAATCTGCATAATCATGCCGGGACATAAATGTCAGGCTTCCCAACTTACAGGTGAAAAGACTAAGTTTCCAAAAGGTCCGGAGAGGCCCCCAAGATCATATACTCCTAGCAGGGCCCAAAGCTGGCTTCCAGTTCTTCTATGATAGCACCTAGCTAGAAATTGTAATTTGTTCCAACTGGATCTCTCTCATCTATGTCCCCCTTAAGCAGACTGATTTTTTGAAGGAAAAAAAAGTAGCAATTATTGGAAGAACAGTTTTGAGATTTCCTGGAAGCCACCCTGGAGTCAGGTCATGGAGAAAGGGGAAAGAGGTGGAGGTCTGAGAAATTTACATGCAGAGTTTCCATAAAAGGAAGGACGGGCATCTGCTGCAGGTACTCCGGGCAGAAGGGTTTTTTTTTTTGTTTGTTGGTTGGTTTTTGTCTGTTACTTTCATAAAATTAAATAGTGGGCTACTAGGTATAAGAAATGGTACTTTGCCACCCAGCTGGGGATGGAGGGCATGGTCGCAGAACGAGACAAAGACAGTGTCCCAGCCTCAGCATGACTCTGACCACCTCTGCTGGAGAAGGGGCTTTGCATCCCTAGCTGTTGCTGACCACCAGGCTCCTCTGAAAGCAGAAGGCAGAATCAGGCTGGACAGGGATTAACATTGTCTTTCATCAGAGGATTATAAAGACCACACATGTGTTCTAAAGGAGCTTCAAAGCTGGTAAAACCAATCAACACTGAATCCCTAAGGCAATCCCTCACTTCTTCTTCTGTGCATGATGGATTCATGAAACATCCAATCTGCCCTTCACACACCACCTCCTTGGTAAAGCCAACCAGATAGATGCTTTGGAGCTTCCACTAGACTCCGGTTCATCAGAACAGGCTAAGGCAAGGGGACCTCTTGAGGTTTGAAGCTGCTGTCAGCTAGGATGCCACAGCACTCTGCCCAGTGCACAGAGCGATACTCTGTCTCAAAAAAAAAAAAAAAAAAAAGGAGGCGGGCACAGTGGCTCACGCCTGTATTCCTAGCACTCTGGGAGGCCAAAGCAGATGGACTGCCTGGGCTCAAGAGTTTAAGACCAGCCAGAACCAGAGCAAGACCTGTCTCTACAAAACACAGAAAAACTGGCCTCCTATAATGGTGCAGTCCTGTAGTCCCAGCTACTAGGGAGGCTGATGCAAGAGCATCACTGAGCCCAGGAGTTTGAGGTTGCTGTGAGTTAGGACCCCCTCCACACTCCAGGGCGACAGAGTGAGACTCTGTCTCAAAAAAAAAAAAAAATTAAAAAAGAATACTTTTCCTGTGTCGTTTAACAGTTGCAACACGGCTTTATTCCTGACGAACAGGACAAGAGCACGACTAACCAGCAGGAGCATTTTCTATCCTATCCTCAGCAGTCTTTGTGTCAAACTCCATATTTTAAGCACTTTACATATGTTCCTTCCTGCAGTCCAACCCTGTAAATCAGGCAGCCCGATCCCCGTGTTATAGAAAAGGAAATAAAGCAATTTGCCCAAAGCCAGTCGGCGGCGATGGAACAAGAATGGGCGACATCCGACTCCAAACATCTCTTTTCCGCTGCATCACTTGTTTACAGAGCAGGAACCCCTGGCCGTTCACTAAAGAACAACTAAATTCTCACTTAGACTTCAGGGAGCAGAAATAGAAGGTGAGGACGTCTAACACCCCAATTTGCCTTTTAAACTATTTCGGAGTTCAGATACTCCAGGGCAAGATTAAATAATGTTATCAAAAATTTAAACGACAGGTGATGATCTACCCTCAAAGAAATCCGTCCTTCTGTTTTCAGGTGATGGTTGCAGGTACTAAGAAGCACAAATGGAATTTTACTCTACACACATACAGGCACACATATTCACATAAATATGTAACATATTATATATACTATATATATATTCATATAGTATATATGCTTAGACAGGGTACACATACTACGTACTGTATACACAGTACATATGTACATACATTTTGTGCACATATAGACACATACACACGTTCTTTTACTTAAGTTCACCAGCCATCCTATGAATTAGGAAACAGGTGTGCAGATGTTACACAACTCATCAAGTCACTTGATGAGTAACATGAGTAACTACCTGGTCCAGCCCAGGCCACACCATTACTCTTGCTAACCCCCTGCCCCAGTTCATCCCAGAGTGACTCCTGGGTGTCCACTACCCCAGGCTGACCACGTGCACAACAGAAGTCACCAGGGCTGGCAGGAACCCAGTTTCTACAAAACTCTGACAAGTGTGGAGAAAAAAAAAAAACCCAAAACGCTCTAAAACACATGGGTCCTGATCACAGGGCCAATTGGTGGAGCAAAAAGCATCAATTTGTTCTTATTTAGAAATACTTTTAAGTTGTTTGTCAAACAAAATGAGCTTCTCTGCCAGATGAGGTCTCAATTTTCTAAGTTCATTAGCAGCTGATGAACAGAAAGGGTCACCTGGTGATTTAATGATTTGGCCCTGACCCTTGTCAAAGCCACTTAAAAAACAAAAAAAACAAAAAACAAAAACATAATCCAAGCTGTCAAGCAAGAAGGAAATCCTACTTGATCTAATTTGTATACTACTTCTGTGCAAACAAGGAGTAGATATTTAGACATGTTATATTAAGTTGCCATAAGCAGGGCAGAGTGGTTAAAAATACTTAAATGAAGAGGAGGGAAGAGGAGGGGAGAGAAGGGGAGGAGAGGAGAGGAGGGAGGAGAGAGGAGGGAAGAGGGAAGGGAAGGGAAGGGAAGGGTAGAGGGAAGGGAAGGGAAGGCATTTTAACAGAGTGAAAACCAAGCAGGAAAGATTGAATTGGGTAATTTGGAAATCACTGGTGACCTAA
>NW_003852402.1:13279295-13286201 GCF_000181295.1 Otolemur garnettii | reverse complement strand
AGGGGAGGCAGCAGAACTATTTAAAATGCACAGCATCTGAAACCACATGCAGCACTAAATCGCCTGGAGGCCAAGTCTGACAACTTCTTTATTATTTTTATTTTTTTATTCCTGTAGGTAGCAGAAACATGCTTCTAAATTACAAAAAAATCAGGATCATTAGGAAAGGGTAGAATTCCTCCAAAAGCCCATCATCTCCTGTGCATAAGTAGGGCACACTTTTCAGGTGCTGGGAAGACAGCAAAGGTTCCAGTTCTAATAAGTTCCAGTTCTAATAAGGCCCTTGTTGAGAGATAAATGCTCTAATTTTTTACTATTCAATTAATTTTAAACTGCAAAGGAACATGAAGATACTTATTCAGGTGACATTAATTGGAAAAAGGAATCCCCAATATATTGTCTCCAAATTGCAACCTCCCCCTTGAGAGCTACCAAGGGGACATTGAATATTGCTACTCCACAGCCAATGGACGCTTCTACTTGGAAGAATTACTGACGCTAGTTACAGTCACAGCCCTTGGAAGTCCACCCAGGCTCTCCAGCACTGGGAGAAATCACCCAGGAAGGGGGGATTCTGCTATCCAGGAAATGCGCTCCTAACTCTCGCCCCACTGCCCCCAAGGGTCTCTGAGCATTGGCTTCCTCCCCGATTTTAACTTTCTTTCTGACCCTTTCAGTGTTCACTCAGTTCAATTCTCACACCCTCAGAGACAATCTCCTGTTGCACTAAATACCTCCCCACCACCACTATAACTCAGTAATAAGATAATTTTCCAAGTATGTTTAAGTTGAGAGGGTTCTGCCCTCTAGAATGTGAGAAGATCTCTAAAACCTCTGATTTACTGGTTAACCCAAATGTGTAGACAAGTCCCGGAGAGGCAAGCTTCAGGGAGTAAGGGGTGATAGATACTTCGACAACTTTATTCCCTGGCGTGATGTTTCCTCCCAAAGCTAGAGGTAAAAGTTTCCATCAGGGCACTTTCTATGCTCTTCCTAATGACAGGTCTTCAGAGGGGACATCGCCATAGTCTTCTGAAATGGCCTTCAACTTACAGAATTTCAGACTTCCAATGTAACACCAGATACAAAATACTATACATTTCAAAACCAAATAAAAACAACTTCATGATGGGCCTTGGGAATGCCCTTCCTCATTCATGCAGGCTTCCTTCACGAAGTCCTCCTCAACTTGCCGAATGAGAAAATCAAGCATGAAATTCAGCTTTTTAAAAAACCTGCAGGTGTGGTAAGGAAGGCGTTATCACTTGAGCCAGAGAGGTCTAGACCAGCCTGGCAACCTAGCGAGACTCTGTCTCTATGACAAAAGAAGAAGAAAATACCCAGATATGGATGGTATACACCTATAGTCCCATTTACTCGGAAGGCTGAGATGAGAGGATTGCTTGAGCCCAGGAGTTCAAGGCTGTAGGTAAGCTATGACTGTGTCACTGCACTCCAGCCTGGGCAACACAGTGAGACTCTGTCTCTTAAGAATGGAAGAAAAAGCGTCCTATGTACTCAGCCCTACTATGAAACTAACTTACAGCTTTCATAGGAAAGCTATAATCCAATTATAGCCCAAGAATATGGGGAAAGAGGAGAGGAAGGCGAGAGGAGGAAGAAGGATGGGTGGAGGGAGGGTGATTGGTAGGATCACGCCTATGGCTCATCTTATAAGGGTACATGCAAATCTTTCTAAATGTAGAATATAAATGTCTTAACACAAGAACTAAGAAAATGACATGAAGGCTATGTTAACCAGTTGGATGAAAATATTTCAAATTGTATATAAAAACAGCACACTGTACCCCATGACTGTATTAATGTACACGGCTATGATTTAATAAAAAAAAAAATCACAAAAACAAATGGAAGGTCTGCTTTTAGCTCTTTGAGGACTTTCCATACTTCTTTCCACAAAAGCTGTACTAGTTTGCAATCTGACCAGCAGTGTATACATGTTTCCTCTCTGTGCCCGCGCCAGCACCAGCAGCCTTGGGAATTTGTGATGTGGGCTAGTCCCATCGGGCTTAGGTGATATCTCAAGGTTGTTCTGATTTGCATTCTTCTGATAACTAAGGACCATGAGCCTTTTTGGAAACAAGTATGGAGAATCCTTAAAAAGCTAAAAAGTAGACCTTTCACTGGATCCCACCATCCCATGACCAGGTATCTACCCAGAAGAAAAATAATCATTTTATCACCAGGACAGTTGCATGCACATGTTTATAGCAGCTCAATTCGCAATTGCCAAGATGTGGAAATCTAAGTGCCCATCAACTCACAATGGATTAATAAATTGTGGTGTATATACACACACACCATGAATTACCATTTAGCCATTAAAAAAAGATGAAGACTTTACATCTTCCATATTTACCTGGATAGAGTTAAAGAACATTTGTAAAGTATCTTAAGAATGGGAAAGCAAACACCCTATGTATTCAATACTAATTTGAAACTAGCAGATGAACAACTACAGGCCCTCGAGAAAGAAGAATATAATTAAATTCAAGTAGAGGGGTAAGTTCCCACTGAACAGATACAATGGAGAGGTCCTCCTAGGTGAAGGACTCCACTACAACTGGGATACTACCTAACAAAAGCAAACCGTGTAACCCAATTATATGTACCCTTATACTAATCCAAAATTTAAAAAAGAAAGAAAGAAAGAAACTCACCCAGGTGCAGTGGCTCACACCTATAATTCTGGCACTCTGGGAAAGCAAGGTGGGAGGACCCCCTGAAGTGAGGAGTTTCAGACCAACCTGAGCAAGAGCAAGACCTCATCTATACTAAAAATAGAAAAATTAGCCAGCATGGTGGCACGAGCCTGTAGTCCCAGCTACTGGGAAGGCTCAGCAAGAGGACTGCCTGAGTCCAAGAGTTTGAGGTTACTGTGAGTTAAGCTGAGGCCATGGCACTCGAGCCCAGGTTACAGAGTTAGACTGTCTCAAAAAAAATGGCCGAAAGGCTTACACCTGTAATCCTAGCACTCTGGGAGGCCAAGGCAGGTGGATTGTTTGAGCTCACTCCAGACCAGGCTGAGCAAGAGCCAGACGTCATTTCAAAAGATAGCTGGGCATTCTGGGGGGTGCCTATAATCCCAGCTACTTGGGAGGATGAAGCAAGAGAATCGTTTGAGCCCAGGAGTTTCAAGTTGCTGTGAGCTATAACACCACAGCACTCAACTTCAGGACAATTGAGTAAGACACTGTCTCAGAAAAAAAAAAGAAAAGAAAAGAAAAGAAATCTTCATCTTCACTCATATCTCAGTTTAAAAGTACTTAGTGAGAAAGTTACTTCTCCCGTTGACAAGTCTTCTAATGGTTTTCAGGGGAGTGTCAGCTATAGGCCCTAGTAGCCCTCTGACACCGGACCAAAGGGAACTGCTAGCTCGTATTCAGATAGTTTGGGGTTGGCAGTGGCATTGAGCCAGACTTGAACATGATCTAGTGCCTTTGGTTCCATGTTATTTATGAAAACTGTTATAAATTTCTTATTGCCATAAATATATTGAAATAAATTATAAGGTCTTAAGCAGACAGGACCAAATGCTCAAAAGAAATATGGGGATGGCAGAGTTTATGAAACCCTGCCCAGTAATGTCCAGAAGGCCGGGGGCTGAGTGTCCAGCTGGTTCGCAGCCGTGTCCACCACACCTGGCGCAGCTCCTGGAGCCCAGCAGCCTCTATTTGTGGAGGGAAGCTGACCTAGAGTGAGTCGTGCAAGGACACAGCAGGAATGGAAACAGAGTCCAAAACATTTTCAACTCTAGAACTCCACGCGAAACTGCTTCAAAAACCAATCTACCCTTGTTACGAGGATGAAAAGAAAACAAAGATGGTTCTGCTCCTTGAGCTGCTTATAACTTAGCAGAAATACTTAGAATTTGCACTACCCTGACATCTCTACCTATCTTTTTTTCCTTCAAATACATGATGAAAGAGGAAGCAATGTCTCTCTGGAAGCTGACCGGAGTTTAAGATAACCTGTCAAAAAGACTGAAAAAAAAAAAAAAATCTCACATTCAGAGCATCGACTAATCTGAAGTGCCAACTTCCCAAGTTTCACAAAATATAAGATATCACAGACGGGGTTTCCAAAAGCTCTTTTGAATTTTGTTTTCACAGCAATGCATACCCAGACTATTTATTTAGACAACTTCAGACGTTCCGATCCTTTTTTGTTCTTGTTGTTTTGTCTTTTTGCTTTCAAATGCCCACAAGCACATGTCCTTTCAAGGTGAACTCCAGATAAAATTCTACCCAAAACAACGGCAGTAACTTTTTGTTCGACTAAACCACGAACACAGCTTCCTTAAGAGGACATAAAGGATAGACGCTCTGTGTTATAACTTGTACTATTTAGAAAGACGAGACTTTTAAATGGAGCGCTCATTTTTCTAGACGTAAATGAGAAAAGGTCATGATAATGAGATCATTTTGAAAGTCGCTATGCTGTCGACCAAAAAGGTGGCAGCCACCTTCGGATCTTCCCCAAGCAATTTAAGTGCGGTCAGGTTGACTTGGCAGGACCGTGACAACTGGCAACAAAGCCAAAGAAATAAAAAAAGCAGCAGCATCGTGTGGGGTTTACTAGACCCCAGGAACTCAGTAATTTCCATGCATTTCAGTCTGGCATGAAGGGGAACTCAGGCACATTAGAAGAAGTTTAAATAATTTTCAGTCTTTTCTGTTTGAGAAGAAAGAAACATACAAGTTTAGAAAATTTTCCATGAAATCATTATGCATCTTTGGTTTGATTTTGTTTTTCGAAATGTTGCTGCCCCAGGGGACAAGTATCCTTTCATTTGAAAACTCATCTGTATGTATGAAACACTTTACCCCACACAATGCCTTCTCATTACCTTACTGGGCATTTTATGGATTAGTTTCTGTAGCAAAAATGCTGCTAAGGAGCAGAGATTATTATGCAGAAATCATTAGGGACTTTGGGGTGGCCGCTAAGCCCAAGGCTTGCTGCTTCTGTAACTAGCAGTACTAGTACTACAACTACTCTACTGGCAGGGTTAGCACTTTACTACTAATCCATTTACTATGAACAACTACCAGCACCTGCCCATAAATGCATTAATGTATACATGATCTATGTGTTTATGACATATTAAAAAAAAAAAGAGAGAGAAAAATAACTGTCAGTCTTTGTGACTAAGGGAAAAAGAAGTTATTTTTGCATCTTATTTATTGATTGTCTTCTCCGTGCCAGGACAGGCCCTTGGTAATATCATCTCATTTGCCCCTTCCAAAACTCCAATGGGTAGCCTTTATTATCATCTGTCCTCTTTTCTGAGGTATGTGATACCCAGGGAGCTTAAGTGGAGTGCCCAAGGGCCCCCGCTGACCTAACAGAGCCGGAGTTCAGACTCAGAGGTCTCAAGTTCAAGGCCAGTGCTATTTTCACTCTGTATGGCAGAATATAGGATGGCTGCAGACACCACGGAATTAAGACACGTGAGGAAGGCAAAGGCAATGACCAAGAAAATCTGTTATAAGGAACCTCCCAGGAGGGCAGAGGGTGGGTGAATGAGAAGGAAAGAGAGGCATCTTTCATTCCCTACAGGTTATGTTACGCACCAGAACAACCGAGTCCCGTGTTAAAAAAATAAAAATAAAAACCACCGCACACAAACTAAATACCCAAGTTTTGCATGTAGGCATTCCCAAGCCCACCTCCACCACCATCGATGCCCTTCTCTCCCTCCCCCTTCCCTAACCAACATTTTCAAATTTCCCAGGAGAAAACAGACTTCCTTTCCTGCTATCTTCAGGACACCCCCCAAATCCCACCCATGGAAAAAAAAAAAAAAGAAGAGGGTGGAACTGGGGAAGGGGTAGAAGGAGACATTGAAATTGAGGCTCTCATCCATGCCAAGTACCATCTCCTTTAATACCCATGAGCAGCTTTTCACCCCAAAAGCGAAAGCCCCCAAGCCAGCCTGGTGGAATGGAGGAGGCAGGGAGTTCCGTGATGTGCCAGCAGTGCCAGGAAGATTTATGAGATGTTTACCCCATTCCTACAGCATCTTGGAGATAAGTGTTCAATATGGCATTATTATTCACATTAGCAATCCAAAGAAGAGTTGGAAAACATGTTCTGAAACTTTAAAATGTCAGTCTCTCTCTCATCACCCCCGATCGCTACAGGGCTGTCAATTTTAAAAATATCACGCTGGAGGAGAAAAGGAAACAGCCAACCACCCCACATCTGATAAAGGAGATGAGACTTTTCCAGGCTTCACTGAGTAAGGACAAAGCCAGGCTCAGCTCCTGGATGGCACATGTAACGCCCACCAGGACCAATGGAAAGAGGACCCTCCAAGCAAGAAGCAGCGGCTTCTGATAGCTTCCCTCTGATTAAGACTTAAATTTAATTTTCTTTATTTTCTTTTTCCTATTTCATTGTAGGAAATAAAAGGCCCCACCTGCCCACGTCCCACTCCCAAACTCCTAGCACAGGCTACGGGAAGTGAGGAACTCCCCACTTCTCTCGAAAAACCAGCTTTCATTCCGGAAGATGGGGGGGTTCTGTCACTTTCTGGGTCCTCCTGCCTCCCCCCAAAACAAGGAAAAATCCTTCTCCCCCCAGAGACTTTTTTCCAACCCATCTCCTAATCTCTGTGGTATGTCTGCACGATTTGTTCATCACCGCAGACCTCTTTCTTAACTAAAGCAAGCCCCTCCTTTTTTTTCTTGAGAATCTTACTGCCTCACTGTCATAACACAAAAAGGGGTTGGTGTGAGAATCTTTTGCTTTCATGCAAATGGATCTAAAAATAAAGGCAAGCGAATAAAGAAGGAATTGATAACTATACCTTCATTTTTCTGCAAAAGAATAGTTTGGTTTCCAAGTTTTCTTTTCTTTTCTTTTTTTTTTTTTTTTTTG
>NW_003852402.1:13275561-13279121 GCF_000181295.1 Otolemur garnettii | reverse complement strand
ATTGTTGTTTGGCAGGTCCGGGCTGGATTCAAACCCGCCACCTTAGGTGTATGTGGCTGGCACCTTAGCCACTTGAGCCACGGGCGCCGAGCCGGTTTCCAGGTTTTCTACAGAGCCTCTTTTCTTACAGGTGCAGGGAAAGTAAAGTTTATTAATGAGGAGGGAAAAACTGGGCCTGAACGGTATAAAGCTTCAGGCATGAAGATGGTAAGTTTATTTGTGGTATGATGCCCACCCACCCTAATCGCAAATGTCCAGAAGCTTTTCAGGACCCACATTCGGGTCCATGAAGTGTGGGACTGGGTACCACGTGTCTGTGCATGTAATTTGTGAGTAACTTACAAAATGCTGATGGAGACAGAGAGGCTGTCTTTTCCCAGATGCTGGACCACAAAAGATGGTATCTCAGTTTGATTCTTTTCTGCTGAGACGAGGTTGGGAGGGAGGAAGCTAAAAAGTTCTGACAGCCCAGGCACCAGCAATCCCAGCTGGGTCCTGACGGCTCAGACAGGACACGGGGTACCTCTGCCCACAGACCTTGCTTTTTAAACCAGAACTCTTCCCTTCCTGAATTGAGGCTGAAAATCTTGGAGGAGCAGGTGGTTGTGAGAGTCAAGAGCTGGCTCTTGAGACGGACAGATCAGAGTTTAAATGCCATCTGCCCTCTCATGCTGTGTGGCCTTGGGCACAGGACACCAAAGCTTTGAACTCAGTTTCCTTGTCTGTCCAGCACCCACAGACTCAATTTCCCAAAGCGCAACAATCTTGTAGGTGAGAGGGGACGCAAATCATATAAAATGAGGCCCAAATACCTGGGAGGAATGAGACTGTCTAAGTACTGTTTTCCTCAGCCTTTCACGTGGCATGGGGCTCAGCGAAGGGTAATGGCTGTTGCCGATCCTATTTTTAAAAGAACTGGTCTTTTGAGAGCTTTGAATTCAGGCTCTTCCTTTGTAAACTGCATTCTGGTGGAAATTATTTAACCCTAAGCCTCAATTTCCTCACCTAAAAGAGGTGAGATAAGAGGTTTGGAGTCAGGCTCCTTCTTTGTAAACTGTAAAATCTGGCAGAAATTATTTAACCCTAAACCTCGATTTCTTCTCCTACCAAGCGGGATGGCAAGAGAATCAGCTGCAGGGCTGCTGAAAGTTCGGCATGGGAGAATTTAAGTACTTAGCACAATGCCTGGTGCATAGGAAGTACGTTATTAGCTAGTATGTCATAATTATTACCACTGTTTATTTAACATTTACGTGTTCATAGATGTAACCAATTTAATCCTTGCAGCAGCCATGACTACATGCACATTAATACATGTGTATAAGGAGTTTTATGTGAGTGTAGTGTGTGTATAAGGAGTTATATATTAGTGTAGTGTGTGTTCATAAACACGGCAGACACAGTGGTTAGGAATGTAGACTGTCAAGCCAGAGACGGACCAGGTTCAAATCCTGCCTCTGCCATTTCTGACATTTCTGGGCCACTTCTGACATCTTCTTTGTCTGTAAAATGCAATATATGTACACACCTTGTAAGGGTTCCCTGAAGTTTAAATAACGCCATCTATATCTAATGATTAAATCATACCAAGAGTCAAAATAGTCCTCAGGTGTGCACTTAGACACATGTGTAACCAAATCAGCTAATTTAACAGCTTATCAGAAACTTTTCTAAGAGGTTGGTTCCAAAGACGACTAGAGACTAGACAGCTAGGAATCTGGAAGACCAGAAAGGAAGGAGGTGACAGAGCTCAGAGGGACATCGGTACCGCTGACCAGCCTCACCTCTTTCTGACCAGGAGCTCCTGGCAGCTACAGAAGTGACCATGATGGGAGCCACCTCTAGCCCCAAATCTCTAGGGAAAAAGCGAGTGAAACATCTACAATAACCCAGCTTTGAAATTATGAATCAAAGAAGTAGGGAGCTGGGAACAGTATCTTCTAAGTAAAATTATCACACTAAAGAAGAACAGAATGAAAGAAACAGGGCGATGAAAACATCAAAATGCCTCTTGTGGGCGACCCTGGGAAGGGCAAGGAACAGTAATGAGGGAATGTTTACCTTAGAGAGGAGAAGGTGCGACTTGGGCTCGTTCCAAAGCATCCCCAAAGGCGGTAACGACAAGAGTGGGACGTGGCAAAGAGTGTCAGACACCGAGGAGGATGGATGGACCCACGGACAGCTGGTTGTAAGTCACCCCAGAATAAGTGGGGGCAGAGGAAGACGACAAGGAAAGGGGACCTCTCCAGTTGGGTCGTTCTCACTGCACCCCCAGCCTGGGCCCCTGCCTTCTCAGCTCCCCTCCATCTTCTGCCCCAGCCCCTATAACCTCCACCTTCCCTGCCTTTAGACCAGCGGTTCTCAATCTGTGGGTTGCTACCCACAGGAACTGTATTAAAGAGCTGTGGCATTAGGAAGGTTGAGAACCACTGCTTTTGACACTGTTGCTTGGTCACGTACCCCACAGGCTTTTTCTCCTCTTTCCTCTTCCCAAAAGACCCAGGGGGCAAATCAGCAGTCTGAGTTTGGGGAGGAGTCCTACCATCCTAAACTGTATGGATGGTTCCAACTAGCATACACAATCGGTGTAACCAAAGCTCCCTTGCCACGGGGATTGATTCAGGGTGGCCATGGCCAGGGGTGCTCCAAGCATGGCGGAGCTGATAGTGGCTGGAGGAAGAGCACAGGGTGTGTGACACGGCAGGAGACAAATGGTCCATCTCACCTGAAATTGGCTCTGCCTCGGGGATTCTCAATTCCAGCAAACTTCTAGGATCTTCCCTAACCTGCTTAAGCCAGTTTGCAGATTCTGCTCCTCACGATCAAAGGCATCCTAACCCGCACAGGGACTCTCGGAGTTCTGCGCCTCCTTTAACTGTAAAGTGATCCTGAAGAGAAACTGAGTTGAGTCTTAACCCACCTGAGCATCCTTCCCCACCCGGCCCCCGCTTTGTTTGGCTCACCTATAAACAGGGATCAGAATCCTAATGTGCATGGCTGCTGTGTGAATTATATAAGGCAGTAAGCGCTAAAGCATTGGCCATGTCTGAGATAGCGTGAGCATCGGTGTCGCACACGGGCACACACGTAGCGCCTTTCTCTCTCAAAATGAGCAAGTTGATTGCATCATAAAAAGTATAAGTAGAAAGGAATACAGAAAAACCTTATGGGATTTCTACAGCTTGAAAGGGAGGAACGATGAAAAGAGCAACCCTGGGGAGTGCTCCACGGATGACAGTCTCCTTTCTTTCATCCATTCTTTACCGGCTGACGCTGGGCTTTTTTTGCACCGAGAATGTTCCACACAGGAACTGCTGCTCCAAATGCTGGACAGAGGCACTTGTCACATTTTTCAAAGGTCTACTCTGAAGGAGATGACAGAATCACCCAGGTCCCTGCCACCCCAAGCGCCTTCACACACTGGAGGAGGATGCGCCGAAGGAAACCTGCTACCCGGCCAGCTCCATTTGGTCTGTGAAACCCACCCGCGATCCTGCATGGGAAGGGACTCTCCAGGAGGAAGGGACTCTCCAGGAGGAAGGGACTCTCCAGGAGGAAGG
>NW_003852402.1:13229082-13275446 GCF_000181295.1 Otolemur garnettii | reverse complement strand
TCTCCAGGAGGAAGGGACTCTCCAGGAGGAAGGGACTCTCCAGGAGGAAGGAAGTCTCCAGGAGGGAGGAAGTCTCCAGGAGGCTTTCCCTACGCACCAACATGAAGCGCATTCTCCCAACAGTGCAGTCACGGAAATTCAGAGTTAGAAGGAACCTTCAAGGTCAAGCATCTCCACTTCCCTCTCAACCCTATCTCATTCAATTAACATGTATTCATTAACATCATAATGTTATTTTAATTTTATTCATGAACATTATAGTATTATAATTCACACTGAATCAGCATTCCATTAACAACACTGTGGATCTTGGTCATGGACAGTAGTGAATTCTGGCCCCTGGTCTGCAGGGATGGTTCAGGTACCTTTATCCAGTATTATTCTCCAGATTCCCAGAGTTCCTTTTTCTCCAGGAAATTATGGATTGCAACTTGGTCCATGGAGAGCCAGCGATGTGCCTGGCCCCTTGCAGAATGTGGTCAGTGGCTGGATATCACGGCAGAGAGGCACTTGCAATCCTGTGGGTAGGACCGCGCAGCTGGAGAAGGCGCATCACTGCCCACCGTCCGGTCAGGAACCATTTGTGGAGCAATGCCACGGCCAGGGGCTGCTGCCGAGAAACGAGGGCACGATCCACATAGCGGAGACACATGAGTAGACGGCTTGCTCTAACAAATGGGATGCCTGTTTTGGGTGGACAATTAAGTTTGTAAACTCATGCTAGAAAAAGTGCTACATATCTCATGGCCGAGTATCACCACGATCATGGTATCCCCCTTGGGAAGCTACGCACTGTTACCGGCGCCTCGGCCACCCATCAGAGCAATTTGGGAACTCTTTTTCCGGAATGGCCATCAGAGCTGTCATCATACTCCCCAGATGGCCATCAACCCAAAACTCCCTCACCCACCCCATTATCCTTCTACCCCAACCCTACACCCTGGCAACTACTCATCTTTTATGCTCTATAATTCTGTAATTTTGAAAATTTTATATAAATGGAATAATAACAGCATGTGACCTTCTGAGACTAGCTTTGGTTTCCTCCTGTTGAGTCTGGGCAGCTGTTTCTATATTCTGCATACAAATCTTCTGTCACACACGTGATTTATGTCACCTTCTCCCAGCCAGTGGCTGGTCTTTTTACCCGCTTTAACAAATTCTCCTACAAAGCCACATTTTAAACACTGACAAAGTCCAGTAGCTCTGTTTTGTTTGGTTTTCGTCTGCTTTATGGATTGTGATCCTGGAGTCCACTTTTCCTTTTCCTGGAAGATTAGTAGAGGGGCAGGGGCAAATTGCTCAACCCCCATGCCTAGTTCCCTCATCTAAGACGGGAAGATAATTATAGCACCAACCTCACAGGTGGCCATAAAAATTGTAAGAATTAAACCATACGAAGCACTTAACAGGACACCTGACGTTTGCTACTGCTCTTATTTTTATTCTCTCATAAAAATAATACCTTCTTTGACTCAGATTTTCTTATGAAAGTCCAACAAAGAAATGCCTGCGAATAACTAAAATAAAAAAGAAAAATGAGGGACTGCCCTGCTATGTACAAAGCAATGATGAGGCGGAGGGGGCGATGACGGATGAATCTTCTGAACCCAGAAATTATACCACGTTTCACAAACAAACGCTATGTGGGAAAGAAAAGGAATTCTGACCCCAGGAAATGCCCAAAATAAAAGTGATAATTTAGCTCCTTCAGCTCCTAACTGCTGACTCCACAATCTCTTATACTCCCACTGCAAAGGCTCAGAGCGGGAGGGAGGGGCCCGGGAGGGGGGCTAGTCTCATTCTCACATAGAGGGGAGTTTTCAGGCCCTGCTGAATCTTCCAGACTACTCCGTTTGGGGGTCTTCTTTTAATTATCACTGGCAGGGGAATGAGGACAACGGCCGCTTGCCTTTGGGACTGGTTATGGCCCCAACTGTGTGCTAAACAGGACTCTGAGTCACCTCGAAGCCAAATGAAAAGACTATTTTAAATTAACCCTTGGGAACTCTCACAGGGCTTTCTTCCCTCTCCTTTGCTTCCATGGCCATGAAGGCAGGGACAGAGGACAACCCTGCCCTGATCCCTCTGTTTAGATATCTCCTTGGATATATAAATGGTAGAGTGACCTCTCTCACTACCAGGGAGAACTGGGCATCTGCACTTATGTGAACCCAGAGGGACTTGTGACATCACTTCCCACCTGGGAACAAATATTTGCTCCCATCTCTACCTCCCTCTCCCTAATCAAACCCCCAGAAGGGCAGGGACCCGACTGAATTCACGCCAGGGCTGCAGTGTCTACAGCATCATCAGACACATACGCAGGGTAGTAAGTTGCCTGGCATGGGTGGGTGGAGGGCAGACAGATGGACAAATGGACAGACAGGAAGATGGGTGGCCAGATGGACACACCGATGAAAACTGAAAGAAGAGTAGAGACATCAAGAGAGAACAAAGGATTCTTTCTCTGCCAGTGTCCACCAGTGCCTCAAAGCTACTTCTCTGACTCCCTGAAGACAGCAGTCAGTCCCCTCTCCTTAATAAAAGCTGCTCTTGCATCTCAGAAGCAAGAGAGGACTTCATTTCCCCCAAAGCTTTAGGGCAGTGCTATTCAACCTTTTTTATCTCATGGCATATTTGAATCTATAAACTTCCATGGTATCCTTAAATATGTTGATCAAAAAAATTGTAAAAAAGAATATGCTTACTGTGCTTTGAACTTCTTTTAAAAATAATTCAATTAATGGTCTCTAAAGCTTTTCACGGTACCCCTAAGATCCTGCCATGACACACCAGTGGAAAATCACTGCTCTAGGGGCTCTGCTCTTATATAATTTATATTTTCTCTCTCAAATTGATATATATTTTTGGGGGGGGGGTCTAGGCCTCAATCATCTCTGTAGCTTCCATAGTATCCTAGATCTGGAAATGTCTTGGGAACAAGTGCACAGAATAAACGTTTGGAAGCATTTGGTTGTATGCATCAGTTTCTAAGGCAAACTAGCCCGGAGATCTGGAAGTTTGGGGTGTGAGTTGTGCATGGCTGGAATTAGTAAATGCTGATGAAATTCATAGGTCTGACCAATTTTTTTAATAACGCAAACAACCAAAAAACAAGGGAGGTGAGGGTGGACAATTTGCTGGGAGGCATCAGACTGTGGAACAGATGTGCTGTGGCTTAAGGTGCTTCTTTGGGAATCCTCTCTCAGCTGGAGTCACATAGGACACACTTAGCTCCCCTGGCAATGAGCTCTGACAACAGGTGTGAAAACGGGTCTACCAGGGACACTCACCAGAAGTTCAGTGTCCAGGGTTCAGGTTCAGGGTCCAGGGTTTCCACCAGGAACAGTCAGGTAGACATTCAAAACTATGGGGTCCCAGAAGGAAATGAAGCATTGAGCATGAACTACCCTGTTTCCATAGATAGGTTAGGCACTGTAGTCCCCTTATCAGGTCTAGAAATGGTGGGAACCCTCCTGAAACCCAAGCTCCCACATGCTGGCCAAGGTCAACCTCATAAGCAGGTCTTTCTCCCCATAAGTTGGGCCATTAACTCTCTTCTGCATGGAAGATACTTCCAAATGGACTTAGGCCAAAATCGTCTTCTTGAGAAGTTATTTGCTGATTCCGTTGATGCGCCTTTGTCCACAGCAGTTTGGGGTTTTTCTTTGGGAATTGCCTCCAGAGCCCTCTGTCTATCAAAGGAGGTGAATCTCCAAGCCCCGAAGGTAGAATTGACCTTGAATATCCACAATACGTGCAAGCATCTTTGCTTCAAACCACAAGTCAGCAACAAAATAACATCTAGAATGCATCCTTCTACCTTGGTCTTCAGGCACCAAGGGCAAAGATCATTCACCCATTCATTCCACAAACATGTAATTGGCACCTTCAGAATACCCCCAAATTTGCATATGAAGAAGGAGGCTGTGGGAGAGTACAGGCCAGCTCCCAGCTGCTCAGTACACTTCGCAGACACACGCCTGGCACCACTGCCCACAGAACACTCCGCAGAGTGCCTACCTGTGTGTTTTTGGTACCTTGAGCAACCTACTTTTATTTTCCCCTGGGAGTAAGACAAAACCTCTTTGGTTTAAAAAAATAGAGAAAAAGAAAAACTCCATTTTCAAAGATGGCTAAACTATCCCCTCGGGTCCCCAGTGTAGCCCAGGTTTCATCCTTCCTGAGCACGCCACGTACATCAAGTTCAGCCTCTCTTTTCTACCTGCGTGCAGAGCCCGAGTGATCTCAGCCAGGTCCATGGCTTTTCATGCCATGTGAATGTTGGCAACTTCCAATCTCTATGTCCCACCCCAACTAGCTCCAGAACTCCTGGCTCACATCCAGCTGGCTGGCCCAATATATTCACTCGGTTATATCTAATACAAAACGCCACTAATTCAATAAAACTGCAGCTGAACTCCTACTGTCCTCTCCTAAGCTGGTTATTCTTACAATCTTCCCCATTAGAATAAATGAACACCTTGCTTCCTTCCTCCTTTTAGGGCCTCAAATGAGAAAACTAGATTCATCTGTGTGTCATCATGTCCAGGTTCCAACCACTCCCCAACATACTGGGCTATGACAACTCTAGTCCAAGCCACCAGCCCCCTGCCTATCTACCCTTGTCCCAAAGTCCTTCTCAAAACAGTGGTCAAAAGAGGCTTTTAGAAAGGAAGCCAGGACACCTCTCTCCTCTGCTCAGACCCCTCTACGGCTGCCTACTTTGCGTGAGTAAAGACCCTACCCACAATTTCCCCTCTCCGACTTCTGCTCTGCCCCAAACAAGGTGTCTGGATGAATAGGACTGAAATCCCGTGGTCGTCCCTCTGTTGAACCTCTGTACACATGGGGCTGTGCTCATGGTGGCGCAGGGGTCTGGCATCTCCCCTCTTACCCTAGATACCAGGCCCAGGGTCATCCAGCCCCTCTCCCTGCTGTGCGCCCTGCTGGGACACTCTCACTCCCACCTCCTCTGACTTCTCTTAAATGTCTCTTTATTCCTTGTCTAAAGCAACAGCCACCATTATAGCTGCATGCCATATTTCTCTTCTCTTTTTTTCTTCCACATTTAACATTTTCACTATTACTACGAACTTTGTTTAATACCTATCTCCCCTCATGGAAATTTTTATTTTTTATTTTTTTTATTTTTTGTTTTATTATTATTTGAAACATTGTCTCACTTTGTCACCCCTTGTAGAGTGCCATGGCATCATCATAGCTCCCAGCAAACTCAAACTCTTGGGCTCAAGCAATCCTCGTGCCTCAGCCTCCTGCGTAGCTGGGACTACCAAAGCCTGCCACAAGGTCTGGCTATGTATGTCACTCTTGCTCAGGCTGGTCTCAAATTCCTGAGCTCAAGTAATCGACCCACCTTAGCCTTCCAGAGTGCTGGGATTACAGGTGTGCCCTCCTCCTGGCTCAGTGCAATTTTAAGATTGTTTTTTGAAATGTATGAAGGTGAAATTCACATACAATGAACTACTGCACTCAATCCAGTGCCAGTGAGTGAATTCGCAATGTTCTACAACTAGTTCCTCTATATGATTCTAAAACTCTCCCTAACTCCAAAATAAAAGCCCACAGCCCTGAGACAGTTCCTGCTCGTGCCTTCCCCACCCCCACCCACAGCCCTGATCTGTGCTCATCTCTACAAAGGTACTTGTTCTGGAAATCTCTTATAAAACGGGATCAAATAATCTATGGCCTTTTGTGCCTGACTTCCTTTACCCCTTGCTAGAATTCAAGCTTGGGACAACGGTCCCTGTTTCACTGACATTGCAGTTTGTGACCCTCAGAACAGCTCCTGACCAGAAGATAATAATAAGAAGAAGAAGCAGCAGCTTTCATTAAATGAATGACTGAACAGGACATGTAACATCCTGAAGGAAGGAAAAGGAAAGAGAAGCAGCAGTGGACGGGGGCAGCATTCCTGTGAGTAACGAGAGGATCAGACGCTGAAACTGAACCAGGGCGGCTGCAGCAAAGGGTCGGAGAGACACTGGGTGGCCCAGCACAGTCTGCAAGGGTAGGCTCCAGGGCGGCCCAGAGCCTCACAATGACAGGGCACGCTGTCCAGATGCAGAGTGTACAGGACCTTCTGCACAGACACCTCTTCGTGTAATCACATGCCGGAAGGACGAATGGCTGCTTGAACACTTTCCAGGAACACGGCTGTACCATTAC
Source organism: Otolemur garnettii (assembly GCF_000181295.1). Lineage (NCBI taxonomy): Eukaryota > Metazoa > Chordata > Mammalia > Primates > Galagidae > Otolemur > Otolemur garnettii. The sequence continues at coordinate 13,269,254 of NW_003852402.1, read as the reverse complement.
ATTGAAAGTACCTGTGATGTGACATCTCCCCAACTATCCGCTCCTTGAAAACGGGACAAGAGCTTATTCTTCTTTGAATCTTGGCACCCAGAGCAGTGACCAGGCCTCCAAAGGTTCTCAGCAATGACAGCTGTGGGGCCCAGAGGGACAATGACACTTGGAGCTGACTTCAAATCCTCTTCCTTATCATTTCAAACCGCACAGCTTGACAGCAGTTCACTGCAGCAGGTAAGGCTCCAGCAAGTCATTAAGAGCAAAGCCCGAGAAGAGACAGCCTGGATCCAAATCCCACCTCTGTCGCCTTCAAGCTGTGTGACCCTGAGCAAATTTCTTAACTTCTCTGTGCTCAGTTTTATTATCTGCAAAATCAGGATGACAGTCATGGTATCTCCCTCATAAGACTGCTTGGATTAAATAAACTAACCCACATGAAATAAATAGTATAGGAACCAACACACCCGAGGTGTCCAATAAGCATCTGCCTTCATGGCCAGGCCTTTCCTTTTTTAAGCAGTTATAGTATCACAGCCAAACTGGGAAGAAGGTACAGAGATTGCCCACATAGCCCGCTCCCACAGATACATACTTTAGCCCTTTGTCAAATCCCCCAACAGAGTGGTACGCTTGTTACAACTGGTCAGCTGCACTGACACATCATTATCCTCCACGTCCACAGTTCACATCGCTGTTCACTCTTGATGTACATTTCATTTGTTTTGACAAACGCATAATGACATGTACCCACGTTTATCACACTGAGTAGTTTCCACGTCCTAAAAACAGTCTGTGTTCCACATCCTCGTCCCTTCCTCTCCCACCCCCTGGCCACCGCTGATCTTTCTGCAGTCTCCACCGTTCTGCCTCTTCCCTAATGTCACCATTGAACACAGTATGTCACCTTCGCAGACCGGCTTCTTTCACTTGGTAGCAAGGCACTTAATTTCACCCATGTCTTTCCACGGCTTGATAGCGCACTTTCTTCTTAGTGCCGAATAGTATTCCATTGTCTGGATGGACCACAGAGTTTATCATTCACCTACATAAGGGCACCTTGGTCCCTCCAAGTTTTGGCAGTTATGAATAAAGCTCTAAACACCCCCACGCAGCGTCTGTGTGGCATAAATTTTCAACTCCTTTGGGTGAATAGCAAGTTGTGAGATTCAGATCACATGATACGCATCTGTTCAGTTTTGTGGGCGTCCACCAACCTGCCTGGCAGAGTGGCTGCACCATTTCCCTTCCCACCAGCGACGAGTGAGCGTTCCTGTTGCTCCACATCCTCGCCAGCACTTGGTGTCGTCGGGGTCTTGGATTTTGACCCATCTAGTAGGTGTACGGTGGCATCTCCCTGTTCTGGTTTGCGTCTCCCTGATGACTCAGGACATGGACCGTCTCTTCATGGGCCTATTTGCCATCCCGCTACCCTCTCTGGTGAAGTATCTATTAAGAGATTGGCCTCTATGTGTCACTCGGGTTGCTTAGGGTTTTTTCTTGTCACAATCATGCCTTTACTAAGTCCCTCTACCTCCTCATTTGAAAACTGAAGAAAGAAGAGTGCTGGAGGAGTCAGCAGGGAGACGAAGGTCACCCCCTTCCCCGACCCGCCGCAAAGGCACTCAGCAGGAGCAAGAGGGGAAGCCAGAAAACAGAAAACCAGCCTTCTCCAGTCACGGGTTAATCCAATCGACCAATCTCTATCAAGTGTTTACGAACAACAACAAGGCACGGTGCACACGGCAGGGATCACAAATATGAATAAAGCTCAGTATCCCCCTGCCCTGCGCATGTCTACAACCCCACCTGCAAGAGGGTCAATTTCATGCACTCGAGTTACACTCCTAGGAAGATGCAGCAGAAGGATCCAGCGTTCCACTTACTTCTCAGGGGATCATCTTCTGCACTTTCTGTTGAAAACTGTTTGTGAACCTCCAAGAAACTAGACAGAGAGATAGGGCCAGTGGCGACAACTGAGGCTACTTCCCGCTCAGCCTCAGAACCTGGGTGCAGGCTCTTGGCTCTCCTGAGAACACCTCCTTTCCAATCCCAGACCCATCTTCATCCAGCCCCCTCATCATTTGGGATCTCAGCACAATTTTCCCTAACCCGTCTACCTTCCAAGTGTATTTAAAATATCCGTTCCCTGGCTTCTTGTTCCTTCCTACGTGGCACCGCCATTTATACTTACATACTTATGCCATCTTAGGACAGGCCTCCATCCTGCCAGTAAGCAGTGAGTACAGAGAATGCATCTGTTTTGATCAGCGCAGGTTCCCAATCCTTACTTAGCACAGGACTTGACACATAGGAGGCTGTCAATAAATATATACTGACTGGATGTATAAACAGATGGATGGACAGACACATAAAGAAGCCTAAAATCCTAGTGAGGCATGGGCCTCACTCTCTGCATCTCAAAACCAGCACTGCCAGTGGAAACACAATACTAACTGTGTTTCTCCGAAAATAAGACACTGTCTTATATTTATTTTTTCTCAAGAAGACACACTAGGGCTTATTTTCAGGGGATGTCTTCCTCTCCGCACCAAAATGCATGGCGTGGCTATACAGTGTATCTGCATAGCCACGCCCATCACTAGGTCTTATTATCGGGATAGGGCTTATATTTAACAAATGCATAGAAATCCTGCTAGAGCTTATTTTGGGGGTAGGTCTTATTTTCAGAGAAACACGGTAGGTTACCAGGCATGCCATTTAAATTTTTCTAGTAGCCACAGTTTAAAAAGTAAAAACAGATAGACAAAACTAATTTTAGTAATATATCTTATTTTACTCAATATATCAAAATAGTGCCATTTCAGCATCTCATCAACATAAACTAATGAATGAAATAGTTTACATTGGTGTTCATGCTAAACATTCAGAATCAGATGCATTATTTTACACTCAATCTAGATGCTAAATGTTCAATGATTAAAGTGAAATAGAGTCCTTTTAGGAAAATCATGAACTTGTGTTCAAAGAAAAAATGGAGACCAGGAGTGGTGGCTCATGCCTTTAATCTTAGCACTCTGGGAAGCCAAGGCGGGTGGATTGCCTGAGCTCAGGAGTTGGAGACCAGCCTGAGTAAGAGCAAGACCCTGTCTCTAAAAATAGCCAGGTGCTGTGGTAGGTACGTGTAGTCCCAGCTACTTGGGAGGCTGAGGCAAGAGGATCATTTGAGCCCAAGAGTTTGAGGTTGCTGTGAGCACTCTACCAAGGGCAACATAGTGAGACTCTGGAAAGGGAGAGAGGGGAGGGGAGATACTGGAGGACAATAGAGGGGAGAGGGAGGGAAGAAAGGAAGGAAGGAGGGACGGAGGGAGGGAGGGACAGAGGGAGAAAGGAAGGAAGGTTGGTTGGTTTTATATTGCTTCAGTTTTTAAATGTAAATCAATGAAGATTAAACAAATGTGAAGTTCAGTTCCTCAGTGGTATTAGCCGTATGAGGAGCACTCAGCAGGCACAAGTGGGTGTGGTCCCACATAGGAGAGCACAAGCTACATGAGGCTGCATACAGTAGGCACCCATCTCTTGCACTGAACAAGGCACAGAATGGAGGAGAAGGCAGACAGCTGACATCTAACATGACATTAGAATGCTTTCCAATCCATTATCTCAAGGGATCCCTAACAACCCTATAGCATAGCTATTGCTGCTTGGGGGTCATGGCTAAAGAAACTAGGTAGAGAGATTTTAAGTAAATTAACCATGTTTACAGTCGTGATGGTCAGGACCTAAACCACAGACAGGCAGAATCAGAGGCCACGCTATGATACAGTCAGTGTCACAGTTCTCTCTGCGCTTCAGACAAAGGCAATAAAATCTCTCTACTGACTCCGCAGAGCCAAACTGTATATGGCATAGTAGTGTACAACTCAACATCAGCGTACAACTCGACATCAGCGTACAACTCGACATCAGTGTACAACTCGACATCAGCGTACAACTCGATCAGCGTACAACTCGATCAGCGTACAACTCAACATCAGTGTACAACTCGACATCAGTGTACAACTCAACATCAGTGTACAACTGAACATCAACATACAACTCGACATCAGCGTACAACTCGACATCAGCGTACAACTCGACATCAGCGTACAACTCAACATCAGCATACAACTCCATCAGTGTACAACTCAACATCAGCGTACAACTCGACATCAGCGTACAACTCAACATCAGTGTACAACTCGATCAGCGTACAACTCGATCAGCGTACAACTCAACATCAGCATACAACTCGACATCAGCGTACAACTCGACATCAGCGTACAACTCGACATGAGCGTACAACTCAACATCAGCGTACAACTCGACATCAGCGTACAACTCGACATCAGTGTACAACTCGACATCAGCATACAACTCGACATCACTATACAACTCGACATCACTATACAACTCTGCATCAGTGTACAACTCAACATCAATGTACCACTCGACCACGGGGCCGTGGTCTTGCAGCTCTAAGCGCATCAAGATAGAAGTTCTCTGGGCAGGCATGGCCAGGTAACTTATTCTGGCCAATGAAATATGAGCACAGGTGTTCCCTTCTCTCCATATCCACGTCAACAAAACAACATTCTCCCTAGTAAAGTATCACAAGAATGAAAAAGCAAGTATCCAATGCACTCAGTACAAATATGATACAAACAACTACATGGCCATAGAAGAGAGATAAACAATTAAATGCAAATTGGGGGAAGGAGGCGGAGGGAGGGGAGAAAGGAGAAGAGGGAGGGGATAGGTGTGCTCTCACGAAGGTGCACAACGTAAAGGGATACAGCATCCTCCCTGCTCTGCTACAACTCGGACCTTACCTAATTGTTTGTACCCTCATACTAATCTGAAATTAAAACAAAAAGAAACAAGAGCTCAAGCAACTAAGTGGAAGCTTTAAAAACAAATGTGTGCCTTTTTCTCTCTACCTTTTTTATTTTTGTTTTGAGACAGTCTTACTCTGTTCCCCTGGGTAGAGTGCCATGGTGTCATAGCTCACAGCAACCTCAAACTCTTGGGCTTGAGTGACCCTCCTGCCTCAGTCTCTCGAGTAGCTGGGACTACAGGCATCCACCATAATGTCTGGCTAGTTTTTCTACTTTTAGTAGAGATAGGGGTCTCACTGTTGCTCAGACTGGTCTTGAACTCCTGAGCTCAGGTGATCCACCCACCTTGGCCTCCCAAAGTGCCAGTATTACAGGCATGAGCCACCATGCCCAGTCCATCAGCAATGGTTTCCATAGAGGTTGCCTCAGTATCCCAGATCCCAGAGTGAGGACAGTGCAGGGGCAGAGCCACACATGACCTGTGATGGACATGCGGGATGTGGGGAAGGGGACTTGTATTGTTATATGTGAGAATAGTTATGGCAGCCTAACCCAGCCTCCTGCTCCTGCCTGGTACACACACGGTTGCCATGCCAGTGGGAGGGAGGTGGGTAAATCTGGTGTTTGGGGACTGCAAGAATCCTATAGGCAGCCCCTCCCTGAAGTCAAGCAAAAGGCTATCACACCACCAGCTGCAGTGGGGCCTGGTTCTATTCCTACTGGTATTACTATATTTCTTACAAATAGCTCATTAAGGCAATTATCAGTCATTAGCACAGAAGCCTGAGCATCCGTACAATCACACACATTAATAAAACACAATTTAGCAGAGCGAGTACAGACATGATGGAACCAGGCTCCCTCATGGGCTCTCGTCCTGCAGCTGAAGAGACTTTCCACCCCACGAAAGCCATTTGCTCAGGAGGAGGCTGCCAGCCCCAGAGCCTGGATCATTTGTGTGCAACTCAATTCAACCAACACCATCCACGTCTTGAAGGATAAACAGGAGTCTGACAGGTAAAAAAAAAAAAAAAAAAAAAAAAGGCTAATAAGCTTTCCAAGGAAATAATTTCCAAATCTTAGAAACATGGAAGGACATCTTGGATTCGGGGAGTGGTAAAATCATGATTTGGCAGACAGAGGTAGGGCCCGAGGCTAGGAAAGAAGGCTGAAGCCCAATGGGAACACTTGGGCTTATTACAGCGGGCTTTATGACGTCATGTGAAATTGCTGGAACTCTTTCTGGAGGCAACTAGGGAGGAATCAGAGAAGCTTAGGCAGGGACTGCCCTGGGCCGCCCTCGGCTTTAGAAAAATCATTCTGGCACCACAAGCGTGATGGATTAGGAGACACAGAACGGAAGAAACCAGAGCCCCAGTCAGTGTAATACTTCAGGCCAGGAATGAGGGAGCCCAGCCCAGAACCCCAACTGATGGAAAAGAAAAGAGACATCAGGAGCTTTCAGGAGGAAATGGATTAACCCTAACGGGGGCTTAGTGTTCAGCTGGGTGACCTAAGTAAGAGACGGACAAGAAGCGGGGGAAATTGGACATCTAGGAGATGGACAAGGAAGAAATCTGACTAAGAGAGAGACAGGAGGAGGCGAAATTGTCTTTAAACAATTTCTAAGGACATCAGGTACACGATGATAACATTAAAAGAGACTACCAGAAACTATTTTGATAGGTTTAGTCCAAGCGTGCAAACGCAGAAAGCTATTTACACACGTACACATAGATATTAAACACTCATTTCCCCCTCACCAAAGGGCACCTGGTATCTGCAGTGTCAGGAGCACAGGCCCCAGAGGGCTGGATCATGAGGCTAAGACTGAGGCCATGCTAAGCTCTAACCATGCTCTGAAACATGCTGGGAATTCCGCCTGCTCTTCTCTGCGTGCTTATGGTTCCAACACAGCATCTCACCTGCCCATAATTTATAACAGTCACCTAGTTCCATTTTGGACAAAGCTCTCTTTGGCATATAAGAGTGTCCTCCATTCTTTACTTCCTCCAGACACATGCCCAGTCATGGCCCTCTCTTTGCACATCACAGAGCCTTTTCTCTTTATTTAAGTCTCCCAGGAAAAGGGGGATTCGAACCAGGGCCTCCTGGTGAGCACTCTCCATCCAGGGTGTGCTGTCATTGGCGAGACCCCACTCACTCACACATTCACCGTGGACATGCTGGGTTGGAGGAACAGATGGCATGGGCCCCCCTAGGCCATCCCGTCCATCCATCAGACCCTCTGAGATGATGCCCTTGGGATTCTGACCCATTACCGAGTCTCCCTTGGGGCAGAGTATTTCATTCTCAGCAGCTGTCCAGGCCAACAGCACAACACAGATCAAGAAGTTTCTTCACAGTTTCTTCACCCATCCAACAAGCACGTACTGTGCCCTGACAGCGCACGGGGACCTGTGCTAAACGAGGGAGCACAGGGACAAAAGGACAACCATCTGTCCTTCAAAGAGTCCACAGCCCCCTCCCTCAAAGAGACAAAGAAGAAAAACAATAAATAACAGAGATAACATCAATGCAACTGGCCCTGCCTGCTTTCTGACGTTCTTTCATTAAGGGAACCAAATTGTACATAAATACAGACCACACGTTTACCATTGCTTTAGGTGGTGTATTCAGTACAGCCACTCCACTGAGAAGGGCCAGGCTAGGAACCAACAAGCTTCCCCAAGCTTGCCCCAGTCCCAAGCGTCTTGTAAAAATATACCAAGATTGCACTGACTTTTTTGTTCATCTCTGAGTCAAATTACCCCAGAGCCAGAAACATTAAACAAGGTGCCAACCATGACCCCCACACACATCTTGGGAGGACAGTGATGCCTCTAACATCTGGGACCTCCTTGGCCCAGCAGCCCACCAGATATATGAAGCAGGCTTGAGCACGGTGACCACTCATCTTCAAAAATGGTGAAGTGCAGACATTCCTGCTGGGACAAGACCATTGGACAATAACCCACAGCGCTTGTCCGACCTCAGCTCTCAGCTCAATGACACAACACCATGGCACAATGTTCCACCTTTTCTGCTCATTAAAGAGCTCACGGTGACGTGTTTTCACTGAGGATATAGGAAGCTCAGCTCCCCTTAAACCCTCCCCTTTCCCCACATCTTGACTCCCAGTTGCGTCCTTCCAAAACTCTCTCCATTCTGCAAAGCTCCCAACTTCCGCTTCAAAGCCCTTCCAGGAAAATCTCTAAATGAAAACGACCCTCGCAGTGTCACAACTCCATGAACACTGAAAAAATAAACAGAGAGGGATGTGACTATCTGCTGAGTGTTGAAATTGTGGCAGGTATAGTCCACATTCTTGCAGAAAGCCTGAAAGATAAGTATTATTTTCCCAATTTAGAGGAAAAAATGAAGAGTATCACAGATGTTAACTAACTTATCCCAGTGATGGAGAGGAAGACACGTTGAGGCCAAGCTTGTAAATCAGGTCTCTCTGAGCTCCGAAATTAATATCCTTCTGCAATTATAAGAGGTGTGTGTGAACGTGTGTGCGTGTGCACGCAGGAGGTGAAGAGGACGGGGCCAGATCCCACACGCATGGAGTGGCCACGTCAGTGTAGGGCTGAGCACACACTCTGCCCATCTCTTGCGCTGCCTGGGTTCTAGCTACAGTCTCTGTACTTCTTGGGTGGCACCTAGCTCCCTTTTTATCCCCAGTGTGTTCACAGGACCCTACTTTTCTCTGAGTTGGCTTCATTGAGTCTGTGTTTCTTATGATCAGACTGGTGACGGCGGGTACTCATAGTGTTCCAGGCCCTGTCCTCACACCTTACAAAAATTTGATCATTTTTTTCCCAGTGAGATAGATAACTATGATCACCCCCATTTTATAGGTGAAGTACCTGAGTCTGAGGACAGTTAAGTTACTGGTCTAGGTCACCATCTAGGAAACGAGAGAGGTCTGACGTTTGAACCTAGCTGGTTCGATTCACTCCCTTGGTTTGTGCTTGAAACTGAAGCGCACAGAGGAGATACCTGGCTGTGGAATGCGGTGGGGACAGAGGGGACACGGAATTATAGGTGAGTGACAAACCCAGATATGTGGGCCTGAAATTGACCTGGTGTGGGGATTGTGGAGGTGGTCGGGGCTCAGGCTGTGCAAGAGGAAACAAATGGATGGAAAGACACAAGGCTCGGACTCGTGCTGGTCAACCAAAGGGAACCTTCCATGTTTCCAGCAGGGACTGTGAATGGGGGGAGACTAACACGTCGTAATTGGCACCACTGTGTGCCAAGCTTTCGTTATTGGACTTATTCCTCCTAATTCTGTAAGAAGGTGCCCCTTCCCCATTTTCCATAGGCACCACTGTGGTCTGAGAGGTAGAGACTTCTACCTGGAATCATCTAGTGAGTCAGGGTTACAGTGGGGATTAAACTTTTGAACCATCTGCCTCCACCATCTTTTTGTTTCATGAGACCACTACCACAGGAAGCAGGCTGAACTGGGCTCCATGCTGGAGTGCGTCTTCTGAAGACACTGTTGAAATGAGCCTTCTTCCCCCAAAGCACTCATTTGCATACACACATGCGCGCGCGCACACACACATACAGCTCTGCATAAAAACCAGGGGCTTCACCGCAGCCTCTCTGTGGGTCCAGAGTCCTGTAGGCTGGAGAATGATGGGTGTAGCTGGGAAGAAGGGGACTGGAATAGCTGACAACTGCTGGCCTCATCCGGATCTTTCTCACAGGGAAGCAGTGACTTTGCTCACCCAGGAGTCAGCATAACACTGGAACTCCTAATGTATGTTAGGTCATGGGTCCGGAGCTCACATGCTTGATTCCATTTCAGGGTCCCCATACCTGATGCTGCAGGGTGCTGCAATTTTATTTTACAGATGGTCAAACAAACCTTGGAATTGAAGGGATTTATCTACACCAGGTGAACTGCAGGACTCAGCTTCTGACTTAGCTCTGTGTTATAATGCCTTTCAAAGTCGCTGGGCCACAGTTAGTGCCAGCGTGTCTTTTGCATGAATAAATGAGTGCTTGGAGATATTGCCAGGCCCTCAAATGTCATTTCTCACCTGCCTCTGTTCGGCAGCTGAGCCCTACCAGCCTGGGGAATGCTGTTGAATTTCTGCCTTTATCCTGAATGCCATCCGATGCATTAATGAACGTGACTGTGAACGCACCTTACTCTCTTGAAAGGTGCTAGGACTGGGAGTGCAGACTCCATGGCAGACAGCAGCGCAGCTAATCCCTGCTGAGACAGCGCAGAGCCATCCAGGGGGTCGAAATCATAAGAGATTTGCACAGACTTGCCCGCCATTACAAACCCCAAAGTGCAGAATTGTAAATGAAAGGACACTTAAAGATGTCACGTACTGCGTGAATGCTTCTCTAGCAATAAAATATTATACCAACATAAAGACCCCAGGAATGCGTAATAATAATTTCCACCGTAAGTACCGGCTATAAAGTGAAATTCAGCTCGATCCAGGTTTGCAAGAATTTTCCCTGGCGGAGAGTGCTAGCCATTGTATGAATTCTCATCTGGGTAAAGAGAAACAAAATCTTATTTCCCCAAGCACGGTTATTTTTTGAAATGGCTTTGGCCTCAAACTTCAGAGGGAAAATTATCCTGCCTAGGAAATGCCAAGTGTGCACAGGAACCGGCTAAGAAAGACCCAGCTCTGTGGCTGAGGCATATTAACATGACAGGAACTTCGATTCTGGGCTCAGGGCTGGCCCCCAGTTGATGTTTTCAGATACTTAAAGAAAAATGAAAAGGGGGAGCAAAGCTCTTTTTCCCCAGCACTGCTCCCTTGAATGTTTATAGTTTGGCTTTTTAAAAGACACTTTTCTTTGGGTTAAATATATTTATAGTAAAAAAAAAAAAAAAATAGAATAGAATGAGAAAAAAATAAATCACTCATTTCCACTACTCTCTAGTTACCAATGAAGGTTAATATTTCATATTTACTCGATTGTGGTTATGTTTCTCTCCCATTTGTCTGAAAGTCCCACTAGGAAGATACCCTGTCTCTTTCAACACAATAGCAGCCGTAGCACCTTAAAAAGATCTCAGCACATAGGTAGATGCGTTGAGTAAGTGTCTTAGGAGATGGTGCAAGGAGTCAGCCTTCATTATCTTCAATCCCAGGTTTACCTGTAGTGGCCGAGTGGCTCTGACACACGATCTCAGCTTCTCAGAATTCCAGTGCTCTTGTGCGGTAATGACAGTAATTGTACATCAAGACGGATCCCACCCGGTATATTGTCTACGAGACCTGCCATAACAGCGTAACACAACCACGGGGCAAACAATACAAATTTATTCTCTTGCAGGGCTAGAGGTGAGAAGTCTGTGTTAGCAAGGACACTTTCTTCTGAGGCATCTCTCCTTGGCTAACAGGTGGCCCTTCTCAGTCTGTGTCCCTACTCGGTCTTCCCGCTGGGCATGTCTGCGTCCTTATCTCTTATAAGGACAGCGGTCATATACCTCATTTTAACTTAATTTCATCTTTAAAGATCCAGTCTCTGAATACAGAGGGTGCCCCCCAAGATGAGTACACATTCTAAGAAAGGAAAAGACTGTATTGAAATTATGATAATACACGCCGGTAACATCTGTTATCTTGTATATTTTATCTTATAAAGGCAAACATGACTCAAGTATTACAAATTTAATGCAAGTTTTTCCTTCCTTAAAATGTGTGTACATTTTTTGCCCAACCCCGAACATTCACATTCTGAGGACTTTAGGGGACCCCAATTCAGCTCATAACATGGAATTAGGGAGCCTGACTGGAGTCTTCCTGGGAGATGTTTGAAAAAGCCTGAAACCTAAGCTGGAGTCTGCCAGATGGAGATGTGAGCTCTGCAGGAAGGGAGGTGAGAAACTTCGCAGGTGCGTGAACGGGGAGTTATTCTCAACCAGTGTCTGCAAATGCCTGGGAGCCTGGGATTTGGAAAGGTGAAGTGGTGTCCCAGGGTTTTTACCTGGGCAGGTTGGGGCGGAGGGGCTCTGTGTGCAAAGTCAAGCAGCTTGGATATCATCCTCTTTGGGGGCTCAAGTCTTTGTATGTGTATGTATGTGTACACGTGTGTGTATGCACGTGTATGTGTGTTTCCTAAGGACCCTCCCGGTAACATCCACTTTTCCTTAGTGGTGTCCCTGTACCTACAGCTGGAAGGGCCTGTCGACTTCCTTATGAAGGCTGAAGGGCTGGGCATGAAGCTTCTAAGAGAAGAGAGACAAACCACTCAAATTCTTGCTCAGTTCTCTTTTTTTAAAAACTTTAAAATACTTTTCCAACAGCTGGTTCTAGGAGGTCACTGCCAGCCCTGACTGCTCCCCTGGGCGGACACTAGTTCCCAGAGCAGGAGGAAAAAGGAGGCAGCTTCTGAGCACCTCCACGCCCATCTTCACCCCAACAGCTCTCCCCGACTTTTCCCGACGTCCCCAGCTCTCCTGACCTTGACTCCTATCTTCAGATGGGTTCCTGGAGGAGCAGGAAGGCAGAAGCAGAGGAAGGATGCCCATATCCGAGAAAAAAAATAGCATCTTTACAAAACTCTTATTTTACTGAATGTGTTGTTACTCCTTTGCTCTGTGTGCCCTCAAAGTCTCTGCCCACATACTGCAATGTCACCACCACCACTGTCACGGCCATCACCCTGGCAGTGGACTGAATGTGTGTGTCCCTTCAGTGTCCGGAGGTTGAAACTTAACTCCCATGGTAATAGTATTATGAGGTGGGGCCTTTCAGCTTCCCTCAGGTATGGTATTTGTGCTGTTATAAAGAGACCCCTAGAGCCCCTCACTCTTTCTGCCATGTGAGGGTAGACCAGAAAGATGGCCATGTATGAACCAGACGCCAGATACCCAGGCTGCTGGTACCTTAGCCTTAAAACTGCTCAGCCTCCAGAACTGAGAAGTTAAGTGTCTGTTGTTCACAAGCCACCCCGCCTACGGAGTTCTGTTACAGCGGCCGGAATGGACGAGGCCAGCTGTGGTCTTCTTGTTCATCAGTACCATCACCACTCCCTCCCTCTGTACCGCGTGTGTGCACAGCACCCTTCTTTATGCTTGAGATGTACTTGGTTCTCCCAATTACCTGGGAGTTAGTTACTTGCTGCCATCCTCATTCTACCTTTGGGGAAAACGAGGTCTGGAAACATTAAGTAAGTTGTCCAAGGTCACACAGCAGATAAGTGGCAGAGCTGGAATTCCCAACCAGGCTGCCTGGCACCGGAGTCTGCTCTGAACCATTTCCTGCCTCTCACAGAGGAAACGTGTCCCTGGCAGCTTCTTTCCCTGTGAGCTGGAAAGAAGGAAGACCTTGCCGGCAGCGGGTCCCCTCGCCCCATCATCTGCAGGGGGCTTGTTGTCCCTTCTCCCTAGAGCTCCCCTAAGTTTTATGTTATGACCAAACGTGGTCAGCACTCGCTCGTGGAAACAGATTAAGCTGGACAACCTCCTTCGGTAAACTTCACAGATGGAGCGTCCCTTGAAGAAAAGTGGCTGTGGGTGGGCGCACACACCCTGGCTGTTATAAATGACCCGGAAGCACGGATGGCTCCCGGCCTGAAGGACCTTGCTGAGTGACAGGCAACAGTATGTTACATCTGTCATCGTGACAGAATTCCTCAGCTCCCTGCAGCTGGCATCTTGCCACAGCACTTTTGCTCAGTTTCTCCATCTCATCCTCTCCTTGGGCAAGTCACCTAGGATCACTCAAGAAGTGGGGCCCTTGCCCACCTCCTGCCTTCCCCCTCGCAGGGAAGGGTGGTTTCCTCCCAGGATGTCTGGAAGCTCCTTGGCTCTGAACGGGTTAAGTCCAACCAGGCTGCCTCCCGAGAACCTGTCCCCTGGATCACTGTTGGTTTTAATCTTCATTATCTTGAACGACAATGCTGTCAGCACCCAGGAGGGATCCTGGAACAGCCAGATGGTGGCTGGATTTTTCTGCCAGTCATCAGTTTTCCTCCAAATGCAGGGCAGGTGCAGGGCAGAGGAGTTTTTCCAAAGCTCCCCACACCTTCCGCTGTCAAGCAAAATCCTCCAGGAGACCCTAAGGGAACTATTAAGGCTGGGAGAATTCAAGAGAGGCAAGGTGGTAAATTATTCACTTAATAAATATTTATTGAGCACCTACTATGTGCCAGGAACTATACTAGGTACTGGGAATACAAGAACGAGCCCCGCAAAGCCCCTGTCCTGGTGGAGCTTACATTCTAGTTAGCAAACAGGTGTGGAACGGGTCAGGCAGCATGAAGTGCCAAGAAGAGAAAATGTAATACAGCAGGTTCATGCTGCAAGGGGTGGAGGCTTGCCTGGGCCATGTGTGAAGGGTGGGAGGTGTGGCTTTAGGAAGAGAGACAACTAAAAGCCTCTCTGGGAAGGTCCCTTGATGCGGCTCTGAATGAAGTGAGGATGCAAACCACTCAGAGAAGAGGGGAACAGCATTCCCTGTGGAGGGAACAGCAAATGCGAAGGTCCTGGGCTTATGATGAGCAAGGAGGCTGTGGTGGCCAGGTAAAGGGAGGGAGGGCCATATGCCAACATGTGCAAAGAATTTTTCTTTGTCTTTCTTTCTTTTCTTGTTTTTTTAAGACAGAATCTCACTCTATTACCCTGGGTAGAGTGCCATGGCATCGTAGCTTGCAGCAACCTCAAACTCCTGGGCTTAAATGATCCTCGTGGCTCAGCCTCCCAAGCAGCTAGGACTATAGGTGCCCACCAAAATGCCCATCTAGTTTTTCTATTTTTAGTAGAGATGGATTCTCACTCTTGCTCTGCATGGTCTCAAACTCCTGAGCTCAGGCAATTCACCAGCCTCAGCTTCCCAGAGTCTATTACAGGCTTGAGCCTCCGCACCCGGCCCGAAAGACTTTCTTTTCTTCTCTAGTTATAGGAGTGTCACATTCTCTCAGGCACACATTCATCCGTAAGCCTTCACCAGGGACATCACTGGTGTTGGGCACCATCCCAAAGTGCCGAACACCCAATTCCAGAGGACCTACCCCGGGGAAGCAGCAGAAACGGCAGCCAGGGTGTTTGCTGGCTGTGACACTCATTCAACTGTTTTGAAAGGTTAAAGATTCTTTTAGTTTTTTTAAAAAAAGGAAGCAAGAAATTGGGCAAATACAAGGTCAGACAATTAAGTACACAAACTCATCCTAGAAGTGCTACATACCTCTTTCCTGAATATCACTACGGTCACCTTCGAAATACTCCCCTTGGGAAGCTAGGTACTGATGTCAGCGCCCAGGCCACCCTTCAAAGCAATTTTGGAACTCTTTCTCTGGAATGACCATCAGAGCTGTCATCACAGGAAGGTCTCACAATTAAGCTCAAGAAAGTGTTTTGCAGGGTAGACTAGGTGCTGGTGACAGTTATGATTAGCTGGCACCTTAATGGTCCATGCATCCTTCTGAGAGAAAGGCAGAGGGAGACTGGACTCATGGAAAGGAGAAGCCACTGTAACCCTAGCGACAGAGACCAGAGAGATGCACCCACAAGTCAAGGAGTGCTGGCGGCCACCAGCAGCCGACAGCATCAGAGATCAGGCCTCTCTTGAAGCCCCTGGGTGGAGCACAGCCCCCGTAGCACCTTGACCTTGGACTTTAAGCTTCCAAAGTGAGAGAATATGTTTCTGTTGTGTAAGCCACCAGATTCATGTGACAGGAGACATGACGTATTTTACTACATTTTTTTTAAAGGGTATTGGAAAGAAAAATAAAAGAGAAACAAATGCTTCTATGTTGCAATGTGTCCTAGACAGGGGGTAGGGGAGTCTGTCAGGCCTTGGCATCAAGATTGGAGGTAGCCTGCATGTCCCCAGCACTGTCCCCTCCAGCTCTGCCCTCAGAGCTTCCTCCCCACCACCCAGCTCTTTACAGAAGAGTGGCGGTTTCTGTCTCCCATTGCAACGCTCACTCATGTCCAGACCTGCTGTTTTGTTCTCACTAAAGGCAGCTGGGAGTTTAGCAGCTTCCAGTGTCTGTTGGAGTTGGGATTGATGGGTGGCAGGAAAAACCACAGTAAGCTTTGTTCCCTGATCTCTGTCATCATCCTGTATTTGAAGACTTGATAAATACCCCGATCCCAGAATGAATAAACCAGCCTCTGAACAGCCCTTTGCTAAGTATTTCCTTTGTAGTGGTGAAGTTATCTGGGGCCTCTGCGAGGTTTTCCATGGTAAAAGTTAGTGTTCTCTGCAGAGTGGGCTTGAGGAGCTATCTGGGATGCTTAGCCACTAAATTGCTCCTTCACTGATCAACTCCTGGAATCACAAACGATAGCATTTTAAGACTGGTTCCTGGAGATGACCGTATTCATTTTCCTCATCTAGCATGTAAGAAAACGGAGGCGGAAAGCGCTGCCCCTGGGACAAGCTACAGCAGAATACAGTATTAACCTGATCCTTGCTGCCCACACGCCACCAACCCCCACCCAAACTATCCTGAGATATGTTGGTGGATAATAGCCGCCATTACATTAAATTTTATAAACAACTCACATTTATTGAAGCTACTTCTTTTTAGGTAATAATTAATTTGGATTAGTTAATTCCAAAGAAGTTTCTAGTTTCTGCTTCCTTCTTCTTTTTAGTTCTTTTTTTTTTTTTTTTGGTGGGAGAGGGACAGAGTCTTACTGTCACCCAGGCTACCGTGATACAGCATCATCATAGCTCACAGCAACATCAAACTCCTGGGTTCAGGTGATCCTCCTGCCTCGGCCTCCTGAGTAGCTGGGACTACAGGCACCTCCAAAATGCCTGGTTAGTTTTTCTTTTTTATCTTGTTTCTGTTGCAACAGGGTCTTGCTCTTGCTCAGGCTGGTCTTGAACTCCTGAGCTCAAGGGATCCTCCAGCCTTGGCCTCCCAGCGTGTTGGGATAAGGGGTACGAGTCTCCACATCTGGCCTACAGTTGGCAGCAGGTACTGCTATTAGCACTTTCCCCGATATTAAGTCATTTCACTCTCATAAACATCCTGTGAGGTATGTGCTATCATTACCAGAAAGGGTTTAGACTTTATCATCGGTCAGACTTTAATATTCTGGAGCCTTGCTTGACTCGTTGTGTAAATGAGGCTAATCTGGCTTCAGCACAGGTCTTCAGGAAATGTTCATAGGTGAAAGGAATAAATAAATGGGTGGGTAAGTAGTGGACTCAAGGAAATACATATAATGAAAAAAAAAATGCTCAATAAAACATCAGCAAAACCCAGGGGCCTGACTTGTGTTTAACTTGGGCATAAGGCATCAACATTTGGTTCGACCCTTTCCTTCTCTGCAAGATGAGGATAACAGTAGCTACCCTTAAAGGACCATTTCAGGATGAGGTGGGAAAATAGCATAAGGAGGTAACCTGCTGCCTGGAAGTCAGTGAGCACTCGGTAACTGGCGACACCCACCAGGCCAAATGAGCAATGAGCCGTGCTCTGGGGTGACTATAAAGCCCTGAACCACGATGTGCCCTTTAAACAGGATAGCACGGAGGTGTGAAGTGCATATGACTCAGTTTGAACAAGGACATCTTGGCCACAAAGAGCAACAGAAAAAGCTCAATCCACAAACAGGCCTGGCTGGAAAATTCCTCACTATCTAAGGGGAAGGCACAATGGGCAGGAGCAGCCGCTGGCAGCACGCGATGCCTCTGTCCCCAGTCACTGTGGATGGGATGAGTCACTGCTCTGTCCTGAGATGTGGAGGCCAAGGCCAAGGAATGCGTTGTGTCATCGGACCTATCTGACGGGTGGGTGTGGCTCTGCCCTGCTGGCTGAGCCTCGAATTTTTCCAGTTGCAAGTTCCACGTAAACTTGGGCAAGGTATTTTCATTATTTTTTCCTTAGTTATAACAATATGGTTAGTGTGGATGACTGTTATATGGCAGGCACTGTGTTAGACTCCAGGAAAACACATGATTTCCTTCCTTGGGCAGCTTAGGACCCAGGCAAGAAAACCAGCAATAGCAAGTCCCCCAGGGTACTGTGGAAGGAGTATTTATACGCATGTGCACGCACACACACACACATAACGCCTTTGGGCAGCCAAGGTATGCGCTGTGGCTTGAGTTTCAGCTCATGAGTTTTTTTCCTTGGCAGAACTTCTTGATTTGACTCATGAATTTGGTTTATTTTAAACATATCATTTATATTTGTCAGGGTGGATTAGGTTGTGCTATTTATACGAACAAGCCCAATATCTCTGTGGTTTAAATAACAAAGATTTATTTTTTACTTATGTACCATGTTCATCTGTGGTTGGCATGTATAGGGGGGTTAGGGTTGTCATCCGCCCCAGGTCACTCTTACCCCAGGACTCAGGTGGGTCCACTGTCTAGAATGTCCCACATCACTGTGGCCAGAGGAAGCTGGAACCTGGGGAATCTGATTCTAGCTCTGGCTTTTGTTTACAGTTCATTGCCCAAGACAAGTCACTCGGTCACTGTTTACTTCTGGAAGTGGAAAAAGATTCTATGAGAACAGTGCGAGAAGGACAGGAACCAGAGGATTCCTGACAGCCCGGTGGCTTCCACGTCCTTCTGACCAAGCTCCATGTTTGAATTCCTAGGCTGCAGGAGATCAGCAAAACAGAGCATTAGAAAGGGGAGCTTCAGAAGCTGGTCCCAACCATGAACAAGAAGTGACAATGTGACCCCGAGGAGAAGTATGGGAAAGCCATGTCTGCCAGCTGTCAGAGCTCAGACTGGGCCAGAATGGAACCACCACGGTGCAGGGCTGATTGCCTGGACACTATAGCTCCCAGGGGCACACAGAATACTGCTGCAGCTTCAGGAGATTTAATGCTATGTGGTGCCCTTCCCAGGCACTGTGCCAAGGTTGGGAATACATAATTAACTGGGATCATTAAGAAAAATTTAGAATATATTTATTATTACATAGATTCCAAAATCAGAGAGGTGTCTTTTCATTTAGTTAAAACTAAACGTTTCAGCCTTTTTTTTTTTTTTCTAAAACCTGAAAATGTTACTTAAATGGAACCTGGGTGATTGGGACTTTTCCGTTTTTAGTGTTCCATTTCTTTTCTGTGCAGTCTTTAAGTGATGATTTGAGCAGTCTTTCTGGTCAAACTCCATACTCTTATTCATTTATGATGGTTGAGAATTTCCACTAATGTACTGAAAAGTGACCTCCTTTGATGGAAGGGTACACATGTACACACACACCTCTCTGCTAGGAGAAATACAGGCTTCACCAAGCAGAAAGTCATCCACTGGGGTCAAGGAGGGCACAAGTCACCACTGGAGTTGCCTCCGCGCTGCTCTCCTCCTGGGCGTGCTGTCAGACACCCTCTGTGCGGGTCGGTAGAAAGAAAGTGAAGCCTCGTCATTATCTTTGGCTCACTTTCCTGGAACTCCTCTCTACCTAATCAGTCAAACAAACATTTGTCACACATAGTTTATGTCCCAAAAGCATGGAGGGGAAGGAAAGAGACACGGGAGGTACAGCCCCCTGCACTTCAGGAGCTTGTAACTCTGGGATGGGGAGGTAAACTGGTATCTGCCTACTCTGCATCAGGCACTGTTCCAAGCTTTGGGGGAGATACACCATCTCATTTAACCCTCCCGGAGCCCTGAGCGGCTGCTGTGATGTTTCTGCTTCACGATGAAGACACTGAGACTTGGAGAAGATAATCACCTTGATCAGGACAAAGCCACTTGCACAGAAGTGACAGCTTTTGTCCATGAAGCCAGGAGTGTCCCAACGCTGGTCTCTGCTCATGCCACAGCATCTGCCAACTAGCGTGAAGCAGTGAGAGACCCGTAAACCGGAGATGCACAAGAAGGCACAGATTTTTGTTTTTTCCCTTCACTTCTGTATTCCTAGCATCTAAACAAGAGCCTGGCGTAGAAACAGTGATGATTAAGGAAGGCCCTCGTCTCCAAGGAACTTGGAGTCCAGGGCTGTGACATGGACACGTGCATTTATGGTGTTGAGTACCATGGGCACAGTGCGTGGCGGGAGGGAGGGCAGGCTGCAGGGGAGGCAGCTCCAGAGGCCTCAGCAGGGGTGTGACATTGCGGGGACTCATTAGATCACATGTGCCTCCTGACGGCTTGTGTGAAGGCCTGGAAGCAGCAGGATTGCCTGGTCTAGGTGCCATAGTGAACGAGGAGGGGATGAGTCAGAGGGAGGGGCTGGCAATACGATGCAATTAATTTTCTGCTTCTTTCCTTTTGTTTTCTCCCATGGCATTTTTACCCCCATTCTTTATTCCTTTCCCAGACAGGATCTTGCTGTGTTGCTGCCCAGGCTGGAGTGACCACAGGGGTATGGTGACAGTCACTGCAATCCTCATCTCCTAGGCTCAAGTGATCCTCTCACCTTGGCTCCCAAAGTGCTGAGATTACAGGCAGAGTCACTGAGCCCTGCCCGCCCCTTTAAAGTGAGAATAGAGATCACAGCAAAATGCTGTGAGAGAAAATAAAGGGAGGAAGACAAATCTTAAATGCCTATTATACTGCCAGGCCCTATACCGGGGCTTTGGCACGCTTCAGTTATTTAATCATCACAACCATTCCATTAGAAGACTGGTGCATTAGTTAGCGCAGGCCAAATAGACCCAAGCATGCAAATGACTCTGGATGTTAATTTCGCACTCATAGAATAAAGGAGGATGTTGGGGAGAATAATTGCGGTGGGGCGGGGTCTGCTCCACACAGTGATCCAGGCTTAAGGAGACCCTGTTATCATCCATATGCAGTTTCTAAGCTCTAGACCAGTGATTTTCAAGCCTTGAGAGGATCTTAGGTGTGCTGCAAAAATTTTTAAAGACCATTAATTAAATTATTTTTGAAAGTTCAAAACCCAGTAAGTATACTCTTTTTTTTTCCTTTTTTTTTAGATCAACATAATTTAAGTGTGCTCTGGATGTTTAACTATAGGTTCAAGTGTGTCATGAGATTAAAAAAGGGTGAGAAACACTGCTCTGGACGCTGACGTCTGGCCAGTGAGGGGAGGACCCACCGCACTTCTGCTCACGTCTCTCCGGTTAGGACTTGGACACCAGGTTATGCCTCACTTCGTGGAGCCTAAGGAATGCCCCACTCTGCACCCAGGGTTTGGTGAACAGCCAGCCACTCCCAACGAATGGCTT
Organism: Otolemur garnettii; assembly: GCF_000181295.1. NCBI lineage: Eukaryota > Metazoa > Chordata > Mammalia > Primates > Galagidae > Otolemur > Otolemur garnettii. The sequence goes on along the minus strand of NW_003852402.1, from coordinate 13,248,320 downwards.
GATTTTTAGGTGAAGAAACTGAGTTTCTCCAAAACAAACTTCCCTAAGATCACAGAGATCACATATGAAGTGGGCAAGGTACACATTCAGGGCATTTTTCCCCCAGGGAAATGTGGAAGGGTGGTTGGGGTGGGGGATTAAATGAAGTAGGTTCAGTGTGATGGATAAAGGCAATTAATTAAGTCATTAATGAAGGAGGCGTACTGAATTCAACTCTTAGACGCTGTCAAGGGCTGAAGCAGGTGCAAAGGAGGTAAGTGGTGATGTTTGCTGGTGAAGGATTCACTAAACCATCATGTGGGTGAACAGCTCTAGGCCTGCTAGAGTTGCCCCCAAAGGTTGCATAATTAGGGGAGAAAAACCTGAGATTTGCTGGAGCAAAGAGGTACAGAGTTTGTAGCCTAAAGAGCTAAACTTCAAAACAAGTCATTTTGAACATTCATATATGAGAATACCATACCTCATTTTTAACTCTGCCCCCAATGACTTTGCAGACCAATGGAGAGCTTTGTGTTCACATACGACTGGGAGGAAAGTAAGGGAAATGGGACAATGGGACTGACAGAAATCGGCTGTTGTGACCAAAAGTTTGAGAGGAGCCCACGTGAATGCTCAAGTGTCTGGAATCAGGCTGCTGAGGAAACCTCCAGACCTCCTCAAACAGGTGGTCTTTCAAGTTGTTTTTGAGCACGAGCATAAATCAGCCTACCAGCTGAGTATTTACCAGCCCCACACCGTGTGCCCAAGTTGGGAGGCACCAGCTCCCAGGATGCTAATGGGAAACAGGAATGAAGAGGAACCTGCAGCTTAGCCGGAGCCTCTCTGGGGAGGGGCTGACAGAGCAGGAGACAGGTGCGCAAAGTTCCCAAGGGAAGGGGAGACCTAGATTCTCATCCTGCTGAGTTCTGGGAGCCGTACGCCAGTCACTGGGCTCCCTGGTCCTCAGGTGTCTCATGTGTCTAAAAATCAGTTTAAAAGAAAGCACAGGCAGGGCCCCCTTTTTTTCTGCACTGGGTACTTACTGGGCGCCACCTGTTGGGGTCCATGGCGCACAGAGTGTAAGATACAGAGCTACTGCCCTCAAGCAGCAGAAGGAACAAGCTTAATTCCTGCAGGGGGCAGAAGTGAGGCTTTTACAGACTGTGGGCAGATACTGGTGGGGACTCTCTGTCCTACAGGTTCTCAGGGCCAGTCTGCTCCCTCTCAAAACTGAAACAGTCCAGTGCCGCCTCCCTCCCCTCTCCGCTCCCTTCCCCTCGTCTTCCTCCCCTCTCTTCCCTTTACTCATTCAGAAAATATTTTTTGAACTGCTCCAATGTATTAGGCTCTGCAGAGATGAACCTGAAGGAGGTGACAGGGTCTCTGTCCTTACAGAGTGTGTGTTCTCCCTGCAGCAACAGACTATAAACCGGTGAACTCATGTGATGATTTTGGATCTCAGTGCACACCCTGCATCCGTGGGAGGCAGTGGGGTGTGGAGAGTGACAGGGTGTGGACGCAGCTGGATGCGGAGGTCTGAATCCTGAGGTGCTGCCTGAGAAGGAGCTGCCGTGTGTCTCTGGGGGACCAGCGCCTAATCCGGGTGGAGACATGACCCATCCCCATCTTTAGAGGGGAGAAACTGAAACCCAAAACCTGTCTGTGGTCAAACTGGTGTGGGATTGGGGTCCGACCTGTAAAGTGCCCCCCGCTGCCACGCTACCCCATCCTTCTTCCCTCACTTCCCTGTTCCCTCCCTCCCTCTGCTTCTCCATCTGTCGCATAAGATAATGATTTTGTTCTACCTTACCAATGACCCCCTCAATAATATTGACCTAGCAGGGACATCGTAAGGCATAACTAATAAAAATGACAATGAAGCATTTGCCAATGGACAGTGTGCTACGGAATGCTAATGCAGGGGACAGCCTGTCTGTGACTGGCGCTTCAGCTGTCGTGAGTCTTCCTGGCCCTAACGCAACCAGGCAGCAGAGTCCAGTTCCAGCAGCTCTATCCTCTGGACTTCTGCTTTCTTCTCTCTCCTTGTCCAGACTTGATGGCCCTGTAGCAACTCAAACGCTCTTTTGTGCTATGAGTGGGGCTCAGCAGTCACGAGAATGGTGGACCTTGGGCTGGGTGTCCAGCCATGAAAGCTGTGGGATATGCCCCAAGGGTCTCCTGGTCTAGAGAGATGAACGAGTGACCAAGTGCAGGAGGGTTGGTACGGCTTGAGACAGAAACCCAGGTGTGGAGGGCTGTGGGACCACCCTGGGTCAGGAGGAAGAGAAGGGCAGACTGGGGGCGGCTTCCATCAGCAGTCTCACCGGGCAGAGTCCAGAGAAGGTCCAGCACAGGGGTCAAGGGCTTAGACTCCAGAGCCTACTGGCTTCCACTGGCTGCAGACCTTGGAAAAGTTGCTTTATATTTCTCTAGGACCACAAAATCTACTGTCCACCTTGTAGGTTTGTTTTAAACATTTAACAAATTCATATCTACAAAGGGCTTAGAACAGCAGTCCTCTGGTCTCACGGACAGGGGGCTGGGGACCTTGCAGTCTCTGAAGGAGCACAGAGCCTGGATCCCTCCTATGTGGGTCTCCTATGCAGTGTCCGTACAGCAGGGTTCACGCTCCTGTAAGAACCTAGTGCTGCCACTGCTGTGACAGGAGGCGGAGCTCAGGTGCTGAGGTGAGTGATGGGGAGAGGCTGTAACGACAGACGAAGCTTCACACTCACTGGCTTCTGCACACCTCCCACTGTACAGCCTGGTTCCTAACAGGCCACAGACTGGTACTGGCCTGTGGCTGAAGGTGTCAGCACAGGCCTGCAAAAGAACTGCACTTTGGTGGGGGCTGTGAGGTGGGAGACAAGGCTGGTAGGCAGGTGCCAGGTTGTGAAGGAACCTGTGTGCTTGGAAAAGGAGGAACCATGTTTGAGATCTATGTGCGCGAATATATGTCTGAATGCATGTAAACATACACATGTGATCATACACACACAGATGTGTGTACAATACAGACAGATGTACACACATCCCACTCACCCAATGTCTTAGCTCTAGGCACAGGTTGGGGGTGGCACGTGGTCAGGTTGAGGAGGAGGATGTGAGTGATAGAGACACTTAGAGGAGGAGGCTGGCAGTCCACTGGACCGGCCTTTCCGGGAAAGCATTCTGGAGTCTGAAATGATCTAATGACAGTGAATCCTGCATCACAAGATGATGTTAGTTTTGGAGGTCCAAAAGGCCTGACTTAGAATTTTGGCCCCAGTATGTCCATCTGTCTGTCTGTGTGTCTGCTACAGTGTGACTGTTTATGCACTGTCCCCCCAGGTCCTACTGCTGCCAGAATTCTTATGTTGAAATAGAATCCCCAATGAGATGGTATTAGGAGGTAGGATCTTTGTGAGGTGATGAGATTGTGAAGGTGAAGCCCTCATGAATGGATCAGTGCCCTTATAGAAGAGGCTGGAGAAAGCTCCCGTGCCCTGCTCACCATGTGAGAATGCAGAGAGAAGATGGCCTTCCAGAAAGAGAAAGCAGACCCTCCCTAGACACCGAATCCGCCAATGCTTTGATCTTGGACATCCCCACCTCCAGAACTGTGGGACATGAATGTTTGTTGTTGGTTAAGTTGCCTCGTGTATAGTCTGTTGTTACAGCAGCCCAAGCAGACTGATACTATCTACTGTCCTATCCAGAGGCCAAACTGCTTATCGAGGATCCCAACACCATCCTGCCCTGTTCATGGACAAGGTTTTGCTTCCCACTTCCCCCTGCAGGCCACAGGCGGCACTTCCTGAGTCAGGCCTTGAATTCCCATCACCTAAGCACTTTTTATTTATGAAAACAGTGCAGGCATCCGGACACCAGACCATGACTTTGTGCGCTCATTTAATGAGAAAATTGAATGCAAAAGAGGAAAAGTTTGGAGATAATTGGACTCAGGAGGGTTGCTTGCTTTTTTGGAGGTGATGAGCAGTTGATAGTCTAAGAAGTGCTCATGATGATCTACAAATGGCTCAGCAGCCGAATCTCTGACTTCACAGCACCCCTCCCCGAGGTTTCCCTCACACCGTGGACCCCCTCTGTGTCTCTGCAGGCATGTGCAAGGCTGAGCGCTCGCGGGCCTCTGCGAACATACAGCACCTACCAGCAGTGCTCATGGAAAGAGTTCATTTCCTTCCTGTCTCTTCCCCAGCATCCCTTTCTCAAGGCCAGCCGGTCTCTCCCCTAAGTGTCAAGCCCAAGTGTGTGAGTCCCCAGGCTGGGTTGACAGACAGGTGTCTGCACTCTGCACATTGTTAAATTCCCGAGAATGGGTCATGGATGAAGAGTCCTTTTTGGTTGTGGAAACCACCATGGAAAGCCAGTCCCTCACCCGCTTATCTTGAAACAGACTAAGACAACACAGCGCTTTCTCTCCGATGGCATATTCTCTCGGCACGAGCAAAGGAACATAATTGGAAAATGGGCAATGTTCACAGGGCAATTACTGTGCCTGTTAATGAGGTTTGCATGAAGGCTTCCAGTGAATTAATGAAGAACAATGATTTTGGCATTCATGTCGAACAGCTGGGCAGCGTGATAAGGGTGCAGACGGTGAGGGCCCTGGCTTTAGACAAGGTGATGTGGACCAAGGGACAGTCTAATCTAGCCTCTGCTGGCCCCTGCTCCAGCTCTCTTTTGCTGTCACTACCGTCCTGGGAGAAAGACAACATGCGAGGCTGCCAGACTGTGACTCCCTACTCAAAAGTGAACCTAGGGGTGGCCTTCTGTCTCCCTCGGGCTACACCTCAAGATTTATTGAGTGGCAAGTCCTTAAATCTCATTTCCTCAGGTTTCCTCATTAGGGATTGTGGTGACTTCGGGGGATAAGGGGAGGGGACAGTGTGTCTTAGGGAAAGCAGCATAACTTGTTGAGTCCAAAGATCCGGTTCTAAATGGCATCCCTATAATGCAGTGTCCCCTGGATGTGTTCATAGCTGCAGGAAGCTGCAGTTTCTTCATCTGTCCAAAGGGCAGTTATATCTCCATTGGTGAACAGTTTTGAGGATCAAGTGAAAGTCTAGTCTACATGAAATGACACTCTACTATGTTAGTCACTGGATCAGGCTTGTCCAGAGAAACAGAACCCCTAGGATGACAGAAATTTGATGCAAATGTAAATATGCATATCGGCTTTATTTTAAGGAGTGGGCTTATGTGATCACAAGGCTGATAAGTCCAAAATCTATAGGCCAAACTGGTGGGCTGGAAAGTCAGGCAGGAATTAAGGTCACACTCTTGAAGCAGAATTTCTTCTCTTTCAGAGCACCCCAGTTTTTGTTCGTAAAGCCTTCCACTGATCAGAGGCGGCCCACCACCCTGGTCGAGGGTAACTTCCTTTACTTAACTAAAGGCAGATGTTAACCGCATCCACAAAATAGCTCTATGGCAGCACCAAGGCTAGTGTTTGATTACAGACCTGGGGATGCTAGTCTAGCCATGTAGACACATAAAACTAATCATCACTGTCACTGTCATTGTCATCGATATGCCAAGCACCAAGTAATATATTTGGCCTTGCTGGGAACTACTGGAAAAGTCTCATTCTCTGGCCTGATGTGCACCCACTGTCTTAGCTCCAGGGATAGATGTGGGTGGAGGGTAGTGCAGTCGGGTTGAGGAAGATGTCTTGAATGATAGGGGCACTTAGAGGTGGCTTTCCTATAGAGCACTCTAGAATCTGAAATGACCTAAAGAGAGTCTGCGTCCCTCTTGCAGAAGTTAAACAAGACTTCAGTCTTACAATTTTAATACAGTTTTTTTCTTTTCTTAAAATGTGCATACATTTTTTGGTACCCTCTGTATATATGCGTATGTGTGTATATGTGTATGGATAGATGTTAAACAAAGAAGAATAAATGAATAAATGATACTTTATCATGCCAACAGAAATGTTCCCCAATTTGTATAGCTCACAAAAACAGAACATCCAGTGTGAATAAACTTAGTCACCTTAAGAGTTAAAATACAAATGCCACAGGAAATCACTCGATTCTTCAAGATTCTTAATTTCCCTAGAGCCAGACTTACTAGCCTTATAGTAACACACGTACCTGAATAGAAAAAATAAGAAACCAGATTAGCAACCACATGGTAGGTAAGAGGGCCTGTCACATACATGACCTCACTTAACTCTGAGGACGTGTCCCCTATAGAGACCAGGGCCCCTATAGAGACCAGGGCCCTCTAGATGAACTCACCCTGATGCAGGGAATGCAGAAGTCCTGGTTTCAAACCCAGGTCCCTTCAGCCTTAGAGCTCAAGCATTTTCTACTGTGCAATATAAAAAACTCTTGCTAATCCCATTCTCCACGATCCAGATCATCAGAGAAAAAATGCATCTGAATGGAAGGTGAGAAACCGTGCAAACAAACCAACACAGAAAAATGAGTGTTTGGAAACACACGTCCACACTAAATAGCTTGGGATATGATCCTACGTCGTACATAAATATAAAATTATAACTTAGTTATATGCAAAACACCAAATACCATAGCACCAAATAGGTACCCCTCCTTCAAAGAAAATCTATACTTCCCACTTTAAAATCTAGAAAAATCAATAGAAGCCATATCAAAACAGAGTGTCTAGTTCAAAAAAAGCAAAAATGGTTCTAAAAATAAAGAAGGAAACCTACTGTACTGCAGTCTTACCGCCCATCTGTAAGAACGTCTTGTCTACATATTCATTTAAATCTATTTGTGGAGCCCAACTCACTCTGGCAAAAGACTGAGAGTGATAGAATATAGTTTAATGTCTTCTATTAGCTTTGATCTGTGAAACTTCAGTTGTTGATTCCTTTCTAACCAGAGTCAAAATTTGGCCTAAAAGGGTTCTAGCATTTTTTCTTTCACAAATATCTAACATTTTGTCACTTTTAAAAAGCTTTTGGATATGTTACCTTCCTTTGTCTTTATAGAATCCCAGGTAACAGGTAAAAATATAGGTGGTCACCAGCTTACAATGAATTGACTAATGAAGCTGTATGTATTCAGGAGAAACCTTACTTCAGGGACCCTTGCGACCAACCTGTTTTTCATTTGCAGTAGAGTATTCAATAAACTACATAAAGATGGTCACTACTTTATTATAAAATAGGCATTAGGTTAGAAGATGTTGCCCAGCTGTAGGCCAATGACAGTGTTCTAAGCACATTTAAGGTAGGCTAGTCTAAATTATGACGTTTGGCAGATGAACTGTATTAAATGTAAATTTTCAACTCATAATATTTTCAACTGACAATAGGTTTGCAGGATGTAGCCCCATCATAAGTCAACATCTGTGTCGTGACTCCCATCTTTTCCCTCTTACGAATGTGCAAAAAAAGTTTCACCGAGTTCCTAAGGGGCTTTCCAAAAGAATTAACAGAAAATCCAAATCAAACTAGTGTAAGCAAAAAAATATTTTAGAATGGTTTACAAAATATTTTAGAATGGTTTATAATCAGTAAAGGCCAGGGGTAGATCCTACCTTCAGGCAAGGTTTGTTCTGGGTCTGGAAGATGGCCTGGACTCTCTCCCTCTCTCAGCTCTGCTCTTACTTCACTCTCAGATGCCAAGCATTGGTGAGACAGCTGCCAGGTTGGACGTGGTTAGGATGGACGCAACTATATCTTCTAAGGTTCAAGGCCAGTGGAAAAGAACACAGGCACCTCCCTCAACAGTTCCTATAAAAGTCTCATCACATCCCATTGGCTCTGGCTAGGTCACATGCCCACCCCTAACCCAATCACCATTGTCAAGAACAACCAGGGTCATACACCTCCCTCTGAAGCCCTGCAGGGTATCATCTTCACCAAAAAAGTCCAAAGGCTAAGGGGTGAGTGTGAGTATGGGTCCCCAAGGTCAACTAAGCAGAGTGAATGAACACAGGAGACGGCCAACATGTAGAGAATATTTTGTAAATATTTTGCAAAATTTTGTAGTGAATCTTTTGCAAATAAAGGTGCATTTAGCTATGATCTCCCATTTTCCCTACGTATAGTGACTTTTGGGACCCCCTGTACTAACTTAGAAAACCAACAGATGCCCAGAATGTCAGCTAAGTAATTTGCCCAAAGACACACAGATTCAAAGAGACAAAAATCGGTCCTCAAGCACAAACCTTCTGGGACCAAGTACTCTTCACATAATGGCAAATTATGTTAAAATATACAAGTGAATCACAAAAAGTCGTCCAAATCAAATCTCTTGGTCACAGGTAACAGTCTAAAATCCTTAATGACCGCCTACTTCAGAGAAAGCCACGTTCCTTTTACAACAGAGAAAGTTTGTAAAATTAAACAGGGTTGCCGATATCAAAATGAAAAGCCCTCTCTACTTCTAAATGGCTCCTGACCATCTGGAAAGTCAGAATATTGTCCTCCAAAGTAAAAAGGAAAAGCCTTTTGACCTATTTTTGTCCCTACAATAATGTGAAGCACTGAATCCTATTTATTAAGTTCCTTCAACGCCTGCTATTGCGCTGGCGATTTGCAACTCTAACACGACACCTATTATTCAGTTAGAGATTAGAATCTCAAGCAGTAGGGTGTTTTTTAATAAAAAATAAAATTAAAAATAGATGTGCCGTTGCCTTTTTAATGAAACCAGTCGCTCTGCTGGCTTAGAGGGGAAATGACATAGTTCTGGGGATTTTTTATATATTGATCTGAGCAGGGCTAATAAAAAGAAAGTTACCAACATTCATATCTTCAGCAAGTGGCTTCTGCTGTAGCTACACATAGCTGCTTCCCAACCCCTCCGTGTGGGCCTAGGCAGCTAGCACTCACTCTCCTACCAAATCAAAACAAACCCTCTGAAACCTGGCGCACAGGTGTCTCGGAACACCAGGTGGGCCTGCCAGATGTGCGCCGGGCACAGAAGTACATTCAGCCCGGTGCTGCCCAACAGAACGCGCTGCAAAGATGCTTACGGTCCCTATCTGTGCTCTCCAGTAAGGGGGCTCAATGAGGCCATTGAGACTGAAGAACTGGACTTTTAATTTTATTTAATGCGTCAAAGTAGACACAGGTGGCTTGTGGATACTAAATTGCAAGACAGCTGAGATGGTGCCCTTGAGAATTTCCCCAGCACGCTGCCCACTGCTCACTTTCTCTAGCTCACACTGCCTGTCCCAGCACCTGCAAACCACCTGCGGCTCTCCAAGGAGGGCTTCTGTTTTGTGTCTCTGGGCTCCAGAACATGGTGCTCGTGTGGCCCTGAATTGCCACGCTCCCAGCCTGCCTGATAGACTGTTTGTTATCATCACAGCCCAGCTCTGGCGTCTCCTCTCCTGTGAAGCCTTCCCTGAGTGTCCCTTCTGTCCCCTCTATCCGTGAGTGGGTCCACTCTCCTTCTCCACTGCCTGTGTGTGCAGCCACATCTCTGTGGCTGTGTCACCGCCCTGCAGCGGGTCATGAGCCTGTCCACTCCACAGCGGAAGGCAATAGAGCAACAGTTCTCGACCTGTGGGTCTCGACCCCTTTTTAACACTGAAAATACACTCCAGCATGAGGAAGGTTGAGACCCACTGCAGTGAGGATGGTGCTAGGAATGAACACTGCAGACAGTTGCCTGCCTTAAGTCGAGTCTCCAGCACTTATTGCCTCTATGACCTCACGAAACTTACACGATCTCTGAGCCCCAGTGCCCCATCTATAAAATGGGGTGATTATGGTAACCCTCCTCTATGGCTGTTGAAAAGACTAAATGATCAAAGGAGAGGCAAAACATTAGCAGAGGGCCTGGCAAGGAGCAAAAACGCAGTAAAATTGATCGCTTCTGTGTTATTTTTCATTGTATTGTTAGACTGTGTACCTTTAAGTACAGACTAGATCTTAGCCATCTATCCCTATAGCCCAGAGATGCAGTATACAGTAGGTGCTCATTAGAGATGCAAATTATTAATGATGCCCCCCATGGAGAGATGCCAGTCCCAGGCCCAGTTCTAAGAATTCTCTATAATACCAAACAGTCTTACTCAAAAAGGTCAAACTAAGAATCTAACTTCGATGTGAAAACAATGTACCCTAAACATCTGTACCCTCATATTAATTTGTAATAAAATAAAAATTTAAAAAAGAAACTACAAAGATATCTCAGCAGAGGCTGGTAAAGGACCAGTGGTGAGGTCACAGAAGGACCCGAACTGTCTATGGGGCCTACCCACCTGCCCCTAAACCCACCAGCACCATCCTCCCCGGAGCTCCCACCACTACCCCTACCTGGCCAAATCTCTACCACAATGTCACGGATGAAAGTAAGGCTCGTCCTGCAGGTCTAGGTGCAGCAAAATGAGTTTAAGGGCCACTGTCTAATGAGATGATAAGCATCATAGCAACTCCCCTCACCTCCCACAGTCTGTTCCCAGAAGCCTCCCTCCCGCTTGGAGCTAAACCATCCGTCCTTTCCAGGACAGCTGGACAGGCAGCTATCTGGAAAAGGGAAGGAAACCCTCCGATCCACAGAAACAGACTTGCAACCACAGATTCGAGGTGTGCTCTGCAGTGTCCCTGGCCCTGAAAGATAGGGTATCTCTTGAGACCCTCCAAGGAGTCTTGGTTTTATTGAAGGTAAATAAGGATGAGCAGGAGTGAAACAAGCATTAAACATGATTAAGCGTTCGATATACAGGCTTTCCAGGCCGGGGAGAGTCCCAACGAGACTGTTCATTTCCCAAATTCAATGTCTTCCTCCCTCTACTGCTCTCCCTGGCTCAGGTGCTCAGCCAGGAGTTTAGTTAAAAGAGCAAGCAGAGAGCTTGCAGCGTGCAGCCAGGGTATCTCCAATGGACCTCTCCCTCGGGCGCTTTGAAGAAAATTATTTCAGCACTTAGAGGGCTGAGGTGGTGCTGGAAACTAGAATGCAGGTGATCCACCTTCCCTGGGAACCCTGAGCAGCAGTAATGATCTGGGGGTGAGCGTGACTGAACAACATAAAGATGACATCCCAGGGGCCTGGGGAACGGCAGTTTGCCTGCTGTGTGAACTTGGACACGCCACCTTCCCTCTATGGGCTTCAGTTTACTTGGTGATAAAGTTAAGACGGTGGTTTCCAATCATTTTTTTAAAAAACAGCAAACGTCCTTTTTGTCCCAAACAGAATCTTAGGGAGAAACTCTAAGATCTAAAACGTTCAGGTGAAGTGGCCGTGATGGAAGTGACCTTGCAGGATTCTAAAGTCCCCCTTCCCTGGGTCTCTCTCCCTCGCCCCTCCCCCAGGTGCTAGAGAACTAGATCCTTTTCCTAAGATCACAGCAAGTTCAAACATTTCTGGTTGTTACTTACAACAGACATTAACAACGCTTACCTATATGAAGTGGCTAAGAAATAGCCTAGATCGTTATGTGAAATTTGTAGTATGAAAAATATTAAACGGGTTTGAAAGAAGAAAGTCCCTATCTCTCCATGACCCAGCGTCAACAATTATCACATCACAGCCAATCTTATCTCACCTCTTCCTAATCCATTCCCTTTATTCCCCCTAATCCGTTCCCTACCCCACTGACTATGTTACAGCAAATCCCCAATCTACTATTCTCTCAGTCCTAAGTATTTCAAAATCCTTCCCTTTTAGATAAATATTGTGAAAAACGAAATCTCAATTTTATTACCAGACTAAGAAAAAATAACCATTAATTCCAGAACACTGTCTGACCTCCAGTGCCACCACTGTCTCCCTTTTATAATTTACTTGAAGAGCTGCGTTATTTGTTTTGCAGCGTTGCCCACGGTCAGAATCTTTGTGACAGCCTGTCTATTTGTCATTTAACTGTGCCTCTGTCCTCGATAGTTCTGTGATTTCATAGCTGGATCTAGAGTCTTGAGCAGATCTGAGTTCCATTAGCAGACACATAACAACCAGCTGTTTCCCTTTTGTGCTATTGGCAGCCACCGGTTAATGCTTTCTTTATTAGAAAGTTTATCTTTCAGCTTCTTATCCATCTTCTAAAACATTTTGTGCACATACAAATACCAGGGGTGCCAAAAAAATGTATACACATCATAAGAGACACTATCTACATATTATACATGTATTATGTATATACCTTGAGCAGAAATCAAACATAATCTGTATTCACCTTTTGTTATCAGAATATGTTATAATTTTAATGCTGTTTTTTCCTTTCTTAAACATGTACACATGTTTTCAGCACCCTCTGTATATTAAGTTATAATCTTCCCTTTCTAACCCAAATTGGGTTCAACTCTATCATTGTTCTAAAACTTTTCATTTGACAACATGAGACTACCAATTTTTTGAAAAATTCAGAAATCCTATCACAGCTCAATTTATAATGACCAAAATGTGGAAACAACTTAAGTGCCCAGCACCCCAGGAATGGATTAACAAGCTGTGGTATAGGTATACGATGGAACACTATTCAACCACTAACAAGGAGGGAGACTTTACATCTTTCGTATTAACCTAAACAGAGGTGGAGCACATTCTTCTTGGTTAAGGATCACAAGAATGGAGAAGCAAGAATCCAGTGTACTCAATTCTAATATGAAGCCAGGAGACGATCTAATCCATACCCTCACATAAGAGAAAAACTCAAATCCACTGAAGGTAGGGGACAGGGGGACAAGAGAGGAGGATGGGGGGTCCTGGTGTATGGCACACCTCTTGGGGGCAGGACACAATTATAAGAGGGACTTCACCTAACAAATGCAATCAGTGTGATGCAATTCTTTGGACTTATGATGAATACCAAACAATAAAAAAAAATTCAGAATTCCATCTGATAAGCTTTACGTGCTAACATTATTGAATACAGTTTAAACTCTAACGATTCAGGAGACATTTGTCCAGACTAGTGCTTTATACGTAGCAGGGGAATGACAAATAGTTGCTTTTCCTATTCATCAGCCGGCTTCTGAGCAGTGGTATACTACAAACTGACCCACACGCCCATTCCAGCAGAGGTACCATGTTTTTCTCTAACTAGGAAAAGCCAAACAATGCCTGTTTTTCACCATTTCACATTCTGTCTTGTTCTTTTGTTTTTGTTTTGTAGTTTTTGGCTGGGGCTGGGCTTGAACCTGCCACCTCTGGCATATGGGGCCAGTGCCCTACTCCTTTGAGCCACAGGTGCCACCCTCCGTCTTGTTTTTTAAACAACTGCCTAAACCCGGGCATGACGCCATCTTTCATCGCCTTTGCTCACTCATCCCTCATCGTCAGTTTTCTGTCCCCTCCAAATAGCCTAAGTACAAGCCACAACCCCTGATCAAAGAGCAAACCAGCGATTCCTGCCACCCCCACTAATGCTAACTGGTAGTTACTAAACCGACAGCCTGTTTCAAAGTTGCCAGAGTCCTAAGGACCCCAAAATGATCAACGTCACCAGTCTGCTTCAGGAGGAGGAGCTCAGTCTGTGAAAAGCGGTGACTCCGCGTAGTCAATTAATAGCTTGATGAAAGAATCCAGAGACAAGAGCAATCAAAACTAAAGCAGACAACGTATTCTGAGTCCCCTCTAGATCTTTTTTTTTTCCCTGTCCTTACTAGAATGATGCTGCTGGCACGGTCCTGCGCTGTGAAAGCTCAGAATATAAATAAGTAGGTGTTTATCAGGAAAAGAATTAATTGGAAATCTCTAACCCAGCGTATCTCAGCCACACCAATATTCTTCACTGCCAGCATAAATCTAACGTGCATGGTGTAGATGGGCGAGAACAAGATGGCAGGCAAGTGGTTTTCAAACCTGGCTTGGAGGCCCAAGGAACAGCATTTGGGGTAACTAGAGCAGATGTCAAGAGCTTCTGCCCAGCACCTGTACTCCTCTCCCCACCCCACCCCGATCAGTCCCAAGAGAGGGAGAGATGACCACTGTAACTTGTACCCATGCCAAGAGCCCACCCCACCTAACTCATGTTCTGCCTCTGTCAATAAAGGGGTCGATTCCTGAAGCTACCTCAGGACACAGCTGCCCCACGCTCCTTGCACAATGACAGGCACTAGGCCCCCAACTCCTGACAGTCTCACCAAAGGCATGCCCACCCCCCGTTAAAGACTCTGAATAAACTGGTATTCAGTTAATACTCAAGACAAGCCCTTTCATTTAATCCCAGAGGGATTTAAGGCAGAGGGATCTGGTCCTGGGCAAACAACTCTTCTGAGATGCCGCCTCTGGCCTCTGAATTAGAGGACCATATTCACAACTTCCTGGGGCTTCTGGAAGGATTAAAATGGCAAATTCCTTTCTCCCCTGCTCTACCCCAGCCCTCTCATTCCCTCTGCTTCCATGTTCCATGTTCTTTGTCTGCACACGTCCCTGAGGACAGGTCCCAGTGTATCCTCTCAGCAGACACCTGCTGTGTCCCAGGGACCACGCACGGGAAGATGCACAGGGCATAGCCTCTGGGTCTTTGTGTCACTTTTAGTCTAGTCCACCCTGTGCTGCTTCTGATGAGGGACAATGGTATGTCATCAGTCTCATCAGTCGCCAATGCCCTGGCCTCCTCAAGTCTGCTGGGGATGGGCTGCTGCCTTAAAATAAACTTATCCCCTCAACTCCAGGCCAGCAAACACACAGGCTCACTTCACAGCACATCTCAACCACCTGGGTGGGCTTGGCAAGCAAATTCTGTCTGCATTTGCAATAGCACCTCCTGGCACCCGACTAAATTCACCGTAACTTCACTAGCATCCATGTACCCCAAAGGATCTGAGTTCCAGGAAACGATGGCAGGAGCTCCAGCATCCTGGAACAGACTCAAATTAGGACCACAGCCTTCAAACAAAGGATGGAATCATTACTGATTACTAACAGGGAGCACCTACCAAACTGTGCTGCCTGAACTAGGCACCAGGCCGAGTCCTAAATCTGTTAATTCCCTTAGTTTTTATTACAATACTGTGCTGCAGATACAGCTGTTATCCTGATTTTCACATGAGAAAGCACAAAGGCACAAAAAGATTAAGGAACAAGTCCAGGGCCACATGGCTGGGAAGGGGGCAGAGGTATGATGGGCATCCCGGCAGTCAGGCTCTGCACACAGCCTGGGGTCCCCTCAAGCTGAGAAGTCACAAGAGGACCGTACTTCTGCCAGAGGAGCCACCACTGACCACACAAGCACACGTGTTTAAATCCATCACGAGAAAAGTCATGTTAACTCTCTGGACTGAGGATCAGCCCCCCGGCCCCAGATCAGCCACTACCACCATGGCCTTCAAACAAGGCCATTCACCTCTTCCAACCTCCACTTCCCACCCCAAAGATGACTATACTAGATAATAGCCCCCACACTCTGGGATCATCCATAAGGAATCCAGGGAACGGAGTCTTAAGACTCCACCACTTGAGGTCAAATGACCAGGCTCAGCCCAAGGCAGGGAGACTGGCTGGTTGGGGACTGTGGGTGGATAATTCAGACTCTGTCTCTGCTTCCTCATTTGCAAAGGGGATAACAACACATTTCTTGCAAGCACTAAATGAAGGAGCATAAGCAAATGCCTACTACGGTGTCCGGCATCTATCCAATGCTCAAAAGCTGACATTATCAATGGCATTATCATTACCACTAGTATTATTCTTATGACCTGAAATTCCATAGAGGCGAATCTGCCCCCTCTTTGATGCAGGTCAATTTTACGACCTTATTTGGCAGGATAATCTGGCATTTTCTAGTTTAAATCCTTGAACAACTAAGTCTGAATCAGAGTGTGGGAAGATGGGGCTGAGGGTATAAAGGCAGCAGCTGGATCCTCGGCCCCTCACCTGGCCAGCCCCCCCCTTCTCATTAGAACTCACTCCTCCCTTTCCCACCACACACCTGCTCCCAAGACTCTACAAGTAACCTAAAGGGTCTCTAAAAAGTATACCACCTGAGCAAGTTTGTATCTGAATAATGATGACAAGGTTCCTATGGCAACCCTCCTTTCTAAAGGTGGGGGCTAGAAGACAAAGAGAGATCATTTAGCACCTGGCTTGGGGGTGCAATGCCTTGAAACGGCATGTTATTTTTTTTCTCTCTACGATTAGAGCAAGGTCTTACACTTTTACAGCCTAAGACCATTTATAAGGCATTTTCGCATAAGTTAACTACTATCTGAGACCGGGAGGAGTGATTATTGACCTTTTTTACAAATTAAAAACCTAACAATTGGAAATGTTGAGAGCACCTGTGACATAAAACCAGGATAAGACTATGAATCTCTTGACTCCAGAACCAGTGCTCGCCTCAAGACTCCCGTCTCTTCTGCTCCCACCTTTTCCTCTCAACGCCCCCACCCACGAGGCTTCCACCCTCAAGGTGCAGACGCCCCACCTCTTGTATTTTTGCCTTCAAACACATCCTTGTTTGTCTGAACTCCCACCAGCTGTGTGTAGGACTTAACCTGCATACGTGTCTATTCAATATCATTCAGAAATGATAAAACCCTAAGCCTTTCTGTGGTGATGTCTATTACAAAGTTTTATTTACGAGACAATGCGGAAGGCCCCAAAGAGCACCAGGAACACACCTGCAGTCACACAAAGTGGGGTTTCCTGGCTCACCGTAACAAGAGAGCTGCTACCCAGGGAGAGTCCCAGACGTCTAGGAAGAGGAGGGAGGAGGAGGGAGGAGCAGCTCACTGTGCAGTTTCGACGGTGCAGTGATTTAGGGGAGGCTTCGAGGCAGCTTAGTTCTGCTCAGGATTGGGTACTATCATAAAGCAGAACTCTGATGAGCAGGTATCTTCTTAATTTTTATCAAAGAGGGAAGAGGAACAGAGCAGGGCTAAAGCTGTCACCGCTGTAAAAAGAAAGTCATCTGTGTGAGCTGAGCGAGGGGACCATTTGGTCGTTTTGGTGGATTGCAGCATTCCTGTTTTTATCTGTGTTCAGCGCTGATTATAGAGTGGTCTTTGTTGTCCTCCTGCTCTATCACCAATATAGAGTGACCCTGCCCCGTGCCAGTATTCTGTGCTCCTTTATCACCAATAAGAGAACACCAGGCCTGGCTATCAGAGCTGCCGGCTCTATCTAAGCTGAAGGCAGGCGGCAACTGCTGGTTTTGTTTTCTTCCTCAGTAATTTGTTCACTTATTCATAACACCTGTTTGTGTCCGGCAATTTCAAGGGGGTCTGGGGGCAAGATAAAAAAAAGATCCTATCCCTTATTGAGGTCACATTCCAGTGAGGGTAACATTCTTCATATGTTTATAGAAAACACACATAATAAGTAAAAGACTGAACTGAACAGTCTGTTAGAAGGTGACAAGTGCTGTGGAAATAAAGAAGCAGAGAAGGGGACGGGGATTGAGGACGTGAGTTGCAGTGAGATGGGAGGTGGCCAGGTGAGCCCTGTACCACGTGAAATGCTCACAGTCTTGAAGGAAATGAAGAGCATGGCCAGAACAGGGCCATCCAAAGAAAGGCTCCACCATCTCGTTTTAGAAACCAGGCCACTAAGACATGGAGGGGTAGAGGGATTTGTCTAAGACTATACAATAAAGGTGGAACCAGGGAACAGCTGGCTCTCCAGGTTCCTGGCCACAAGCTTCCTTTCCCGTAAGGCCCTGGATACAAGGTCCTTCTGCGTGGGACTGAATCCAGAGACAACTCCAGACTTACCGGCTAAGAGTGAACTCCGAAACCAGACAGAACTTTCCCATCGCACGCAGGTTCACCATATGTTTGTACACCCACAACAACCTGCTGGTGTCACCTGCTAAGTGATCCCCAGAGATCCAAACATTAGCCTTACTCCACAGAGGAGAATGTCAGTCTGTGAACATTTTTTTGAGACACAGTCTCACTCTGCTGCCCAGGTTACAGTGCTGTGGCATCAGCCTAGCTCACAGCAACCTCAAACTCCTGGGTTCAAGGGATTCTCCTGCCTCAACCTCCTGAGAAGCTGGGACTACAGGCACCCCCACCGACACTCAGCCAATTTTTTTTCTATTTTCAGTAGAGATGGGGGTCTCACTCTGGCTCAGGCTGATCTTAAACTCCTGGGCTTAAGCAATTCACCCACCTTAACTACTCATGGCGCTAAGATTATAGGCGTGAGCCACGGTACCTGGCCAAGCTATGAACATTTTAAATCCCTCATTCAACATCCCAAAGATTTAAAAAAAAGCCCTCAAAAGTGGGCTACCTAACTTCATAGGTCTGTTATGCAAAACACCACAGAACGCTATAGATGTTTATGTGGAATAACAGTATGTAAGCCCCTAGTAATACCTATTTCACGAATAGTTACGAAGCTTAAAAAAGTTTGCCCACATATTCCCAGGATAGCAAGGACATAGAAAAATAGCACTTCCTTTCCCACATGTGCTGAGTTGGAAAGAGCTTAGTGCCAAAAGCCTACCATGAGGACAGGGACTCTTTTGCCCTCTGCTATAGCCTCAAAACATGCCTCGGGGCAGGCACTATATAAATATTCAGTGGACGGATGGATGGAAGGATGCAAGCTCTTTCGTCTGCTGTTTGTTTTCAATCCCTAAAACATGCCTCAGTTCAGTGGCTCTCAGCAGGTCCCAATTGGGACCTTCCCTCCTGGGCAGGCCCTCCTCGGACCAGAGGCCCAGACCAGCCTTGTGGGGCAGTCCTTTCCCATGCAAACAAGATAAGCTGCCTCGTGGAGATCGAGAAGTCTAACAAGGTACCCTAGAAATGCCCTCCAAATCTGTTTGTATCAAAATATAAGATAAAATGAGTATCACCTTCCAGTGGTTGGCATACTGCAAAGCCAGAGTTAATGAGTACAATTATTAACGTGCTTTAAAGAAAACAAGCACACACACACACAAAAAAAAACAACATAAAACCAAAAAAGGACCCTGGGCACAGAAGACAAGCCATGAAGGATTAGTCAGGAAGCTTGGTTAAATACAAAACAAATTCCAAAATAAAAGGGACCATTAATTACTTTAGCAGTTGACAGCAAAAAAAAAAAAAAAAAAAATCTGGTCCCAGGAGCTTTGGTTTCAGTTCCTCAGTTCTGAGGCCCCTTTTTATAGCTGCAGGGCTGACCTTTCCTCATCTGCTCACGTCAGCCCTCTCCATCATGAATCTGGTTTTTTAAAAATACAAAGTAAATCCCCCCAGTGCTGTAATCAAGCTGCCTTCCTCGCTTGAAGGGTAACCTTCATAGAAAAGAGGCCATTTGATAAATTCCAGGAAAGTAAAAATAAAACATAATGGAAAAGATCGTCTCATCATCAAGGCTAATTATAAAGGAAGAGTAAATCACTTTTTTCTTCCCAAGTGTCTCTGGTTTATTAAAAAAAAAAAAAAA
>NW_003852402.1:13195926-13229062 GCF_000181295.1 Otolemur garnettii | reverse complement strand
ACCAATCTAACAAAGACATCCAGTGTTACGGGTCTGAATAAGAACAGAGGGAATCTTGGGGGAAGCAGTTGCTACTTATAAAACCAAGGAGGTTAGTTAGCGGTGGAAATAGTTATTCATAAATTCATGGGTGACATATTTAAATATAAAGGATGCACCAACTGGATACAAGAGTCAGGAAAGTTCTAGGGGGGACAGTGTTGAAACAAGTGAGGCTCTGCTCTCTGCAGCATCCTGACTGCCGTACTGCAGGAGCAAAGCCAAGGTGGGACCACAGGACACTCAGCAGAGAAGGGCACTTTGCAGACTAGGGGGCTTAGGGAGTCTTTCTGGAGAAGTGGTGTTTAAGCCTCGCCTTGAAGGAGGGACAGAGAGGTGGAGAAGGACACTGAGAGGACCCTAAGATCTGCTGGCCACCTGTCTGCCCCTCTACCTGCCCAGCACAAAAAGAACCAGGCACGAGGCCAGCAAGGACAAAGGGATAATTACTCCCCACCAAGGCTGTGCGTCTTGATCCACTGGACCCTGGTTTTCAGAATGCATGTGCCAAGCTCCAGCCAAGACAGCAGGAATCAGAACTGTAGGGCAGGGCTTGGTCTTCCCTGTGCTTTGAGGGAAGGCTCCCCAGGAATTCTCAAGAGCCCTCCCACTGCAAAAGCTGTAGATTCTCTCCAGTATCTTATTTTTCAAAGTGAGACAAATGAGGCCGAGAGAGGCCCCACTTATTCAGCCATTCGGTGACTACTGATTGGCTAAGGCAGTGACTGAACAAAGCACCTGCTCTCAGTACAAGTTCTTATCCACTGAGTCCTTGCCGTGACACCACAGGGGATGACTGTCACTCCCCCCCACCCCCCTTCTTTAAGACAAGGAAATTGAAGCATAAAAAGCTAAGGGAACATGAACAATCAGTGGTGAAGTCGAAGTTGAGTCTTAGGACTCTGAGACACAGCCCCACTTCAGCACTGCTTACTGAGAGCCTCCAGGGCACCCTGCCCTGCGCAGGCATGTGGGTGACGCATATGCTCAAAAAAATGGCCTCTGACCTTAGAAGAGGGGGACATGGAGTGAAGGGCAGTGGATAAAAGCTTCGCGCCAGACTGCCACTAAAATCATTCCGGAATGTTCCATGTGCAGAGTCCAACCAGAGTGCTGAATCAGGGATTCATCTAGACTGGCTCCGAGGTGGTTCCCCACCCAGACAGCCATGGGTCAGAACCATCCCTTACAGAATAAGCTGGGGGCGGGGTGGAGCTGAGCAGTCACTTCTCCCTTGGGGTCTCAGTGAGATCCAAATTAAGAGGCTGAAATGAAGCCTTGTGGTCCCCCGCAGCTAGTAGGAGTGATAAACAGCGAGATGTATTGGTCTCCAGCAAAGACAGCACCACAGAAAGGAAATCGCACCAGGAAACCGTTCCCAGGTTCCAGTGAAGAAGCTACTATATCTCCTTTGGCGGAAGAAACAGAACACAGCCCTAAATTCAGAGCAGGTAGGCATCAGCCCCAGGCCAGGGCTACCACTTCTAGCCATGTTAGGCCAGTTACTTGGGCACAGTCACCCAGACAGAAAATGGCAACCGGCAAAGGTTTCTGTGATTATTTAATACAAAGTTTGGAAGATGCTTCCCATCTTACCTGGCACACGACAGGTGCTCTACCAATGGCTGGTGCATCTGAATGTGTCTCTTAATGTAGGTCCTGAAAAACAGAAAGGCCCCTTTAAGGTTACATATCAGATGACCATGACCGGCATTATCTTTTTTTATCCTCCTTCCCTCAACTTTTGTTTTGCTAAGGGCAAGCAGAAAAGGACCAAATAACATCATGGACTCCAAGTTCCTGGAGCAGACAGCAAGGTGGCCTCTGGGAGCTTTCTTTTATTTTAAGCTGGAAGACAAAAAGTATTCTCCTCAAGGACAGGAGAAAAATCCATTAGTGGGACTTAACTGGTGAGGAAGCCCACAAATTACAGAATTCAAAAGGTGTGAGCAAGAAATATTCCCAGGGAACATTCAACTGTAAGAAATGATCAGTCAGAAAAAAAGCTATCTGAATTATGTGTACAGTTTCTGTAAGTTTCCTAGGAAAAGAACTAAGGCAATATTTACTGAAACTGTTCTTACTGTGCTTATTGAAATTGTCGATAGGTAAATGCTAGCAATTAGTAATTAGTGTTCTCCTAAATAGACAAAATGCTTAAGTAGAAAATGATGATCGATGGGACCAGACAGAATCTCTGGTCTCTCACACAAGAGATCTCACCTCCGACATCATAAAACCTATGACCACCATCCACTTCTCAGGATCTGGGCTTGAGAACAAACAGCCAGCACCAAGGGAGCTCACCCTGCAAACTCAAACCTGCATCATGATACCAACGGATGGCTGTACTTGCTAATTTCAGAACGGCATCGCAAGATTGCTATTTTTAAAATATGAACACGAAGACAAGAGCTCTGGAAGTAGATCCGCAGATGAAGAAAGCACATTTGGGGGAAAATAATGGCACCAACAGGACATGTCAGATACAAGGCCTTCACCTCACATCGGGGCCTCTGCTGGTATAAACTGGGTCCTGGCGAGGCTTCTAGGAAAAGGGCTGAGAAGGGACCCAGGAATAGGGGCCTGCTCCAAGGGGCCAAAGCAGCCTTACACTTAGGAAGGGCCACGCTGATCTAAAATGCTTCCCCTATAGGTAGAGTAACCTGAGAAGTAAAGAGAAGTGAGATGATGAGCATCAAATAGAGACCTGAGTTTAAACCACCTGGGACCTTGTTCTCAACTGATTAATAACGTCAACAACATGTAGCCAAAAGGTGGAGGAAGCTCATCCAATGTAGCCACAAGGTGGAGGAAGCAGCCGTCCACAGAAGGCTCATCAAGGCCAAATGCACAGACGAAAGAGTAAGCAAAGGGGCACTGTGCACATACACACCATAGAGTATTACGCAGCTTTAAAAAGGAGGAGATCCCGTCCCACGCTGCAACCAGGGTGAACCTTGAGGACATTACGGTAAATGAAACAAGCCAGTGACTAGAGGACTAATACTAAATGATTCCACTCATATGAGGTTCCCACTACGGTCAAGTCCAAACAGAATGCTGATTGCCAGGGAAGGACTAGATATCATTTAAGAGATATGGACTTTCAGTTCTGCAAGATGCAAAGAGTTCTGGAGATGGGCCCCACAGCTGCATGAAATGCACCTCACGCCGTTGAACTGTACACATTAACAACAGTAAGACAGTCAACCAGATAGATAGATAGACAGTATGTTATAATCTAAAAAATCTTTTTAATTTTGTAAATCAATAAACTGATGCCTAAACCCAAGGCTTGACATGAGATTTAGATAAGGAGCTGGCCTGTACCATCTAAACACAGGCCCTGGCACAAGGTAAGGGCTCAAATAGGTGTTTGTTCCTCCCACTGTCTTCACTTTCAAAGTAAGAACGCAAGCTGTGGGCAGAGAAGCGAAGTGCCTGGGGGAGTAACTAGCAGTTGGGAAATCTGGTTCAAATCTGGTTCACCACATCCTGGTTCAAAACGGGTTTCTCCTCTCAACAGCAAGGGAGGGGGAGGACTAAGGAAGGTCAACTAACCTCTCCAGCAGCCTGTTAGGATGTAGACTCCGATCTCAGAGAGGATGGTCTGTGAATCAGTGTGTGGCCCACACCTAGGGAAGTGCCTGGTCCACAGTGATCTGGCCTCAATGGTCTTCCCAGGGCAAAATGGGAACAA
Organism: Otolemur garnettii; assembly: GCF_000181295.1. Lineage (NCBI taxonomy): Eukaryota > Metazoa > Chordata > Mammalia > Primates > Galagidae > Otolemur > Otolemur garnettii. The sequence continues at coordinate 13,225,320 of NW_003852402.1, read as the reverse complement.
AATCATCATGTCCGAATTACCAAGCCTCTGCCCTGACCCTCCTTGTGCCAGGCCACTGCTCCAGCAACATCTGGAATGACAGATCCACCTGCTAGCAGCAGCCTGCAATGGAAACCCCGAGGGACACTGCCAGCCCGGGGCCTCTCTGCAGACCTGCTCTACCACACCTTGGCCATGATCCCTACTCTTATGTCCACACACCCTCATTACAGCCCTGGAGAGTGAGGCCTGCACTCCTGGACGCTCCCTCCAGGGAACCTTCATCCTGGACTCTCAGGGCAGACGAGATTCCAAAGCCTCCACCCCGGATGCCTCTCTTGTTTCTTCCTTTCCTTCCACCTTCCTTAGTCCCATCTGTGCGCCAAGGGAAAGGTCAGTAAGCCCTGCCCCATCTCCGCACTCTCAACAAAGCTGCCCGCTGGCAGAAAACTGACATCTGCAAGGAGATAACAGCTCACTTGTTTCTCTCTCCATCAACTTGGTGGCCCAGCATAGCTGCCACCTGGGCTGAGGATGTCAACCTTTGTGAACACCTGCCCCAAAAGGGCCCAAGGCCTGCACCTCTGCTCCTGTTCCCCCGTGCCCACTGCTCAGCCACCTACACACACCCACACCCACACAGCCTACACCAGCAATAACAGCACAAGGAATCAAGAACAGCACATGGCAGCATGTCACTAGAGCCCAAGCCTTAGGGTGATCCCCCACAGAATGGACACACTGACAGGACAGGCCTGGCCTCGCCACGCCGCAGTGAGGATCCTCAGCTGTCCAATCGTAAGACCTGTCCTACCTCAGATGTGGTGCCACACCTAGATCTGCCCCCAGAGCTTCACTCCAACCCCACCACCTCTTGCACCAGCAAATATGTTTATAATAATCATATTTAATATAACAATCACTCAGCCGGGATTATAGAACACACTCCTGCTCACTACTCTTCAGCTAGGGAAAACCACGCAGCCCTACAAAGGGCCAGGAGACGGTAACATTCCTGTGTCCGCAGAAGAAGAGAGCTGGATCTGGGTGAGAAGCAGCAGTTTCTCGCACCAACATAGTCCTCTGTCCTCAAGAGCTCCCAGGAGATGAGCCACAGAAGTTCCCAAGAAGAAAACCTGATGGAAGATCTGTAGCAAAGGCTCACCAAGAGCCCCGCCTGCAGGAGCGGAGGAAGATGCCCCGGTCCTGCCCGGGAGCCCTCGGTGCAGGAGGGCGCATCACCAAGGAGGGGACACCCAGACAATGTCATGCACGGTGCAGAGGATCTTGCCATGGGGCATTTCAGCAACCACTGCTCAGTGGCCTCAAAACGGCTCCTGGCCTTGAATGGCACTGCAGTCTCGTCTTGTCCAGTGTCAGGGCTCCATGAGCCTGTGTACCTGACACAGTGACTGCCAGGAGTCACCAGGACCACAAGGAAGCAGCTCAGCACCAGCCAGACACCCGGGGCCCAGGGGAGGCAGTGTGGGTTGAGATCTCAGCCCTGCTGCGTGCTCTCGGGAGCTAGCATGATGCTGTCTGTGGGCCTGACACTGTGAAATAGAAGCTCTTTTTTCAGGAAAGCTGTGTTTTCATTAACAAAACAAATCTATGAACAAAGAAGGGGCAGTCTGTGGTCAAAATTGTGAGCAGATATAAAAAACGCTCAAAACAATATTGATGATTAATGTTATTATTATACCTAGAGATCTACAGGAGGTAACACGTCCCGAGTGCTTCCCACATACCAGGCTTTAACAAAATATTCCCATCCTATTTTACAGATGACAAAAGTGAGGAACAGAAGTCAACTAAGTTGCCCAGGATCGTGTGAAGGTGTTCCAGAAAGTGGCTTTGTATTAAGCCTCAGCAGGGACTTCACCTGCAGCATAGAGGCAGACAGGACCACAGACACCAACAGGAGAGGGTTCAAGTCTCAGCTCGGCCACTCAGTCCCTGCTTGATCTTGGGGATGCCTCCTCCGTAAGCCTCACTTCGTTTCTAAAGTGCAGATTAATGTAGCCTCATCTGGCAACGGAGATAATTAAAATAACACGAGAAAGCGCACTGCACAGAGAAGCTCTCAATAATGCTGGTGTCTTTCTTTCTTTGGTGGCAGAGGGGGCCCCAGACCTCTCAGCTTGCCCAGTTTGCCCTGTCACGATTGGGGCTGGGGGAGGGGAGGAGAGTGGAGGACGACACCGGGATAATACCGTCCCCATTTCCAGGGGTCCTTCTGTGCTCTGGTGAACTTTACCAGAAATAAAAGGGAGGCACGAGTGCCTTTATTTTCAAAGGATGGCAAATCAAGGTTCCTGAACTTGAAGACACCAAAAGAAACCTGGGGGTTTAAGGTAGCCACATGTTTGGGCCCACTCACGTGTAAGTACAGCTTTAAGGGAAGGCAATGTCAACATGCAGCGCCCCACATCTGTTAATCTGGCAGAATGAAAGCCTCCCGGGGTTCCCAGTGGACATGACACGTGTGAGGGGGGATCCGCGTCACTGAACTTGGCTCCAGCCAGGGGTGCAGCTCCCCTTTCTTCTTCCACTGCTTGGCAATGGCTCATGGCAGAACCCACCCTGAGGGGCAGAGAGGAGGAAGACGGGAGGTCTGAAAGGCAGAAAGACCCTTTAGATCCCTGAAGACTGCTAAAGCCCCTTCCAGATTTAAGGGGCTCCAACTTACCTAGACCAGTGTTTTCAACCTTTTTAATCTCCTGGCATACTTGAACCGATAGTTAAAGTATGCTGATCCAAAAAAATGAATAAACAAAAAAATATATACTTTGCTTTGAACTTCCTTCAAAAATAATTGAATTAATGATCCTTAAAAATTATTGTGGAACACTGACCTAGATAATCCTAGAGTCCCCACTAGTGCCTACAATGGAGCGGGGTCCCATCCCAGGGAGGACAGGGAGGCCCCTATTCTCAGGGGGGTTACAACAAAGATGCAACAAAGTGCCACGCTGAGGGTTATTCAATACCCCAACACATGATACCGATCCTAAGGACACAAGTGAGAAAGACAAGCAGAGACGTGGGGACCCCCAGGCTGGCTTTGTGGGGAAAGATGCGACCTGGGCAGAGTGCAGTTGGCCTTGCCGTGCTGACCGCTCAAGTCTTCCTCTGCTTGTTTTAAAACCGCATACTCATGCACACACCTCCAGGCAAGACCCTGAGCTCCTTGAGGGTAAGGATACTGTTCCTGTTCACCACAGTATCCCCAGTAACACATAGAAAATAAGGACTAGAATGCTGCCCGCCTGCCTGCCTGGCTGGCTGGCTGGCTGGCTGGCTGAAAGGGTGGTTAACTGGTCAACCAAAGCCCACAGAACAAGGCTTTCTCTAGAGGCCTGTGGCCACCTCGTCCCTGTTCCTACTCTCTGAAGGGACAGCACAGAGAGCCTGCAGTCCCCAAGTTCCACAGTCGCTGCCCATATTCAGACCGTGCTTCTGCTGCACCCTCAATCTTCAGGCTTCTCCCTCTCTCTATCTCTCTCTCTCTCAATCTCTCCCTCTTCTCTCCAGATCACCTTTAACCCAGTTCTTCTCTTCACCTGGATCCTGGCCCAGCTCTAGGTTGGTTCACAGTTTCAAAACAAGCCACAGGCAGAGACAACAGCCCCAGCCCAGCAGGCCTCTGGATGGATTTTTATCATAAGGCATTGCTGACCTCTGCTGTGACCCAGAACTCAGGGACCTGCGCTCCCTCCTGAATGCAGGTCAGCAATCCTGCTTGCTCTGCCAAACACAAGCCCGAGTCTGACACGGGGCTGTGCTCGCCCACCCTCAAGGACAGAAGGTACAGCGGGAGCAGTGCTATGTCACCCTACCCACAGGCTGCGACCGTGTGTTTCAGCCAGCGAGACTATGGGGCATCTCAGCTTGACCTCCTCGTCCTCCTGTCCTGTCCTCGAAACATCTCCACCACCGCACTAAGAAGTGGGTTTTGTTTTGTTTGTTTTCATGACAGAACATCCTGGTAAGGAATACTGGCATCTTTTTATTTTTTCAAAGTGACATGGACACCCTGCCACTCCATGCAAATTAATGTTTTCAACCCAGATGAGTCATTTGGTAGGAACAGGGAGTTAGCAAGCCTGCATTCGGGTTGACCCCTTTATCACAAAGTCTAACGCGTAGCGCGGTGTTCAGGGCTGAAAAACTTTAAGAACAATGAGATCTTGTTTGTGATGGTGATATCCATCAGCACGGAAAATAAGGAGAAAATCAGGGAGACAGTTTAAAACTGGGGTCAAGCAGAGTTCATCCTGAGGGAGAAGCCGGCTACACCAACGTCTGCAAATTCTTGGGAGCGAAGGAGGGACTTAACCTCTGACCCTTGGTCATTCATTTGTGGCTCCCGAGGATTAACTGAAAGCGTTTACTGAAAAATCATATGCCGAAAAATGCTCAGCCTATAGTAATTTACCATCTAGAGACAGCCTAGAGGGAGCCCGTGCTGCCCGGCACAATAGTCATTAGCCACAGATGGCTAAATATGTTAAGTTTAAATTTATTAAAATGACATGAAATGAAAAATTCAGTTCTTTGGTTACACTAGCCACACTTCACAGGCCAGTAGCTACCCCATCTGACACTGCAGAGAGAACATTTCCGTCAAGAACAGAGTAATACTGCCCAGGGCTGGTAGACAGGTAAAGAAGTAGCTTGGAGCCAGAGCGTCTTATGTGATGTTGGGGCAAGCTACTTAACCTCTCTGCTTCACTTCCTCATCTGTAAAATGGGTACAGTATTAACATAACAAGAGGAGGATTATCTGCTTTGCAGGTACTTAAAATAGTGCTCAACCCTAACATAAACACCCACTGGATGGTACCCCCAAGTGGGAGACAGACATCTGGATGGTACAGAACGGGTCACTGGGAGGATTTTTTTTTTTTTTTTATGGCAAGCATCTCCTATGGGGCCAAACATAGCAGACACCCAGGCCACTCTCTCTTTTGTTCAACAAATGCTCGCAGAGCACCTGCTATAGACTAAGCATTCTTCCACGCTCCAAAGACATAGAAATGAGCAAAGGCCTTGCCCTCACGGAGCTTAGTCTCAAGAAGGCTGTCATTGCTTCTGCAAACAGGAACACCAGCACATCCATTTTTAACTCATACCCTTAGCAATGAAAAAGAAATGCCAAACATACAGCTACCCCCAAAGGAGGAGCCTAATAAATGGGCTCTAATGGATGAACAAACAGAGAGATGAATGAATGAGAGAATGAAGGAGGGGGCTGGGAGGAGGCTTGGGTGGATCCAGAGCTCATTACCCTCTGGTGCACGGAGGTGGCTAACTCAGGGAGCTGTTGCCAGGAGACACTAATAAATGATCATAAAGCAGTCTGCAAACAGTGTTATGTATAAAAGCTTCATCATCTTGAACAGGCATCTTCAAACCCAAACAACTGGGATAGAGATGACCCGCGCACACATGCCCTCCGCCTTCTATTCTGAGCTCTGCTGTGACTCACCCGGTCACCTGGGGCTGCTCACTCAGGGACCAAACAGCCTTCTGCTGGTCCTGGACACACAGAGCCACCCCCAGGGGGAGGCATCTGACTGCACAGAAATTGCCTGCCCAGCCCTCAGACTCACCCGCTGGCCTGAGCAACGTGCATTCTAGCACTGGTTCTTTTCACAGGAGGAGGCTAGTGGCGCCACGGCCCTGCACGTGTTTCTATTTCTAAAATCTCAAAGCTCCTTTTGGTAGGTTTGCAGCTCCCTGACACAGCTAAATGTCACGGGCTGGGGCTATGTTGAATCACTGGATGTACTTCTTACCAGCAGGCTGGGCCTCAGAGAGCTATTTCAAGTCCTCCAGTCACCGTCTCCCCTTTTCAGTTTAGTAAAAATAGTGTTTGCTTCAGGATGTTGTCGGGAGGACTACATGAGATAAAGTGCCCGAGTGCTCGGCAGGACCTGGCTTACATCCTGTGTGCCAAGATTGCCAGACAGGAAGAGGACATGTGGTTCCAGGCCCAGGGACGCTCCCTCTCTACCAAGACCACTCACTCCGCCTGCCCTCGCCCACCTCCTCTTCCTTCCAAGGAGAGGGCCAGATCAGATCGGTGCTGCACACCCCCTTGCAACTTCCTTCCCAGTTTTCCCATAACCATGGCTTTTCATCCCGCAGAAGACAAAGCATATGGAAATTCAGCACAAGAATTCATATCCCAACCTCTTCCATCCGCCTTACTTCCAAATGGTGACAGCACTTGGCAGAGGTCTGGGCACGTGCAGGGGCATGTGGGAACCCCACCCTGTAAATGAATGAATGGCCTTGACCTGCTCATCTAAACCAAGACCCAAGAAACAGCAGGTTCAGAATACAACTGTGTGTGGTTTATACATTCATTGAAGACACACAGCCAGGTATTAACGCAAAAGTACTTAACTTTTTTTTCCTATTAGAGACAGAGTCTCACTCAGTTGCCCTGGGTAGAGTGTAGTGGAGTCATTATAGCTCACAGCAACCTCACACTCTTGGCCCCAAGAGATCATCTTGTCTCAGCCTTCAGAGTAGCCGGGACTACAAGCAGCCATCACAATACCCAGCTAGTTTTTCTATTTCTAGTAGAGACAGGGTCTTGATTTGCTCAGGCTGGTCTTGAACTTCTGAGCTCAGGCAATCCACCCACCTCAGCTTCCCAGAGTGCTAGGATGACAGGCATGAGCCACCCTGCCCAGCCAGAAGTGCTTATCTTATTAAACACCGTACTTCAGCACACACAGGACTAGAAGCTATCTAAGGTTCTTCAATGTCTGACATTTCTACAGTGATTCCTGCTAGAGCTGACCTAGCTGGGAGGACAGGGCTGAAATGAGGTGAATGGGGCTCCCCACATGGCCTCAAATAGTCACTGTTCATCTCCTCCCTTACCAAGCCCACCCAAAACCAACCATACCATGGCCTTCCCTCTGGCCTGTGGCCCTCCCCTAGCAGGTCCTTGACTGAATCATAGGCAGTGTCCATCCCCCACATAGCACAGCCCTCCCGTCAGAAGGGTCTCTGTGCACTTTATTATATTCCGTCACTTGATGTCCCTTTCTAGTAGCTGCCCAGCCCTGGTTTGGTCAACCAGAAATCACTGACCATGTCCATTTCCACCTGCTGTGCGACTTATCTCCGCTCCACGGTGGCTGAGCACACAGATGTGACGGTGAACATGGCTGACCTCGAGGGGCTCAAAACAAACGGAAGGACTGCAAGATGCCACAGACCAGCCTCAAAACTGAATGTGTTGCCCCAAGTACTTTGACAAAATCCTACCAGATGCCAGGAATTCGGGGCTGGTTCCAAAGGCGGGGATCTGGATAGAAGGGTCATGAACTGGACTCCAAAAAATGAGCAAAGGTTAGACAGTGAGAGCGAGAGGAGGGCAGTGAGGGAGATCGCTATGCTGAAAACAGGACTTTCTGGTCAACACTCATCATTCTGGGCCCTCTTCCCCTCGGAGCCAGCCCCTTTGGAGCCACTTAAGAGTTCTACTGAGCCCTCCCTATTCTGTCTGTTGGTCAGCTACTCCCTGCCAGATCTGACCCCATCAGCCCTGCTCACCTTCCCTACTCCCTGGGCCCTGACCCAAAACAGCACTCTCTGAGTTGGCATTAAGTGTGGCAAGGCTAAAATTAGGACTGTTTCCATAGATATCTAGACTTCTCTGTAGCAAATCTGTTCAGCTCCCAAGTGGGGGACAAAAAATATTTTCCATTCTGACTGCAAAGCCAATCCAGGGTTCTGGAGAACTCAACCCTGCTCACCTCTGGACCTTCCTAACCCCACGGGAACGGAAAAAAGGAGCCCCCTCCAGTCAGCACAGAGGCACAGACTAAGGGACTAGGAATGCCATCTGTTCTCACAGAGCTATAAGGCAGCAGGCAGTGGGAGGGATAGCTGCCTTAGGACGCGTCCATGTGTCCAGACCACCAGCGCACACGTGCCCTCATGTCATCATGGGAAAAGGGCACTTTCTGGGAAGTGGTTCTCCTGTACACCCAGGTCAGAGACAAGGCAATGTGGATCAGGAAAAGCCTGTGAGATGAGCCCATCACGCAGTTAACAGATGGGAAACTAAAGTCCAAAATGGGAACCAACCAAGGCCACAAAGGGAAGTCACTATTGGAGGACAGGGCAGTGACAACAGCAACTGACACAGTGCACGAGGCTTCACGTGGGTTGTCTCACGTCATCCTAGCCACAAGTTGAATTGTGCCTCCCCAAAAAGAAAGGACACGTTCAAGCCCTAACCCTCAGGCACTCAGAATGTGACCTTATTTGGAAATAGGGTCACTGCAGAGGCAATTACTAAGAGAAGGTCACAGTGCAGTAGGGTGATGGCTGATGTCCTTCAACCACAGCCACGTGAAGACATACAGAGGGAGCACCATGTGACAACAAAGGACTGAAGTGAGCCACTTGTAAGCCACAGAGCGCCAGTGGCTGGCAGCAAACGACCAAAAGCCAGGAAGAGGCTGACACTGACGCCCTGACAGGTTTCAGTGGGAGCACGGCCCTGCCAGCTCACCTCGTTTCAGATTTCCAGCCTCTAAAATAGGGAGACAGTAGATTTCTGCGATGGTGAGCCACCCGGTTTGTGGCATTTTGTCGGGACAGCCCTAAGAAACTGACTCAGCCCTCATCACGATTCTCTGAAGACTCAGACACTGACACAGTTGGGTTTTACACACCAGGGCACTGGAGTTCCACTATTCACGAATACCAGTAACAAACACCAAGGTGGCACTAAGGGCTTTCCGTATTCATATAAACGCGTGTAATTTCTACAATCACTCTAACTCCATGACAACTCCATGAGGCTGTCCCATTTTAAAAGAGGAAACTGAGGCATAAGGAAGTTAAGTATTCTGTGTAAGCTCACACAGCTTGTACGGCGGTAGAGTCTGAGTTCAAACCCACACCTAGAATCTGTGCTCTTTCTTACTCAGTACAACTGCCTAATACCCAAAGACGGCCTCTGACTCTGGACATGAACTCAGGTGGTCTGGTTTCCACACCCGCATCCTTAGCACCTTTTTCAACTTTGTACTCCACTGGCCAGTGGAGCACTCAGCACACAGTGGCACCCGGAAATATTTATCTGATGGCACAAGTAAGTTAATTAAATAGGCAGTGACCTCTAGACATCCGATTAGTCCAAATTAAAGGAGACTTATGTTCATTTTAAGACCAGCCCTGTTCTATGGGCAACAGAAATCAGGAAAGGAAAAACTGAGGTATCTTGAGTACAAAGCCGGCAGGGTGAAATAAACTTTCTCCCTTGCAAAGCTTTTATGTGCTAGGTCATTTCGGTAAACATTTCCTGAGCACCTATCATGTGCCAGCACTGCCTCAGCGAAGGGGAGTACAGAAAACACAGCCCCAGCCGAGGAGGGGCTCAGTCTGGAAACACATGCAAATGGCCAAATTATGATATGAGGTTGAACAACTAAGTTTCCAAAGTCATCCTAGAATAAGTGCTATATACCTCAGTGCTGAATATCACTACCATCACCCTGGAAGCAACCCCCTTGGGAGGCTACACAATGATACCAGCACCTGGTCCACCCTTCAAAACAATTTTTCTAGGCCAGGTACGGTGGCTCACACCTGTAATTCTAGCACTCGGGGAGGCCGAGGTGGGTGGATTTGCTTGAGCTCAGAAGTTCGAGACCAGCCTGAGCAAAGCAAGATCCTGTCTCTACTAAAAATAGAAAAACTAGCTGGGCATTATGATGGGCACCTATGGTCCCAGCTACTTGGGAGGCTGAGATAAGAGGATCACTGGAGCTCAGGAGTTTGAAGTTGCTCTGAGCTATGAGGCCATGGCACTATACCAAGGGCAAATCGGTCTCAAAAACAAACAAACAAAAAACCCCTACAATTTTAGTAGTAGGAGTTCGTGAATTTAATTGTCAGACCTCAGCAAGACAACAGCTCTGATGGCCATTCAGGAGAAGAGCTCCAAAATTGCTTTGAAGGATGGACTAGGAGCCGGCACTGGTGTATAGCTTACCAAAGTGAGAACTTAGAAGATCACCATGGTGGAACTCACCATTGAGGTATGGAGTGCTTTTTCTAGCATCAGTTCGTGAACTTAATTGTCCAACCTCGTATATCCAGGTAAGTACTAAGATGAAAGTCAGACCTAGGTGCCCAGAGAGAACAGCTACCAAAATACGTCCAGAAAAGAAGCAGTAGATTTTAGAGCACCTGACATTGGACCTTCATCCTTAATTTCAAAGCTGAACACCACTACTAATCCCCACCTTTATGAATCTTTTTTTTCTCTCCTTCTCTTCTTCTTTCTCTCTCCACCTGAAACACTAGACTTTTTTTTTTTACGCATGAACCACACTGGTAACCTACAGAACAGTAAGCAACATTCAACTTTCATGCTATGCATCCACAATGAAAGGAGTGGAGTTAATTGATCGCCTTCAGAAAAAAATGTTTTAAGCCTGGCAACTTTTAGAACTCAAGTTAATAACCAGCAATGGCTATTGTGCAAATTCAGCTAAACTGTACCAGCTCCAGGAAGTCACAGCTCTTTCTAAATCAACAACAACAAAAAATACAACACGACCTGCCTCCATCGCTCACACTGTAAAATGGGCATCTCAGCATCTGTCTACTTTGCAGAGTTCATGCCAGAGTATACAAGAAGTGCTTAGAATCTGGGCCAGGGGCAGTGGCTCACTCTTGTAAACACAGCACTCTGGGAGGCCAAGGCAAGGAGGACTGCTGGAAGTCAGGAGTTCAGGACCAGCCTGAGCAAGAGCAAGACCCTGTCTCTACTAAAAATAGGGAAATTAGCCAGGTGTGGTGGCCTGCACCTGTAGTCCCAGCTACTCAGGAGGCTGAGACAGGAGGATCATTTGAGCCCACAAGTTGGAAGTTGCAGGGAGCTATGATGACATCATGGCACTCTAGCCTGGGCAACAGATTGAGAGCCTGTTCCAAAAAAGAAAAAGAAAAACCAATCCACCATTAGCGCTGAGACCCTTCCACAGCACAGGCAGACACACAGTAAATGCTATCCATGACTCCTGCTCACACAGTCTTTGCCATCAAGGAACATAACCCAGTGCCTGTGAAAATACACAGCAGCTGTCTTCCATCACCGTCATCATTGCCACACCATCGTCATCATCATCGTCACCGCCACCACCACCACAAGCTGTGGGCAAGTCATTTATGCCCTTGGACTTGACTTTCCACATCGATGAAGCATGTTCCATGGAACTTAAGGACCAGATGCTAAGAGCAAGCACCCTGAGGCGTGGCATGAGTCGCCCTGGGAGCTCGTCCTACTGAGCACATGGGCAGGAAGAGTCAGGAACAAAGCCAATTTGGGGCACCTGAAAACACTCACTGGGAAAACAAACGAACAAGTCTTTACATTACAACTGGATCCTCTGAACAGAAAACATGCCCACTCACCTCTGCCCAGCCGCCCAGGGCAGCAGGGAGGCCCTCAAGGAGGGCGTGGACTTGGCAGCCCCCAGCCAGGAGGATCTTGAGCTGGGAGAATCTGGCCCCATTAGAGCACTCAACCCTGCTCTTGAGCGGCTCGGCTTTGTGTTGGGGTTTATTATTTCTACACTGCCCACAAAAAGGCCCTGGATCAGGCGTAAGTATTTCTTTTTTTAACCCCCCTGGCATGTGCAGCTCACGACAAAGGCACGCCTCGATTAGCTCCAGCCAGTCCCAGGCTAATGAGATGCACTGTGGAGCTTACCCGTCTGTTCTGAATGGTGTCAAAAGGAGCACTGCACAATCCTGGCTGAAAACTCCTACGGCCAGCGTCCCTCGTGGGGCCCTCTGGGGCGACTAGGGTATAGCAGCAGGACCCACAGCGGGCCTGGGCTGAGGGTCCTAACCCACAGACCTCTCAAGGGAACTGGCGGGCAGGTGGCACCCAGTGTGCTCCGTCAGCCTGGGAGGCCACATGGTGTGACCAAGGAGCACTGGAGGAGGTGTCAGGAAAGGGCCACTGACCAGCTCTGTGACCTCCCCTCCCTCTCCTCCTCACCGCAGGCCTACCCACCCTGCCTCCCTTCTCAGGGTGCTCAGGACAGGTCCCCAGTTCCACCTCCCTGCCCTCCACCTCTCTCACTTCTAGACCCTGACATTTCTGGTCCCCTCCCCACCCCCCTCTATTTTTCTCTCTCCCTTCCTCCTCCTTTATTCTGCTCCCCTGTTTCTCTATTTCCCTGCCTCTGCTCAGGGGACCTAAATGAGAAAATGGTACATTATTTCTACAGACACCATGATGCCATCCTACCTCCGTCAAACCCTACTTTTGTCACAGCCCACGTGGACCCCAAGCACAGGCTGTGGACATACTGAGGGTTACAGGGATCAAACCCTGTGGGCCGGGGCAAAAGCCACCCCTCGCCTTAAGGAAACCCAGCTCAGACAGAGCAGAAAGTGAGTTGTTACCTCTGCAGACGTCACTGCCACTGGCCTCAGCCTCAGGTACGTCCTCTTTCAGAAGCATGTCGGCACGGTGAGAAGAAACACCCTCTGCTCTGATGCGACCTCCAAACTTTCTCACCAAGGTCTCAGGGCACAACCCAAAGAGTCAGGCAACGGAAACATGGCGGCCGAAACACAGCATCGCTCTACCGAGTTTAGCTATGTTTGTTATTTTAAACGAAACGTAAGTAATATCTGCCCTTTATTACTGGAAGTGTTGGTGGTTTATTTTGGGGGAGAGGAGGTTGTCTTTTTTAAAATAAATTTAACCCTGAGATAATAAATCCTGAGCAAGCCACAAATAATTCACTCCAACATCAGCTGGAAAGTGTGGAGCCAGGCATCTCCAGATGCAAATTCCACCCCGGCTGCCTACTGTAGTGAGGCTTTGGGCCAAGAACTTAGCCTGCCTGTGCCTCAGTTTCCCTGTCTGTCAATCAGGACTAGAAAACTGCCTATGGCAGCTGATCACTCTGAGGACTGTAACTGACTCCATTTCATGATATAAATGTGTATCGAGTCTTTAACCTGTTAGACAGTTAAGCTGTGCTTTACACAGATTAATTAACACAACAACTCCAGGAGGTGGGAACTGTCGTGATCCCCAACTCCCCCATTTTACAGAGGGTCAGAGAAGTTGAGGTGCTTATTCAAGGTCACACAGCAAGGATGAAGATGCCCATAAAAAGCTGTTCTACTCACTCGCTGGGATAATTGCAATACATGATATGGCTTCACTTTCATAAGAACCATCGCCTGCCTCCAGAGCAGTGATTTTATTTTGCCTTTGAATTAAACTTCAGTCCTAAGTACCAGAAGCCCAGTGTAATAGTGTTTCTACCCTCTCCCACCTCCAAATTTTTGGCGAGAAAGCCAGGCCTGCTCTCAGCTTCAGGGGTCAAGCTGCTGTCTCTGGGCCAAAAAAGCTGGGGTATCTCCCTTCCAGAACTGTTGGCAAATCTCTCTGTGGCCAGGGCCAAATGCAGAATGACAGCCACCACCTGTCCCTCTTGACCAGGGAACCATGAGGGCAGCGAGCTGTGCCATGGAGAAGCCCAGCTTCCAGCCTAAGTGTATATGCCACGTGCAACCCCTCCAGGGGGCTCCAGGCTGCACAGATGCGGCCTTCTCCAGCCTGCCACGCCTGCCCTGCCTGCCCCGTGCCCTAAACACCACCCGGTGCCCATATCCAAGGCAATGCACAGGCACAGCCCCAGCCACACGCGACGCAGCCCCCCTGGGAATGGAGCTGGCACTTGGCACTTGGCAACACACAGCATTCTCACTTTGGTGGGAATGAGCTATTTGACTTTTGTTTAATTGAAAGTTTCTCTCGCTGGTGCATGAGAATACTTAGCAGCAGCAAGTGGAGGGGGGAAGCCCGGGACGATGAGAAACCCCACACTCAGGGGGTTCCTAGGGCCCCATGCAACCATTAGTCAGACCCCTGGGGCTGGCGTGGGCTGCACCTGTGCTCTGAGACACTGTGTGGTTGTGGGTCCCTCCCCCACAGTGTCACAGCAGCCACTAACAGATACCACAGAATTCACAGACCTTAACCCAAGCGTCCCAACATTGGGATTCTACAATGAGATGTCATAGAAGGAAAGATGTGAGATGGTCAGGAATGCAAGCTTTGGAGCACTAAGCTCTGGGTCTGAGTCACTGATCTATTCTCCATGAGAACAGATATTTGCCACGACACCTGGCGTACTGCACAGCCTCTGTGAGCCTCAGTTTCTCAAGTGTGTCATGGACAGAGGAACCGGGGGATACATAACAGGACTGTAACAAATTAGACCCCGACATCAGCCCTGTTATAAATGCAACAATTAAGATTTGCTCCAAAGTGAGGGCACGAGAAGGTAATCTGCAGAGTCACTAATCCACATAGCTGCAGTGTGTTACCCTTGGGAGAACACATAAATTTTCATACGTCCTGTGCTTTGCTGCTTGTATGACGTGCTATATTCCCATTAAAAGATTTACTAGAACAACAAAGAAAACGTTTGCCTGGGACACATAAACTGGCCTTTGTGACTGTCCTTAGCTCAGAGCAAGAGCTCTGGGTCTGAATACGCTGCCCCGTTCACCACGGCTGCATTTACAGAGCCACCATCTAACGGTGCAATTCTATTTGCAGGCTCCCTGGCGACTCAGAGACCCCAGTGACCCCCAAGCACCTCCACCGACCTTCATAAATATTTATAAGCATCTTCTACGGACCAGGCATGGCTCTACCTATAAACAAAACTAAGAAAGCCCCTTCTTCTAAAAAGCTTCTTTTATGGGCCTGAAAAGAAGGAAAAGAACATCATTTATCAAGGCCCTGCTATGTGTAATAACAGTTCCCAGGGCAGTGCATCTGCCATATAATTTAATCTTAAAACTACCGCAAGATTCAAACTAGCCCAGAGGGTCCCTCAGGCCTTCCTGCCCCAAGCCCTCTAGTGTGAATTACCCAGTCTACGCCAAATGAAAAGCCCAAAGCCTTCTGCAAGAATTTTTTTTTCCCCTGAAATTTTCTGAGGTAACTAGCACAGCAGGGCTCTCGAGACAGATTATCTGGGTTCGGGCTTTCACTGTGTGACTTTGGGCAAGTGTCTTAACCATTCTGAACCCCAGTCTTCCTATTTTTAAATGGGGGAAATGGTTGTATCTTAGGATCCTGGGAGGATTCAATGACACCATCCAGGAAAACACTCAGTGTAGCACCCGACACGTAGTGAAGTGCTCAACACAGTTAGCTCCTACCAGACACATGATTTCTATGAATCCCTCGTGAGTCATCTCTTCCTCTATATCTTTGCATGAAACTCATCCCAGTCTTCATTTTCCACAAAATCCCAGCAACACAAAGCATTCGCTATGGTCTCCACGAGCCACTTATCTTTCCTTCCCTCCCAGGAGGGGACCCAAGAGAAAGAGAGAAACAGATGAAGAGAAGGAGGGAGGGAAAAGACGGGGCAGAAGGAAGAGGAAAACTTACTTCCCTGTAGAACCGTTTCATTCGTGACCTTGGCTCCTACAAAGATCTGTGCTGCCCAATAAGGGAGCCACAAGCCCTACGTGACTTCTGAACATTTGAAACGTGGCTGGTCGAAATTGATCTGTGCTATACACTGAAGTAACATATGCCTGACTTCAAAGACTCAGTGCAAAATAATGATATAGAGTGAAACCTCCACGGCTGATCACCTCCCTACATCAACCACCTCCGTAAGTAGACCTGATTTTCATAAAGACACGCACCACATGTACACATCAGTACAAGAGACCTAGGTCCTTATGGTGACCACCTCTGTATGTTGACCAGTTTGGTACAGTCTCCTTACAGAAGTTTTACTGTGTTTTTTTTTTTGGGGGGGGGGGGTTAGACTGCATTAACTATGACATACTATTCAATTAATTTCACCTATCTCTTTTTACTTTTTTGAATGTGGCTACTGGACAAGATACAGTTAGATATGGGTCTTCTACTGTATTTCTACCCGACAACCCTGGCCTAGCTTATCTGAGTGTTTTCCCACACAAAAGCAGTTCCTTCCCTCTGAGGAATCTTCCTATCAGCTCTTAAGAGAAAATGCTACCTCTTGACACATAAACACATTAACTTCATTTCATGGATGTAGAAACCAAACATGGGAGTGAGGATGTGATTTACATGTGGCTAACAAAAGGTTAGATCTGACCCCAGATCTAACGAGACGCTGAGCTGGGCTCTTCCCAACACTCGCCTGTATCTCAGGACCTAGCCCTAGAATCAGTAGGCTCTGCAGGCCATCACCCCAGCAAAGAACAAAGAACTACCACTGAATTACTGGTCACCCCCAATGGGGGGTCATGTTTCTTAGGGTAAAGACAGGTACCTGGAGACCTAGTTTCAACAGGGCAGGGGCAAATGTTTGCAGAGATCAAATGTGTGATGTGTGATCGTCGGATGCCTTTAAAGCCCGGCCTTACCTGGCATTTCCAGTCCTTGGCACTTCTTAGATACATTACATCAAAGAACCAGATGCCTCAGGGTTGGCTCTTATTGCCTAGTGGTGGTGGGGGGGAGGTCCCCACGTGCCAAGCACACTGTGTCTTCTGTGAACTAATGCTGAATCCTCCCAGTGTCGCCATGAGACACGGATTCTTCATCCTCATTTTACAGATGAGGAAACCAACTCAAGGGAAGGCTCCCTGAGGTTCCCACAGTCACCCAGGGGTCAAACCCAGTCTATCTCCAGCCTCCCCGCTGAGCAAACATCCCCCCTGCCTCTGCTCCTCCAGTCCCCTGTGCTAGAATATTTTTTCTTCCCTAACCCCCTTTTCTATAAAGTCAACCATTCCCTTCTCGGGTCACCTATGAACTTTAAACATCCTCACAATAGGATGTGGCCGCGGTGGGGAACCTGCAGGCTCAAGGCTACATGTGGCCTTCTAAGTCCTTAAAAGTGCAGCCTTCTGACAGAATCCAAACTTTACAGAGCAAACCCTTTCAATAAAAAGGGTGCAGCAGAGAAAGCGGAAGCTTTTCTTGACTCTGGTGCTTAAAAAAGAATAATCTTGGAAGTCAGAAGGCCACAGGTTCCCTGCCCTGCTTGGCTCCTGGCACAGAGGCACATAGGAATTACTCAATAAGTATCTCTTGATTCAATGAATGAAATAACCAACCCACCCATCGTGACACCCTGTTTCTTTCGTTCTGAATACCTTTTTCCCAACTGGCTTCCCTTTTCGGAAATCCAACCTTCTTCCCCACGGGTGGCTCTTCCATCAATCTGTTTGCATGGACAGAGGCCAAGCACGTGGCTTTCAACTGCAGCTTGGTAACACCAATTGTCACCTCTCCGTTTTTATTAATTGCTGGGTTAATCAAGCACTCCAAATTGTGTCCACCCACGTCAACATGCTATATTTCTGCAAGCATTTCTAGAAGGCCAATAAAACAGGTTTAAACCGAAGCAAAAGACAGAATCCCCACCGCCTTCTGGACCAGGCATGACTTAAATATTTTTCAGATATTACTGAAAGATATTACTTACTGGAACCAAATGAGATCAGATGGAAGAAGGTCTTCACCACAAAAAAACCCTCAACCATCCACAGCTTCCATCAAGCAAATGGTTTGCAAAGCAAACTATGATGTATTTTCTCATGTGAACACTTTAACAATTCGGGGAGACTGCTATTACTGTATCGGTTTCAGATAAGAAAACCGAGGCTACACTGAGAGTGGGACTACACTTTCACAAAATCCCACTGTTGGAAGAGACAGAGCTCAGGCGCAGACCCTTGCTCAGTGCACCAGTGGCATCCACACCTCTCCAGGCAGGGCCCCAAGAGCATCCTCTCCCCTCCCCCATGGCCTGTCCCTCCACCCCCTCCGGGTTCTGGTCATTTGAGTGAAACTGAGCCACCTGGTGCAAGCAACATTTTCATTCCCCTGAAAAACCTTCACCAAACCTCCCAGCCATTAATGACGTGTGGTGTTTTCATCTGAGTCATCAACTAGATCCTGCTTTAAATTCTGGGAAAAAATCTCGCATAGACATTTTCATTCTCTGATTCTCTTATGACACAGGCATTGATGGAAATAAATTCATCTGCCTTGCACCTGCCTTGGTATGTTCTACGGCCAGGAAACACAGAAGCAGAGGGGCAGAAGAGAAAAAGAGTTATTTTATACGCTAACATATTTTTTATTTGACTGTATTTTATGTTTAATGTACTTTTCCCCCCTACCAATCAGAAGATTACACCTTTCTGATGGCAAAGAATAAATGTTACCCTTCCAAACGGTCCTCTTCTACTTTATAAGTAGCTCTCTCTTTTTTTCTTTTTTATTTTCAATAAAGATGCCACAGAGGTTGCTAAGCCAAAAGGCAATGACAGACTCTGACAGGCTCCCATATGGAAAGTCTAATGTTCCAGATGCCTTCCCATGTACCAGGTTTCCAGAAGCACAGTTACGAGCCCCCCTGAGGCCGGAAAAGGAGTTCCATAAGCAAGACCGCCTGCACTGCTTATCGTCCAGCTTAATAAGCAGACTGCTCAAGATGGCCCGCACTGCTTACTGTCCAGCTTAACCAGCAGACTGCTCAAAGCCGGAGCTGGGCTGTGGTGCCCCCAGGGATCCCTGTACTAAGTCACTAGGTGAAGACACCTCAAGCTCCCCAAATGAGCAGGTGGAAAGTTCAAAGCAAAGGTGAGCATCTGTGCAGGAAGGCTGCACTTGGAAAGGATTTTGAGACATGGAGGTAAAAAAGTCAGAATTAATATCACCAAGCTTCATCTCAAACATGGGTAACAAACTGACCCTCTTTTAAAATGGCAAAAAGTACAAGTCTTATGAAAACAAATTTCAATTGCAGATTATCACAGCAAAGAAATCGTGGCGATTTTTTTTTCAGTTTTATACTCTGGCTTCTCTTCAAATCCTATAAATCTTTCGCCTTTAGTTTTGCATTTCATCAAAATATAAACCTCTAATTTAAATAATTTTGTTGAATTAGCAGCTCCATCTCCTAGAACAGAGAGGATATAGACCCGTGGGATCCCATTTTGAAAAAAAAGACCCAGCTACAAAATATATTTAACATCTGTGAAGCCTTGGAGGTTGGGACGGAAGTTACAACATATCCTTACAGAGGTTAATGAAATTGGCACCCTAAAGTTAGGGAGTCACCAGCAGTGGCACTTGGGGCTCCTTCCCCAGACATCAGGCTGACGCACAAAAGCCTTCGGGGCAGTGCCATGACCAGGATGGACACGTGGGTGACACAGAACAAAAGTCTCCCGTGGCACACGAACAGACTAGGTACTAACACCCTCCAAACACCAACACAGCCCCCTCTCCACTCTCTTTGTCCTTCTGCTAAATGAAAAAAGCCAGTGCCCTAGAGCAGAGGTCCCTAATCTTTCTGGCACCAGGGACTGGTTTCATGGAAGACAATCTGAGGGGGAAGGGCAGACAGGTGTCAGAGCTCAGGAGGTGATGTGAATGATGAGGAGGAAGGAGAGGGTAAACACAGAGGAAGCTTTGCTCCCCTGCCCTGTTCCTAACAAGCCACAGACAGGAGGTTAGAGACCTCAGACCCAGAGCAAAGTAAATGCCTGTTGAAAGCTAGTCCAGGCTACATCCAAACAGTGCCAAGAGGCTCCCACCTCTGCCCTCAGCAGTCCTGAAGGGGCTTGGCAGAGGAAGCATGAGCGAGGAGGCCTTCTCGCAAAGGACATTGCTAAAGCGGAGGAAAAACAGAGAAGGTGACCATCCAGCAAGGACAAGGACAGCAATCTCATAAGAACCACAGAACAGCAGCGCTGACCTTTGGCATAGAAAGTGACCAAGATGGAAATAAGGCCCTTTGCAAATAAATGTTTTGCATTCCACAGAGTAAAGACAATGCGCTTAATTACCTCCCTTCAGCATTTCTAGGAACCTTATGAGATTCCTTCATGGGAGGACAGGTGTCCAGCCCCCGCTTACATAACTGCAGGGGAAGTTTAATTTCTTCCTGCTGTGCCTCCACCTTCGCTCCCATTACCTTGATCTCTCAGGGCCTCAAATGATGGGAATTTCAATACATGGATTGAGGACTCTTTCAATGTATCACTCCAGAATCCCATTTTCCTCGAATCGGTCTACAAACCACCCCCACCTCTCCACAACTTCAAAGGGCCCATGAGACATGGCACACAGTTGGACGAATGATGTTGATAATGGGAAAACTCCCCACTCTGGGCGCCAGACTCAGAACCAATAACACAAGGTTGGGTTTGAACATTTTTGAAAGATGTCCTTGGACTCTGACTCCGGAGAAGTCTGTGCAACAGGCAGCTGCTGTTATCTTTATGCTTCAGCCTCAGCAATTTTAAGACCCTTCCAGGGAGATGTGATGGAAAGGGCCGGCACACAGACCCATATCCCACAATGATAGTGTGAGAAGCTCCACGCCGCAGCCAGGCCAGGGCTTGGCTGCCACCTTGAAGCCACCCTGTGAAGTCTGAGGGCAGAAAAATCAATGAAATGAATTAATGATTCTCAGCCAGGATCTCAGAGAATATACGCAACAGAGATCCAGATTCAACTATTTCTCAAAGCCTCCGAGTACTCCACCTTCACCTCCCTCCTGAATTACAGCACACCAAGCCCCTCCTCTGAGGTTGCCCTACTCCATCTTTGCTGCCCAGAGGCCCATCCACAACACAGGAGTAGACAAGATGATCCTGATAAAAATGTCTGACTCCTGCTCTCTCCCACTCCTCTCTGTCACCATCACCCACTACTTTCCAGGGGGGGCATAACCTCTCACCAGGCACAGGGCGACTCAATGAGCAACTGAGAAGTGGCCTCAGGACCTTTGCACATACCTCAGCCTCCGGTCTCTCCCCAAATATTCCCATGACTCCTTCCTTCATCTTCTTCAGGTATGTGCTCAAATCACCTCTGTGAATTCCTGAAACTACCTACTGAAAACTGCAAGGCCTCCCCCACCCCAATGCTCACACACACCCTCTCAACCTTCCCTCCCAACCACACTTTCTTTTCACCACAAAAGGAACAATATGCTTTTACTATTTTGCTTATTAGTCTGTTTCCTGCAACCAAAATAAAACCTCCATGAGGGTTGGGACTTGCACTCCCTGGTTTACTCAGAATCCCCCAGTGCTCACGACAGTGCCTCAGGCACAGCAGTGCTCAGAAAATCATTGCATAAAGATCTGAACCCACCCAAATCCACCAGGAGTTGGTCTCTGCCAACCGTACCACCTCTCAACCCTCAAGGAGAATGTCAGCTTGTTCAGGGTAGGAACTAAGGCCAAGCAACAGGGCTTGGTCAACACGTACTAGTCACGCATTCCCCAGTCCTCTCTCCAGGCTGTTGGGAACATTACCTTAGAGCAATTGTACGTTTGCGAGGGACAGCACCCTGGGTCACCGTGTGCTGACCCTTTTTCCTCTGATGGCATTAAAGAGCACGCTCTTCACACATGGCTATTGTTCGGGGTGAGTCAGCCAGGGAGATGCTGCCCACTTATCAAACCCCACATCTCTTCTGAGGCCCACACACTGTGCCAGGGCAAGCAAAGGGCCTGACACGGGAAGCACGTGCCACAACCAAGCGACTGTGAGTTTGGCTGGAATGTCACAACGATGCAGGGAATCTGTGGGAGACCAAGGAACGCCAGATTGGGGAGGCCCTGAAAGGCCAGATGCCACCGTCCCGCAGAGTTGCCAGATTCTCGAGGTCACCGCTTACACAGCGGAGGGCCGGCAACCCTGCCTTTAATCTGCCTGCCCAGGAAAGGAGGCCTTCCCCGCTCCTGCAAATCACTGTCTTAGTGCCACGTACACACTTACTCCAAAAGTCAACCTTCCTCTCCAAAGGACAATGACAGAAACAACCCTGGGTTTCCTGACATCTCTAATCAACCTCCCCTCCTGTTCTCTAGAAGCCTAAGCTTCCTGGAGCTTCACCAACAGCACATGCATTTGTGAGGCTTTCCACGGGAAAAAAAGCTTTAAATAATGGAGCAGGTAAGGCCTTTGGAGAAACATGAGTAATAACCGGAACTTGCACAGATGCTGAATGAGGCGGTTTTTAAACAGTAACTCATTTCACCTAATGCTCTGATTAAACATTATTATCCCCACATAGAAACTGAGGCTCAGATGGTAAGTAATCCACTTAAACCACAAAGTGACAGCCCTTGCTTTCAAACTCAGGTTTGCGAGGCCCCAGGGTGTGTGGTCCACAAGCTATGTGGATCTAGAAAGCACGCTTCCTAGAACCAACGAATCCACCCCTTTTTAGAGTTGCTGAAAATATAATCACACTGTTACTGAGCTGCTTTATTTCCAGCCGGTAGCCCAGCTGACCCTCTGCAGAGGGGGCAGCTGAAAACTCCAACCAACTCTGACACTTGAGTCCAGGAGCATAGACGGCCAAACCCCAAGTTCACAGCAGTCCTACTAAGCCTCAGCCTGTTCATCTGCAAAATGGGAAAGTTCATCCCATCTCAAGTTCACAAGGTTGCCTTAAAAACCTGGTGATACTAACAGAGCAACACAAGATGTGTTAATGTGCCTTATAAGCTACGAAAGGCTATTTAAACAAAGTTATAATTATGGCGAAACCTTGTAAGCGATGCTCATTCAGAGGCTCATAAGGGGCTCTGCCACCCTCCAGGAGCTGAAATACTTACGCTACAACTTCCTGCCCACCTCCTACTCAAGCCTGAGTCTCTCCAAACACCACAAAGACTGGAACGCAGGAAGGGCAACTCTGAATTACAAACTCTCTCCTGTGAGCATTTCAGGTGAGTCAGCAGGCAAGCTCAAGTGCAGGCTGAGTCCCTCTTCCCCATCCTATGGAGCCCGCCTGGGGCAGTCCTGCTCCCTGGTGCTCGGTAAAGACCCGGTCAGGCCCTACTTCCACCTTCCCTCTCCTGCACAAGCTAATCCACCCCCTTCCACAATGTTCCTGCAAGTTTCTGCAACTCGAGTGACTGGCATGAGGCCGCTTATAGACAAAAGAAATTGGCAAGGAACACGAGTTTGGGCTTCAAACGCTCTTATCCCATTGTTCTGTAAACATTAAATTAATTATTTCAGTAACTACCATTTATGGAGCACTAAGCATGGCACTGTGATACCCAAGGCACAGCACAGCAAGGAAAGGACAAAAAGACACCCCTGCTCTCATGAAACCTCCAGTCCAGCAGGGAAGAAAGAAATGAACCAGCATATCCCACAAAAGCTCTGAAAAATCAAGCTGGAAAATTGCCTCCATGTCCTAACAAACACAGAAGGCAAGTTTTGACTGGGCAAGGTGGCGACAGAGGGCCAAGGAAGGGGCAGGTGAGTGCAGGGGGTATCCAGGCCTGAGGGAGGTGAAGGAAACGGAACATGAAAATCAAAAGAAGTTTGCTATGGTCTGAATGTTTGTGGCTCCCCTCCCCCAAATTCACATGCTGAAATCCTAACCCTCAATGTGACGCTATTAAAGATGGGGCCTTTGGAATGTGACTAGGTCTCTAAGGTGGAACTCTCAAAAATGGGATCAAGGCCTTTATAAGAGAGACATTGGGCCAGGCATGATGGTTTACCCCTGTACTCCCAACACTTTGGAAGGCCAAGGCAGGAGGATCATTGAGGCCAGAAGTTCAAGACCAGCCTGGACAACATAGCAAGATCCCATCTCTACAAAAAAATAAAACAAGTTAGCTGGCAGTGGTGTCATGCACCTGTAATCCCAGCTACTCGGAAGACTGAGTAGGAAGGCAGGAGGATCACTTGAGCCCAGGAGTTCTATCTGAACAAGAGTCAGACTCTGTCTCTATTTGAAATGAATAAATTAATTAATTAAATAAAAAGGACAACAGACAGCTCCCTTGCTCTTTCTGCCACATGAGGACACACTGAGAAGGCCAAGAAAGAGAGGGCCTCACCAGATGCCAAATCTGTTAGCACCTTAATCTTGTACTTCTCAGCCTCCAGAACTGTGAGAAATCAGTCTGTATTGTTTATAAGCCACCCAACTTAGGGTGTTTGTTTTAACCCTATGGACCCTGACGACCCACACTGATTTAATATCTCCTTTCAACAATCCTCAGTGTCAGCAAGGAATAAGTAAGTGAACTGGTTTACGGCTCCCGGAATTAAACCACCGTTAATTAAACCGGATTTCCAGGTTCTCCAGATATACAAAAAGTCCGTCAAACCTGTTTTCTGGGTTCACAGGTCCATAGGGTTAAGCAGCCTGAACAAACATGGATTAAGTTCACATGCCCAGGACATGGAACTCTCAAAGTCTCTTGAAGTCAAAACAAACTTAAAAGTTTATTTTAGAAGTTTAAAACCAATACTTTTCATGGAACTTAATGTGATGGTCAATGCTGTTTCCCTGAACCCAAACGACCCCCTCCCAGGGAGGGCAGGGGGGCTGTGGTTTGCTCTGCTCAGGCTGCCCTGGCTCCTGGGACACTGCTGTCCCCATCTGTGCACAGGTCTCCTCCTGCTGCTCCTTCTCTTCATGGGACCCACAGGGAACCACCTCCGACCCCTTCCTTCCCTGCCTCTCCTCAGTGGAAGAGGTACCAGCTGGTTCCAACATAACACTCACTGGTGCGAGTCCAGGGCCAGTATTTGGATATAAGTGGTTACATACGTGACCCAGGAGATACATTAATGTTAGATGACATAAAAATGTTAATGAAAAAAAAAATTAAATAGCCAAGTGCAGTGGCTCAAGCCTGTAATCCCAGCACTTTGGGAGGGCAGGGTGGGTGGAGAACGTGAGCTCAGGAGTTCAAGACCAGCCTGAGCAAAAGTGAGACCCCTGTCTCCACTAAAAATAGAAAAACTAGCCAGGCGTCAGGGTGGGTACTTGTAGTCCCTGCTACTCAGGAGGCTGAGGCAAGAGGATCTCTTGAGCCCAAGAGTTTGCTGTGAGCTATGGCGACACGGTACTCTACCCAGGGCAACAGAGTGAGACTCTATCTAAATAAATAAATAAATATACCCCACATATGCATAAATGTATTCATGATCTATGTGTATTTGATGTAATAAAAATAAATTCAAAAATAAAAATAAATTAAAAAAGACTAAATGAGAAAAAGTATTAAAAAACAGTCACAGAGAACACCAATAAGCCCACAGGAACACAAAGATACAAACTCCTTCCTTCCCTCTATTTTGTCAAAATCTTCAATAATTTCAAGAAAACCTCTGCATTCGCAAATGCCTCTCCATCTCCCTTCCAATCCAAGGAATGATGTGTGTGCATGGTCCTAAGTTAACAGTGCTCGGGGTAGACAGAGCTTGTATCACGTGTGAGGGTGAGGAGGTGGCCGACAGAGAAGGAGCCCGGCTCCCTGCAATGCACCTTCAAATACGTCCCCACGCGATACTCACTAGAGTCTTGTAAAATGTTCCAACTTTAGACTGATGCTGTTTTCAGAAGCTTACTTAAAGTCAGCCTCACACTTAAGTCAAGCACCCTATCTAAATTAAGGTCTACCTGACCCCAAAACTAGAGCTTCATTGAGGATCTCACCACATCTCCCCAAAAGAAAATCATACACGGTACTTTGAAATAGAAAATGGCAAACAACAGGTGCCACCTGCCTCCCAAGTTCTCACCAAGCTTCCTTCAAAAGCATCTTCAGGCTCCTGTTAATTACATGAGATCTTTCTTAAGCCCCCCCTTTTCATTCAATGTAAATGAAAAAGACTTTTGTCCAATTGTATCATCTTCTATGTTAAACATCAAGTGTGCAAGTGTAGGTGTCTGACAATTTTCAGGGCAAAGGTCCAAGAATTTAGCTACTTCCTGGGCCGGGTGGTCTTTCTGGCACCGACAGCATTCCTTAGCGCCACTTATGACATTTTTTTCAATGGGAGAAAACAAAAGTGTATCCTTTGGAGCCCATCCATTCATAAGTCTTAGCATTTGGAGCTGGAATAATACATACTGGGAAACTTTACAAAATGGTTTCCTTAAGGAGATCTTTCTTTCTCAGTCCCCTTGGAAGTTCTAGCAGAGGATGGGTCCAGATTCCTCTCTAACAGACCTCTGCTCAATCAACTCACATTAAGACCATTTACTGGGAACATCTGACATGCTGTATCCCTATTTCACAAAGGAAGAAACTAGGGCTTGAAAAGCTGTTAAAGCACTTCTCCAAAATCTCATAGGTACACGCTGTGGGTAGGAAGGCAGGTTTCCCATCTAGGCCTTAGTCAAGTTCAAAGTCATCAACGAATCATTTCAAAGACCGAGAGCCACTGGGCGCTGTGCTGCTGCAGTATTGGCCGTCATAGGCCATTTCAAATTTATTTTATATCTGAGGAATTCCCAGGTCTGCGTAAAAAGATCATCATCATAGGCAACAATTCCTTGGATTACTTAGGACACAGTGGGTTACACAGACAGACTCGGGTTACAAAGGAAAACAGGTTCTGTGTGGGTTTATTACATTGAACTTGTACAATGGTTATATTGACCTATTACTTATAATAGCCTCCATTCATAATAAGTGTGATCTGTACAACAGCTGATGTTCATAATCTGGGAACTTACTGTAATAGCCTCTTGTGTGCAAGTTGTACATAAGTCAGATGTTTGTAACTGGGGGACTGCCTGTAATTCCTTTTGGTGTGCTGCCTCAGTTTCCCCACAGTGACAAGTCTTAGGTAAGGTGGAAACAAATGGGTTTGGGGACTGCAGAGACTCAAGTTTTCATAGCTTTATTGGTCACAGTTGCTCAGAGTCACTGCCCCCACCTCCCTCTCACAACAGGTCCAAACAACAAATAAACAATGATAATTGAGGACCAATTGCGTCCCAGATGCTATGCTGAACACCAAGGCAGATGCGCATGGTTCTGTGAATTCCCATCTCCGCTGCAGGCAGGCCCCTTGCTTCTCCCTTGTCTAATTCAGGGCCTGCATTTGAGACTCATTTCGGAGTTCTCAAGTTCCAGAAATGTTATCTTTCCAGGCTGCATCAAGGGCTCTCCCCTCTGTGCTCTCCCAAATACCTATAAATAGTTCTATTATCACTGCATCCGCCTCATTGTTTTATGATAATCAGTGCAGAGATTCATTTCCTAGGAGGCCACAACTTCCATACAGACATGAAAGAAGCCTTCAGTATTACTTCTGAGAAGATGTATTCACTTTTTTGTTGAACAGACATTTCTTGAACACCTACTATGTGCAAACACCATGCTATGTGCTAGCAATGCAAAAACAAATCAAGATGTCCATCTAATGGGAAAGACAAGGCCAAGAGGAAAGTGAGACTGTGATGTTCCAGCATGACTTTAGCAAGGGAACTACCCTCGTGGGCTGGGTTCATTTACCTGGAAAACGTAATTGACATCAGTATCTACAACCTGCAAGATGATGAGGGAACCACAAAATGCTTTGCAAACACATCTCTGCACACAGTAGGTAAACAGAACACACATTGGGTAAAATTCTTGTGATAGGCACATAAATGTTGGCTGTCATCAAAGGGAGATGTTGCTCTCTGGCCACAATTTTATTTATTTATCTATTTTTTTGAGACAGAGTCTCACTTTGTCACTCTTGGTAAAGTGCCATGGCATCATAGCTTGTAGCAACCTCAAACTCTTGGGCTCACCCAATTCTCTTCTCTCAGCCTCCCCAGTAGCTGGGACTTCACCACCACACCCAGCTATTTTTTTGGAGATGGGGGGTCTTGCTCTTGCTCAGGCTGGTCTCGAATTCCTGACCTCAAGCAATCCACCCGCCTCAGTCTCCCAAAGTGCTAGGATTATAGGTGTGAGCCACCATGTCCAGCCCCTTTGACAGCAATTTAACTTTAACTTTTAAGAGTCTTTTTTTTTTTTGTCCAGTAAAAGCAAAGTCTTTATCAATTTAATAGAAAATTGGCATCAATGCATTGGCTTTAAGAAGAAATCCGCGTTGAAATAACATACTGTAAACCCAGAATCCTTGAGGTCTTCTATTCTGAACTCTGCCAACATAGTCTAAAATCACCTTCTCGAAAGCCCCCCTCCATGAGGTCTTCTCTGCCTACATCCTTTCTTGGGGGACTCACACATTCCCTACTGTACATGACAGCTAAGGATCCTGTCCTGGCCTTCCCAACACCCACACCAAAGTCTAAGGCTTCTTTCAAACAGGATCCCTGTATGACTTGTCTTAATAACATCCCACAGCAGTCACCTGTTGTATAATAACGCCACCTAACAAGCCATCCCAAAAAACACTGTCTTGGGGCAGTAATCACTTATTTTCACTCACGCACCTGCAGATCACCTGGGACTCAGCTACCCAGACTAGGCTTGGCTTCTCACCAAAGGCTCCTGGGCTGGTTCTACCCCTCCTCTGACCAGCAGTGGGCAGAGAATGTTCTTCTTTGTAGCAAAGGCAAAGACACACCATCTTCTAAGGTACAGACTCAGAACTAGCACACCATCACCTCTACTCCATCCTGTATGGCAAAGCAAGTCACATGGTTGAATCCCAAACTAGAAGTCAGAGAAGCTGGGTCAGAATTCAGAAAGGGGTGAAGAATTGAGGCCTTGAGTCCCCACAGCCTAGGGCATCACCACCCAGGCACCTCCTCCATCTAAAATGATCATTAGCCACTGAAGAAACGACCAAATGAATGAATGAAGGCTGAGTGCATTTCAGAGCCTCCTCCAGCCACATGCCAGTTTCACCAGCAGCCACTGTGAATCCTAATGTGGTTCAATCGCAGCACTTTCATTAAATATTAGTTTGCTACAAGTCCCCAGACTCCACTGTACTTCAGCTCGAGAGGCAGCATTTCAAAAACTCTGTGTTCACACTGTTATTTTTTCATGGATCTCTGATTGTGAAATAAAGCAACGTTCTCTCACTCACACGTGGGAGCCCATGCACACACACACACATCACACCTGCTAAGAGGAAAAAAATGCGCCTTCCTCTGCTTTGCATACATGCAGTGAGGGAGGGGACAAAAGGGAGGTGAACAGGTGACTCTGCATCCAACCTACCGTAGTTAATTTTCATTTAACTATCTAGCTGAGACTAGGGGTGCAGCGGAAGCACATTAAATTCTGTGAACTTATGAAATGATGCATTATTGAAGCCACAGCAGGGGAAAGGGCTCAGTTTAGAAGACATAAAAGACTAAGGCTGGCAGAAGTGTCATTTTTCATTATAAGGTATCCGCTAAAAAGAATACATTTTAATTGAGAAAGAAGACACCCATCCGAAAGGGTAGGGAAAACAAAATTGACCCGCCATGTTCCACTCCCTCCCCCTCCCCCCAGAAGACCCTGCTGTTCCTCCCAGAACTCCGTTAAAGAATGAATCTTTTTTTTTTTTTTTTTTTTGAGACAGAGCCTCAAGCTCTCCGCCTGGGTAGCGTGCCGTGGCAT
>NW_003852402.1:13178629-13195733 GCF_000181295.1 Otolemur garnettii | reverse complement strand
GCCGGTTGAGCTATAGGCGCCGAGCCAAAGAATGAATCTTAAATGATTCCATTTCCCTCTCTAGTTCCCACGGACACCAGCTATAGGCCACCATTTTATCCACTCACCCCATAAATATTAACTGCGAGCCTTCTATGCCTCAGATGTGTCAAACTACTCCTGCCATCCTCCGCTCCCCTGCAAGTAAACTGCAGTGTAGGAACAAAATGGTAATTCTACAGGGGGAAAAAGGATCGGGCTGGGGAAGGAAGCAGGGGCAGAATTAAGGGTGAGCCGGGAATTATCACATCATTCACTCCAGCGGATGCAAATATGGGGGCCCACCCCACAAGGCATCTGCAATCCAATCCCTCTCACCAAGGGGTCCACTGGTAACAGGGGAAAACAACAGACCCCAGGAACCTAAGCAGTGACAAAAGGCATTGGTGCAGGTACAAACTGCTGGCTTATTAAGGCCTGTTGGACACATGTCCCAAATCCCACAGGCCACCTCTGTCCCTTTACTACACGTTGAGTACGGAGTAAGCTGGAGGCCTGTACAGGTTCCATAGGAAATGCATGAGTAGTCCTCATTCTGTCCCCACATTGGGCTTCTGGAGCCAGCCCTGCAGGCACAGACTGTTTTACAAGTCCAAGGCTATGAGCACTAAGGGTCTGCTCCAGGTCGGGCAGGGCCCACCCGCATCCTCAGGTGCTGACTTCTCTCTGCTTTCTGTTCCACCTCTACCACTCACCTCCTGGAGGCCTCCTTCTCAGAGTTCTAAATCCTGGCTACATACACTGATCCCCTTGGTGCCCAGGATACACCACAAACCAGCTGAATCAGTATTTCTAGCAATGGAACCCAAGCATCTATGTTATAGCTTCCCAGAGGGTTCTAGTTCACAGCCACTTTGGCCCCTCACTCTCCTTCCCACCTGGGGGTAGCAAACTCCAGCTGCAAACTTTATTCCTGAGTGTCTGATCTCCTCTTCCTACTTCAGCTTGAGGTTTCAGCTGAGAACCCCCACCCCATACCATCCCATTGTAAGTCCATGAGGAATGAATTACCAGAAACCTCCAAGTGGCCTCCATATGCAGCAACCCAATGTTTTCTGTTTGTTTGTTTGAGACAGAGTCTTACTCTGTCACCCTGTGTTGAGTGCTGTGGTGTCACAGCTCACAGCAACCTCAGTCTCTTGGGCTCAAGCAATCCTCTTGCTTTAGCCCCACAAGTAGCTGGTCCTATAGGCACCCATCACAACACCCAGGTTGGTTTTCCTATTTTTAGTAGAGATAGGGTCTGGTCTCCAATTCCCGAGCTCAGCTTATCCACCCGACTCAGCCTCCCAGAGTTGCTAGGACTACAGGTGTGAGCCACTATGCCAGGCCTAGCAATTCGATTTTCCAAACAAAACTGGGATGCAGGACCCGACAGACACACCTCTGTACTCTTCCTACGCAAGTTAGGAAGTTAGAGCAAGGACTAACCTCTTTGGACTTCTAATCCTGTTCAGCCCCATTAGAGCTCTGTGTGACCTTGCACAGGGAAGTGAACCTCAGTGCATCCCAGTCCGTTCTCTGTAAACCAGACACAGTGATACCCACCTCATCAGACTGTTAGGAAGACACAATGAGAATCATTAATCAAGTGTTTGACATTCAGCAGGTGCTCAAAAGATGACAACAGCTCTTCTTAATGTACTGTATGGGAGCCAGTTCAAGAAAAGCTTCTACACCAAAATAGAATTTCTGGGACAGTTTAATGGTTTATGGGGACAACAAATAGGGCAGGATATCTGAAATTAGAGCCACCTTGGAGAATCCGATTGCTCACAATTTGTGTTGTGAACATTGTTTTAGAGAGGCAAGAGTGGGGGTTAGGCTGCAGCTAGGGGGCTGGGGAGGAGCAGAGGGAGGAAGAGGGCACCTGCCCACGGGTGGACAAGGCTGGTCCCCTCAGTCTCTGGGTGGGGCACACAAACAGAAGCCAGGGAGAGTAGGAAGAGACTGGGAGGCCAAATTGGCTCTAACCATGAATGTACTTGAGCGTAAACAGAAAAGCAGGCCACCTGCTTGTTCCCAGAGAATAAGAAGAGAAGACAGGAGACCTGATGTGACCAGAGTGAAAAGCCAGGATGGAATAAATTCAAGTACATCTCCTGTGAGGCTGGGTGTGTACATCAGTTATATCTACTCTGACAAGAAATTAACATGATTTTGGTGGCTTGAATCAACATGGAGATCTCACTGTAGCTGTAGCTCAGGCACCAGCCTGGGCATGGCTTAGCTGGCTGGGTCCTCGGCTTAAGTGTCCCGCAAGGCTGCAAGGTGTTCCCAGTGGAGGCAGTGGGGGAGGATCCATCTGCAAGCTCCCTTAGATGCTGGCAGAACCATCTCCTGCCCAAAGACCTGCCTTCCTGCTGTCAACAGGGGTCACCCTCAGCTCCTCCAAGCTGCCCACAGCTTCTTGCCATGTGGGCTCCCCCAACATGCCAATTTCAGCCAGCCAACAAGGAGAGCCCCTGGGGTGAGCCTGCTAGCAAGACAGGTCTCAAATAGCAGACTCTAATCACAGAAGTGATATCCCTTCACCTCTGCCAAGGCAGAAGCCCCTCACCCACCCAAGTGGAAGGGATTACACAAGGGTGTAAACACCAGATGGGGGGACATGGAGCCACCTTAGAGTCTGCCTACCACAGACACTTCATTTTCATTGTGGGAAACATACATAACATCAAATTTGCCATTCAACTGTTTTTAGGGGTACAGCACAGCGGAATCACGCACATTCATACTGTTTGTCGTGTAACCATCACCACCATCCACCTCCACTTGGGAAACTTTTCATCTTCCCATACAGAAACTCTGTACCCGCCAAGCACTAACCGCCCTTCT
Source organism: Otolemur garnettii (assembly GCF_000181295.1). Taxonomy (NCBI): domain Eukaryota; kingdom Metazoa; phylum Chordata; class Mammalia; order Primates; family Galagidae; genus Otolemur; species Otolemur garnettii. The sequence continues at coordinate 13,192,856 of NW_003852402.1, read as the reverse complement.
CACCTCCCCCCTGGTCTCTGGCAATCCCCATTCTACTTTGTCTCTATTACTGTGACTACTCTTGAGACTTCCTAGAATATTTGTCCTTTAGTGACAGACATTTTACTCAGCAGAAGGTCCTCAAAGTTCAACCCTGTTGTAGCATTTGATGGGATTTCCTTTGTTTTTAAGGCTGGATACTAAGCCAGTGTCTATGTACACCACAGTTTGTTTATCCATTTGCCTGCTGATGGACACTTGAGTTGTTTCCACCTTCTGGCTATTATGAATGATGCTGATGTGAACATGGGTGTGCAAATATTCCATCAAGTCCCTGCTTTCATTTCTTTTCATTATACTCAGAAGTGGAACTGCTGGATCATTCAGCTCCACGGATGCATTTGAGGCCAAAGAGCACCTCTCTCTATAGGGTCAGCGTGGCTTGGGAGCCTGTTAAAACTTCTGACAGAGGCATACGGAGAGTAAAGGGTACCAGGTGCCCCACAGCAATGTCACATTATTAGCACCATCTCTCCCTCAGTGACGCCATTGACCTTGTTAGAAAGTTCAAACTTAGTGTTTGCAGCAGTCCACCAACAGGTGCCTGGGGACACGGACACCCTCCACTCCCAAAACCCACCCCTGGCTGGCTCCTAACCTTTGCTACTTACTCTGCATTTTAAAGGAGTCTTTTTCTGTTGCTCTGTCTGAATTTTCTGTAATGACTTACTTGTTCTCTCCTGGTATTCGGAATGAAAGCAAAGGTCTCTCTCAGCCGTGCCAAGAGGCCCAGCACGAGATGTAACGCAGCACAACACCTGCTTTCCCAAGCAGATCTGACAGGGCAAGACCTGGCCAAGATCCACCAGGAGAAGAAACAGTGATGGCCCTGCCTCCTGCTTCCTAGAGGTCTCGACCCAAGCAGCTTAGAGACAGTTTCGCATAAAAGAAGCCAGTGCTTTGCAGAGCTCCCTGGAGAACTTCTACCTTCCTCTCCCAAAAAAGCCCAGGACGAAGCTGGGATGGAAACCTCAGATTGACTCACTCACAACTCCTGAATCCGAACCACCCTTGTTGCAAAGAAAGGTGTGCAGGGCAGGTGGCTACTAGGATCAGAATGACCAGAACAAACTACGGCCTTTAAATCAAGCTGATTCTTTTCGCAAAACCTCGCCTTCCCATCTCTCTGCTTTTGTTTCTGCTTACCCAACAAGCTGCAAGCAGTAAACTCTCCTAAGTGGTCCATGAAGATAAAGTTCCAGGGATCTGTTATTACAGGCAGATCAGGGGCTTCTTCCTGTTGTCTCTAAATAGCACAAACTAAAAGCAGGAGGCAGGCTGGGCCTGGACGGCTGCCGAGGAAGCCCGGCTATCAGGCAGAAGTCAGGACAGGGTAGCATGACGGGAATAAGCAAGGCGGGCCGAGCGGCCTTATCTACATCCTCCCCATCTCAGACAGTGAAGGTGAAATCGGAGGGGGAATGCCAATGAGGCCGGCCGCACGGACAGACAGCCAAAATGGGGCGCTTTATTACAGGAGTCTAAGTGACTGCAAACAGGCCATTATCAAATCTCTTCAGTGACAAAGCTCCGCGTTGAAGGGGACAAATAAAAATAAGTACATTAAACACAATAAATCACAGGGGCCTGTCGTCAAGACCCATTACCCCGGGGGATTACGGGGCTGTTTTCCTCCCGGCTTTCAGCTAGTGGATCCTGGCTCTCCCGTCACTGTTTTAATATTGCAGCCATTACTCTCTGTGCCACGAAGAGCCTGCTGTTTCTCTGTAGTTCTGGGTGGCAAGGGCGTAATTTGTTTTATGATTTGCTTGGGAGGGTAGCTGTTTTATATTCATCTTTAAAAGAGGCATTCGATAATCACAGCAATGAGACCCTGTTCAAAAAAAGCAAGACCCGGTCATGTCATTCCTTCCAGCAGCTGACGTGGCCACCGCTGGAACTACCCGAAAGGTACCCCGCTATTACCAGGAGGGCTGTGAAGTTTCTTCGGGGGCCTACATGCCCGATAACAGCTTCAGGCAGGCTTAAAAGAGCCACTGAATCGTGTGGAAGGTAGGTCAGAGAGACCAGAGGATGGAAGTCAGGCCATCTGGGTCTTACCATTAAACTGGTGTGACCCTGGACAGTTCCCTTGATCATCTGGGTCCAAGTGTCCCCAACCAGCTGGTCCACAGGCCTCTTTGGAGCCCTCAAGATTCTGCCTTCCGATGTGTGTGAAGCACTTTAAGCCAGATAATACTACTTGCTATTTCCTCTTCTCTCCCCTTAAAATCATTTCAAGATTCATCTGCACAGAAAACCAACCAATTATGCAACTGTCCAAGACATCTTCCATCAGTTTCTTCTCCTACCCACGTAGAAACATTCCCTCCTGCCTACTCATTCCCCGAGATGTTGTCTCCCAGGACAGCTAATTGTAAATACTATAAACAACTCTCCCAGTTCTATCCGTCAGGAAGTGTATGGAATGACAGGCACTTAGGGGTAAAATGTGCCATGTGCCCGCTTCCCCAGCAGAAGTGCAGAAGGCAGCAAATTCCCTCCACTCTTCTGCAAGATGGCTGTCGACTCCTGCACGCAGCGTGGAGACATCAACTGTTCTTCCAGGCATCCCCATTTCAATTACATCTAAATCGCACCATGAAAAGAACACTTCTCACGAAGTAACACTTCCAAGTGTGGCACCTTCCAAGGCAGCCACATAGCAAAACTGGTACCAGAACTTCATCGCCCATCGGAGAGGCACTGACAAAAAACAAACCCGCCCAACAGTGCCCAACTCTCAAATACTCTGTAAAGGACTCGGTATCAGAAAAGGTGAAGAACTTACAAGCTCTCTCATGTTAAAAATGCAGGTTGGTCTTATCAAAGTCTGTTGATCAGCCCTCTTGGGAGTGGAATAAGAGGATTCCTTCCAACCAAGCAGTGTCTCGAGCTTTGCAAAATTTGGTGTAAGAACCCAATTCCAAGCAGGTGGAATTAGATATGTGGTAGCTTTTAGCCTAGAACTGCAAATACCAAAGAAGGTAGCTTTGCGTGGACGCATGAGAGCCAGGGTAGCCTAACCCATCACTATAAACCAAGCTGCCCAGAACGAGCACGCAAGCAGGGCCTTGGTCTTCTTCTCCTCCTCCCCTCCCTGCAGCCAGCGAAGCACCTGGCAGCCCACAGAAGGTCAACAACTGTGGAATGAGCAAAGGAAAGAATGAATATAATTATATCGATGATCTTCACCCCTCCATGCTTGGATCCAGGGCCGGGAGCGGTGGCTCACACCTGTAATCCCAGCACTCTTGGAAGCCGAGGCTGCTGGACTACTTGAGCTCAGGAGACCAGCCTGAGCAAAAGTGAGACCCCGTCTCTAAAACTAGCTGGGTGCTGTGGTGGGCACCTGCAGTCCCAGCTACTCAGGAGGCTGAAGCCAGAGGATGGCTTAAGCCCAAGAGTTGGAGGAGGTTGCTGTGAGCTATGACACCACGGCACTCTACCCAGGGTGACAAAGTGAGACTCTGTCTCCAAAAAAAAAAGGAAACTCTGATCCAGGGGACAGGAGTAACACAAACATCTATTTAACATACAAGTGAGATTTCTGCAGTGCTTTGGGCATCTCAAAGAAAACGCCTAGACTGGGAAGAGGGAGGGGGACAGATGTGCTCCCACCTTAAGGGCACAACATAAGGGTACGCGGCACACCTCCTGGTGCGGGACGCAACTACAACGGGGACTTCACCTAACAAATGCAAACATTGTAACCTAATCATTTCTACCCTCATATTACTCCGAAAAACAAAATTAAAAAAAAAGGAAACACCTAGATACACACATATTCAGACAGCAATTTATATTATGCTGCATGTAAATCCTTTCCGTGTCAGGGTGAGGGTTTTTCTTTCTTTCTTTTTTTATTTTCTGGTGTATTTGTTTTGTAGTTCTTTTTCCTGAACCGTTGGAAGTTATTAGGAAGAGGCAAAAGAGAAATGCAGTCTGGGAACATTCTTAGCCTCTGCCCTAAATGAACCTCTTTTGAATATCAAAATGCAGCTCATGAAAATAAACCCATAAAACTAGAATACATTCCCACACTCTCCATGAAAGATTCAGGAGCCGGGACAGATATCTCAGGATTTACATCCAAATTGTACTGCAGGGCAGCAATGACCAGCCAGGGAGGGAAGGAGGACAGAAACTCAGCGGCGTGGACCTCTACGGGGGCATAGCCCTGCCCTCAGCTGACGCGTCACTTGTAAGCCTGGAGCCATCTCTCTCCAAGTTTCCACCAAATACACAGCCCAGGTCAAACACTCGTACTCCTCAAAGGACTATTCATTCACAAACTGCACAGAACACATCATGTCAGACTCAAATGCTCATTAGATAACACACTCCTTGGCCTGAGGAAGGTCCAGTATCCCACAGGGCGTCCAGCTATCACCTCAGGGTTCCATTTTTCTAAGCTATCTTCTCATGAGTCTGTGTCTGATCCTTAGATTAAAGGTGGGGATGGAAAATAGACCATGTCCCCACAAAGGAAAAACAAAGCTCAGACAGTATTTATTATGGGTTGAATTTTATTTCCCCAGAAAGATGCATGTTCAAGTCCTAACCCCAGACACCTCAGAATGTGACCTTCTTTGGAAACGGAGTCTTTACAGAGGTGATCAAGTTAAAAGGAGGTCTTGGGGGAGCCCTCATCTAACACGACTGGTGTCCTTACAAAAAGGGGAAGTTTGCACACAGAGACAGACAAGTCACAGGAGAAGACGGTCCCGTGACCAGAGCCACGCGTCTACTGGCCAACTATCACCAAGGGTCACCAGCGATCACCAGAATCTGGAAGAGGCCTGGAAGGATTCTCACCTAGGGCTGTCAGAGAGAGAACTTATACCTCCAAACACCTTGATTTTGGACCTCTAGAAAAATGAGACACATTTTTGCTATCTTAAGCCCCCGTTTGTGGCACTCTGCTATGGCAGCCATATAGAGAAACTCACGTAGAGAAGGTAAACTCCTTACCCCAGGAGAGCTTGCAAATTTTAACATGGAAATAACAAGAAACCATACTCTCAAAACTTCTTGATCCTGTTGTCCTTTTCTCTCGGGGACTGTCAACTAACTGTTTTGCATAAAGACAATCTATCTGCCAATCAGGTTACACCATCCACACTGGCACAGAAAGGGGATTTTTCAGGCCTTCATCCTGAACATATGTGCACTTTAACCAAGGCGTGTAGCAAATAGCTTTCCAAAGCATTAAGTGCTGAGATCTCTGGATCGCAGGTGAGCAAAATGTGGCTGGAGGAATTTGGGATTTCAACATGAAAAGACCACAGTCTGACAAGCTGCTACCTACTCCCCTCATCTTTTGGGCTGTGATGTTCCATTCCAAACACAGGCAGACCAGACAATGAGCACACAAGCCACATTAAAACAATAATTAACGCAGCAGCAAGAACAGTGACAATGTCCTAACAAAGCAGAACCGTGGACAGATGGGTTTATCATCTGCACAGCCTTAAAGAAGAGTAAGCAGCTCTGGGTGTGGATGGAAAACACTCCAACAAACAGCAGTCCTTCAGCAACACGGGTCGGACGGACTCACAAAATCCCACACTTGCAAACTTTAGTCCCTAAAACACACATACAAAAACAAACCAGGATGGCAGGCTCGGTTCACATACACCAGCGCTGGCACCACGAGCCCCCAGCACAGGACTGGTCCACTGCTCCAGTGGAAAGTGCTGCCTGTGCTGTTGGTGTCAGTATCAGGGTCCTGCCCTATTAGGGCAGCCTCCCACCCCAACTCCCAGATTCCCAGAACTCATTTCATAACCACAGTCCACCCTCAGAGTATATCAGGGACGATGTTACAACTCCAACATGGCGTCACTGAGCCCAGGGAGGAGAAAGGCCAAGTTCTCAGCAACCAATCCCAAGGGCTTTTTGCAAACCCACCCTCGGTTCTCATCTCTACACTCTCTCCCTCTCTACTACTCCCATTCAAGGGAAATGTGCACGAGAATAACAAACTCTGCCTCAATTTGCCATCCCTGAAACAGTTTGCTTGCACTTGCAGACATGAATTTGTTATTACTAATTGGAGTTCCAAATGAAGACTGGACATTCATTTTCAAAATACAAATCCATTCACAGTATTAAAATAACACATGGTGTTTAGGGTCAAATGATGTCCCCTCCCCAAATTCAAACACTGAAGTCCTAACCCCCAGTACCTCCAAGTGTGACTGTATTTAGAAAAAGGGTCTTTAAGAGGTGATTAAGTGAAAATGAGGTCATTAGGGTACGTCCTAATCCAACCTGCTGGTGTTCTCATAAGAAGAGATTAGAACACAGACACGGGAGAGACACCGTGCGAAGACACAGGGAGAAGACGGCCACCTACAAGCCACGGAGGGGCCCAGAGGAGCCACCTGTTTCCAACACCCTGATGTCAGACTTCCAGCCTCGGGACGGGTGAGAAAATAAATTTCTGTTCTTCAAGCCTCCTCGTCCGCAGTACCTTGTTATGACAGTGTAATATAGACGGAATCCCACCATTTACAATCTTTTTTTTAAATATATAAAATCATAACTAATCATCTTTTTTAAAAAGTTACAAAATACACTATCAAGGATTCTATACCATTTCCTTAAAAGTCTTGAAATTACCGAAGCAGAAGGCATCACTGACGCCTTCTGTCAACGGACAGATGGGTGTCCTGATGGGCAAAGTGTTGGCTGGTGTTGGCAGGTGGGGCACACCCAAGCGCGGTAACAGGGCTTAGACAGGAGACCTCTGCTCTGCTTGAGCTTCCAAGACCCTCGGGTTAATCTTCCCTCTGAACATTTTGAGGCTTTCGTCTGCCTGGCTTCTCTTCTGAAAACACCCCTTCCCCATTCTCCAGGCTATCCAAGTAGGGCCAATCCCTCTTCCCCCTACCAGCACCGGGGATGCAGTGTCAGCTCTCCTAACCAGTTCATGCCCAGAATTTCTACCAGATGTACTGGGGAAAGGACGCTGTCCTTTGGCGGTGATGGTGAGGTGGGTAGTATGTAAGCCTGGGGCTCCTGGGGGCAAACCCGGCCATCCCATGGGAACTGGCTGCCTGAGAACCAAGCCCACAGGGAAGACAGCAGAGTGCAGACGCCAGAGTCCTGGAGACACTGTGAGAGGCCACAGATCCAGCCCCACCTGATGCTGCCCCATGTCTTCAGTTACCTGAGCCAAGCTGAATTACTGTTGCAAGTGTTGTTGTCTAAGATCACCACGCAGATTAAATTCCACTCGTGTGTGTCTGAAACAGTCCTCACTGAGGCCTTGGGGCACTCAGGTAAACGCCCACACGTCTAGGCCCATGTGTGAACGGTTCAGCAAAACTCAGAGTATGCTTACATTGTCCTGGAACCCACCTAATCTCCAGCATGGTTAATCCAGAACGCAATGCACAAATTTCAGGAGATGTTGCCATCCCTGAAACTCTGTGGAAAGAAATAGATACTCAGGTGTCTAAGGGCCTAGAAAACAACTTAAAAATTACTCACTCTGAACTTCTGGATCTCAGGGGGAAGTATATGAATACAGTGATCTTCAAGCTTTTTTTTTTGTTTTTAATTTCAGATTAACATGAGGGCACAGACGATTAGGTGACACTGTTTGTGTTTGTTGCAAGTGTCCACATTGTAGTTGTGCCCTCACCCAGGAGGTGAGCCACGTACCCTCCCACTGGGCCTGTTAGGTGAGAACAGACCTTTTCCCCTAATCCTGAAGTTTGAAAACTTTGTACTGCGCTCACCTAGCTGTGGGCTGACATCTGAAGTTTCCATCATAAACTCATTTCTAAGGATATAATTTTCAGCATGTGGTACATTTTACAACAAAACATTTCACATCAGTTTTAAATGGAATCTAGCAAGCTGATAGCCACTATTCATTTTAAACACTTAAGAGCAAGTTATTTTTTTAAGAGCTGAAAACGGTATCATGCCTCAACATGAAAAAGGAGCCCAAAGGCCCTGTTTCTAGCACCAAGTTTAAACAGGTAAAAGATGCCAGAGCAGCCGGGTGGCAGTGTCATAATTAGCAGAAGGGTCCCACACACTAATTTCAAATAGTTCTTTTATTCCGTCTGCCTTGAGGTCTTTCTACCTAGCGCAATGAGCCAGAGTAAGACTAGTTTGAGGGAAAGGATTGTCTTTATCAAAAAAGAGAGGATAGCTAGGAAAGGGGACAGAAGAACTGGCACAAGGTGGACAGATCAATTAGAGAGAAGGTCACCTAGGTGAAACTGATTTCCTTAAGACCATATCTGCATGCTCCATGGAAAGTTTCCCGGTATCCTCAGGGGCACACATGTTCTAGTACAGAGACACTTGGGTTAGTAGATTATAGGACAGAGATTAAAAGCAAATACTCTGCAGACAAAACTAGATGCCAGCCTCCAGGCTTTCTCGCTCAGGCAATCTCTCACTCACAAGTAAGGAAACGTCTCTAAACCTCAGCTTCCTTACCTATAAAAGGACACTTCTCAGTGCCTAGGGTTGTGTAAAGATCAAAGGCCGCTGTAAAGCCCAATTCATAAGCACAAAAGCCGTACTCAGTAAACGGGAGCGATTAATTATTACCACCCAGAATGTTGTTTCAAACACTGTTCATCACAACTTGCTAAAGGGGCTTATTCTATCCCAGGCATCGGATCTCACCTCTCTTACTGGTCACAGCCCAAATTTCCTAAGGAGGACAGGAAACTCTTGACTCAGATGGGAGAGTGTTTGCTTCAGGGCTGCTGCAAATTTTCTGAGACCCCTGGACAGGGCTAAAAAAAAAGAGAGAGACTGTGGTCTCCTTATCGCCAGAAGCCATTCGTTTTCTTATATATTTTTACCTTTTGAGACAGTCTCACTCTGTCTAGGTTAGAGCGCCGTGGCTATCAGCCTAGCTCATAGCAACCTCAAACTCCTGGGCTCCAGCGATCCTTCTGCCTCAGCCTCCTGAGAATCTGGGCCGACAGGTGCCTGCCAGTACGCTGCCTGGCAGTACGCTGCCTGGCTATTGTTTTCTTATTTTATCAAGCAAGGAGGTAAGGGCAAGACGTGTGGGGGTGGCTGGAGAGGGGAGTGGAAAAGCTCTAAATAATAACAACAATTACAACAGCTAATACTTATTGAATGCTTTCTCGACATGCCGCGTCAATTAAGAGATTTAAAGAACTCAAAAATGCTGCGTTTCAACAGGAGTTATAGACAAATCAAAGCGGATGACAGAAGAAAACGGAAAAAGCTAAGACCCGAGAAAGCATCCCTTGGTGTGGATTAAATCAGACCCCCAGTGGAGAAGCCACAGGGCTTCCTATAACCAACAGCCTGTGCCAAGTGCAAGTTCGTAAGATGTTGCCAGGGCCTGGATCACACAGCCCCTCTGACAAGCCCAGGGCTGCTGTCACTCCCCATGATTTGCTGAGCAAACCTATTCATGCAGCACCCAGGCTTGGATTACAAGAACATTGCAATAAAAACCCAAATGGGCCTCGCAAATACTAGAGGCAATACTGAAAATTCTAATATAATGTGGTGGTATGAAGAAATGCCTTGGGGCACAGCCGCTGAGTTCTGCACAAACTGAGCCCACCCTCCTTGCCATTCCCCAACACTGCCCGACAACCTCTCAAGGATAACTGCCATTCTGCATCTGGTTCTTCACAGCATGAGGGATGCTGTTAAACCAGCAGACGCCAGGGTCAAAGTGACCATCAGCATCCAGGGACCAACAGCAGGGTCACTACATGGGGGAAGCGGGAGCAAGAAAGGTACAAAGGTTTTCCAAGTCCTCCCAAGTTCAATACTCAGCCCTTGAGCACTTGGGTGAAGACATTTCTAGGTCTGGAAGAGACGGCCTGGATGCCTCCACCACCATCACCACCATCACTGCCACCACCAGATTCCTTGAGGGCACCAAGAGGTTCCAGGGAGGCCCTCCTGGTAACTGGCAAAGGAGCAATGCATTCTTCAGATACAGGAACAGCAGAGGCACTACTTCACACACCCCGTCACAGCACAGTGTGACACACAAGACTCAGAAAGAAAAGAATGCATTATGCCTGACCAGCACATTTACTGAAATCCAAAACCACCCCCTCCCCAGCTCCACCAGTTACTATACAGACGTGTTCCAGGCATCAAGTAAAACCCTGAAGATGCCAACGTCAGAACGTGCAGTCTTTACTGACTGGCTCCTGCTCCCTGGCAGGATGGCGGGGCTAAAGGACAGAAACTGCAGCAGAGACCGTGCAGCAGCCAGAGTCGGTATAAGGCACAGGTGTGGCTCTGCGCTCAGTACCAGGAAAAGCTCACTCCAAGGACCGCCTGAGCTGGGTTCTGAAGGGAAAAATCTATGTGTCCCAGGCAGATAAGGAAACCGCTCACGGGGCAGAAGGAGATGTGTGCGCACAATTTGGCAGGCTTGGAGAAAACCAACCACAAAGGAAAAAACTATTATCATAAGTTACAGGCTAGTGATGCGTGAAATAAAGGTGGGGGCAGAGGAGACTGCAGAGAAAGGCAGGGGCCAGTTCATAACAGGCTTGGTGTGTCCTCAGAAGAAATCTGGATGCTTTCCAGTGGCTAATAGCCAGTGAGTGCGGTTAAGTACACAGAAGATTCTAGAAAAAACCTCATTCTTTAAGGATTAAAAATAAAGACTCTCTATCTCTATACAGGATTGGACTATCCTATTTGGAAAACTATTATCCAGAATGGTTTACTCCCCAATTCCGAAAGGTGTGCATTGTAATCTCCCAGCAAGCTCCTTCTCAGGTGGAGAAACCCCACTGGTCACAGGTGGCAAGGAAACCGTCTTCTAGGGTGAGTCCAAAACCCAGATGTCAGAGCTCTCAGCATTTTGCTCTCAAGCTCTGCACAGCCACTGCAAAAGCCGCTCCTGAGAGAAGAAGAATTTCCCCTGTGACATCCCTTACCGGGTGTCATCCGAAGCTAGGAAAAAGCTTGTTCTGTAAGCCAGGGCCCATTTAAACCAACTCCCAATAACAGAGGCTCCGGAGAGTGTATTTTCACCAAAGCGGAGCCAAAGGAGAAAGTCCTATTTTAAGAACTGTTGCTTGTGTCATAAGTGGACTTCATTCCAATGCGGCTGCTTTACAGTGGGCAATGAAACCCCATCTCAGGCTTCAACACCAAGCCGATGTTCATGAGCCGATGACTGAGATGGGGGTGGGGGGGAATTCAGAAACTTCCCTCGGCCTCGGTCCCCCTCTAAGCATTCTAGCCCTGTGGCCTTTAGAACGTCATCTCTGAAGTGGAGCCAGAGGCTGTCCAGACACCCCCACCCCAGCCTCCAGCTCTTCCTACTTCAATCTGTCCCCAGCACTATGCAGATTCATTTTCCCACTTCTAGCACACCGCTCTCCTGATCAAAAGCTGCCCTGCTTCCAAAATCCCACAGCCCCAACTTAATTTGCCAACTTCATCTACAGATTCTTGCTGACAGAAAGCCTAACACAAAAGTAAATATCTGCGCTTTTGTCAACCTAACCTCCTTTTAATCCTTCCAATTGGATTTTAATGATCTTACATCCAAACACCCACTTCAAATCCTACCTCTTTCCACTGAGTTTGAGAAGCTAAAGGAAGCGCCCCCTCTGGTTTTCCATCCATGTTCGGCCTGCACACTCCGCAGCCATTCGCTGCAACACCACCTTTCTACAGCTGCCCTGTTCACCTACATCTCCTATTCCTGCCTAACTTACGGCACATTTTTTTCCAAGCTGTCCAACTATGTTCCCTGAGAGCAGGGACAGGAGGCTCTAAAATTAATTTAATAAATATTTCCTGAAGGGTTCCCAAGTGCTAATACCTTAAGATACACCCACAGATACAAGGAGGGGTATAGCCCCAGGGAGCAGATACCGGAGGGAGTAAGACAAGCATCCAGACGGTGGCAGTGCCCAGCAGAAGACACCCTTGGTTTGGTCTGGTGTGGTTTTGTGTTTGGAAACACCTCCTCTCACTCTGGCCTCCCATCTCCTGTTGACTAAGCCCCAAATCTAATATCCTCATCTTCTCTGACTCCTTCAAGGATAAGGATAACTCAACATGTCGTCCCCACTGCTGATTGCCTTTAATTCATGCCTTTTTTATTAGCATTTGCCTCCCTCACCAAGACAAGACCACTGGATGACCATGAGTGGCTTGTGCGCCTGTGGACAAGCCAGGAACTGTGCGTGGCAGGTGTGCTGGCTGGCGTGACCGAAGGAAACTCCCACAAAGAGACAGAGTGTCCTGGCGCCTACAGTCAGGAAGGAGAGAGCTCAACCAGACGGCGACAGGAGAGAGGATGGAGGGCTGTCTCAGGGCACATGGAGCACTCCCACCACACAGTGACAGTGAGCAGCTGGGAGTTCAGTCCCAGCCCTGCGTGGCTCGGGGGAGCTCGGCTTCCACGTCTGAGAGTAGGAGAGTGACGACCCTCAGAGGGTTCCTGTAGGATGAAATGACACAAATGACCCAGGGAGCACTTGAAGAAAGCGCCTTTGGGTGTGCGTCTGACTGAAGCAGAGCGTATGGGAGAGAAGTGGAGGGGCGCCTGGACGGCACAGGGGGAGAAAGCGGAGGTGCAGGCTGCTCTGGTGGGGGCCCTGCTCTACGTAACTCTTCACCTCCCTGGCCTGCGATTCCACGGCTGTATAGTGAAGGTACTGGTCTACGGGGGCTCACAGGTCTCTCCAGCAAGGCAGCTCTGCCTTCCAGGGTGACAGCCCCTCTGTCAGGACCCATGACACCGAGAGGCCCAGGTGGGAGCGGGTCACACAGACAGAGAAAGGGTAACAACACTGACATGGCAGAGGAGAGCTCTTCCCGCTACAACAGAGCGCTTGGTCTCCTCCCTGCATAGTCTCAAGTCCCCTTCAACCTCCTCACATGGGCCCCGCTGCCCATCGATGCCCACATCACCTCAAAATCATCATCACCAGCACAGAAAAATTGTAATTTCCATTATGATTTCCATTACAGTGAAAGAAACGTCTTTCAAGGCATTTTCAAGGCCTCGTGGCATGTGAATTCGAACAAGTTGACAGTACGCTCATTCTCCTCATTCTAGATAAGTTCAAATTCCTACAGATTCAGAGGAGAGAAAACACACAACGCATCTCAGTGTTGGACTCTCCTCGCCTCTGTACGGTGTCTGGACCACAACAATAGTCCTTAAAGAAATTCATTCTGCAAATCCAAAATGCCCTTCGCATTTTTAAAATAAAAGGTTCATGGCCATTTAAGTCTACTGTTATTCACCACCCCCTTCCCTCCAAAACTCCCACCCCAATATTATAAAGCGTGACCGTTCATCCATTCGCTAGATTAATCATATAGTAGTGTGGACACAACTACGTCTGGTAGAGACCTCCTGAGCACCAGCACCACCCCAGGAAGTGGGAAAAGCCCCATCTGCTCAGCACCGTGCCTGCTCCTCCCTGGGTTCCAACCACTAACTGCCAGGCCCAGATGAGAGCGGACATCAGTGCAGGAGGCTGGTACACAAGTAAATGGTGCTGAAATACTAAGGATCTACGCAACTGCTCTGGAAACACAAGGGGAGGGGATGGCCTCAGGTTAGGGACAACGTTAACCTTATTCAGTAACAATATGCGCTTAATGTACCCAAGGCAGCTGCAGCAATCCCTAACAACAGAATAACACTCAATAGTCCATGATTCCCTGCTAAATTTAAATTTTAAAAAAAAGAAAGAAAGAAAGAAATCCCCATGTGCCCGTGTTCTGCTGTAAATCTTCCTAAATTCTAACGCTACCATGGAGAGCTGAAAAGACTGGTAAGCCCTTCTTCCCAATTGACCTTGGTAATTCAGAAAAGGACCATGTTAAGAGCAAAGCTCTCGCAGCAGACAGGGCTCCGTCACCACCTGCACCTGCTGTCTGTCCAAAGCACAGCCCCGTAATGCAACAAGAGAGGCTGGAATTATGGGTGAAACTGCACTTTCAATTCCAGCCCCGGCCTGTGATTACCTACAACTCCAGGTTGCCCAAAATTACCTCTGGAATCTCAAACACCTTACATTTTATTCCATTCCTAGAACAAATTCTTTTTTGGAAACCTTCACAAGACATAAAGGAACAAAAAAAGAAAAAAAAAAAAAAGCCCTACATATTTCCATTACAGTGAAGGAAAAGCCAATAGACAAATGTTTTGATTTTTTTTTTTTTT
>NW_003852402.1:12973628-13178437 GCF_000181295.1 Otolemur garnettii | reverse complement strand
TCAGACTCCCAAGTAGCTGGGACTACAGGTGCCCGCCACAACACCTGGCTATTTTTTGTTGCAGTTTGGCCAGGCCTGGCACCCTATTCACTGAGCCACAGGCACCACCCAAAATCCTGGAAATTCTTACCTCACTTGTTAAACCACTTCTGTTCTTGACACCTTCTTGGAGATAGAATAAGAGGTTGGTCAAGGAAGTTTTGAAGGTGGTTCGTTAATACTGTTACCTCCTGGAAGAACAGTAGTTAAATACGCAGTCCTCCAGAAGTCGGGAAGTAAGCAAAGTAACTCCAGATGGTAGGTTAGTGGTTAAGACGGTTTATATAACTACCATACTTCTTTCTGTAACTGAATTCAGTATTAAGCTCCTGGAGTGGGTCATTTGTTAAAACATTCTAGTTGATGTTTGAAAAGTCCTTCATTTTACATAATAAGTGAGGCTCCCCAAACTGTCTATCGTGATCGTATTTATCAAATAATTTCAAATACGATGAAGGAATTAGCTATTAAAAGGAGACTTGCTATGAAGCCCGGTTGCAAAATAAAATCCTTTTGCGCCCTGAACAACTACTTCCCTTAAATTATTTGGTTTTAACATCATGTTTTATAAACTAACCTGTCCTAAAATGGAGCACTTTTCCGCTTAGCTTCAATATTGAAATGATAATGTAACAAACCTTATATTTACACTACCCTTACATCAAATCTCTTCTTTCCAATAAACATTATTACCCTATAACCCTAGAAGATCAGTGGTGGTGAGGGAGCTGCGTCTAGCAACTCAAAAATTGGGGCACAAAGTTAAGTTGGTTTACACTTCTCCCGACTTTTGCTTCTACACAATTACTCTCCTGATCTGTTTTTCTTCAAAATAACCCCTCTCTTTATAAAATTCATCTACCTACAGGATAACCTCTCTGGACAAATGTATGGGTTTCCCTCTCAAAGTTAAAGTCCAGGCTTTGCAAAACCCTAAAGGGTCAACTCAGCTTTTATCTACTCCATTTTGAAACAATTAAAATTTTCAGCATTGTTTTTTATCACAAAGCACTTCGTTCCCATGTTGTAGCCAAGGAACAGTGTAGCATTTCAGAACTAACAGATTTCCACAATACATCAGAAGTTAGCAGCAGAGTCCCACTGCTTGTGCATAAATGGTCATGGCCAACACAGCAACGATTTAGTGATTCTTTTCTTTAGCATTTCATACTTAATATACGTTTTACATTTCAAGGTAGAGTACACCTTTGAACTGGTCAGGCGTCCTCCCATTTCAGAGCTAGAAAGCCAGTCATTTGATCTTCCCGGCAAACCCAGTTAGGCAAGGCTTTGCCCCATGCGGACATCTAAATTCCTAGTTACGAGATAAATAACCCTGCACTGAATGAATAGAGATTGCATCTGAAGCCCAGAGTTGGCAAGAAATATTCTAAGGCTACACAGCAAGTGAGCATGCAATGAAGCAAGGCCAGATCCGAGGTCTCCTGCTTTTACTTAAACCATCCTGTCTCCTCCTCAACAAAGATGAATAATAGAGATAAAGACACACAAACTGACCCACATAAAAGCTTCCGACTCTTCTCTCCACTGTCCCTCTGGCTCCTGTTTCTGAAAACATGCGTTTACTTCCAGTCTGTGATTTTTCTATTCTAATACCCTCCAGACAGCTACACTGTTACTTCTCCTTCCTCACTGCACAGTTTCCTCATGGCACAAAACACACATCTATGCACATATGTGGAACCCACACTCCCCGTCTCAATATTATAGAACTCTTCCTTTTCCAACAGCAAAGGAATTCTAGGCCAAAACTGAAATGATTTCAATACAAGAACCTGGTTCAGGTATTAAATGCAACCATAACTCTACCCAGAAGCAAATCTGACAAAATGGAATTTGTCTTCACAAAGAAGGTGTTTTTTTTGTTTTATTTTGTTTTTTTTTGTTCCCCATACTCTATCATTTGTCAAGTAACATTGCCATTTTTCCCACTGCTGCATAATCACATAATGAAAGCACCAGGTATAATTCATGTACACAAGAGGGCAGACTTAGGGCTGATAAGGGACCCTTTCTTTATTTGCATTGCTAATAGTTTTTTAAAGAACAGGCAAAATGTTATATGTAGAAGGATGACAGAGGAAAAAAAAATCTTTTTCTGTTTGTAATAACAATGTGGGATAATCAACTGATATTCTCGGATCTTATCTAGCAACCCTTCTTGTCACTGTTTGAATACATAAAGCCTGAAGCTGGGACACAGTTCTCAGCATGAAATCCTCCTAAATTATTCCCCTGTAACACCAAGCTTCCCTCTCACAAGACATCCTCCCTTCCAGCCGCATTAACTACTAACTACTCTCCAGGGACATAACATACTATCAGGTTTCCATGCTGTTCTTTGTCTTTAAGCCTCAGACCTCCTTTCTTCCTACTATCCTGGCAAGTTCAAAGTCATCCCTTCAACAAACCTACATGATAGTACTTAGCTCGTAGGAATAGTTGAAAAACTGCTCCCCCTAAAAGACTATTAGGTAAGCACGGAGCCTCTGTAACTCTCAGCACAGAGCATGGCACCTGCCACAAGGTAGATGGTCCATTATTACTTGTTAAATGAAAAGCAGCAGTCTTCTAAACTACATGTCATGAAGCCTTACCTTTACCTACCGCTACCTGCTATTGTCTAAATATCAATGTGACAGAGAAAACCTGAATTATCTCTCAATGTCAAATACTGTAGAGCAGAGAAGCCTCACCAACACTAGCAGATTCTGGAAGGTTGCTCTATCCCCAAGGTGTATCAATGCCAGGGCACTTAGAGTACTCAGTCAAGTTCTCCTCTCCTCCCTCGTCTTGTACCCCCAAACCAATGTGCTCGTTTCTTTCTGAGAATCTCTGGCTAAAAAGACACCTTCCCCACCTCTCCCTCGGCCATCTGGCTTCTCTCAAGTTCACAGTTCTATATTTGGGCCTTAAGACCACAGCATATATCCTCTCCAGGACCAGGTTTTCAAGAGTTGGTGCCCAACAGCAAATGTAATGGTGTTTTCCTGTTCTAATCTCTTACCCCTTAGCTATACTGTGCCTAGGAGAATCAATCTATAAAGCTTTAATGGTAGAAATAAAGCTTTATGTTAACCATTTTATTCCTAGACCATGATAGCTCCTGCTATCCAAATGTGCACTATACTTATGGGTAAGGGGTCACAAATGCAGTCTGCCAGTCCCCAGAATTCAGGGAGAAGAAATCATACAGGTTCACGGGTTCCTAACAGAGTTTCATTCTACATGCCAAATCTGGCTTTTTAGAAGCCAATTAAGACCTAATTGTGGGTGACAACGTCCTTTTAGTGCCAACATTCTAAACTGGGCAGTCTCTTCTTGAACTCTACCTCTCATCTCTCCATTCTCTCTACCTCTGGGTTCAGCTTCAGTAACACTCAGCTGTTGTGGGTCAGCCTCAGCAACGGGGCAGCATCATTCAGGGAAAAAGAACTATCTTACAACTGTGCTAGAAGAACCCTAGACGCTGATGATTTCATACTGTTAAAAGTACAGACAGCATCTGAGATGTGAGCGCAACTACATTGGCAAAGGTTAACATCACATAAGGCATGAACATTTAAGGAGATGACAGAGATAAATTTTAAGTTTGATGCAGTCGATTCTAAAGATGTTTTGAAGTAATGTGATCTTATTTAGATTGAGGGGGAGGTACAGTCCAAAAATCAAAAAGAGAAGTTTTGATTACAAACTGTTAGAGAATTTAAAGATAGCATGGTGTGATACCCAAAGGGTAGCATCTGCAGGAGGTTCTGTCTCCCCAAAAGTCATATCCCTTATATACAGGGAGACTGTAACTGAGACTCCTCAGTTACCCAGTTGTGAGTTGTCCAAAGGACATTTTGAAGGAGAGCAGGCCCATCACATAAGGATTTAGCATCTACCTGTTATGAAAGCATGCACTGGGTACCAAAAAGTTAAGTTCGTGAGCCGGGAAGTCAAACCACAATCTTTTTGTAACATGGGTCCTTGTGTCTTCTTCACTGGTGGAACAGCAAACTAGTCCCCCCTAGTGTCCTGCCACTGTAGGTGGAGAATGATGGAGGCTCTACAAAACGTGTCCTCTTGCGGTCTGCATCAACTTTCAGGCACAAATCAGAAACACGGAGCCAAAGGGAACCTTCACACCCTTCCCCAAGAGATGGAAGCACTTTCAGGACCTATGATGACATCGAAGAAAGATCTTCCATATTATTTCAATGCCCTTCTAGTTATGGTTTAAAAGCCAAAGAAATCTGCATTATTTCACATCAGAAAGTTAATACCTAACCCAGCAAACTTCACCAAGCAAGAGGGCCCCCTTGCTGACAGCAATGGCCCACTGTAGAGTGACATGCTCTTTTCTTTAAAAACCTCTCTATCCCTACTAGAGGGATTGGTTGCCTTGCCTCACCATTCTTACAAACCCTCTAAGATCTCAATGTTGATGACTTTTGACTTTCTGTTCTTGTTCATTTCCAGGAAAGCCTGGATACATGTGCTCTCCTCAAGCCATTTGCACTAAAGTATTCTGGAAAAATAATGATTCACTTAGAGATGTGTGAAACCTTAAAGCCAATTTTTTTAAAATTTTTCCCCCAGTGAGGACCCAGAAGGCCTGTGAGTAATTCATTCATGTCACCCATTTGTAAAAGAAAAGAGGGGGAAAAAAGCACCACTTGTTCCTTTCTTAATTTAGAAGCTTTCCTTATCTTAAGTGTATCAAAGCTGACTCCCAAGGTGGGAAGAAGAGGGATGAGGAGGGAAATTAACCTGAGGTGACTTGCCTCCAGGGAGTGAGTAAGCATTGCAGGTCCCCACCTGTGTCAGGGAGGAAAGGCATCTGCACTTAGGTGGAGTTCACGCCCCCACCAGCCACCCCCTGTAAGGAAGAAGGAGCCCGAGCTCACTCTTGGGGCACTTACATAAGACCCTGTGAAACTTTCTGTGACATTCACGGAAAATGTAAGCTGCTATTTTGCTCCCTCAGGAGATCATTTTAATGGACTGAGTGACAAAATTCACCGATTCTGAATTCAGCAGAAACCTGCTCTACCGAGGTACATCAGCACAGGGGAAAAAAAAAATCCATCCGCATTAAACAGGGTCACCCAGGGGATGGATTCAGTGTGCAAGAGACAATCTGTTCCTCCAAAGTGACCCATTTAAAATCAGATTGTTCCGGAGGAGGCTCATAGGTTTAATAAATTTCAAACAGGCAAGGACAGGCTTGTAGAAACGAGGCTTCCTAGGAGGAACATTTAAAAGAAGGTAATAAGGCAATGAACATAATAACTTGAGGGTGCACAAACTTGGGAATCCTCACTCCAAACTTCTGAACCGGTTACATTTATAAGAAAGTCCGGATCGCTATACATTGATCACACCTCACAAGCAGCTTTTGTTTAACAGGACCGACATGCTGGCTAGGCTTCCCCCCTACAAATACCACTGCCAACCAACCACCTGGTCCTAAAAAGAACCACCTGGCTCCAGAGCTGCGGCTGCTCACCCCGGAACAGGCCTCCACGCTCTGCAACAAGGAGCAAAGAAAAGTTCACAGCAGCACACCAGGAAAGGGAGGTCAGTACCGCCAAAGAAGGAACTCTCCAAACACAGCCGGCTCCTCAAAACACAGGTGCTCACAGCTAACAAGTGTGTGTGTTGGGGGGCGGCAGGGGGAAGCATCAGCGCCTCCCGGTATTATCAGGAAATCCTCCTCGCTCCCTGTAGCTGCCAGTGCGCCTAGGAGCCGGGCAGGCCTGAGACCTGTCCTGGGGACTTCGGGCACTGGGGACTTTCACCTCCAGCCTCTCCAGAGCTCCAGGCTCAGGAAACAGACGGTGTGGCCGCACTCCCCGCAGGCATCCTGAGTACAGGGTTTGTCAGCCACAGGTTCGGAGAACCTGTTCGGCACTGCTCAGCCGGGCGTCCCCGCGGCGGCTTTCTCGCACCCTAGGGCTCTTACCTTGGCCGTGACTGCCTCCAGGCAGAGAGAGACCGCGGAAGAGAAGAGTGGCGCGGCGGCGCCGCCGTCTACAAAGCGCAGGGGGTCCGGGTCCAGGTCCCGGCAGGGGATGCCCTAGTCGGAGCGACGGTGCCAAGGGCAGACTTCGTGACAGTCCCTGGTTCCAAACACCGCGGGGAGGGTCCAGGTCGCCCAAGCTGATCACTGTCCCTTCTTTCTTTTCCTTTGGAGATGCTGCCTGGAGCTGCTCCCTGCCCGGGGGACTCTTCCGAGCCGGGGGCGCCCCGCAGAGGCAGGGGCCAGGGTCCCCCTCGGGCTGGGTCCGGGGAGCGGCCGCTGGGGCAGGCTCCACCTCCCGCGCTCCCAGCCGCTTCTCCCCTTCAGGGCAGGGCCTGCCGGCAACCGGCCCGGCGAAGCGAGGGCGGCCGCGCCCCCAGCTCCGAGCGCCCGAGCTCCGGCGCGGCGGCGGGGCAGGAGCAACCCGGCCGGGCCGGGTGCCGAGCGCGGCGGCGGGGTAGGGGGTGCTGCAGCCGGCCGCGGATACCCCTCCCCCCGGGCCTCCGCCGCCCGCCCGCGGCTCCGCGGGAAGGAGGCGCTGGAGAGGGCCTCGCCCCGGCCTCGGGCGCGGGGCCGGGGGCGCGGGGCCGGGGGAGGCGCCCCGGGAAGGTCACAGGAGCGGAGGCGCCGCAAGCGGAGCGCACCACGGTGGGTGCGGGGAGCCGAGGCTGGCGGCCCCCGCCGCTGGGGGCGCTCGCCGGCCTTGGCCGCCGCCGCCTCCGAGACGCGCCGGCTTCCCGGAGCGCCCGGCGGTCGGAGCTGGGCTGCCGCTGCAGCCGCAGCAGGCGGGCGCCGCTGGCCGGAGCCGGCGCGCGATCCCCGCCTCCTGCGCCTGGGCAGGCGGGGACCGGTGCGCAGGGGCCGGCTTGGGGAACCGGCGGGCGGGAACTGGGGTTCCGGGCTCCGGGCTGGCCCCGCCGCCGCCGCGTGCCCAAAGCGCCGGGATCGCTCAGCAGCTGCAGTGACTGTGTGTCTGTGTCATGTCTGTGCAGCTGGGGGGGAACTCGAGCCCGGGCCGGGTTCCGAGCAGGGGCGGGGCCCGCGCCCGCTCTTGCGCCCGCCCTCGACCCCGTGACCGAGCAGACAACCAATGGCAGGCACCGCAGCCGCGCAAACCTAGGGTCCACCCCCGCCTGGGCTCCGCCTCCCGGCGAGGCTCCGCCCTCCCCCTGTTTCTGCTGGCTGGCCGGCAGGCGGAAGCAACACCCGGAGCTGGGATCCGGGCCGGGTCGGCAAGAAAGGCTGCAAGCTGGGCCGCTCCCCGCCCTTCTCCCCCCACCCGGGCCGCTCCGGGCCGCCTCGGGCTTGGCGTGCCTCGCGGAAAGAGGGGGAAGGGAAGCGGGACAGATCCGCAGCTGCTGCTGTAGAGACGCTTGCAAGTTCGCAGGGTCGTACAGCCTGCCTACCCCTCTTTTACAAAACAGCAGTCGTGGGAAGTAGGAAGTTTCCCCGCGTCGGGTCGCCGCCGCTTCGCCTGGAGGTGGGCAGGGTATGGGATAGCCTGAGACTGAGAGAAGCCTCGTTGAAGGGCTTTGACAGCATCTTTTTGGACTCTGTATCCAAGAATCCCATCTAAGGATTTTTCCCTATTCTTTAAGGGAAACTGCATTTCTGTGCCCCCTCCAACACACACGCGCGCGCGCTGGCAACACGCCCCCTCCCCGTTCTGATTTTATTCTTGCTCTTTTTCTCTCGACACGAGAACCCGCGCACAACATCCCATTGAATGGACTTCCAGCCTCCCAGCCCTAAGGACGAGGATGGGGTGCCCAGAGTCCTCCCAAGCTACAGGAGGAGTGGGTGGGACTGGCTGGGGTAAAGGTAACGGGGGTGTGAGGGTGAACGGACGGAGGCCTCCCTCAAGAGAAAACCCCGAGGCGAAAGCGAGAGGCAGGGAGAGAGGACGCAAAGGTCTACTCCGACTTGGAGACCGAAGCTCCTGGCGCATAATCCAGCTCCCGGGTTTTTCTTCAGCTCGGTCCTAGGGCTTCTGGGGTCTCCTTTCCCCCGGGTCCCCACCTCTCCCGAGCCAGCCGGGCGGGCCGCCGGGGCTCTGCCTCCCCTCTACGCGCTTCTCTATCGGCTCCAGGACTCATGGGAAGCAGTGGGAAGCCCACCTTGGCTCTTAGAAAGGGCAGGGGAAGGTTGGGCAGGGGAAGGGGTGCAGGAAAAGGCGGCCCAGCTCGGGCTGCCACACTCCCAGAGGTCGGGGGAGCGGGGGCGGCGGGGCCTGCAGAGGTTCATCTGCTCTGCTCGGGACCTAGCGCCCGCATAAGTAGCCCGACACTCTGCCTTCGACTGGACCAGCCGGGACCCTTCCCCCACTTCCCAACCCTCCAGCCTCTGCAGACAACGACCCCCGCCACCACCACCAGCGCGCCTCTTCCCCTTCTCCCGAGCGCTGTTTACCGAATCTCTGAGGCAGACCGCGGCGAGGAGGACGCGAAGAGAAGGTGGCGATGGCACAGCAGCGTCCCCGGCGAAGAAGTAAAAGACGTTTGCTTTGGAGCTTCAGAATAAGTTAACTGCGAAGCTGGGGTCCTGCGGTCTTATCTGTGCAGGGATGAGCCTCGCCGTGCACATTGCAGGGATAAGAGATCGTATCTGTTTTTGATGCCATTACGGTGTTGGAAAAGGACATTATGTGATACAATATTATCCAATATCCTAGAGACCATTAAAGTGTCAAAGTTTAATGCCAAGCCTTTTAGCTCTAAGGCTGCTCCGTCCTTCCTCTGACGTGCAACTCTGCTCCAGAACTGAAAACAAGGGGATCATTTTTTATTTTTTTGCGGGTCGAATGTCGGTCCTTCCTACTCTCTTCCTCCTTGGCCCCTCCAACCCCCTGCCCCGGAATCGGGTAAAATTAAAGCATGAATTTGAGCTTTATTTTTATTCATTGCGTTACATCGCTTCATTACTGGTGGAAAATGCTTTGTAGGGCATATTAGCATATTAATGAGGGTAACGTGACTGAGGAAGGGAAAAGGGACTTGAAATTTACAAGCAAAGGAGAAATAATTGAATAACATCAGAAACTAAAAGATAAGCATGTGGAAAAAAGAAACGTGTCCCTTATAATTATCCAAGTACATTCTCTAGATTGGATCTTAGAAAGAAAAATATAACCATAGTGAGGGAGGCAGTAAGATTCACGCTGGTCAGTAAGGTAAGTTGAAGACATAATTAATTATTAGGGAATTTCACAAAATTCCTCAGTCGACAAGCCCATTAAATGTGGAAAAAGTATTGCTCTATCAATTCAAGGTTGCAGTTTTTAAAAGTCAGTGGCAGAACTAATGTTCTAAATAACAGGAATATTTGCAGGCTGAAATATTCCACAGACTAAACCTGTGGGTTAGTAAATAGTCAAGCCTCACCCAAACCCCCACATTTAAAGAATTTATTTGGACAATTAAAACCTCCTGAACTTCCCAGTCCCGTGCAATTATGTACACATCCATATGTCTAAGAAACCTAAGCAGGATGTAGTTGGCTAGGAATTATAGCCCTCTGACAAAAGCCAAAATATAAATGTTTTAAAAGGATTTCAGCGGCAACATAAGGTAGAATGAGGAATGCGGAATAAAATATGAACGGTGATACATCTGTTATTTCTAAGGAATCAGCACAGATTTTTCGAAGAACTAAGAAATGAAAAAATAGTGAACCCTCTAAGCCAACTGTTACTTATTTATCTCCGCACAGATATTGTATCTGCCACTGAAGAGATTCAGAAAGGTCTCTCTTATAGGGTCAAGGAGACCTAATTCTAAGAAACCTGGCATCTTAAAACAGCCACTAGGGGGCCCTAAAGGCATCTTAAAGAGGACGCCGGAAAACCCTCTCACCTCCGTTTTTTCTCTGTACTGGAATCTGAAGACAACTTAAGAACATGATGCAAAGTTTGGAGACAAATCCAGCTTTATGTTTTGAATAGCCTGAGTCCGAGTTCTCTTTTCCGACCTCTAAATAAACAAACAAATAAAGAAAAAAACCCAAAATACAAGAAAAGATTATTTGTACCCTCTAAAAGAACAGTGCCCTCTCACCATCTTAAAGTCAACTCAATTACTTTTACCGTTCCGAACAGGAACCTTTTCCTTTCCTTTCCCTTTCCTTTCCCTTCTGCTTTCCTTTGAGGACTGTTTTCTGAATGTTTTGCATATCAAGATCTTGGTAACAAGATGGTTGAATTCTCTCAGGAGGTATAGTTAAAATATTTAGCATTCTGTGCAGCGGGGCACCCACCTGCCAACTTAATTGAACTCAAGCCAGCCTGCAGGGGCACTAGCATTAGAGCAGAGTCCTGAAGCCCCCTGCTGGGCCAGATATTAATTCTTTAGTGCTGGGTTCTAGTGAAATGGTGTTGGTGGTGGGAAGAAGGAATGGTTCCCACAGCTGGGATGAACCAGACTGGGTATAGTTGGGGGAAGGGATCATGGAGGGGGAAGCTTACTGCAATTGCTACTTACCAGCCAGTATGGAAGGACTGCAGTATCTTAACAAGTAATGTTACACTTGTCAAATCAACTAAGTATCAGGTCTGCTCCTACAGAAAGCTGCCCAAAATTATTTTGTAGACTTCAATACCTAGCTATCAAATTTTCAGGACTTGTGAGCCCCTAGCAGTCACACAATAATTTTTCCCACATTTTACCGGTCAGTAAGGTTAAGGTGTCCCTCACGAGGGGCAGGACTCAAACAGCATTCAGGTAGCACAGGTATAAAGAAGCCTCATTTTCTTTAAACTAATGCTAGAGAAATATCTGCCAAAGATGTTCTAGAGATGCATTTCAAGTGAAAATCTGAGCACCAGGCATAAAACCTTCCTCTGTCATTCAAGGCAATAATCAAAAGAAATTCCTAAGCAAAACAAAATGCCTCCATCAGGGCTAAGCAAGGAAGAAGCCACTCTGTAGCTAAAGAATGAAAGAACAGGGCAAAAGCCACCAAATTCACACTAATGGAAGTGTGATTGGAACATAATTTAACTAGAAACAAAGCACCTCCAGAGTTGAGACCTGAGATAAGGAATGGGGATAAAGTCTTTCTTTGTGAAATGAAAAATATTTTCTGTTTGCATCATCATGTTTATTAAGCAGATGAGGTACAAGCTCTCAAAATAGCATTACCAGCTTCCGGAAGACTTGCACAGCAATGCTCAGAGCCGGCTAATTAGAGCAAATTTGGCTCTCGATAGAGAATCTCATTGTCTTTAGGAGGAAGAGTTTATTCACTCAGGGACCGTGGAGGTCCCTCAGAGTAAAGCCTTGTCAGGTGTATAGTTCCCTGATCACCTTAGGATAAAATGCTGAGCTGGGGTGCCAACACCCCTCTGGAGACAGGAAAGAAAAATCAGTGCTAAAGAGGTCAACTTAAAAGACAGAGCTTGTCCCCAGAAGACCTGGCTCTCCTGAAGGAAAGGGATCTCAAGCTAGTGGGCCATTCGCCCCTCGAGACAAAAATGGAAAAAAAAAAAAAATTCCAACATTGCACTGCAATCCTAAAGTAAAAGATGATGGCAGATACCTTTTGGAGCTTTGAAACAAGGAGCCCTGTTTAAATGGTACGTTTTATCAGTTTCTCCTTTTCACCCCAACTCTCTGTTTCAGAGAACTACAGTGCAGAACAAGATCTTGTTAAAACGCAAATGCTGATTCTGTGGGGCTGGAGTGAGGCCTGGGATTCTGCTTTTCAGACAAGCTCTTGTTCATGAACCACACCCCAAGCAGCAAGGATGTAGCAGATGTCTGTTGGTAGTTGACATTTTTTTCTCCCTTTCCTATTCCAGAGACTATTGTGTTGGTTAGAATTCCTCCAAAGGTAAACTCTGAGATAAGGGTTTAGATGTAAAAAGCTTATTTGGGAGCTGATCCCCAGGAAGCAGAGTGCTATGAGTTGAATATTCCCCAAAATTCATGTGTTGAAACATAATCATTAATGTGATAGTATTAACGGGTGGGGCCCTTAGGAGACGACTAGTCCTGAGGGCAGAGGCCTCCTGGATGGGAGTGGAGCCCTTATTTAAGGGCTTAGGGGAGGGAGTGGGTTTACTCTCTCCCACTCTTCTGCCTTGTGAAAATGCAGCAAGAAGGTCCTCACCAGATACCAAATGCCAGTGCCTTGAACTTGGACTTCCCAGCCTCTGGAAATGTAAAACCTAAAAGTTTGCATTTTACAAATTTCCCAGTCTCAGGTATTTTGTTATACCTGCACAAATGGACTAGACAGAGTAAAGATGTGAGGAAATGAAATAAGGAAGGGAGGAAGGATAATAAAGGGTGATTAATAAATGGTTGAATGCTTGCTTCGACAGCACATCTACTACAATTGGAAAGATACAGAGATTAGCATGGCCCCTGTGCAAGGATGACATGCAAATTCGTGAAGCATCCCCTATTTTAAAAAAGAAAAAAATGGTTGACATGTTTGTGGTTCCAAGAGGATGGTCTGAGAGAATTTACAGAATAGCACTGCCCAGAAGAACTAAGTGATGGAATCGTCATATACCTGCACTGCCCAGTGTGGTCACCTCAAACCACATGTGACTGTTACAGACTTGAAATGAGGAGAGTGTGGGGTGTGGGCTCCAGCACCCAAGCTGCATAGGGTTGGGGTCTGCTGGTTGGGTCAGAGACCTTGAAGACTTATCCCCCAAAAAGAAATAAGTGAGGCTTCTATTCTAATGAGTAGAAACTGATTTTTTTATGTATTATTAATTAATTCTTTTGAGACCCTGGGTAGAGTGCCATGGTGTCATAGCTCATAACAACCTCAAACTCTTGGGCTCAAGCAATCCTCCTGTCTCAGTCCCTCAGCTGGGGCTACAGGCACGTGCCACCATGCCTGGTTAATTTTTCTGTTTTTAGTAGAGACAGTGGCTTGCTCTTGCTCAGTCTGGTTTTGAACTGAGCTCAAGGGATCCTCCCACCTCGGCTCTCAGAGTGCTCATCTCTTGGCGTGCTAGGTGTGAGCCACTGCCTGGCCTGTTAATTAAATTTAAGTTGAATAGCCACAGGTGACTACTGATTACTGTGATGGACACCACAGATAAAGAAAATAACTCATAAACCTATAGGAATGTTTAACTATCAAATCCCTTCTTTTGTTGAGAATTGCTCCTGGGATTGGTCAATTTGTGGTACTTCTTCTGTGCTTCCATGACCAGAGAATAACCTCAACAGAAAGTTGCCATTGCGTAAGGCAAGAAGACGGTAGTGTGTATGGAAACTGCTCATCAAAGGTGCAGGTGATCACCAAGGTAGGCCTAGGAAATATGAGCAAGGCACTTATAGCATTGGCTATAAGAATCCTATTTTTATTTCAATGCCTATCCCCCCAGATCCTGAATAGCATAAGCTAATCAATGCATTCCATATCCCTGGCCACTGTCATTGGTTCCAGTTTGGGTAGATAACCTCAACTGGTCCAGGCCAGGTAAATCATGTGGCTCTTATGTGGGATGCTGGACTACTACAACTATCCTTTGACCTTCTGGACCTTGTGTTTATACATGCAAAGCTTAGTACTTCTGCAGCCATTTTGCTACCACAAAGGTTAAAGTTGACTCTGAAGATGACAGAGCACAGAGAAACAGAAAACCCAGTCTGACTCTGAGGAATACTTTGAGCTGCAAATAACCAAAATAAGCAGCTAACCTTAAATAGCAATTATCTCACATAGTGAGAAACTTCAAGGTAGGCAAGCAAAGATTTTATGCAGCAGCTCAACAGTTTCATCAAGGACCCAAGATCTTTCTAGTCTGACATTCTGCCTCCTTAGCATGTGGACTTTTTGCGTTTCCTCATGGGCACAAGAGATAAAGATGGGATTTCTCTATAGACTCCTGACAGTAGAGCCCAGAGAGAAACTAACGTCCAGAGCTGCACTTGATACTCGAGGGAAGGATCAATCCTGAGGCGTTAATTGGGGTTGAGTAAAAAGGAAGAAACCGGGGATGGTGCAAAAGATTTGAACGATGATTGACCATGGAGATGCAACCAACTAGGCACTATTCGAAGCACTTTCATCCATTAGCTCATCTAATCAGACTAAGGTCTACAAGGCACTTCCTAGTTCTATCATGGCCGCTTTATGGATTGGATAACTAGGACATAACAGAGTCAGATAACTGACCAAAAATAACATAGGAAGAGTGGGACTAGAATCCAAACACAAACAGTTTATTTCTAGATCTGCCCTCTTGATCATGGCTAGATCATGCTATATTGCCTCTATAAAGGGTGAGCACCAGAACAAATTAAGAAGACATAGTAAAAGATAAGAGATGAATTTGGAAGGACGTCTCTGAGCCACTGGAATGAAGGTGCCGGGGTTTCTTAAAGGTTGCTCACAGCCTTGACTAGTAGCTAGAAAGGGAGTGGATAAAAATCCAGACTAGCCCCTTAAATTTTGGATCTGCGTGCGCCATCTAAGAGAGCTGTCATTCATGATCACTTTATTCTCAATTCCTAATCTTTGGCATATGCCTTCTAGGAGGGCTTCCCTGGTTTATCCTCCACATACACTGATCCACGTTTCCCTACGTTCAATTCTGGTCTTGACTATTTCATTGTAGACTTGAATTTTTCCATTTCTATTTCACTTTTCATTTTCCTTCTAATCCTTAGTTATGTCACCTGTCTCCCTTTTAATTTCATTTTCTTTTGTCTTGACCTCTTGGCCTTTCTACTACAATTTCATGGGTGTCAAGCACATTCTAAAGTATTGCCTTATTTTCTAGAGTAAATCATTTTGAGAGAATGTCTCTTTAAGTCTGTAGTACATTCCCTTCCCGTCCCTTTTCCTCACGCGGCAGTGTTTTTACTGGCTTAGGACGGTGGTGTTTTCTGCTCATTTATCCTTGAATAAGAACAAATCCTCCATACACCCCATGTTTCCCAATATGCAAGAGTGATGGATTTCCTTTAGCCCAATTCTCAAGTAGTTTTGAATTGTTTTTCAGACCTACGGCTGAACAGAGACAGACTGAGAGCTGGACAGAAGGTTAATATGCACAAATATCTCCTGGTCAGAAGGCCCTCTTAGTCAACTTGCATCGTATATGGCTTTGCTGAACTGAGAGTGAAACTCCCCTTTCTGTCCACCTGGCTCTCTGATACCCTGAACAAGTGGAGTGCGCACAACCTCAAGTCCCAGTTCTTCTCTCACTGTGCTTCCCTGTTCTCCTTCAGCTGTGGGGACCGCACCTTCCAGACTCTGGTGAGCCAAGACCTACACTTTTGCGAACAGAGAGTGGTGGTCAGAGTTACATTGAAGGGCCTGTCAAAGAATTTCAGGCTCTTACGGCTCCTATGGACCCAATAAAGGTGAGCTTCACGGGTAGAAGTGAGCTTCTCTATCCCCACCAGCAGCCATGTCATAGGTGGAAGTAAAAACTTGGTGGATGGGTCCACTTGGCCATGGTAAAATGCTGTGCCACTTCGCCTATTCCTGTGATGACAGGGATATTTGAGTGAGAAATTGTGCAAAGTGACGTGTGATCAACCAAAGCTGTTGAATGCCCCTGAGTCAGAGAGGGACACTTGTGACATGATTCTACGCCTTTTTTTAATGTGCTGCAACTTTTGAAGGATGTGTTTGATGCCGTCATTTTAGTGAAAAGTACATACTCTCATTTCCCAGCAGAAGCACGCTGGGGCTGGGTGGGGGAGAGGGAAATTCAGATACTTCTTTTCTTGGAAATAATTTTCTACTTCGACAGCGCATACATAGGAAGACATACTTGGAATAGGGTAATTACCCAAGTCAGCCAGAGTGGCCTAAGTGAACTGTTGCTTGGGCATCATCCCTCCATTGACGCCTAGGTGGCAGTGAGTTAACTCTTTCCTGCCCACGACAGATAAAGTCCATGCTGGTGGAAAGTGACTTCATTAGTCAAATTAATTCATCTAAACAGGATTAACTGAGGGCCTGCTCTTCCAGACTGGTGCTGGTAATGAAGAAAACGGACATACTCCTTCTCTTATGGAGGTTATCATCTAGTTGGAGAGACAAGCACTCAGCAAACACATACAAAAACATATATAATTGTTAATTGGGGCAAATGCTACTAAGGACATGAAGGAGGTACTGTGGGAAAGAACCAAAGTTCGAGTTCATGGCAATCTTTCTGGGGAAGGGACGTTTAGGCCGAGATAGAAAGGAGCTATGCAGGCAATTCTGAGCTCCACGAGTATTCCAGGTTGAAGGAACAGCATGTGCTAAGCAGTGAGACAAGAGGAGTTGGCTTGTGTGAGCAGCTAACCAGAGGCCAGTGGAGCTGCAGCTTAGTGAGTAGGAGGGAGAGTCTTGAAGAGATGAACAGGTATTTAGGGGAAGCAAAGGAGGTGGATAAATGGAGCAGTGTGGTCCTGTTGAATTTTGCATGAATTAATGCTGATCCAAGTCAGCATAGTTCTGGGACTTTCCCCAGCGCTATTCTGTCACTCTTTTTGTCTGCCAGCTTTGCCTCTGCTCAGAAGATGAGGGAAACCCAGCTTAAGCTTTTGTCAGGGTCTGTCTGGTGCCCTCAACTGCATTTCTCTATTCCTTGCTGCGACATCTGCTTAACCTCTTGGTACAGCCTAATGTCAAACCCTATTCTGGGAAGACCCTGTCCCAAACAGGGAGGCCATCTGAAAACTATCAATCCTTCTCTGACTCAAAATCGAGTTGATTTGTGCTATTCTCTCAGACCCTATCTCCTTCCGTCTCCGAGGGGAAATGGGATGGCCTTGTGATAATCCTATGGACCTGCCAGGACCACCTCAATCAGCTGTTTGGCTTAGCTGAGGTTGCCTTTTGGAGAAGTCATAGCCCATCCTGGCTTACTTTAGAATAGAATTCATGATCTTATGTTATAAACCAGTGGCCCTTTGTCCAAAGCATTCTTGTAGATGCCTCATTGTGCAAAGCCCCAATTGTTATACTGATGGCATCTGCATATGACATCTTTAATTCTTCCAATAGAACGTCTGTCTGAGGACATTTCTAAGGATTAAACTAACCTCCTCCAGTAGCACTGAAAACTAATTTCCTATTGTTTAGACCTCGGTAGAAGCCAGAGGATTTGGTCACAACCCTCCCTGTGGAGGCAATATTCTAGTTACAAAAAATAATTAAATCACCTTGTTTAGCATTCCTTTGCCAGATTAATTTAAATCCCCGAAGCCTTCTTTTTTCCTTCTTTAGGCCATGTATTAAGACACTATATACTTAAAGGGCTTTCAAGGGCAAGTCTTATTATTTACCAGGGTAAAAGCTTTCCGGAAAGAATAACAGCTCCAAGGACAATACCTTGCAACTTGACGGCACTTAACTTTTTCCCTGATGCTTTTTTTTGCAAATACATCATCTTATTTTGCCCCCTTAATGGCTCTGTGAATTAAGGAAGGTAGATGTTATTATCTCTCTGGGGAAATAAATAAAACAAAACTCATCCTTGATTCACCCTGATAGAGCTTTAGGATGAAGTTGGATCAGTGTGCGGCTTGGACTACGTCTGGGGGAGGTTTAGGGTCAAGTTGGACCACGTCACAACAGGCTTCCTCTGAACCTTCAGCTGATGTGCTGCTCCACGTTTTATCAAAGTTTGCCCAAGGATAATAATAGCCCACCTTCCTTGAGCATTTAATATATGTCAGACACTGTGCTCCCTAAGTGTTTTATATGCATTTCATCTTTCAGCTGTCATGACAAGGGAGATGGTTCTATTATTATCCTGGATGTTCAAATGAGTAAGATGAAGCTCAGAGAGGTTAAGGGACTTTTCCCAGGCATCACAGCCAGAGTGGCAAAGGCTGTCCCCTTAGAGATGATGCTATCCTGCCCCAAGAACCGGCTGAATGAATCTTCTCTCTGTGTTCATTGTAAAACCTTGGTTAGAGTATTGCCTCTTACCCAACATCATGTTACCATATAATGCCTCCGTCTAGAAAATTCTCTCAACATTTACAATGTGCTTTCAGTTAGAGGAAAAATTGTGTTGTTTATCTTGGGATTGCTCATTTTCTGTGGTCATTGTCAGTTAACGGGAGGTGTGTCATAGTGGAAAGTAACAAGAGAAAGCTCTGGCTTTGAACGCTTGCCGGGAATCAGAGCTGATGGGTTTAGCTGCAGCTCGGCCATGTACACGCCTGTGAGGCTTTATACAAGTTGCTTTATCTCTTTGAGACTTAATCAATTTAATTTCTAAAATGGAATAATAATAGCCAATTTAGGGATTGAGTGCTGGAGGTAAGGCATGTGAGAATATTATTGTAGTACTAATGTGTCTTCCTGATTTATTTGTTTGACTACCCAAGATGGAATACTATTCCTATTTGGGATGAAATCCCCTTCATTTTGGTTTTAGTGGGAGGCAGGGCCCCAGCTTCTCGTGTGGAAACTGAAGTGGGACAGACACCTTCTGCCAGGGGCCTTGATTGTGATGGACACAAACTGACTCTGGATGAGCGATGGGAAGGGGCTAATTTACTGAATCATTGCGAGGGCAGAAGAAATAGACTCAGAGATTAGGAACCAAGGAAACTGCAGTGCTGCCCTTGAGTCCTACATTCTTAGGGCTTGCAGCCTTGTTGAGAACTCAACATTTCACCTTACTTGGATGCCACGTCTGTGTGAGGTACTCAACCTTGCAATTAGCAACTCCTCCCAGTGGGTGCTCCACACAGGGCCTTCTTCCTCATGATATTCCCTCCTGATGGGTAAAATTGAGCTCACACATCTGGGCCAAGGATGCAAAGAAACCTGGAGAAGTGATTTTTCAGACTTCTACCTTGGGGATGGGGGATTTGTAGGGGTAGGTAGATTACCCAGAGACGATGAGGTCTTCAAGAGGACCTGGGCAGTGATATCTAGTACAGGGCAGGCTTTCCCCTTTCTATACCTACTGCATGTGGACCATGAGCATGTGACTTAAGCTGAACCAATCAAATGTCCCATCAAGGGCTTTTGCCATCTGAGGGAGCAAAACAGACATCCAGGGCCAATCAGAGATTGTTACTGGTGGCCACAATGGAATTCAAAATCTGGGGCAGCTGTAGTGACTTTCTGGGGATGACACCACTCGTAGATTCTCTCTGAGAAGCAGCCCAAGACTGTGTTTTACCTTCTTGGTTTCCTTTAATTGTACATTTGTTTTGAACCTGACTTTCTATCTCTTCCATATATTCTGTGAGCTATACAATAACCTTCCAGGAAAATCATTTTCTGTCTGATGTTTGCAACCAAGAACACTCATTGGTCCAAGAAAAGCACTCCTGGTGAGTAGGTTGCAGACAACAGCAGACCATTAGAGAACAGAGAATAATCTGTAATTGTTTCCAGCCTAATTGAGGTCGTGAGAGCCTGGCAGACTAAGGTATATGATGGTGTTACAGTTAATTAAATCAGTGCATTTGATCACCTCCAAGGTGTAGTGAGTGTTTGCAATCACAGAACAGTTCAAGGGTGTTATTGCAATAGTCCGAGATACTTTATTTAAATAAGAAGTCCAACAGAATGAAAAAAATTATTTATTTAATTTTTTTCTAACTGCACGCACGTGGGCTAAAGAGGGAAGTAGTAATAAAACTCTTCTGATGTGTCAAGGAAACTTTGCAAGTATCTGTAGCCTTTACAAAAGTGACAGTGTCTCTCCATATATTATATTCAGGTAGCAAATAATTGAAACGACAAAGACAATTGCACCTTTTTTTTTTTTAGAGGTTAAAGGTAACTTTCCTTTCCTTTCAGTGGTTTCCCACTGAAACCTTCTCCAGTTGGATAGTTTTACAAGACTCTTTTGTTAAGAAAATCTATTTGCATGTGTAGCACCGTTGCACAAAATCATATCTGCTTTTCTACAGCCGAAGGGGCAGAGTGAACATTTATCTCCTTATTTTTCTTGAGATTTCTTTCCTCAGAGGTTAGAAGGGCATGCAGCTTCAAGCTAAGTAACGGAGTCGCATTGTTAGCTGCGGGGTGGTGGGGGGAGCACAGGCTGAGAAGCTAAAACTTACAACATGGAACAGAGAAGGGCAGAAAGAAAATGTGCACAATTAACATGTCATTCTGGGATCTACGAGAGCAGAGCGCGGGGAATTCACGGGCTATGAGTGATAATGTAAAGAAATAAAATGACATGCTCAAATCTCTCAAAGTTTAGCTCAGAAACCAGGGACTTTTAATGACTGTGGTTAAATTATCTATCTATGGCAGCTGAAAATCAGAAGTAAGACTTGACTCTATTGATTGGGAAAGCAATGTCTGTGGAATTCACGGCATCACCAAATGTCTTTTGTGTAAAGTAGGTTATTACTAAGAAAACAGCAGGTCCTCCAGAGTTGGAATAGCCCTATCCAAGACAATGTGAAACACCAGACACTCTCAACCCTTGGCAATTCTCCCACTGAGAATTAGGTGAAGCTTTCTTCCTTCTCTTGTTTAATGAGGCTGTTGTTCTCTTCCTGGAAGGTAACTCCTTTGCCTGAGGGTATTATCTTTGAAGAAAGAGCTAGTTCTATTTATGGTCTTCATACCTAAATATAGACTCCTATCCCAGTAGGCCCTGGGGTAGAGGTCCAATTAAAAACTCAAGTCTTAGCGGGAAAGGGCCAATCACAGGTAGTTTTGATAGGGGTGCACACACTGGACACTGAATTCGGTGTGCTGGCTCAAACAACTGTGAGTAGTTTTAACTGATGGCTTGGATGGTTGACTAAAAGGTCCACACACACACATACGTAGGCATAAAGATGCCCCCAAATGATTTTGAAGGCACAAATAAGTTGCATAAACACTTGGCTCAAACTCCAAGTATCCTTACTTTCTACTTTGATACCCCTCTCTCATTCTATGCCTAAGACTTCCAGCGGGATTTCCTAATGACAGAGGAGGAAAGAGTCTGAGTTTGGAGTTCAGAGCATTTGCGCTGTGTGCACAAGCCAAGAGGGTGGTGTTGGGGTGGCACTTGAGGGTGGTTTTGTAGGATGGTGAAGGAGGATAATCTTACTGTGGACAGTATTTTGAATGGAACATTTCATAGCGTACTCTCACTTGCAAAGGGGACAATAAAACGGGTGTAATGTTAGTGGAGAGAGATTGTTTTTAAACACACAGGCATAGAAAGAAAAGTTATGAGGCTATGGCTCCCCAAAGGGGTAGACCTCAGAGACCATTTATTTATTTACTACCCAGCAACTGACTATCTTTCCTCTTATAGTGAAAAGCTCTACTGTAAAGGCCTCCTTTCCAATAGACCCAGCCCCACTTCCAGGAAGCTGAGGAGGGGGCAGATGATCCCTTTCTCTAACAGATAAGACATAGCCACACTTGACCAAGGTTGACCAGTTGAAAGCTGCAGAGTCCAAGGGAGGCAGGTGCAATTGTTCAGATGTGTTATATCCCAACCAAACAAACTCTGAGATATATCCTTGCCTATGGTGTCAACTCTCTAAGCCCCCTTATTTCCTACCACTTTTTTCACCAGCATTTCTTTCCCCAAATGTCCTTTTCTATTGTCAGAATAGGGTTTCGGTCATCTGTAACCTGAACCCTGCCCTCTAGAAGCGCTCACTGTAGGATGCTTGCCATATAATGGATAGCCGATAAGTAGCAGTGACTGTTATTTTTCTTATTAACCTTTATGACTTTATTAACTGATACCAAAAGTCCTCCAAGTCCCTTTCTCTCGAGCATAATTATTTTTAGTGTGTTCCGGATTAAATCTGCTTAATCATTTTAGTTGTCTCTCTGTAGAAGCTTTCATGCTTTTCTCTTTCAAGTCAGTTTGTGATACTAACAAAATTGCAGGGTTTTCAGGGCTCTTTGGAAATAGCCGGTGATATTTTAGTGGCAGATTTGGGCTGGATGCTGTAAACTGATCCACCTTCAGCTCTAACATCCATACATTCTACTTAAAACTGTAAAAATGATCTCTTTTAAGTCTTTAAAGCAGTGGTTCTCAACTCCTAATGCCGTGGCCCTTTGATACAGTTCCTGTGGGTCGTGACCCACAGGTTGAGAACCGCTGCTTTAAAGAGTGACAATATATCTCTTTAACATCACATTACCTTCTATTTTCTATGGGTGCGTGCTCAGTTAATCAATGTATGAAAATTGATGCTGAAGAGTCACTCTTGGTCTGAAAGTATAAAATATTATTGGTACAAATGGGAGATAAATCATTATCACTGAAGTTGTGGTGAATAAGAATCTGATTTGAAAACTTCAGTGGTCATCATGGAAAAATCATTACTGAGCTAAGTGCCTAATTCAATGGTAGTCCCTGAAAAATCAAAGGACGTCTTCCACTGCACAGCACAAAGAGTTTTCCTGATAGAACTGCATCCTTCCTAGGGGTTTTAAAGACCACAGCACAGATCTTCATTTGTGAGTTTTTATCTCTAAAATTCTCTCTTGTAGCCCTCCCTGCATCTTAGAAATGTTTTAACTATTTATCTCTTCTCCTTTTCCACTTAACCTTTCCCTACTCCATTTTCCGAGGAATCCATTAACGGAAAAAAAAGTAAGGCTCTTGCTCTTGTGGTTGCTTCACTGTGTGGGGTTTATCATTGTGAAGGATGTGAATATTTTACTGTCCAGCCTCACTGAATTTTGTCCTGTAGCTGGCTGTCCTAGCCAGGGGGCCTCCAGGGGAGGTGAGAGTGTCCATCGTCTGTGCAAAAGTTTTGGACAGTTTCCATAAAGGGGTATCCTGCAGGAAAAAGCCCTAAGCAGTGTCTCCAAACCTATTCCCTTATCACTCTTAGCCCAGAACACCAGGTCTTTGTTAATTTTTTTTTAATAAAACACTCTTAGTTTTCTCTGTATACCGTTGCATTGAAAGAGATTCCAAGAAGCCTGATGTTTCTCTACTCTTTAGAGAAAAGCAAACCGTCTGCATACCACTCACTCACAATCAGCTCCAACACCAATTCTGCCATCCTCATGGTGTCCATTGCCAACGCTCTTCATCCTTGCTGGCAAAGTCTCCAGCTCCAGGGGGACATTCTAATTAGTCTAAATGTACCAAACATCTAAATCTAACTTTATATTTCCCTTGCCAGAAATTGGTTTAGACATGTGACTTAGTTCTGGCTAATAAAACGTGAGAAATACAATGAAATTTGGGGGCATAGTGTTTTGCTATTGATGAAAAGGAGCAGTGGAAGAGATGGCTCCTGTGTAGGGTGACCAGACGTCCCGCTTTTGGCCGGACAGTCCCACTTTTTAACAATTTGTCCCATGTCCCAGGGCATTTTAAAAAAGTCCTGATTTTTGGAAAGAATGCATGAATGGGCGGGAGAACAGGAAAGGAATATTCGGTTTTCGGCTGCCATGTGGCTATTTCGCCAGAATATGAGTTTTATATTATTTTTGTTAATTTTATAATGTTAAACTGTAATAATAACAAACAATTGCTGAGAAGTGATTATCGAGAACTGCTTATCAAAGTTTGCATTGTTGTCAGGCCCTGCCCTGCCCCGTCCCTACCCCGCCCCTGCCCGGCCCTCCCCCCCCCATGTTGTCCCGCCTTACCGACATTAAAATCTGGTCATCCTACTCCTGTGCTTCCCTGGGACATCACAGTGGTTATGTGCCACACTTGAGTGGTGGCAGCTGTCTGTGACCATAGTTGCACCAAAGACAAAGCTGATGAAACTATCACCATAGTACCACTGAAAATTAGAAGAAATAGGGGTCCTTGATGATGTCACTGGACCCTGAATTAATCAGTGCTAAAGCTTTACTTTAGAATGCTTGCAATTTGAAAATTTAAAATTTCCTCAACGGTTTAGACTGAGTGAGTCAGTGTTTTCTGTTACTTGCAGCTGAATGCATCCCAACCCTTATATCTCAAGAATACATATCTCAAGAACTGGCAATTCCAGTATATTTGCATTCTTGAGATATTTAGAAACACTTGCTGGCTCTTGCTGTCTCCAGCTCTTCTCTTACCAATAACTCCTCTACCCAATCCAGCTAAGCTTCCGATACTGATGCTTTATGGGAAATGGCCCTTGCTAAAGTCACAATTGGCCTTGACCCCTGTATATCCAGTGCTCATTTTCATGACCTCAGTGGGGATGCTGTCTGCTCTACTTAATTAAGTATTCTTGGTGTCCAGTCTAGTGTCTGGCACACAGGAAACACTGAGTGAATATTTGTGAAAGAATAAATGAATGCATGTTCTATATCACATGATGTGTTGGGGGCACAATCAGGTCTGGAATTCAAGAATTCTTGCTATTAAAACAGTTTGATGCAGTTTTACACAGTAAGACTGAGGCATATAATTTTTATATTTTCTAAAGAATACTTTTGCTTCCTTGCTTTTATCAACAGCTGAATGCAGCAGTACATGGAGTCTAAGAGTCATTTCCCCTTTGCAAATATTCTCCTTGGCAAATTTCACCACCCAGTAAACAGGTGCATGATGGAAACTTTTCAGAAAATTCTTTACACAAGACTTTGGTTTCAGATTGGATTCCATGCCTTCCCTTAACTCTCCCAATAATGTTCTGAAAGAACAATTAAACCCTCCTTTTTAGATAAGGGGGCAGGAAAAAAAGATATGATTTTCAAAGCTCTGTTATCTCTCACATAAGCTACCAACTAATTATTGCAGTGGACCAAACAGTCAAAAGTGATGTACATCCTTTGCAGAGGTGGCTCCAGTAGCCAAGAGCTGGGCCAAGAAGAGCCAACTGGGAAGTCCTGCTGCTCGAACTAATGGCAAGCCACAATGTCCACATAACTTCCAAATTCACCACTTAGGCAGCTAATCAGGTTTTTGTTTTTGGCATTTCTGGTGGTGTTTGTTCACAAAGCTTTATGGAATCCTAGATAGAAACAAAGGCAGCAGGCATAGCTTCCTTTGAAGAGAATTGTCCGTGTCATTGTCAATCTTTATGAGAAAGACGAATGTTAGTTATTCTGGAGAATAATTATGCTTGGTGAATAATCCGTTCATATTCTTTCTCTCTCTGTTTCTCTCTAATGGAGAC
This sequence comes from Otolemur garnettii, assembly GCF_000181295.1. Lineage (NCBI taxonomy): Eukaryota > Metazoa > Chordata > Mammalia > Primates > Galagidae > Otolemur > Otolemur garnettii. Next base: position 13,153,375 of record NW_003852402.1, on the reverse strand, counting down.
ACCATGCTACTGCCCAGTGGCTGAACAGAATTGGGAAAGGTATACCCAGAGCATCCAGAGACAGAGAAGCTGAAGAGAGCTCCTGAGGTCATAGATGCTTATTTGTCCTGAGGGATGGACCAACCCCATTAGCTAGAAAAAGGGTGATGGGGTTAAAAGCCTGGGGAATTGGGACCAGGTTAGAATGTCATGTGCTGAGTGGGCTTGGGAAGGAGTGTCAGATCAGGTGACACTGGATATTTAAGGTCTAGGTTGATGAATCAGAGAGAGACTTTTGCAGGGCTGAATGCCAATAGCCTTTTGCACCTGGACATGTTTCTTCTTCACAACTTAAGACATTGACAAACTGCTTTCCGGCAGCCAATGCCGCCTTGCCCACTAACCTTAGCAGCTTTCACTTCACTACAAAACTGACAGAGCAAGACGATCTGGCGCTGGCTTGGTTATTACCAGCTACGTGTTCTGGTTGCCTTTAAAATTAAACAAATGCTTTCCTCTTACCTGCAGGTAGCATTTTGCTTTCTTGGGTGTTTTTTTTCTCTCTAAAGGACAAATATACCCTCAAACACATTGCTGCCAACTCATTCAAGTTCCTGTATTCTGCAAAGTAAACACTATGATACTTACATGGTTGCCAAACATGCATATTGCAAAGGTTGAAATTTAGGGTAAAAAAGTAGGACATTTCAAAATCAGACATCTGAATTAATAACCTATTTTTGGTGATGATCTTTTTTTTTTTTTGATGACCTCTCTAAGCTAATATCAGACTTTTTATTTTAAGGCAGAGCAGAGGCTTTGGGGAGAGCTGAATACTCACATTTAGTATAGACTAATACAGTCCATGGTCTTGAAGTTCCCAAGGAACAGGGAAAACACAGGAGCCCTTGTGATGATGGAGCAGAAATTTAGGAGAAACTTAAAATTGCTATATGTGGGAACATGGCTAGTGTGTTACTTAGTAAGAACAGGGAAAGTGAAGGGGGATGAGAGGGCTGACATATCCCATTTGGGGGTAGGGGTAGGGAGCATTTCCCAGTACTACTAACAGAATGAGCCTTACTTTCCAAGTGTTCCAGGCAGCAATGACCATCCAAGCACCCAGGTTTCCCAGTAAATGGTTGGGGCTTGGCTTGATGCATTTTAGAAACAGTGATACCCAGATATGCAGGTAGGCTGTTGCTTCCACAAAGGTCCTTAAGCAGGTTATCAGCCCTTAGGCACAAGATGGGGCTCAAGAATTAATGTTTTGGGGAGGTGCCTATGGCTCAAAGGAGTAGGGCGCTAGCCCCATATACCGGAGGTGGTGGGTTCAAACCTGGGCCCAGCAAAAAAACTGTGAAAAAAAAAAAGAATTGATGTTTTGGGCCAGGCACAAGTGGCTCATACCTGTAATCCTAGCACTCTGGAAGGCCAAGATAGATGAATTTCTTGAGCTCAGCTGTTTGAGACCAGCCTGAGCAAGAGTGAGACTTTCATCTCTACTAAAAATAGAAAAACTAGCTGGGCACTGTGGCAGGCACCTGTAGTGCTAGCTACTTGGGAGGCTAAGGCAAGAAGATTGTACAAGCCTGGGAGTTTGAGGTTGCTGTGAGCTAGGATGATGCCACAGCACTCAATCCAGTGACAGAATGAGACTCTGTCTCAAAAAAAAAAAAAAAAAAAAAGAAGACTGGAAGTTTTGGTTCCTCAAGGTCAGGGTTCTATTTGATTAATCTTAGAATCCCCAGGAAATGTTTCTAAGTGGCCCCTTGATGAATGGCAGGCATGATGAAGTGTAGGTTGTGGCCTGTTACAGATTGGGAAGGAGACAGTGGGCAGATTATTGCAATAGAAACCAGATACAGGGGCAAAGGGCAGCCTTGTTATGTATCGAGGAACCAGACGTCAGGTCCCCATGTTCCCAGGTTCTTGGTTCCCAGTATCAAAGAAAGGTAACTGGTTCCCAGCAGATGAAATGAATGAGTAGAGCAAGCGGGTGCAAGGAGGCAAAGTGCCGAAGTATAAACAAGAGCTGCTGCTGGCCAAAGTTAGGGGGCCGTGGGGATGGCTCAAGGTAGCTACTGACATCATTGACGAGACTAGAAAAGCAGGTAAAGTTTTAGTAAGAAAGAAAAGCTTTATTTTAATGACTGGAACAGCGGGTAGGTCTCATCTGAGTGACCACAGGCACTGAGAAAAGTGCAATGTTGGATTTTATACATAAGTTTTGAGAAGTGTCAGCTGCTTTTTGGAACTTTTCAGGGGTCCTAATCAGGCTGTTCCCATTGTAATTTGTATCTATGTGTCCACATCAAAAAGTCCCAGGGACATTAATCAGTTTTCCTAAAACAACCTGTTCCACCAAAACAAACCACTTACAAGGTCACGCACCTGCAAGGCCTGCACTAGCAATTAGCCCCATTCCAACCATAGCCCAGCATAACCCAACCCATGCCAGTCCAAATTAGCCTAACGGCATTGGCCAGCCATCCTGCTCGTATCTAACCAAGTCTCTCACTTATCAGGCTTAGTGTCTCTATAGTGGGTCACTCGGTAGGGACAAAGGCTCAAAAACAAGGCTGAAGTCCAAATATCCAACTGCTGCAACCCAATGGATTCAGAAGTGCAGCCAAAGGGCTTGATGTCAAGTCCCAGACTAGGGTCCTCAGTGCTCCTGAGAATGGGGCCACCAGTGGCAGCAAGAGGCTGCAGTGACAGGGAAAAAACAGGGTCTCTTAGACCAGGCGCACCTTCCCCTGGAGGAGCAGGGAGCATCTGGTTGGTTCTGGGATAAAAAAGATATATCCGCCTCTTCATCTCTGGCATCTTTTTTTTTTTTTTTTTAAATCTCCTCTGTTTCTCTCTCTCAATCAAAACTTCCAGTGCCTAAGGCTGTTCTTAGATATATTTTTATCTGCTCAAAGAACCCACAGACCCGCAGGCTTAAGTCTTCCAGAGACTGTACCCTGGGCTGATACTCAGATACACACCAGAGCAGCCACACTGACAGTTCAAATCCTGCAGTGCTCTGTGCTGGTTGGTAAACAGCTGCGTGCTGAGAGCTCCGAGGCCCTTCCCAGCTCCCAGCCACCCTGAGCTGCTTCTCTGGACAATTAGAAGTTTTGGTGATCTAGTAACTAAAGAGGTCATTTTTGGCATGGCGAAGCTAAGCCTATTCTGGGGGGTAAGAAAGAGGCTGGGTTATGTAGGTTAATATGCAGGTTATTAAAGGTTTTGAATATCGACCATGCTTGGATATACTGAGCCCTAAAGCAAAATGAACCACAGGATTACCAGGGAGTTAAGAGTGTATGTGAGATTTTTAAGTAGGAAATCTTTGGGAGTGTTCTGTTAGTAGAGGCTGCACCCCATCTTTACTCTCCTTACCGAATCCAGCCTAGTCCAACAAGGAGAAAATCTGTCTGAAGAGCCTCCTGTTCCCAACACCACTTGCCTTTCTCTTCTTAGAGCTGTAGAGCTCAAAGAAAATCATGTTTGTGTCTTGGGCCAGAGAGTGTCGGAACAGGGACTGAATTCTGGAAGGCTGAGAGTTTCTTGTATGAAGTAGCAAACCAAACGTGGGGTAGGCGCTCTGTTTCTGTTTCCATTTGTTTTTATTTTCCTTTCCTCTGTTGCAGGCCCACTATTCACCGCATCCTCCTTCCCCACCCTCACAGCTAGACACACAAGTCTATCCTGGTTACTCAGATTTTCTCTCAAAGGAAATGGACAGTGCTAAAATTCACCTGATGGGCCCCCCTGGGAAGCATTGGGTTCCTATTTCTGACTTGCTCAGACTTACCCTGTTACTGTCTGGCTCTACCATTTTTTTTTGCAGTTTTTGGTCGGGGCTGGGTTTGAACCTGCCACCTCTGGCATATGAGGCCGTGGCCCTGCCCTTTTGAGCCAAGGCACCGCTCATGTCTGGCTCTATCTTTAACTAGCTGAATGACCTCCTGGCTCTTCTGATAAACCTCCTTTCTCTGTTGCTCACATCCTAGGAATTCTGACTGATAGTAAGAAAACAAATTTGTAGGGAGAAAAGACATAAGGGTACTATCCCTAAAAACCACAAACACAATTATTTTACTCTGGTGCGGACACAGGGACTTGGAAGCACTCCATAGCTTCTGGTTCATTGGAGTTGAATTTTGGAGACTACGGGACAAGTATTCCTGCATCCAAAACAGTGTCGGCTGAACATTTCTTAAATGCAGTTACACTTAAAATTAGCTCGACTCCTATATTGTGTTGCCATTGTCTCTTTGTCACTTGGCAGAACCTTAGAAAAGAGCAAAAAGGGGGTATTATTGAGAAGCTGAACCTTGATAGACTGAGCCACAATGAGCCAGCCTATGTCTGACATCCTTTCAGGGAAGTCTAGTTATTTAGCAATTCATTCCCTACAGGAACAATTTACTTTGAGCTTTTTCTCTCACACTCAGAAGAATCTGGAGGTGACAAGCACCTTCTGAGCTAACTCTAGGGGCTCAGATTAGGGGAAAAAAAAAAAAATTCCTGGAACAGCAGTGGGAGAGATTAGCGAGGGTGAATAACTCAAGTTTACAAAACAGTAAACGGAGAAACCAGCGATTTAGGATGCTGATCATTTATTTTGACAGGTGTAGTTTATCCTTGCTCATTTATAATAATTATACATTGTGGAGACTCATTATCCTGCCCCCCTTCTGTCTCAGCGCTGAGAGCGGTTAAAAGTAAATTTGGCAAGTCTGTAGGGGGAGTGAGATAATGGGTGTTAATGACCAAATGGGAAATCTATGCGGGAGCCACTTACTGTGAGGGTGGCATTCTGATCCTCAAAGGGTGCAACCAGGCTTTGAAATAACATTTCTAAACTCTTGGATTTTTTTTTTTTCCCTTCCATCAGTGCTTCACTGGAATTGAACACATCTGCAGACTCACTTTCCTGTTTCTTGTTACTCTCCCCTCTCCTAAAATCTCAGAATCTTTTGGATTCAGAGTGGCTCTGGCTCAAGGAGGTGGGCGCCGGCCCCATATACTGGAGGTGGCAGGTTCAAACCCGGCCCCGGCCAAAAACTGCAACGAACAATAAAAGCTGTATGAAAAAACAGAGTTTAGAATAATGTTGGGTTTTGAGTGAGGTCAATACAGATGTTTTGAAAGACTCTGGCTCAATTATTGTGTTGATCAGAGAACTTGAGGAGGCAATGCAGTTTATTGGTAAATGAAACGCGTGCTGTACCTGGAGAGATGGCAAACTCTGTTCCCTACAAGTCAGTAGTGCTATCAGTTTCATGGGGATAATAATAGTACCTACCTCAAAGGGCTGTGAGGAGGATAAGTTAGTTAACATGAGTAGAAGTGCTTGTGACTGTGATTGGCACATAAAAAACACCTTGTAAGTGTTTATGAATGTTGTGATTGTTATTTGCAAAAGGGAGGTAATAATAGTGCCGACCTTATGGGCTATGCTGTGAAGATTAAATAATATAATTCATGCAGCGCTCTCAATACAGATTAGCTATGCTTAGCCTCTATTCCGATTTTTGCATTATTAAAATTCTGAGCTCACAATGTCTTAGAACTGAAATGTCACAGTATTCCATGATGCGTTTTGCTCAGGTTAGCTCAACAAATAGATTCTGACGGTCCACTCTTCGCCAAGTCCTGGGAATGCAAAGATGAAGCAGGGTGTGACCCAGTGTCTCAGAATTGGAAGGAAAACAAAAGCAAATAGATGACTAGGGCTGGTCGTGACATGGAGAGATGCTCCACCCCCTGCGGAATTGAAGATAAAACGCCATTAACTATCTTCTTTGCAAGGCTTGCTTAGAAAGGCTGTTCTCTGAGACCCCTTAGGATCATTCACACAACGAGGTCTCTTTCTTCACTTTTAACTGAATCTTTCCTCCCATAAGGGCGACCCAGGAACTCCTACTTTATGTCCATGGAGAGTACCCTATTGCCTCTTCAGCAAATACTCTGATTTTGCTTTCAGGCTTGTCAGCTCAGGACTGCCGCTTGCCCGTGGGGTGTCACGGATCAAATTAGGGAAGGGCCTTCCTTGCTCTGGGTGAACCTGCACAGGTGCGCGAAATCTCCCCAGCTCTCAACTTTCTAACTTTGCTGACTGACATCTTGACTGCCCCTGTAACTCTGCAAAGAGAGATATCCTTGAAATCTCAATACTGAAGAATTTTAAGGAAGCACTTTTTTTTAAAGACACATTTTATGTTGTGTTTTTTTTAAGGGGGGTAGTAAGCAGTGAGTTATACAGAGGAAGGTTTTGCAAAGAGGCTGCATGTTGAAATCGTTGCTTGTAACTTCTACACCCTCTGGCCTTATTTACGCACCTATTACAGGATGGAATCACTTCACATTTATGTTCAAATGCCAGTGACTCCGAAGCTTGCCCAGTCACATCTCCCCATGCAGGAATGCAGGCCACGTGGGGGAGGATACTTAAAGGAGGTGCCCCTCTCCTTCTCCAGCTCGCATCTTTTATCTCCACCACTCTGGAATCTGCTTAAGGCAGTGGTTCTCAACCTTCCTAATGCCGTGACCCTTTAATACAGGTCCTCATGTTGTGGTGATCCCCAATCATAAAATTATTTTCATTGCTACTTCATAACTATAATTTTGCTACTGTTATGAATCGCAATGTAAATATCTGATCTGCAGGATGTATTTAGGTGACCCCTGTGAAAGGGTCATTGGACCCCCAAAGGGGTTGCGACCCACAGGTTGAGAACTGCTGGCTTAAGGGATGCCTATAGCTACCACTGCTGTGATGTCATGAGGGTGCCTACAGGCCACGGAGGAGTCACACAATCCCTTCCAAATTAGCAGTTCTCAGGCTTGGGGTTCTGTGCAGAGGTGCAGAGGTGGGAGAGACACCCACTGGTGTGACCCTCCACAGTCTTCAAGGGGACCCCCAGCAATCTTGGAGCTCCTGGTAAGACCATTTCCATCTGCCTCCCCGATACAAATTACCCAAGAGGCCAATCCCTGTAAGGCAGGCATCCTCAAACTACGACCCGCGGGCCACATGCGGCCCACCTAGGACATTTATCCGGCCCGCGGGCTGTATTTGCTGCCACTGCCTGTCCTGCTTAGCAGATGACTTGTCCTGAGGCCCACAGTCCAGCCCTCCAATGGTCTGAGGGACAGTGAACTGGCCCCCTGTTTAAAAAGTTTGAGGACCCCTGCTAGGGAGTCCCTGGGAAAAGCTGCAAACTTGACTTCCCCTGCAAGACCACCAGTGCTGGTTTCATTCTGCCGTCCCTTCTGGTGACCTCTGTCACCACCACACTCCTGAGAGCGCATGATAAGATGATGTCAGTCAGGTCGGGGCTGAGATGACACAGCTGGTCTGGCTGGGTTGGGTCTACATGACCTTCACCTCGTGTCTCCCATTCTTGTTGTTTTGTATGTTCAGATATTATCTAAAATTGTGTATCTTGAGTGGCTTAAGGACATTGATTTAGGAGATTGAATTAGAAATATTGTTTGGGTCATGGGTTATGTCGATTATTGTTTATTATGGGTCACGGGTTATGCTAACTATTGTCGTTTAACGTAAGGGTTGACATGTTTTGCTTTGAACTTTTATGTATAAAACTGGAAGTGGAAGAACAGAACAGTTTTGGAGAGGTTCCTCTCACTGTTCTCTAGACTTGCTGGACTTCTGACAAATGAGGTTGGGTGCACCTGTCCCCATCTCTTGTTGGCTGACAGTGACAGGCGACACTGCCAAGCCTCTCTGGTCATCCCTGCTCCCATGGGCACCTCCCCAAACTGCCCTGCATGTGTACAAGCTTGCCAGGATTTCATGCCTCTTCTGTTCTCTGTGCTTCCACATTGGACCTCATTCTTCCCCACTGCTTGCCCACCTCACTGCTCCTTCCATCAGCCCAGCTACCTCCTCCTCATCAATGTCCCCCTTTCCACTGAGTCATCCCCATCAGTATATCCACAGGTGGGGATCACCTATGATATTTACACAGATACCATTAAACAAACCATCCTTAGGTTTTTCCATTCCTGGCCCGAGTCATTTCTTTGCTCTTCTTTAAAATGAAACTTGTAAAAATATTCATTGACACTTGCTGACGGCAATCCACTCACCGCAGCCATTCCTCGTCCCTCTTCTTCCATTTATGCTCTTCAGCACCCCCACCCCCACCGTCTGGGCTGAAATTATGCTTTTCAAGGTTGCCAATGACTTGCAGCCAAGGCCAACTTTTGACCTTCATGTCACTTGGCTTCTCAGGAACATTGAACTTAGCGGGTCACTCCCTTTTCATTCCTTCACTCGACTTCTGAGACACCCTTTATTTTCCTCCTGAGCTGGTCTTCCCTCTTTTTCCTGAATTTTCAAGCGTTGGGTTCCCCTGTGTGCTGTTCTGTTTACTCTCACTTCCTCTGAGAACTCACCTGGCCCCATGAGAGTACACGCATGACTCCCCCATTTTTCTCTCTACTCTCCCCTCTACCCTGTATCCAGCCATCTATTTTTTTTAAGCTTTCTTTTTTAAAATTATCTTTTATTAAATCCTAACTTTGTACATTGATGCACTTATGGGGTTCAGGGTACTGCTTCGATATACAATGTGAAATGTTTATGTTGAACTAAGTAACACATCCATCACAATTATACTCATTTCTTAATAGTTTTGAAATGGGGGGACCTCACCTAATGTGCATGATGCAATGGTACATTTCAGCCATTTATCTTGGATGGCTGTCTGTTCTGGATTCACATAAAGAGGTGAACATCTAAAGAACCAAAGACCTGGTTCTTTCTTCCAGTCCTCCTGTCCCTCATGAGTCAATAGTGCTGTCCTGCACCCGGTTGTTCAGGCTCCAAGCCCTGGGAGTTCTCCTTCATCCTCACCTCCCCCTCAACCCAGATCCAATCCAACAGCAAATCCTATTGACTCAACTTTCAAAATTGACCCCCAATTGACCCACTTTTCACCATGTCATCTGTCCCCATTCTAATCCAGGATGCTATAAACCCTTGTGGCATAATATAATAATCTCCTGATTGATTTCCCCATCCGCTCTTGCCACCCACATTCAATTCTCCTCACAACAGCTGGATAAGCTTTTAAAACCACAAATCGGTTCATGGAGCGCTTTTGCTTAAACACTACTGATGACTTCCTATGGCATTCAGAATAAAATCCCAAACTCCTTCCCATTGTCCCCAGGGGCTTATGTGATCGGGGCCTGGTTGTCTCTTGGAGCTCATCTTTGGTGTCTGGGATGATATCACCTTGGTGTTTCTGCAGGCCTTGCTCCCCCACCTCACTGACGTCTCTACCCAAATACCCCCTCTGCAGAGACCATTTATTGCCCCTCTGAAACATCCCACCCCCTTACTCTTAACTCTCTTTAACTTGATTTTCTCTTTTAACCACATTTACTGTCTGACTTGTTTTATATATGTGTGTATATGGAAAGATTATACAAGGGGAAAATTAAGCAATGTATTATCTACCGTTCTTCAGGAGAAAGCTCACCGTGTTTCAGGCTGTGGTTTGTTTCCAACTTGGAGTTGACCCTGAACATCACTTTGTTCAGCTGCATTGATGTTTGTGTTTCTAGTGTGAGCAGTTTGTGCAAAGATAGATGTATTCAGAAAAATTTTAAAGACACTTACGCAAGCTAATATTGCTTTGCGTATTTGCTTCTTTCATGTCAAACAATGCTGTTGTAAATAAAGACGTCTGTTGTTATTGCATCATTTAATACATTTGAATGCCTTCTGGTTTACCTGGCTTTAGAAAAAAAATTCAGTGTAGTTCATAATATTAACAGACTAGCTAAGGAAAGCTGCATGGAATGGTTTGAAGGATGGTACCCCCAAATTCCTATTGAGACTTAATCCTTAATGCAGCAGTATTCAGAGGTGTGGCCATTGGGAGGTGATCTAGTCATGAGGGCTCGGCTCTCATGAGCAGGTTTAGCACCCTTACAAAAGTGTTAAAGAAAGGAACACTTATTATTTTGTTTTCTTTTGAGATAGAGTCTCACTCTGTCACCCAGGCTAGAGAGCAGTAGCATCAACCTAACTTACAGCAACTTCAAATTCCTGGGTTCAAGCGATCCTCCTGCCTCAGCCTCCTGAGTATTTGGGAATACAGGTGCCTGCCACAACACCCAGCTAATTTTTCTATTTTTAGTAGAGACAGGGTCTTTCTCAGTCTGGCCTTGAACTCTAGAGTTCAAGAGATCCTCTTGCCTCAACCTCCCAGAGTGCTAAGATTACAAGGGTGAGCCACTGCACCTGGCCTGAAGGGAACACTCTTTTGCCATTCTGTCGCTTCTGCCATGTGAGGACATACCGTTCTTTCCCCCTGGAGGATGCAGCAACAAGGCACTACATAGAAGCAGAGAGTGACCTTCACCATGGGCCAATCCTGCTGGTGTCTTGCTCTTGAACTTAAATCAATTTCTATCACTTATAGTTTACCCAGTCTGTAATCCTAGCAGTGCAAATGGACTAAGGTACCATAGGATCGCTTAACATATATGAAACACATTTAACAGATGTCTTTGTAGTTATGATACAACTTCTCTACAAACTAAGAGTAGAAGGGAACTCCCTCAATCTATTAAAGGTCATCTATACTTAAAATCATAACTAGTACTGAAATTTTGAATACTTTCCCCCTGAAGATTAGGAATAAGGTAAAAATGTCCAGTGTCATTCCTCTATTTAATATTTCTTGACTTTTGAAACAGGCAAGATAAAGAAATAAAAAGGCATAAAGATCATAACATGAGAAATTAAATTGTCTCTATTTGCAAATGTCATGATTATTTATATAGAAAAGCCCAAGGATTCCACAAAACAATTACTAGACCTAGTCAATAAATTTAATAAGGTTGTATAAATAGTTCATATAAAAAAAACCTCAAACTTTTTATACACTAGCAGCATACAGTTGAAAATGAAATTTAACAATTCTGTTTACAGTAGCTTTAAAAAAACAAAAAATATTTAAAGCTGAATTTAACGAAAGTCAAGATCTGTACACTAAAAATTCCAAAGCATTGCTGTGAGATATAACTCAATAAATAGAAATATATCCCATATTCAAGGATTGAGGATATAACTCTCAAACTTATATATTTTTGTTTAAATATGTGTGTATGTGTGTGTGTATGTTTTTTTGAGACAGGGTCTTGTTCTGATGCCCAGGCTAAGTACAGTGGCACAATCATAGCTCACTGTAAGGTCAAACTCCTGGGCTCATGCAATTCTCCTGCCTCAGCCTCCTAAGTATCTCCATGCATGGCTAATTTAAAAGCTTATTATTATTATTATTATTATTATAATAGAGACAGGGTTTCACTATGTTTTGTCCAGGCTGGTCTCAAATTCCTGGCCTACAAAACCCTCTCATTTTGTCTCCCAGTGTGCTGGGATTATAGCCACCACCATACCAAGTTGGAATGTTTTCTATTTCATTTCCTGATGTATCTTCAGTGTTAATTCCCAGTGGTTGGCACACAGTAGCTGCTCACGAAATAGTTTTTGAAGGAATGACTGAAGTAGTCTTAACAAGAGCTTTGATTTTGCTCAGTCTCATAAAGCTTTGCATGACAAAAAAAATTATAATACTAAATACATACCTAAACCACAAGATGACTACATTCACCCGGAGCACTTCCTATAACTGCAAAAGTCAAATGTGACTTGACTATTATAAATTTAATAAAGTTTTTCCTTTCTTAAAAAAAAATCTGTCTTGTTCTTATGGTCCTCTGAGCCATGGGGACCACAACCAGCTTCTGTAGCCGCCAGATAGAAAGCATTTCCTCCGTTATCTTTCCTTTTCTACCTCCCGGCTCCCAGCAAGAAGTCTCCACCACTAGTCTCTGAACAGAAGTCCCAGAGTAAACAGAATACACAGATTTTTTTTTTTTTTGCCAGACCAAAATTTATGATTACAGCAAGTGCCATCTGTCAAGGGTTGAAAGGAATGGATTCAGGTCTAGGAGCAGAGTTTGATAGGACTGGGTTCAACTAGGGGCCAGGAACATGATCACAAAGGAGAAAGCTAAGTTCTGTGATGGTTCCCAAGGGGGAAGGGTAGATTAGACTTCGGAGACAAAACTGAAGAAAAAGTCAGAGGCTAAATGGACTCTGGAATGGAGTAGGAAGGGAGAACATAGGAAAATTATTAGGACCAGACATGTACCTCTTCTGGGACCAGAGGAAAAGATTGCAAATCCTCAGGACCTGAAGTCAGATCTGAGCTTAAAGCCCAGGTGAGTGCATGGAGAAAGGTTTTGCTTTCCCAAAAGCTTGGTTTCTTTTTCTACATAACTGAAATTTCAATGCCTGCCGCGCTACCTTACAGGATCATTGCAATGAGCTAATGAGATAAGATATGTAGAAAGTATTGTCATCTATTACCTAGCTTTGTCATTTCTAAAATTCTGAGAAATACCTACATTAAACATGGTTTGTTAGTTTATTTGAAATGAATTCCCCGAACATGAGATTCTTACCTATTCAAATATAAATAGAAAAATTTATTTTTTGCTGGCCAAAAAATTGTAGAGAAGGCAAGTCAAGCCTTTGGTTACCTGAAATAGTGTGCGGAACTCCTCGTGGCCATGCTGTCTTCTCAGATAGTGGAAAACCATCTTTTCCAACTCCTTTTCTTTTATTCCATACTTGATCTTCTTTTCCAGCTACATAATCCCTGTCTGAGACTCTGTTATAAATTATCTACATTCTTAACAGGACCCAACTAGAGCACAAAAGAAATATAAGGTTCCAGCAAAGAAGCATGTAATAACTGGAACACAGATAGAATTAACTCAAAATAATTACGTAAATCTCCCATTCAAAAATCTCAACATCAGTTTACCTTTAGCCATAACATGAAGTAGTGGACTACACTCAGCTTAGGTTTGTAATGAAGTCTCCCTGGTGAACTCAATTATTTAAAACAAAAAAGTGCCGCTTGCTTCACTTGATAGCAAGCGCAAATTAACTAGGAAGCATCGTTACAATTAACCATTCATTGTGCATAAATAGAATTTTTACCAACATTGAGTGCTTTGTCATTTATTTCCTAGAAGGGTTATAAGTAGGTCAAAGTGGTGACAAAAAATGTCACCTAGAGCGTCACAGACAGGCATGTGTATTTTGTGACAACTCTTTTGCCTTAAACATTATTAGCTTCTAGTCATTTTTTAAATTATTATTAGCAAATTTACCATGCCCTTGTCAACCACAGTAAAAGGTAATTCTCACAATATGATTTCCCAGGAACCACTAGATTCTAAGCTATTGTTTCTATGGAGCTGATAGTTAGCAAAGCAAGGCTTAGACATGTGAGTCAAGAAGACAAGAGCATGTTTCTGACTTGTCTAGATTCTAAGCGATACTGAAACACGTGCCATATGGCCAGGGCCTCAAAGCCAGGAAGTGCATGGGCTGGGATTTTAATTCAAGTCTGACTCTAAACATTGTTCTTTTATACAAAAACGGCACTGTCTCTTGTGGGAAGAATCACATAATGCTTATAAAGGATTTGGAGAAAAACTAGTGATAACCAGACATGTTACGAAAAGCCACTCTGTACAATGGTTTGAAATATTCCATCCCCATTTCATATGGGGATTTGTGATGGTCCTCATGACCCTTCACACCAGTGACAAAAATAACCATTGGCCCAATTGCTTGGAGCTTGAAATAAATCAGAGAAATGCAATCAATCAGTCAAATATTTTTTGAGTGTCTTCTGTTTGCTCAACACTATGCTAGACTCTGTGGGAAATAATATTAATAGCTCACACATCAAAGTTCTTTGGAGAGCAGGAAGTGAATGTGAAATAGTATTAATAGAGAAAAACTACATGAGGTGGTCCAGCTTCAAAGAACTTACAATCTTCATGTGAGGGAGGGAGTTTGCAAATAATAATAGATCCTTATTAGCATAAACAGCTCAAAAATATATATTTAATTGGTGATTAGACCAGAGGCCAATAAACTTTTTCTTTAAAGGGCCAGATAGTAAATATTTTAGATTTTTGTGGGCCGTACTATCTCCGCTGTAGCTATTCGACTCTGATATTGTAGAGTGAAAGCAACCAAAGGCAATATACAAAAGGCACGGGCATGGCTATGCTACTACAAAATTACTTACAAAAGCAGGTGGCTGTCTGGATTTGATCTGTGCACTATTCTTTGCCCTGGGCTGGTTTTGACTCTGAAGGTGAAAGGAGGCTATAGAAGCAATTACTCTTCTATGGAAGAACAATCAGAGAAGACTTAGACATAATCTTTTGATATCACCTTTTGTTCAGGACCAACTCTTCTTCCAGACACTGTCTATCACAGATCATTGAATTTTGAGGTTCTCAGTGTAAGTTGCACACAATTTAGTAATAGGTTTACCTGGACTTAAACCCATGTCTACCTAACCTCAGTAGTTTTCTACTTTTTCACCACCTTTGGCAGAATCCCCTGATGTTCCCCACTCACTGTATGTCTTAGGGAACATGGGACTTGTGCAATGTGGATGAACTCTGTTGCACAATCCAGGGCTCAAAACCTGCACAGAATACAGTGGCTTCTTGGAAAATTGGTTCTCACACTTTGCTGTACATTATAACATCCTGAGAGCTTTAGAAAATCCTGACACCTAGCCCATACCCCAAACTAATTAAATCAGATGCTCTGGCTGTGGCTCCTACCCATCAGTATTTTTTAAAACATTCGTAGTGATCCAGGGTCCAGCTAAGTTTGAGAACCACTGCTCTGAAGGATGATGTTGTCATCTATGTATGTCATATATAAATGGTTTCTCCCAAAGTTTTGCAAGGTATGATCATGTAACAAAATCTCACCAATTAGTTAAACAAGCACCATTAATTAAAGACTTTATGAAATACTTCTAGAACACCTTCTTGGTGCCAGCCACTTCTGTAGGTTAGAAGCGAAATGGACCAGGCTAGCTATGGAAGAATCAGAAACTTGCCCTTGATTATATATTGTGTAGGGGTATTGCACCCCGTGCTCAGACATGGCGGTTTAGCTTCATGTGCTCCCCAGGGAAAATGGCTCTGAGATGGAGTTCATTTCTCTGAGGTCCTGCCTGCAGCCTGCAGAAATGTAGAGATGCTCTCACAAAAGAATACTGGAGGGCCAGGCTTGGATTGCAGCTGGAAGCTTGAACACTTGTCCAGGCATTTGACTGCTGTTCTCTGCTCCTCTCACATCATTAACATTATAATCACTGGTTTCGTTTTAGAGAGAATTAGGAAAGCAAGAGCAGACTACCTGGCTCCCTTATGTTTTAACCCCAAACAGAATCAATTGTATATGTGTTCAACAGCCATCGTACTGAATTGGGATCTTAATGGCAGTTTTCTGATCTTACTTCACTTCTTTTTACATGTACTGAATTCTTACCGAATGTTTGAGAGTATGTAAGATAATCAGTAAAGGTGGGCAGGGTCATTGT
The DNA here is from genome assembly GCF_000181295.1 of Otolemur garnettii. Classification (NCBI taxonomy): domain Eukaryota; kingdom Metazoa; phylum Chordata; class Mammalia; order Primates; family Galagidae; genus Otolemur; species Otolemur garnettii. Next base: position 13,137,914 of record NW_003852402.1, on the reverse strand, counting down.
GCTGGAGAGAGCCTCGACCTCCCTTTTGCCATTCATTCCGTCTGCGGTTTCTTTTCCCTGCGTCACCCGATCAGAGGGCTCCAGGGAACACTAGCAATATTGAGCATCTTCTGTATACAAAGCAGTGTGTAGATGAAGCGTTCATGGGCTTTAGGGCAAGATAGAAACTAAGTACATTCAAATTCTGCTTCTCTCTTATTAGTCATGTGACCATTGTTTAACAGAAATTAAAATAGAGACCAGGTCTGAAGAACCCCCGAGCAGAAAAAGCCAGCTTAGGACTCATTAGTGACCTTAACCTTGCTGGATTTGCAAACATAAGCTAAACTTAACTAGAGCTATTTCTTTCAAATGTTTATATTAGAAGAGAAACAGAACTTAGAGGCAGCCAACAAATCTATAATTCTATAACTCGGAACTTTCTGGTGGCATAGACCAAAAAGGGCAACTTTATAACTGTAGCCAATCAAGTATTTTCTTTGTATTACTTCCACATTCACTCTACAAGAGACGATTTGGTTCAGTGCATCCTGATGCATGAATCACTGTTTGCAATTCTTTTCAATTTTATTGTGTCTCAGTATACCTTGTTTGTTTGTTTTGTTCATCAAATGATCCTTATTGAAATATTTTCCTTTGCACTTTTTAACCAGCAGGGCATTCCACTGCACTGCTGTTGATGTTACCCATGATGTCCTGAGGGTGGAGATCATCAACATTGCCCCCCCAGACTGGGCAGTCTCCAGGATCTTGGCAATGTTGATTATATCACAAATGATATTTCTATTGTGTTTAATGTTTTCTGTTTCCTTCTGTCTCTTGGTGGTTCTTTCAGGGCTTTGAGGATGAGGGCAGAGGCAGAAGGTACCATTTGATCTGGGCCTATCCTGAATAGTTTCACTGTAATCCTCAGTTGCCAGTTGCCTTGGCTCTGTTGTCACCAATTTTTTCTGGAGACAGGCCCAGGGGGCTAAATTTAGGGGCCAGGGTAAACATGGCACTGATTGTGCACATGAGGAACATGACTTTTATCTTGGGGGGTCAAACGTAGGCAGCATGGCAGAGGTGGCTGGTATCCCATGAACCCAGATTCATAACAACTGAAAATGCACCTCGGCCTTCTCTGAGCCCAAAACACGAAGGCTGGTTTATCCTTTAAATACAAGAGAAAAGGAACTTATCTTCTCATCTTCAAAGTGAATAAATCTATCAGGGAAGGTCATGGGTCAAGAAAAAGTTAAGGAAGGTCAGGTGATCATCATGTGAAGGTCTCATAAGGGTCAAGTGATCATCAGGTGAAGGCCATGTGACAGTGACATCAAAGTTATATAGTCATCATTTGGTGGCCACATGAATATCACACAGTTGTCACATGATCATCACATAAAGCTGACATGATGGTCACATGTCAGGTGAAGTTCATATCCAAGTTCTTGGTCACAGGAAGGTCATCAGAACGTCAGTTCAATGTCACTTCAAGGTCACTTGAAAGTCACATGAAGATTTCTTGAAGGCCATGTGAAGATCACTTGAAGGTCATGGGAATGTAATGTGAAGGTCATCTGAAGGTCACAGGTGGTAAGGTCAAGAAGTCACTGGGATGTCATGTGAAAGTCACTGAAAGGTCACAGGAAAGTCACATGTCAAGTGAAGGTCAAGAGAAGTTCCCTTCTATGGCTGCTCTTCTATGGCCACAATAACTGCGTGTCTCTCCCTCCCCTGCTACCCATTCTAGATTCATTTCACCTTTGGCAAGTGCTTCCATGGATTTAGATGCTCAAGGAGTCTGACCCTTGGTCACCGTGCTCTTCTCTTCCCCTTCATGGTTGTAATCAACAGAAAGCAACTTGGCAATCTTAACACAAAAAAGAAATTCATTAGACGTACATGGGACACTTATAAAATTAATAAGAGCCTGGAAGAAGACCAGTTTGGAAAACCGGTAAAGGATTAGGAAGACTCCATAGAGCTAGATGGAAGCAGCCTTGGAAAGACCGTGCTGTAGTAATGATCTGGTTAGAAACCACCATAACGGAACATGCAGAGAAGTGAATGTTAATTCACTGTCTGAATTTCCTGAATTCAATAGTCTGAAATACCTGTGATGAGGACCATAGACCCCCTGGTACAAGTAAAATGCTCTGGACTCAAAGAGGATGGAATTATTCATTCTCTCTCATGTATCTAGAGGAAGTGGGGAGGAATTTCTCACAGAAATGGTGGCATTTTTGTCTCATTATTCAGCTCCTCCATCGTTTGTTGAGGTGACCCAGGCAGTACTTTTCAGTGCTTAGGCACCTGGGTTATAAAATCAAGCAGATCCTGACATAGATCTTACCATCTCTTGCGAGTTTCTGTCTGTTCTGGGCTGTCCATTGAAGTCACTTGGGATTGGTTACCTAGAAACTGCCTGTCAGATGGGGCTTTTGGATTGATCACCAGATTTATGGCAGAAAGATGAGTCGCATGGTATGAATTTAGTTGCTTCTAAGTGGAAGAATAGACATTGCTGAGCACTAAAATGAACCACTGGAACTCTGCTCCTTCTTCCTTAGATGAAACAAATAACTTTCCTCCAGGAAGTCATGGGTATCTAAATTCACCTCCAGAGGAAGAGACTCTAATGATTCCATCTTTTCATCGTAATAAGGAGGCACCATATTTAAGGGTGTGTGCATGTGTGTGTGTGTGTGTGTGTGTGTGTGTGTTAGTGATGAAAGCTCACTCAGCTACCTCTTAGGTTAATTTCTGCATATCCTGTGGAGTTCCTCCGAGAAGTGCCATTAGCTTATCCACACAGCATGTTTTTGTTAGAGAATCCCTAAGATAAAGAATGAGTATATTCAGTAAAACCAGCTCAGGAGCTAAAATACTGTTATCTGTATGATAAACAGAGGCCTTAAAAGTCATCATAATGAATTTGCAAAACTCAAACATTTGTGAGTACACACACACAATTTTCCTGCTTTCTAAGACTTCCTCTAGCAGGTCAAGATCACCTTGAAAATTGCCTTCTATCTTAAATTTTCCTACCGTGATATAGGAGTGAATTATTAATAAAACAGCAAACCATTTTCAGTTATTTCCCTGTGTTAGGCACTGGACTGAATACAGATTCTTCTTTAATCCCAGTTTTCCCCTGTAAGGAGGAAGTATCATTACCCCCACATTACAGACAATAGGATTAAGCATTAGAAGAGTTAATGGACTTGCCCGAGGCCACACAGCAGTAAATGGCAGATACACTGTGTTCATTTTTCGAACCCAGGTCTAACTCCAGAGTTCACCCTCATGATTGCTCCAATGTTTTCCTCTTCTTTGAGCTAGAACTTATTTTCTTTGCCAGCAAGTGTTTATGCACAGCAAAAGTTTTAATCAAAAATGATGGGAGGAAAATTAAAAACCCTCGAAATTAACATATTTTCTCTGCAATTAAGAAATTAACATTATTCAATTATATTAGGAGAACACCTTGATTCAGAGTATAGAAAGTGCTTTTCTGTAGTGAGTTTTGAAAACCAACATTTAGCAAAGACTTCTCGGGTATATTCATGTCTCCATGCGGCAGGCTTTTCTGTGTTTTCTAAGGTGGTATTAGGGTAGGTCCCCCCCATGTTGGGGTGGGGATATTTCTTGCTGTGAGGACTGAATAGGATGATGCATGCAGTGCCCAGAAGAGTATTAGCTCAAAGTGACCATCAGCACATGGTAACACTCTGTGTGATAATAATCATTGTGTATAATATATAATTCATTTATACAATAATATACTGATACTATTAAAATCAAGACTTAAGATACCACTTTTCCCCAATCTTTTAAAAAAAAAGCCACTGACTCTGAAATTCCCACATCAAAGCTTTATTCCTTTCCCTTTAGGCTTCCATGCTGTCTAAAGTGCAACTAGTCCTGGAAAGTTGTCAGTGACATACCTCAGAAAAAGGGAAGGATTTTAGAGTCGGCTTTAACTGAAAGGAAGGGAAGGAAGATCACAGAAGCCGTGTTAGAGCTCCAAGAGCCTTTGGGAACCAGAGTCTCTTCTGCTTGTCCCCTGATGGATGGGGAAACTGGGCTGTCGAGAGTTAGTGAGCTAATCTTTCTTTAACATTTGTCCTGTTTCCCACCGTGGGTGAAGATGCCCGTGTGGGCATGCTTACCCATTGTGTGTGTTGAATGTTCCTGTAACTAATGCTGTATAACAAACCACCCCACACAGAGTGGTGTAAAACAACAGTGGCCAATTTGTTAAGCTTACAGGTTAGTGGGCAGCAGGACTTCAGGCAGGGAACAAAGGGGGTGGCTTGTCTCTGCTGCACAAGGTCTGAAGCTGCTGGTGGGCACACTCAAATGGCAGGTGGAGCCTCAGACAAATGGGAGCCAGAATTATCTGGAGGCTCCTTTACTCCCTCAGCTGGGATAACTCAAAAGCTATGCACAGCTGGGTGTATCAACAGGGCACCTGTATGTGGCCTCTCCATATGGTGTGGCCTTCCACAGCATGGCAGCTTGTTTTTAAGAGGGAGCTCTCCCACAGCAGGCATTCCATGAAAACCAGGTGGGATCCATCTTTTCTGAACTAGTCTTTGAATATAGAGGCACTGCTGCTGCATTTAGCTGGTTCCAAGTAAGTCCTAAGATCAGCTTAGATTTAGGGGAGGAGAATTAGATCTCATCTCTCAGGAAGGAGTGTCAAGATCTCATTGTAGAAGAGCATATGAGATGGAGATGTTTGTGCCATGATCTTTGGAAAATACAATCTAGCCCAGGGACGAAAACAGCAATTTATAGCTTTTGCATCAAACCTTTAATATGTCTCTCGTTCCATTCTTCAGGGCCCTGGCTCTCAGAACTGAAGATTTAGCTCCTGGGAATAAAGTAAGCCCCTGGCCTCTCACATCTTCCCATTCAAGACTGGCCCTCAAGAGGAGCAGTCCTGCTGGGCAGGTTCCTCCCTGCAGCAGGCTCCCAGAGAGGGCCAGGTGGCCTTGTAGACCATCAGGGAGCCAGGGGCTCTGGGGGAGGCCTTGATCCAACACAGCTGCCAGAGGGAACCCATAGGAATGAGAGGGAGCCTGACAAGTGAGGGTGGCACAATTGAGGACAGGAAGGAAATAAATGTGTGTATATGTGCCTATATGTCTCTCTGTGTTACTGAGGCTAGGAGTAGGAAAAACCCCCATGAAAAGACATGAAAAGGCTTTGGGATTAGGCCGGCAATGCCAGAGAATCCCAGAAAATGCTATGCCTGAGAGTAATTCTTCCAGGCCAGCACTCCATTAAGAAGGGATTAAAACTAGCAGGGATTGAGAATGAGTAGTTACCACCACTCTGCTAGTTACCATTACAGATTTTCTTATTTAATTCTCTCAATAAATTGACAAAGTGGGAGTGCCCCAAACCTCATTGTCTATCAGAGGACTTTTGATCCAGGTCACACAGATATAAGTGCAAGAATCTAGACCAGTGTTTCTCAACCTGGGGGTTGTGATCCCTTTTTAATAATGAAAATAAACTGCGGCATTAGGAAGGTTGAGAACCACTGATCTAGACTATAAGACATTTCTTGGGACTCTAAAATCTGTGATCTTGTCGCAGAACCGACATCTTTAAGAAGTATTAAGCAAATGAAAAAAATAGCCCCTATGTATTAGAAGAATTAATGTTGAAATGTTCATACTACCCAAAGTGATCTACAGATTTGGTGCAGTCCCCATCAAAATACCAATAACATTCCTCACAGAAATAGGAAAAAAATTCTAAGTTTCATATGGAATTTAAAAAGACCCTGAATGGACAAAGAATTCTTGAGCAAAAAAAAAAATAAAGCTGGAGACATCAAACTACCTAAATTCAAAATAAATTACAAATCTATAGTAATCAAAACAGCAAGGTAGTAGCAGAGAAACAGACCTATAAACCGATGAAACAGAATTAAAAACGCAGAAATAAATCCATGCCCATAGAGCCAACCAATTTCAACAAAGGTGCTAAGAACTTTCAGTCTTTTCAATAACTGGCACTGGGAAACTGGATATCTACATACAGAAGAATAAATCTAGACTCCTATCTGTTGCCATGAACAAAAATCAACTCAAAATGGATTAAGGAATTAAACATGAGATACCAAACTATTAAACTACCAGAAGAAGACATAGGGGAAACACTTCATCACATTGGTCTTGGCAAGCATCTTTTAGATAAGACAAGAAAAGTATAGTCAATGAAAGCAAAAATGGGCAAATGGGGTTAGCGCAAACTAAAAGCCTCTGCACAGCAAAGGAAAGAATCAACAGAATTAAAGGACAACCTACAGAAAGGGAGAAAATATTTGTAAATTCTACATCTGACAAGGAGTTACTATCCAGAATATATAAGGAACTCAAACAATTCAATTCCAAAAACCCCCAAGAAATCTGTTGAAAACAATCAAAAGATCTGCATAGATATTTTTCAAAAGAAGACATATACATGGCCATGAATATCTGAAAAAATGCTCAATACCAGTAATCATCAGGGAAGTGCAAATCAAAACCATAATGAGATATCATTTCACCCAATTAGAATGGATATCATCAAGAAGACAAAAATAACAAAGGTGGCGTGATGTGGAAAAAGGGGAACTCTTACAGTGTTGGTGGAAATGTAAACTGGTATAGTTATCATGCAAAAAAGATTGGGAGATTATTTTAAAAATTGAAAATATAACCACCATATGATCCGTTAATCCCACTACTAAAAGAAATAAAATCAGCATCTCAAAGAAATATCCACACCATTATGTTTATTGCACTATTTACATAGCTGAGATATGGAATCAACCTAAGTGTCCAACAACAGATGAGTAGGTAGAGGAGATGTATATATACACAATGAAATAGTATTCAGTTGTAAAAAGAATGAAATCCTATCATTTGTGGCACCCTGGATGAATCTGGAGGCCATTATGTCAGATGAAATAAGCCGGGTGCAGAAAGACCATTGCTGCATGCTCTAACCCAATGGTGGAATCTTAAATAAGTTGATCTCATACAAGTAGAGAGTAGAATAGTGGTTCCTGGAGGCTGAGGAGGGTGTGGGTTGTGGGTAGGGAGAGACTGGTCAACTGGTACAAAGTTACATCTAGCAGTGAGGAGAGAGTTCTGAAGTTCTTTTGCATAGTAGAAGACCGTGGTTAACATCATTGTATTGTACATTTCAAAATAGTTGAAAGACTTGAATGTTCTCACCACAAAGAAATGATAAATACATGAGGTGTTGAGTACTTTAAATACCCTGATTTGATTTTTACATAATGTACACATGTATTGAAATATATACTTTACCCCATAAGTACAATTATTATGCGTGAATTAAAAACAAAAACAAACAAAAGAAATAGATTTTTTTAAAAAAGAATCTGATTTCTCTTTACATGTTTCATGTTTACTAAATGAAACATATAGGGAGGGTGATTGGTGGGATCACGCCTATGGTTCATCCTAGAAGGGTACATGTGAATCTCTCTAATTGTAGAATGTAAATGTCATAACACAATAACTAAGAAAAAGACATGAAGGCTATGTTAACCAGTTAGATGAAAGTATTTCAAATTGTATACAGAACAGTACACTGTATCCCATGATAGTATTAATGTACACTGCTATGATTTAATTTAAAAAAAAAAAAAGACAAGAAAGAAACTGTTCCAATTGAAGCGGAGATGGGGCATTAGAGACTCACATGGCTGATCTCACTTTGGACTTCAAGTGGCAACACCTAAAGGGTCTGGAGAACACTTGGGCTCCACAGGGCACTGAAAGCCCTGTTTAGCTAGAATCTTCAGTATTCCCAAACAATTATAATTTGCCCTGTGGTGTCTTAGTCCACATGCTGAATCTACCTGATGGTTTCCTCTCTCTCCATCTATCCAAATCTCGTTAATCATTCAGTGCCATCTCCTCAGGAGGCTTTCCCTTGGATTGGTCTCTTTTCTGTCCCTACACTTTCTCCCTGGGAAATCTATAGTAACTCCCTGAGTCTACTCACCACCATGATGCTCCAATTTATGACAACAGCCCACTATTTCAGGCAGCTTTTTTGTGTTTATAACTCATATATCTAAAATTCTACTAGGCATCTCCACATAGATATTGAGGAGAAATGTAAAATTTATCATACCCAAAATGCAATTCTTGATTTTCCATTCTCCCACCCTTCCCACACAAGGACATTTTTCCCACTAGTCTTTTCTTATAAATGGTACCACTGTCCATCTTGACCATCTTGAGATGATTTCCAAGATCCAAGTCCAAAAGAAGTGGCCACATTTTATTCTGATTCTGAGCATTCTTCAATATCCAAGGTCCTTAATCGGGGGAGCAGACTACATCTCAGCTTGAGGTGGACTGTGTACCAATGAGGTTGTCAGTGATTAAAGCAGGACTGAACTACTCCTGCCTTCTCATGCAGGCTGGATTCCTACTGGGAAAGGCAGACCCCAGGAGACTCAGATGCAATGTCTTCTGATGTATTTCAGAAGTTAGGTACTGGTGAAAATTCCTGAGATCCTTAGAACCTGACCTCCGTAGCAGGGGACTTAGTGTCATGGTTGGATTGAGCAAGAACTTCCCAACTGGATTTAACCTTGAGGTTGGAGGTCATGACATTTCTACCATTCACTTTCATGCCTTGTGTATAATTGCTTCTCATCAAATATATGAGGTTGACTCAATGACGTCAATGCCATGAATAATTGAAGAAATAAGCTGGCACATCAATATGATGTCCTATTTGGATATAAATCCATCTTCATTGAGGAAATGGCATCTAAAAAGCCTGAACAATTTGCACAATTGCATTGCAAATTTCTATACTTTAGTGTGTTGTTTGTACATACCCACATAACCAATCATAGGGAAGGGGAAAAGAGCTAACATTGGTTAAGCACACTCTTGATGCTGTGATATTTATATATGTTATTTCATTTCATGCTCACCAACAGTTCACTGAGGATAGAAAAGCTTAGAGAAGTCTAGTAACCTGATTAAGTTCATCTAGCTAGTAAGTAAAAGGGCAAGGTAGAACAAGCTGATCCCAATTTACAGGTGAAGAAACAAAAGTTCAGAGAGAGTTAGCAATGCCTTCAAGTTCAAGGCTAAGATTTATGTCCATATTGGTCAGGTTCCTAAATCTATGCTTATTCCATTGTATTACACCTCCCACCACTGTCAATTTTTTCTCCAATAATGTTAAATTTGATAGGAAGAACAGTATAAGAAATATTGGATCCTGTTTTCCTGACCCAAGGCAGAAATCTGAGAGCAAAACTCCAGTAAGGAAGTTGATAAGTAAGGCTGGTATCACTCAGGGATATTGAAAATGGAGTGTAGTTGCAAGAATTGGTAAACATCTACTATAATTTGTCTAACATTTATAGTAGCTCCTCTTGTTACGTTCTTGCTGGAAATAGTGTTATTCCAAGGTAGAGAAAGAAATGTTTTTACAGTGGAAATATCAATTCTTTCCATAATAGAAAATTGACTACGTTATTGATCAATATCTCCCATCTGCCAACTCTTCCTAATTATAAATTTGAAAGGTGCGCCCAGTAGCATAGTAACTATCAAACAATTATCGATGGAAAAATGTTGTTACAAGTCTTTGTATGGGTTCATCTGGTGACAAACTGACTGAATGAGAAGCCAAATTAAATATGTTTCATTTACCAAGTAAAATGTTTTTGTCCAAATCTCTCTCCTAAGAGTTGATTAACAAAATAATGCTGTGAACTATTCACTCCTCAAGAGATATTGAACCTCACAAAATGCCAGCTCCGAATCATGCTTACCAAATTGATAGCTCACATCCCAGATTAATGCTGCTTTAATTTAAAAAATTGACATGGTTTATGTAGCTTTTCATTTTTGCTATCTGGTCAAAGATTCTTACAATCCCCATTTCATTTCACTTTATGAACAATTTTTTTCTCACTTAAATGTCAACATCTCCAATAATATTGTCCAAACAGATTATTACATGAGATTTTTTTGGTTAGCATTTTGCATGTTTTATTTGCAGTAAAAAATCTCAAGATGGTTCCTTATCATGAGTTCCCCTCTAATTTGGCAGGGATTTAAGCTTTAGTTCATTACGGGCCAGCACCATGTCAAATTGGATAAACTTGTGATGAACACACATACCACTGAGACTAATAAACTCTGATTACTCCACAGGCCTCTTCTGAAATGGGTTCTTCCAACTCTATACACCACAAATATTGGCCCAGAATCAAGGATGAATTCTAAACTCGTGCTTTTATTGCATTTTGGATAACAGAGGAGTCTCGTTGAAGATGAGAGAGGAGAGGAGACACCTCCACATGGTGAAAGGCCCAGCATCAAATGTTCAGGGTAAGAGTTGGAGGTCCAGTTACCTCTGAGTTCCTCATGGAACTAAATTGATAGGGTCGAAATACTGTCTTTCTCATTCAAACTGGTCAGTATTGTTGTGCCCTTAGAATATGAAACCTGTGTCTTCCTTTAGTTCTGGGGTATGTCTTCATTTATTCACTTTCTTATTATTTCCCTCCATTCTCTCTTCCAGAATTTCTATTTGAAGATACTTGGGATTTCCTAGTTATTTCTGTATCTTTATCTTCTTTTGTACTTTCTACATTTTTACACTTTTGCACAGCATTCTTGGAGAATTCCTAGGTTAAGTTTACCAACTTCTCACATTATTCTCCATCTGTGTCTATCTTATTTTTCATACTATCAGTTGTTGTGAGTTCTAGAATCATGTTATCCATGATGGCTAATTGCTCTTACTTCTCAAGTGCCTTTTCTTATTTTATGGATATCTTCCCTTGTCCCTCTGGAAATATTTAATTTTCTTTCTTTCACAATCTTTTAACTTTTTCTTCCTTTTTGCCTTCCTTTCTTTGTTAAAGCTTGGTGTTTCTCTCTTATTCTAGCTTTGTAAAGTGGTTGTAACTATGGTGCTATTATTATTTTTATTAGAGCACAAAGGAAGTAGAGGTTAACCTCTGGGATCAGGAGTCTGGGATGTTTTCCTGGAGGAGGGGATGCTTGCACTGAGCCTCAGAGCACTTCAGTCTTTCTCTAAGCCAAGAAGGGGAAGACAAACGAGAAAGGCTTCCCAGTTAGAGGAGTGGGATAGGCAAAGTCTCACAGGTGGGACTGTATCTGGTATGTTTGGGAGGTGAAGGAAAGGATGAGTATGCCTGGGTTAGGATGCAGCAGGGTCCCCACCCTGCCTCCTTTCAGTGCCCCCAGTCTCTTCTCTTTCCCTTCTCCCCCACCCTGCAATGCCCTCTAGCCCAACTCACCAGCAATATCTGTCACTGTCTATCAAAGTTCATCCCAATCCACTCATCTCAGGTTCAGTATTACTTTCCTCAGGAAGACGTTCTAAGTTCCATGAGAGTAGGAACCACATCTATTTTGCTCTCTGTTGTATTCTAAACATATAACATGGCTCTTGGCATGGACTAGGTACCTGTTCTTTTTTCTTCAATAAATGAATTACAGCAAACCCTGTTAGTAACCATCTAATATCTGCTCCTTTTTTCTCCTTGCCAATAGAATGCTCCTGTAGTTTAGGGGAGCAATTTTCCCAGCCTCAGGCAACAGATCATGATTAGTCTAGCACAATGCTATCTAGCAGAAACATAATGAGAGGTACAAATAAAAGGCACACGTGCAATTTAAAACTTTCTGGTAGCCACAGCAAAAAAGTAGAATGAAATAAATGAAATTGATTTTGATAGCATAGTTTATTTAACTCAATTGGTCTAAAATATTAGCATTTTAACATGTAATTAATAAAAATTTTCAATGAGGAATTTTGCATTCTTTATTCTGCATTAAGTCTTTGAAATCTGATGTAAATTTTACACTTACAACATATCTGTATTTGGCCCAGTCACATTTCAAGAGCTTAATAGTCACCTGTGGCTCCTGGCTTCCTCACTGACCAGCTCAGGTCTATCCAATCACAACAATCCACTTCCTACTTTCCCAGACTCCCTTTCATCAAGGAGTGGACATGTGACCCAATTCTAACCAATGAGATGGAAAGGGAAGTCAGCTGGGCCTTCTAAAAAAGCTCTTGCTTTCCTGATTAAAGAGACAGATGTGGCTTGTGCCACTCCTTCCCTTTTGTCTTGAACGCAGATATGCTGCCTGGAGCTGTGACTATTCATTAAGCAATGTCAAGAGCAAGGGTGGGAAAACTTTTCTGTAAAGGGCAAATGGTCCATATTTTAGCCAATAATCTAGGCTTTGAGGTCATATGGTCTTGGTTGTGACTACTCAACTCTGCTATCAGAGTGCAAAGCAGCCACAGATAATATTTGACCAAGTAAACTTGGTTATGTATCAATAAAACTTCATTTTCAAAAAACAGTTTGTTTTCCACATTTCTTGGTAAATGAGAAAAAAGATCCCTATTTGTTTAAGCCACTGTGGGTTGATTTTCCTATTACTTGTGACTGAAAACATCTTAATGGTCACTTGAAGGACAGAGTCAGTGTGCCAGTTGTAATCACATTTCCCTCCAAGATACTATTGTTGTTGTTTGTTTGTTTTTGAGACAGAGTCTCACTCTATTGCCCAGGCTAGATTGCCATGGTGTCAGCCCAGCTCACAGCAACCTCAGACTCCTAGGTCCAAGAGATCCTCTTGCCTCAGCCTCCTGAGAAGCTGGAACTACTGGTGCTGACCATAAGGCCAACTAATTTTTCTATTTTTAGTAGAGATGGAGTCTTCTTGCTCAGGCTCATCTGGAGCTCCTGAGCACAAGCAATCTCCTGCCTCAGTCTCCCAGCGTGCTAGGATTGCAGGCATGAGCTACACTGCCTAGCCAAGACACTGTGTCTTTTTAAAATATCAACACTAATACCATTAGTTGAGAACCACATGTTTTATAAACTCTCATTTTCTCACAAGAACATCAATATTCCCGAATCCTTGAGGAGAAGATTGAAACTAAAAAACAAGTTCTCTTAGGCCACATGATGAATGGGCAGCAGAAAGAGGATTGGAATCCAGGCCCTGCATGAACCCCAAATCATTCCAAAATATTTGTGAATCACCTAGTAGGGACCGGGAATTGTCTTAGGTGCTTGGCAAGATTAGTGAAGAGAGATAAAGATTTCTGTCCTTGAGGAGTTTGCCGTCTGTGCAGGGACACTGGGCAATAAACAGTCTGTGGTGGGTCAGGAGGTGCTTTGGAGAAAATCTAAAGGAGGACTCTTCCCACTGTGCTGCCCGCCTCTCTGCTCTTCCCCGAGTTACATTTATCACAGGCTGCCTTATGTAAGGATGATGTAAATGTGTGCCTGCATTTTCCCCTAGCTTGCAGCCTCTTGGCAAGGAGGGCCTTTATTTCATTGATCTTAATACAGCAACAGGAAACAGCAGGCCTTCCATGCTTGGTGGATAAAAATTCAATCGAGTTCACTTTGGCATCAGCTGTTAGGTTGGAAGCTACCCAAGAAACATGGATATCAGACAGGGTAGGTCCTGTTCAAAGGTTCAAAAAATATTTTTATGAGTGCCTCCGTGCCAGGCACTGTGCTAGGCTCCCGGCTCCCAGGAGACTCTGGTTGGTCTAAGGAGGCAGATGTCTGGGGAAGCCCCCAATTCACCAGCAGCAGGAGCAGTGGGCTGGGGTCAGCAGTTTCAGCAGAAACTGTAGGGACACATCCTTAGATGGAGGGACCTTGCCAGGGACTGTAGCAATAGTAGCTACCCTCCCAATTTCACACCCAGGTAGGTGGCATATTATTCTCCTGTCAGTGACTCTGGTTCCTGGGCTAGGGGCATGTGCTTTTAATTTTTTTTAAGGTGTCACCAGAAGTGTGTACAACCTCTATTTGCAAACCTGTCACAGGGACGGGGCGTGTGCAGAATGGATTTGCATTTTACTTGTTACAGGCGAGTGGCTTCCAGGGTATGACTGAGCAGGGCACCTGATCATTCAGGGTTTGGAGGCTCAAACCAGCCACAGGGAAGCCACAGAATGTGACAAGGAGAGATGATGAGTGAAACATTTCCGAGACCTGATTTTAGAACCAACTTTGTTTAATACCCAAAGACCAGGGAAGAAACTTAAACAGGTCTACACAGGACGCATTTCCCTGGTCCTTCTGTTAATTTAAGATGGAGATCACTTTATTGAGTCCTTTGGGCTGTGAGGATGCCAATTCTTGACTTAGATTACTTGCTTTGTTGGATAGAAAATTGTAAATGGGAAACCTGGCTCCACCTTTTAGCCATTAAAAAAGTGAATATTCAAGTGAATCTCAGTGGTGTAAATGTGATCCCAGATCCCAAAAGCAAGTCTGGGTCTATAACTCCAAGTTCAATGGGCCACAGTTATCTTATGGGAACTTGAATAGGTCACACCTACTCACTGAGACTCAGTTTGCTCATCTATAAAATGAGGGGTTAGACTAATTACCTCTAAAGTCCCTGCCAACCTTGCCATTTTAGGGTGTACTATAAACAGATTCATAATGACAATAACTCAAGGGTCCCTAAACCTCACCATGCATCAGGAAGAGCTGAGGAGTGTGTTAAAAAAAATAAAGATTTTTCTGGATGGCACCTGTGGCTCAAAGGAGTAGGGCACCAGCCCCATATGTTGGAGGTGGCAGGTTCAAACCTAGCCTGGGCCAAAAACTGCAATAATAATAATTAATAATAATAATAATAAATAAATAAAAACAAAGATTTTTATTCCGTAGGTCTAGGTTAGGGCCTAGGAATTTGTATTTTTAACAGGCGTAGGTGAATTCTGCACAGCTCGTGCTCAGCCTGGGCAGCATTTGAGAACCACTACAAACTGAAAGCCCTTTGCAGCCAGCCCAGATCTACATCATTTTTATTATTTCAAAAAGTGTCATTGGATGAAAACATTGGCCTCTCCCCCAGAGCCCCTTCCTCCCGTCCTGGATTCTGTGCCTTAAAACCTGCCTGTATTTATAGATAACTTTCAGGGACATTATTCAGACTCATTTGGGTGGCAGGGCAGAAGTCTTCTTTGTATTTTGCATTTTTTGATTCCTTTTGGTTAGAATACAGTCCCCCCAAAGGCAGTGGGGTTTAGAGAGAGGACAAACCCTCCAGCTTCGACTTGACTCACTGTGTGAGGTGGGACCAGGCACTCAGCTGAGTGTCCCAGATTTTCTCTTCTGGAAAATGGGGAGCACAAGCTGTGGCCTGTTCCCCATGTCAACATATCATTAGCAAAAAATGTTTTAAAGCTTACAGATGCTTTTGAGGATTCATAAGGTGCTTGGGGAAGGGGAAGTTTCTACAAACGTGGTGTTTGTGTTCAACATTGATAGAGCCAGTGGGGCTTTGGGTGCTGGAAAGAGCACAACATTCGTGATGATCCAATTTGCTTCCAAAGGATGAAAAAAATCTACAGAGAAAAATCCAGGGGAGACAAGCCTTGGCAAAGGATGGGCATCTTCTCAAAATTCGACAATGGACATGAAAGTCCTGAGCTCAAGAGGTGGGGAGAGATTTGGGAGGTTGGCGAGAGGTGGGAAAGGGATCGTGTAGAGAAAGAGACAGGCTGGAACAGGGAAACATGGCAGAATTAGGGCCCATCTGCGTTTCATGGACCTGAATTTAGGGAGAGTGCCGTCAGCATGTTTGTGTGTATTTCCCAGCCACGTTCAACTTCCTGGGGTGGGCACTGAGCAGCTGAGTGTTGGAGCTGACCAGGACTTAGGTTTTGCCAGATTAGTGCCAGGGAGGAAGGGCAGGGGGAGTTGATAGACTACGCTAGAAGTGACTCTGATGATGATGGGGTACCTGCAGGGACAGAGCTGCCCCTTCAGCGCTCACTGGGGAGGAGCAGAGTGAAATGAATTCTTTCTCAACGGGTGGAAGAGAAAAGAGACAGGCTACCAGTTTACTAGGCGGTTACATCACTCCTCTCTTCCCAGAGAGGTGAGAGGTTGGAAGTATTACCAAAACAGAGAGTCTCTCACTCAAAGTAAGAAAACCGCAGGGACAGGAAAAGGGGCGGCGGCCCTCTCCACAACCACCAGAACTGTTGAAGTTGGTGCTCAGAGCGCTGCCAGGCAGAAAGCAGAAATATTATCTGAGTGTTTGTGACTCTGAGACCCCTCTCCATTCAGGGCGCTTTTTACTTACAAACTACGTGTGTATGTGTGAACTCGGTCCTCATCAACTCTACATGTTGTAAAAAACACACATATCAGACACTAGAGAGACTACAAATAAACTAGAAATTCTACTATTTTCTTCCTGCACCCCAGTAGATCACTGTTTTTATTTGTTGTCTAACTCTCCTCTTTTGCGGAGACCAATTTCTAGCCCCTGCTCTCATGAGATTCTCTTGTGGATCTTAAAATACATATTGTGATTCAGCAGGTCTTGAGCGGGGGGTTGGCATGTCTCACGAGTCCCCAGAGGAGGCTGATGCTGTGGCTGCAGCATTGCACTTGGCAGGAAACTTCTAGAACTCAGATCGCAGCGCCAGCTACCATCACTAGTAAGGGGTGTTTGGGTGCAAAGCCTGTTTGGGGACAACGAGTAGTGGCAGAAAAGAAGAAAGGAAAAGAACTTCATGTGTTTTGGCACCAGCTACGTACCTGCGTTGTGTTTATCTGTTTAATATAAACCATGACAATAACAATTATTATACCAACTTCACAGATGAGAACGTTGAGCCTCAACTTAATTAAGATATTTGCCTGTATTCATATGTACAGCAAATAAGTGCGGAATACAAACAGGAACCGGAGTCTATCTCCAGACCCCAAATAAACATGTTTACTACAGAAAATTTAGAAGGACCCAAAGGCAAATATTAAACTCCTTGTATTTCCACCTTCCAGAAATAATTACTGCGAACACCTTGCTTTTATTCTCTGTTTTGTTTTTACGAAAAGCTGGATCCTTTCATGTGTGACCTGGAGGTCTGAGTTTGAATCTTGACTCCACTTCCTTCTGAGTAAGACCTCAGGCAAATTACCAAACTCCTCACTTTCTCCATCTGTAAAGTGCATGTAACCATAACACCACAGTAGAGTTATGGTGGGGATAAAATAGATGTAAACTCCCGGCAGATAGAAAGTGCTCAGTAAATAGTATCAATTGTTATGTTTATTATCCCTCCTACCAAGAGGGAGGGTGAAATGTCTACTGCAAAAGATGTACGGACTGGATAGGACTGGATATAGCAGGTGGCAGCACAATTTGGCTCACGGTGGGGGGAGGGGAAGAGTTTCACCCCCACCCCGCAGCCCCTCCTGGGGTTCTGATTCTGTAAGTCAGTCCAGGTGGGAGACGTTCCCCAGGGGGGCTGTACCGCCAGTAGCCTGAGGACTCTGTGCAGGGAAGAACTGATTGTTCCTATTTCCATATTCCTGTCTCCAGGCGTGCTGTGCCCTTTGAATTGTTTTGGTCTTTTCCCTACACGCCTGCATAGCTGATAAGAAGTCTGAGTCTGGGCTCTGATGTTGAAATACCACATTATCATTGTTTTGCTATTTATTGTAGCAGGTGTTTTGAATTCACCTGGCCCTCTACTCTCTTGTTTTAGAGCAGCCAAGCTCTGACTCAGCTTGGCCCGGCTGCCTGGGTGGAGCAGGGTTGTCCCTGCACCAGCTGCTTCTGATGAACTCAGTCTGTTGGCTGGTGTGCTCAGCTCTGTGGGGGTGGTCCATGTGGGAACCCCAGCATCTCACACTGGGCCTAAATGCAGTAGGAGCCTGGTAGGTGCCTGCTGAATGAATGCACTCAAGGGCATTCCCTGCTTTGTACAAATTGACCTTCCTCTACAAAACAATTGGTATGCATCTGGCAGAATTAACTCGTTGCACAAACCTCGTGTTAAAATATGGATCAGAAACCACCACTCTGAAGGTATTTCCAGGTATTTGGTACATACTCCTTGACTTCAGAAACAGAGATTCTTAGCTGAGAGCGTGCTGGAGAGGGCCACGTGCCATCACGTGCCGGGCACAGCCGGGGATCAACCAGGTGTTGGTTCCTGCCCCCTTCCCTCTTCTATCCATAGATTCTGTAAATTAGGGTTCCAAATGGTTATAATTCCTAAGAATGAGGTTTACTTACAGGTGAGGAAACCAAGGCTGAGAGGTTAAGTCACATCCCACAGTCACAGAGCAAGTAAAGGGCCCAGTAGGGATGCGAATCACAGCCAGATGCCGCTGCCTGATTCCAGAGCCCTTTCTCTTTTCATTCAATTAATAGTTCCCAAAGCTGACTCCACAGGCATTGCATCCAAATCACATCTAATTCTCCTTAAATGCAGAGGTCTAGGTTCACCTTTTGAATCATGAGAAGGGCGGTAAGGAATCTACATTTTTAATAAAACTGTATTCATACTAAACTCCAAGAACCACAGCATGCCAGTGTCCTCTCTAAGTGACTAAGGAGACCCTCAAAGTTTATCTTGGAGATGATGAGATTCTGAATTCCATCCAATCTTTATTTTTAAAAATATTCGTTTTAAACTATTGCAGCAAATGCCTCAGAGAAACCCAGCATTAGCTGCTAGTAGCACAGAATGAACAGTAGGCCCCTGTCTCGTCCTGCCCTTCGTCCTAATATCATCATGCCCAGGCAGCTGCTCTCACTATCCCTCTCACTGAAGGCAAGGGGTGACTTTGAAAAGTCAGCGAGAACCAAAGAGAAGCTGCTCTTGGAGGACCCCAGAGAGCCCCGCCAAATGTCTAAAATTCAGACCCCAGAGTTGCTGCCTATCAGGACGAGTTCTGTGTCAGGGAGCTGGGGGCCTGGATTAAAATGTATATTTTTAAGAAGGTAAATGGGGAGCTGGAAACCCCAGGGAGTTAACTTGGGAAGAAGAGGTCTTCCAGAGTCGCTGTAGACAAGACTGTGCTCTGGATAGCAAGGGCCAGGACATAGCACTCCCGGGTCCTCAGCAATATGCCTTCGCCTGCAGTTTAGCTAACGGTGCGTCTCTGGGGCTTCTGCTGCTATCAAATTTATGCCTTATGAAATGTCAAAAGGGAAGTGCTGCTTCTCCCATACAGCAAGAAAGTTTTTCTTTTTTTTCCTCATGCAATGCCCTCCTGGAGGGTTTTTTGCAACCTGGATAAATATTTCTCTGTCAATTCAAACGGAAAACAGCTTATAACTTCTCGTGGAAGGCATCGCTATCTCTTCATGAGGCTGTTCTGTAAAATAGCCCAGTTAGGGCATCTCAATATGTGCCCATCCCTGAGCATTTGCACCGAGGATGGAATCACACGTTCCCATACCCAACTGAGTTCCCGACAAAAGAAAAAGAATGCATAGTTGTTAGTAAGCAGGCAGCATTTCTTTTTACCATAGTGGCCAGAAGCCTGACCTCAGAGAGAAACTGGAGGCATCTCCAAAAGCATTGAAAGAAAAATCGGCTTTGAGTTTGGTGCATCCATTTCAGGCCTCACCTCCTCCAGGAAGCCAGCCAGGATTTCTGCAGCTCAGTAACTGCTTCCAGGGGGAACTATGGTCCAGATGCATTATAGACATTATCTCATGTATTACTCCCTGCGACCCTGTGAAGCAGGGGTTATTTAATTTATTTTATGAATGAAGAAATGGAAGCTTAGAGTTTAGGTCAAAGAGCTAAACGGGCATTCCCCACCCACAGCTGGGCAATGTTGGTTAAGTTGCTAACTCTTCTGTGCTTTATGTCCTCCTCTGTGAAAGGATGATCATAGTGCACTTTTCAGATTCTTGAGCATTAGTGATTGTAATTGTGTATACATAAGGCATTGAATAATAAAAGCAATAGCCACTAAATAAATTTTGGTTATTGCCCTTATTATTCTAGGAATCTACTGAGGTAAACAGGGGCAGAGCAGGAATTGGAACCATGGAATGTGAGGTTCCATGGCCTGAGCATTTTTCTGGATTGCCCACTGGGGTCTGCATCTGTGAAGCTTGACCCGGTCAGGCTTTTATATTTACGAGTTTTCTGTCCATTCCCTCTGAGGTCATGGCCACACAATAGCCCTCCTTCCCTTCCACCACACTCCTGGGTCCTGGCATCCAGAGGTGCACCATTAACCCCTAAAGGTGGCCTGGCCGTGGCCCTCCCAGGGTAGCACCAACTTTCTGCTCATTTCCAGGCACTGGCATCAAAGTAATGAATCTGTTAAAAGTATATAAAAACTATGCTGGGGAACCTATGAGTATCTTTAAAAAAAAATTACAACCTGATTTAGGGGGAAAAAACTCACAGAAACACACTGGATTAATTAAGATTAAGTTGATGACTAACCACATTGCTATAGAAGCCCCCCCACACCCGCTGACATTTTTTTGTTTCTATGAGAGCACCCCCTTCATCAGGCCCACTGAGTCCCAGAAGAAGCTGAAGCGAAGTGGTACATATGGGAATTCTACTGGGTTTGGTGATCTCACCTTGGCTCACCTTTCCCTTTGGGAAAAACAACCCTCTCCTGAAACATTGCAGACAAGGATCTTAAATCTGTTCTGTTTGGGGGTGCTAGGCGTTGTCTGAAGGACATTTACAGGGAGGCCGTGTAGTATAGCATGAAAAGCAAGGCTTCCGGGGACATAGGATGGAACCTCCATGAGAGCAGGGACTTTCTCACGGCTGAGTTCCCAGCACCAGGGCTGAATATGTGGTTGAGTGGACGGGTGGACACAGATTGCTTGGGTCTGGATTCTGACACTGTCTTCTGCTAGCTGGAAGTTCAAGTCAGCTTCTGAAACCTCTATGTTAGTTTTCTAGGCTGCATAACCAATCACCTAACACTTAGAGGTTTAGATAGTTTTCATGGGTAAGGAATTGGTATACCCCTGGTCTAGGTCAGCTGGGGCCTCTGCTCAGGGTCTAGCTGGGCTGAAAATCATGATATTGGCTGGGGCTGCGATTCTCATCTGAGGTCCTCTTCCAAGCTCACAGGTTGTTGGCAGAGTTCATTTTCTTAATTGTAGGACAGAGGTCCCATTTTTCTGGTGGCTCTTCACAATGGACTCCTCTCAGCGGCCTCAGCTCAGCACATAATTGCCATGGGCAAATGATAGCATAACTCTTCACTTTCCCCCAGGACAGCAGGAAGCTGTCTCTCTGTCATCTTTATTTTGTGACTGCTAGACACCCCTATTAAGGGAATACCTGATTAGAGCAGGCCCCAGATGGTCTCCCTTTTATTAACTCAGCTGAATCGGGAATCTTAATCGTATTTTCAAAAATCTATTTTTGCTACATAATGTAACACAATCACAAGATTGATTACCCATCTTACCATGGGTAAGGAATTGGTATAACCGTGGTCTGGGTCAGCTGGGGCCTCTGGTTATTGGTCATGCAGCCTAGAAAACTAACATAGAGGTTTCAGAAGCTGACTGAAAAGATCCATAGATCTTTTTATTTACAACGGAGTCTCACTCTGCTGCCCTGGGTCAAGTGCTATAGTGTCAAAGCTCACAGCAATCTCAATCTCCTGGGCTCAAGAAATCTTCTTGACTCAGCCTCTCAAGTAGCTGAGACTACAGGCACCTACCACAATGCTTGGCTAATATATATATTTTTTCTGTTTTAGTAGAGATGGGTCTTGCTCTTGCTCAGGCTGGTCTCCAACTCCTGAGCTCAAGCAATCCACCAGCCTTAGCCTCCCAGAGTGCCAGGATTACAGGCGTGAATCCCCAGCCCTGGCCTTTTCCACAGGTCTTGCTGACACTTCAGGGGAGGGAATTATACAAGAGCATGAGTCATTCCCAGCCATTTGAGAATTCTGCCCGCCACAGTTCCTTGCAGAAGGAGAATAGTAATAGCACTTACTTTATAATAATGTTGTGAAGATTATATGACATGATACAGATTAAATGCTTGTCATGGAATAAGTGCTCATTACTGTAAATGTCAGCTATCGTTTTTATTAGTATAGGATTCCAATGGGTATCTCAAGAATATACACCTAGAATATGACCCACATGCTGTACTTTGGGGCAAGTTGTGTTCAGAGTGACAAGAGAATCTCCTCTCAAGGCTGTCTTTTTGTTTATGACAGAGTCTCACTGTGTTGCCCTGGGTGTAACACTGTTCCTCAAACTTTCTCTAACTTTCCAGACAAAAGTATAGAAAAACACACACTCTTGACTGGTCAGGGGTATATTGGAAAGGACCAGCCACTCCTTCAAAACTTCCAGAAGTCTTATGCTCAACTTTAAAATTAAACAACATGAGGGAGAAGGGAGGGGGGAATAGGTGGAGGGAGGGAGATTGGAGGGATCACTTCTGAGGTTTATCTTACAGGGGTACAAGTGAATCTTTCTAAGAGTAGAATGTGAACGTTTTAAAACAATAACTGAGAAAATTACATGAAGGCTGTGTTGACCAGTTTGATGGAAGTATTTCAGATTGCATGTGAAAACACCACACTGTGGTGGGGTGTACACTGGGTGTACATTAATGCACCCCAGAAGTGCATTAATGTACATAGTTACCATTCCAATAAAAAAAAAAGGAAAAAAAATAAAATTAAACATCATGTGAGGTTAGCATTCAGCTCCCAAATATGCTCGTGTTTGTTTTAATGATAATTGTTTTCTCTCCTCTGGAAAAAAAAATCTTTAAGCAAAATAGATAACCCCAAGAAGATGCACCACATTTATTGTGTTCCTTTTTGAGTCTCCTGACACCTCAATGTGTTTGACTATCCCTGTTAGAAGGGACAGGCCTAAAACAGAGGTCTCCCCAGTATTTTATGGTCCTTATCATGATCAAGATCAGGGCCGTTTTAAAAGCATATTCGTTAGTTCAATGTGTAATTATTGATGAATTGTATGCATGCACTACAGTGTTGTATATTAAATACATGAAAAAATCTCAAAAATAGAAATCTTAAAAGGCTAGGATGAAAAGTAAATATGAATAGATGTTCTAACCTGTTCTCCCTGTGCCCCAGGGATGTTTGTCTAAAACCCCTGGTGCAGACGCTCCTTTTGGAGACATCCAATCTCAGGATATCGTAGAGATTCTCCCGGCCATTCCCTTCCTGCTCCCACTCTGTCTCCTGAGGAAAGCGCCTTGGTGTGTGGCAAAGGCATAAAGAGATGTAGGGGGACTTCTCCTCTTTACAGTTTTCCTAGAACAGAAACAAACTTGTGGAAAGAAGGAGCAAAGAAGCAACAAAACTCTGTCTCTGTCTCTCCTCCCTCAATCTCTCTCTTGCTCTTGCCTTTTTTTTTTTTGCTATGGAGGGTGAAAAGGGCCAAAGGGTAGGAATCTCGCGTTTATCAAGCACATAATGCATGTCAAGCTCAGTGCCAGGCAGCTGTCAGAGTCCCTGTTGGACACCTGATGGGTGTGGGGAGCAATGAGGCAGAGCCTGGCTCTGCTCCGGGGAGTTAGGCTGTTGACTTCTGTTTGATTCCAGAACCTGACTTTTAACCACTCTGTGATTTTTTTGAAGAGATTAAAAAAGTGGCAGGAAGTTAAGATTAAGTGGCATAAATTATACGAACCCTTGGATAGATAGGAGCTAGAGATAGCACAGACTCTGCTTTGTCCCTCCACAATTTGCAGGTTGAAGCTGAATCAAAAGACTCTATCTGTAACTGTCTTCAGAAACCACCCAGACCAAGGGTGGTTTCAACAAACTATGGGCTTAAGGGCCAAATCCAGCCTGCTGTTTGTCATTGTAAATACGATTTTGTTAGCTCACAGCCATAAGCATTCATTTACGTATGTGTATAATCTATGGCTGCTTTCATACTACAAAGGTAAAATTGAATAGTTTTAATGAGACCAGATGACCTCCAAACGTAAAATATTTACTCTGTGGCTTTCTGAAGGAAAAGTTTGCTGACCTCTGATCTAGTCCAAAAATCTTGGAGCTATATTGACCGGCATTCCTAGTAGAAAAAAAAAAAATTAAACATCCTTTAACCTATATTTGTTTATAAAGTACTTAAGAATACTGCTATTGTAATATATTTCTGCATCATAAACTATTCCCCCAAACTAGAAATATAAAAATGCATTGAAAATAAATATAAAGTCTAGTCTTTTCTCCCAGTACCATAAGTGTCAATTTGCCCCTGCTCTGGTCTAGAGATAGAAACACTGATCTAGACAATGATTCTTAAACTTGGTGCTTACAGAGGAGCCATAAGTTATTCCATAAGTAATAAAAGAATTATGTCCAACAATATGGATTTAAATTCAATACAACTTTGAATTCCTCAGTTTTGTCCCTCTGCTCTATTGTGTTCATATGACATATTTCATTAAAAAGGAGAATTCTATTGCTAAAAAATTTTTTATTCTCTAGACTCCTGTTTTCAGTTGTAATAAAATAATGGGGGTTGAACTTGGTCCTCCCATTGTAAACTAGTGGAAAACAAGGCAAAATATATGAAAATATTTTTAGATACTGGCCAGCAGGCAATGTAGGCCTATGACCCCTAGAAGGAGTGAACCAGAGGTGGGAGGGAGCCTTACCGTGGTCCTGGCTTTCTGCTTAGGGCACGATCCTAATTGCCTTGTCTGGCAGTGGTGAGGCTGTGGTGGCTGGTGTTCATGGCATAGAACCAGCAAGAAGGGGGAAGTGCAGGGAGCTCCAGAAATCTATATAGGGATCCACTCGAGTCAGTTTCTGAATACTGAGCTGTGTTTGCTTTTTTTTTTTGGTTGTTGTGTGGACAGTAATACTGGCTGTGAAAAGAATGACTGGTGAGTCAGAAACTGAAGAATTCTCAGAGTTGACACAGGGCCAGAGACAAATGAATTGTGACCAGCCAGAGTGGAAGAGCACCTTAAACACCCGAGGTATTCTGTGACCCCAAGGGGTCACGCTCTGGGAGTCAGGCTAGAGCAGCCCTTGAGTGGACACTGCTCTAGATCTGTCCTGACATTGCTTAAAAACGATTCTCAAAAATAATAACGTAAAATAAAAAGAAGCTAAATTGGAAATAATGTGTCTGCCTGCCAGGAAATAGCCAACATTCTTTAAGAGAAGACAATAAAATCTAATCTAATAGAAAAAAAAAAAAATGTCACAAACACTGAAAAATGTGATCAGGAGAAAAATAAGGCAATAGAAACAGACCCGGAAATGACAGAGATGATGAAATTATCAGACATAGACATTGAAAAAGCTATTATAAATATGCTCATGGGTTTAAAAGAAAATACAAGCAAAACAAGGAGACTAAAATATAAAAAATAGATCAAATGAAACTTCTGGGGATAAGAAAACACAGTGTTTGAAATGAAAACTTTACTGGTTGGGATTAGGCAGATTAGGTATCAGAAAAAAATCAAATGAATTTGAAGACAACAACAAAAATGATCTAACCTGAGCAAAAGGAAAAAAAAGACTAAAAACATTGAACAGAGCCTTGATAACATGTGGCTCTCTGCATTGTGAGACTCAGTATATAGTAGGGCGAGAAAAATATCTGAAGAAGTAATGATCAAAAAATTTCCAAGTTTGTTGAAAACTATAAACCTGTAGGTCCAAGAAGCTCAGCAAACCTCACATAGTATAAACACAAAGAAAACCACTCATGGTATATCTTAATCAAATTTCTGAAAACCGGGGGTAAGGAGAAAATCTGAAAAGCAGCCAGAAAAAAAAATATATACATATAAACCAGGGAGTGGGACAAGAATGCGGGATTCTGACAGAAACTGAGCAAAACAGAAGACAAGGAAATTGCACTTTCAATGTACTGAAAAAATTAAAACCTACTGATTTTCCTTTGTCTGTCTTTATTTTGGATTAATATGAAGATACAGATAATTAGGTTACAATGTTTGCCTTTGTTAGGTAAAGTCACTGTTGTAGTTGTGTCCTAAAGCAACTATCCATGGATTGAATATATGTTCCTTCCCACCCACCCAAAGTCATATGAAGCCTTAAGGGCCAGTGTGGTTGTATTTAGAGCAAGAAAATAATGAAGGTTAAATGAAGTCATGTGGGGTGAGGTCTGTTCTGATAAGATTAGTGTCCTTATGAGAGGAGATACTGAAGAGCTCGCTCTTCCTCTACCACGTAAGAACATGCACACAAGGACTGTTTGCAAGCCAGGAAGACGACTTTAGTAGCAATAAGCCCTGCTGGACCTTAATCGGTTGCTTCTGACTTCCAGAACTGTGAGAAAATAGGTTTTGGTTGCATAAGCCACCCAGTTTTGCTGTTTTGTGATGGCAGCCCAAGCAGACTAGGGCATCCACCAAAACTCCAACTCTGCCAATACAGAATTCCACACCCAGTGAAAATATTCTGCAAATACAAACACAAAACAAAGACATTTTCAAATGACCAAAAACAGAGAACTTATCATCTGTAAGCATGCACACAAGATTTATTAGAGGAAGTTATTCAGGCTAAAGAGAAATTATGACAGATCTCTACAAAGAAATAACTCCAGAAATGGTAAGCGCATAGGTAAATATAAAAGACTTTCCCCTTCTCTTAAAAATTGTCTTTAACAGATAATGACCATGTCAAGCAAAATTAATAGCAATGTATTTTATGGTTTATAACTTGTAGAAATAAAATGTTTGACAGCTATTACAGGAAATATAGGAGAAACAAATGGGTGTATACTGTTGTAGAGTTCTTGTATGTGAAGTAGTATAATATTATTTGAAGGTAAATTATAGTTTAAAGACTCATATTCTAAAGCCTACAGAAATGACTGAAAAATAAATCAAAAAAATTACATACGATGATAAGCCAACAAAGGAGATGAAATGAAATGCTACCCAATCCAAGTTGAAAATTGAAATTGGATGAAATGTCCAATCCAAAAGAAGGCATTAAAAAAAAAAGTAGAAAAAAAGAGCAGTTGAAACAAACAATTTAAATAGCAGGATGATAGATGAAAATAAAAATAGTCACATTGATAACTATATTAAATATAAATGGTCTAAGTCCTCTAATCAAAAGGAAGAGATTGTTAGGATGGATAGAAAGAATAAGACTCAAATCCATGCTGTATGCAAGAAATTTACTTTAAACTCAGAAATTGGTTAAAAGTGAAAAGATGGAAAATTATGTACCATATATAACACTAAACATAAGAAAGCTAGAGAAGCTATATGAATATCAAAGTAGACTTCAGAAGAAAACATCGTATTAAGAACATAGAATCACATTTCTTAATAGCAAAAGGGCCAATACAGTAAGAAGAGATGATAATCCTTATTATTTCTTTACCCAATAACAGCTTAAAATATATAAGCAAAATTTGATTAACCTGAGAAGAAAATTACACAAATCCACAACTACAATTGGAGATTTTAGCATTCCTTGTTCAGTAACTGGTAGAATAAGTAGATACACTTGTAACTTTGTAGGAGCTTTGGATTTATAAAAATAGTCACAGGATAGCACAGAGAGCTACTGTGTATCTCTTGCTCACATTAACATTTCACATTAGCATGGTATAATCACCACAACTGATAAACCAATACTAATATATTATTATTAACTCAGGCATTATAAGTGATCTAAAATATATAGGAGGATGCACGTGGGTTATATACAAACATAATCTTTTCTCAGTATCTGCAAGGGATTGGTTCTAGGACCTTCACAACACCAAAGGTGTAGTGTTTATCTAGAACCTATGAGTATCCTCCTCTGTACAATAAATCACCTCTAGGGTAGTGCCTGTGGCTCAAAGGAGTAGGGCACTGGCCCTATATACCAGAGGTGGCAGGTTCAAATCCCACCCTGGCCAAAAATCTGCAAAAAAAATATTACTATCACAATAAATCACCTCTAAATTACTTATAATAAGCTAATACAATGTCAGTAGTATGTACATAGTTGTTATACTGTCTTCTTTAGAGAACAATAAGAAGAAAAAAGTCTGTAGGCATTCAGCACATGAAACTGTTTTTTCTTTCTTTTTTAAATTTCAGATTGATATGAGGGTGCACATGTTAGGTTACATTGTTTTAAGGTCAAGTTCAAGTTGTAGCTGAGCCCTTCACCCAGGGGGTGTGCTGAACACTCTCACACTGTGCACATAGGTGAGATCCCGCCAGTCATGTTTCCTCCTCCTTCCTTCTGCTCTCTAGACGTTACTTGTGTTTTTCTTCTCTGTGGGCTTGTAGTTGTTTACATATTTATTTGGTATTAGTATTGAGTACGTTGGGTACTTTTTTCCCATTCTTGTGATACTTTACTAAGAAAAATGTGTTTCAGCTCCATCCAGGTAACCACAAAGATGTGAAGTCTCCATCTTTTCTTATAGCTGAATAGTATTCCATGGTATACATATACCTCAGTTTGTTAATCCATTCATGGGTTGGGTTAATTTCACATCTTGGCAAATGTGCATTAAGCTCCAATAAAAATTCTAGTGCAAATGTCCTTATGGTAAAATAATTTTTTTCTTTTAAGTAGATACCTAGTAATGGGATTGTGGGATCAAATGGGAGGTCCATTTTTAGTTCTTAGAGGATTCTCCATACTTCTTTCCATAGAAGTTGTATTAGTTTGAAATCCCACCAGCAATGCAAAAGTGTTCTCTTCTCTCTACATCCAGGCCAGAATCTGCAGATTTGGGATTTTGTGATGTGGGCTGATCTCACTGGAGTTAGGTGACATTTTCCATTTGAAGTTGGTTGAATCCACGGGTGTAGACCCACAGATATGGGGGGGCTAAGTGTATCCCACCATTTTATGTAAGAAACTTGACCATCTATGAATTTTAGTGCCTGGGGTCTTGGAACCAGTCCCTCATGGGATTGGGACAATTGTACATGAAGAGGGATTGTACATGGGAGGGACAATTGTACATGAAGTCCACTCAAGTAAGCCTGCACCACTTCACAGGGTATTCCCAAATTTCTCCCTCCCATCTCTTATCATAATGCTGTTATTTCACTTATTCATGTGATTCAATCACTCAGTACATTATAATTATTCTTTACTCTTCCTCTCTTTGTGTTTATCTAAGTTTCTGAGCCATAAGATTTTCCTTCTGCTTGAAGGACTTCAATCAACATTGCTTGCAAGAATGATCTAATGGTGATAAAAATTTCTCCAGGTTTATCTGTCTGAGAAAGTATTTCTTCACTTTTGAAAAATAATTTTTCTGGGTATAGATTTCTATATTGGTGAGTTTTTTATTTTTTCCTTTCAGTGCTTTAAACATTTCACCCCACTCTTCTTGTACTTGCCTGGCTTCTGATGTGAAGTTGCCTGTAATTCCTATTGTTGTTTTTCTATAGATAAAGTGTATTTTCCTTTGGGCTTATTATAGCAAGATTTTTCTCCTTGTCTTTGATATTCTGTAATTTGAATATGGTATGTCTAGATATTTTTATTTGTGTTTATCATTATTGGTGTTCTCTGGGTCTGTGGTTTGGTGGTGTTATCATTAATTTTGGAAAGTTATCAGCCGTTAGTGCTTCATGTATTTCTTTTGTCCCATTCTCTTTTTCTCATAGCACGCCAATTATGCATGTGTTATACCTTTGGATGTTGTCTCACAGTTCTTGCATGTTCTCTTCTGGTTTTGTTCTTGCTGTTTTTCTTTTCTGCATTTCATTTTGGGAAGTTTCTGTTGACTATTTAGCTCACTGATTGTTTTCTTGGCTATGCTAAGTCTACTGATGAGCCTGTTGGAAGCATTCTTCATTTCTGTCACTGTGTTCGGCTTTTAGCATTTGTTTGGTGGCATCTTAGAGTCTCTGATTACATTATCCATCTCTGGAATGTTGTTCCTTAATGTATCATCGTAATTGTTTTAAATTCTATCAGAAAGTTCTGACATCTGTGTCATGTAGGAGTCTGATTCTGATGATTGCTTGGTCTTTTTAGACTATTTTTTCTTACCTTTTATCATACCTTGTCATTTGTTGTTGTTGTTGTTGAAAGACAGGCAGGTTGAATCAGGAGGAACCAAAGGGCCATAAGCCTTTAATGTAAGGATTTATGTTCATCTGGCTAGAAGTTGAGCTCCATTTAATGTTTGCTGTCACGGCAGGTGCCAGAAGCTTCAAAGGGCTCTACTGTCTTTGTGTGTGCCTTCCTTCTTGAATTTTGACTGAATATTTCTCTTTAGACAGAGAGTCTTTGTCTGGTGGGTCTCTCAGCTGAGAACTATTATTTTTTACCATGTTGGTAGGGTGGTTAGGTATGTGGAAAGGGAAACTTTTTACAGCCTTCCAGTGAAATCTTAGGCTTTTAGTGGACTTGTGTTTGGGGGCTGTAATGTCACACATGGTTCTTCAGTGGAATGGCTTTTTATTTTTGCCCCGTCTACAGTGTTCCCCATCTAATTCTTTGAAGTCCTGACCCATGCTGACTTTGTCTCTCTCCCCTCTTTAGGTGAGATGTAAATGCTGAAAAGGACTGGAGAGGGAAGAATTCCTTTCCCTCCAGCTGGACGGCTCTAAGCTCTGGGTGTCTTTCCTTATACGAAAGCCTGGAAGGGGATCTTCCTGGGATCTTTACCTTGTGAACCTGATAGGTTCCTGGCTAAAGTTCACCAAAAAACGGAGTCCCCCTTAAGACTGTGGACCCCAGGAGTCCAGAAATTCATCAAAATAACTATTTGAACCTTTCTTTGAACTATTTGAACCAATTTATGATCTAGAGACTTCCTCTCTAGTTAAAGAGATCTCAGCTGTATCTCTCTGGGCAAGACTGCCTTTCCATATGATAGAGTGGCAGTTTTTCCTACATCTTCAGTTCTCTCATGGGTTCAATAAATTAATTTTTAGGTTGTTTTGTTTTTTTTTCTTAGGGTAAAGATGAGGCTGACAGTTCCCAAGCTCTTTATGTGTTGAAAGTGAACCGGGTTGGTCTATATGTACTTTTTAAAAGAGCTTCCCTGATTGAGTTGGGGGGCCTTTAGAATAAACTCTCTGTGGATGAACTAAGCCCAGAAGAGACACACCACTGTGTTCATAGGCATCATCCACACTGCAGGGCAGGTGTTATGCCAGGAGTGTACACCAGGGGACAGAATCTTGGGGACCATCTTAGAATTCTACCTACCATAACTCACCAGAAGAGCTGATGCTTGAACTTAGTTTCAAAAGATGAGTGGAATGAGCCAGCCTGGAAGGTGCAAAGAGCATCTCAGGCAGAGGGAACAGCATGGACAAAGAAGAGAGAGCATAGTGCAGTTGCTATCAAGATCCAGACACTATGTCCAAACTCCTTAAATTATACACATTATACATGTGGAGTATTCTTGTCTATCAGTTATACTTCAAAAAGGCCATTTCTAAAAATGATCTAGTTACTGACTTCCTTTACTTAGGGGTTGCATCTTGAGATGAGAAGTTTCACTTTGAGGAAACAGAGAGCTAGCCGGCAAGAATTAAAAATGAAGGACTCTTCTCATCAACCGAGAGAATCGTGGATGTTAGTTTTGAATGTCAGATGGGTAGGTCACCTGAGGCAATGATCCAGGTGAGCACTGCCCTTGTATTTGTGGTGATTAGGGTGATGGATATGGCTGTTTCCTTCCAGAAACGTGGCCACCTCAACTCTAATGAACTATAGCTTTAATGAACAAGGTCTTTTTACCGAAGTGTTGTGTCTCTTCAATTATGTCTTGTTAAGCAAACCTTTTCCTTATTTTCTTTCCCCAAATTAAAAATGGAAAAAGCCTCTCAAACCCTAAACCTTCCTTTATTAATCTAGGGAAAGGAGTTCTAATAATTATAGTTTATTTACCTTTTGTAATTATATAAATGTCACTCTTTGCTTGGACTGTCATTTTCCTGGACATTTTTATCAAGGATGTTTACATTTCTGCAACACATTGGAAACAAATGAAGCAACCATTCTGCAGGGAAATGGCTTTGACAGTTGCCATGGGAACTGTGTGAAGTCACAGAAAGTAGATTATCTCATAATGCATTACCCAGTGTCAGAAACAGGCAGCCTGACTGGAGAACAAACTACCAATTAACGAGCGACAATCCAGGGCCAGAGAATAGGAACAAAATAGAAGGCCGCCTCTGAAAGGTCATGTTCAAGCTAATTTATTGGTTACTTTGCTCTACCCAAACCAATTATTCTGATTGCTTTCCACCTGCATAAATCTTTTGTAACCAGTTCAGACTTCTATCTGAGGGACATCTAGAAAAGTAGAATTTCACATTTTGGAGAAATGGTTGGCAGTAATTAAAAAAAAATTCAATGCTTTTGTTCATTCAGTGACTCATTTTTAAATTCTTCTTATTATTTATTTTGAAAATATTTGGAAGGCAGTACATTTCATCCAGAGTGTGAGCGTTTAAGTATCATACTGCTTGGGTATGAGTCCTGGATTTGCCTCTTTTTACCTTTTTGGCTTTGCACAAATAACTTCACTCCTCCAAGCCTCAGCAGCCTCAGCTGTAAAATGCACAGCTGCACCCCATGGGCTCATTCTGTGGGTTAAATGAAATAATCTAAATAAGGAACTCAAAGCCTAACACCAACTTATGTGCTCTAAACATGTTTAGTGGTGTTTAAAGAAAATATCCACCTATAAAGATATACAACTATATTACATAACCATAATAGTTTAAAATAATTTTTTTTAAATGTAACTATCCAGATTTTCTATAATAGTCCAGGTCTATTCTTGCAAAGACATCTGGAATTTTAAAAAGCTCATCTTGTGGGGAAAACATGGAAAATCTGTGTTGATAAAAAAAAGTCTGACTTAGACTTTCATCAAAATCAGTTAGACATATTCATCAACCACGGATTTTAGGGCCCTACCCTGAACCTACAGGTCAGAATCTCTTGACATGGGAGATAAGATGCTTGCATTTTAAATAACGTCCCTGAATGATTCTGATTCAATTTAGCTGGTCCAAGAATGACTCGCACTCATCAGAGACATTTGGTTGTGTTCAGTGGAATGCATTTTTTAAAATTCCATTTTCTGAGTTTGGTCAGCACGTGTGGGGTGGTACCAGAGTAATGAAAATTTTAATAGGTGTCTCGGGAATCCTGGTGCAAGGGCATAAAGAATGAGTTTCCTTCCCAGGGCCTTCCCTCACTCGGCTTCACTTCGCCATGGGAAGAACCCAGAGCCGTTTAGGAGTATGGACAGAGTTTTTTGCAGAAAGAATAAAGGGGCTAAGACCGCTTTCTTCTATGTGACAAGCTGCTATTCTCTCTGTCTCTTCTGTATTCTATCCCCTTTACATGACTATGACCAGGCTGGAGCCTCTGGAAGGAAGATTTCCATGACTGGGAACTCACAGTCCATTGAAAAGCTGCGTGACAGATTGAGGGCGAGATATTTAACCTCACTGACTTATAAGTAAAATGTAGCTAATAACATTTCTTTATTCTTCTAATAACACCTTGAAAAATATGAAGGATTAAATGTGATGATGCGAGAAAAACGAGGGCCTAGAGGTACCCAGGATGTGTTAACTTCTTTATCCATCTTCCATCCCATGTGCCTTATAAACTTGTTGGAGGTTAGGGCTCTTCATAGGATATGTTCTCCTGCCCACTCCTCCACTCTGGTCAAAGTGAAAATCAAGAACAGCCACAGAAGGAAAGAAATTTCCAAAAACGCCCCATAAGTTTGGAGGGGTGAGCCTGGAAATGAGAGGCTCTTTCTCATCTGGTGTGCTTCATGCAATGATAAATCTACCTTACCTTGGCAAATTTTTATTACCCTAAAAGTCCACTCATATTTCCATTGTTCAGGGCTCCAGATGATTTCTCCAAGGAGAGAATGTTTTGAAGGGATTCAGGGTGACCCACAATGACGTATTAAGTCATCATGTAATTTCAACTAAGTTATGAGTTCCAGAGGCCCCCCAACCCCAGACTTCCATGAATACTGAGTTCTCAGGTAACGAGGAGAAGCTGGCACTGGGTGGCATGAGTGGAGGCTCTATCTGCAACAGCCAGAGACAGTAGTGCCAATAAGCTGGTTATCAATTAAAGCATGGCAATAAACTAGAGATGGGCTCCATAAAAGGCTTGAACCCCTTGCTGTCTTTCCCTCTTATTCTCTCTACTTAAAAGCAGATCCTCCTCTTCTCCCCTCACCACCCAGTCACCCCCCAGCTGCGAAGGATCCTGGAGTGGTTTGGGGAGATGGTGGGAACAGAGAGAGAAGGGGATGGGAAGGAGAGAAGAGGGGTGAATGCAGTGAGGAGCCATGGGAAGGGGGCTTGGGTTATCGAACATTAGGAAGGCGTTTGCATTGTTGCTCATCTGCTACGTATAGAGTGGGATTTGGGGTCTTATCTCTTCCTTCTAATACCGCATGGGAAAGTGCAAATTCTAGGGTCACTAGGGGCCTGTCTAGTGAGATCAGCAGGTGTTTGGCTGGCTGTGAGTGTGCATGCATTCCGATGCTCTGAGCATGTGATTCAAGGAAAACCGATGTATCCACACTCTAAAGCCTTTATTTATTTGCACATGACATATTTAATTCCAAAGTGCTCAAGGCATTTTGCAAACATTAAATTAACTGTTAATCCCCGGCATGTCTCTATAAAGCACTGAAAAAGTCCTTTATTATAAAACATTATGGACTAAATCTGAAAAATAGTCTTAGAAATAGGGATAATTAAGAGAGATGAAAAGGGGGAGAAGGTTCAGTAGGACAAGGAGAACTAGATGAACAGAAAAGGCTCTTGCAGCTCTCACCAAGCAGGGAAACTTCTGGGAAGTTTTTTCTGCAGCTGGAGCCCATGCCAGCTGTCCAGCGCTCCACGTGGTGACTCTGGATGCATGTTTCAAAGTTCTCCCTTAGTAGCTAGGTCAACTTGAGTAAGGCACAACCACACTTGAAGACTTGCCACAGCTGTCAAATGGGGATGATAACAGTTATTTGTTTCATAGATTTATTGTGAAGAATACACAATGGGCTTCCAATGAGTATTATCTGGGTCATTACCATTATTCTTGTCTATAAACACCAAGGAAATTTCTATCTTGGTCATTGCTACTAACGGGATTATTTTGCTTCAGTCAAATCTATGTCTGAAATCCTATAATGGATTGATTACAGGAATGTCCCCAATCTTCCACCCCTTCCTTTATACACTTAACCAGGGGTCCTCAAACTTTTTAAACAGAGGGCTAGTTCACTGTCCCTCAGACCACTGGAGAGCTGGACTGAGGGCCCCGGGATGAGTTGGCTGCTAAGCAGGGCAGGCAACAGCAGCAAAAACACCCGGCAGGCCAGATAAATGTCCTAGGCGGGCCACATGTGGCCCTTGGGCTGTAGTTTGAGGACACTTGCCCTTAACAATGTGATTTTTCAGTCTTTTCCATTAGGTGTGTTCTATTTACCTGTCTCTTGAATTTCGACTGGTTTTGTGACTTGCTTTGACAGAATACAGAAGAAGTGACATTTTTCCTCATCTGAGTCTAGCCCTCAAGTGAGTGGCCTCACATGTTTGCTCTCTTGGGAACATGTCTTGCCACAGAGAACAAATCCTGGTGTGCCCATGGATGATGAGAGACATGGGGTCCAGGGATCTTCATCACCCCAGCTGACAGCCATCCTAGCTGGATCCTTCCTCAGACACCTGCCAGATGACCACAGACACAGGTGTGAGGCAGCAGATCCAGGCTGTGTTCAGATCAGCAGGACCACACATTTTACCTGTAAATTTGTGAGTAATAATAAAAAAAAAATGGTGTTTCAAACCATTAAGTGTTGAGAGTGGTTTGTTACGCAGCAGTAGCTAGCTGCTATAGCCCTTATTTCATGTTTACTGTTCATTAATTTCACCAGAATATCTTTTTCCTCATTTATAAAGATCACTCCATTTTATTTAGGGCTAAAATGGAGCAGGGTCAATGAGGGGATGTACAGGTGAATCAGCCAAAGTCCCTGCCATCAAGAAGCAACAGTCCAGCTGGGTGAGATGTGGGAGACAGATAACAATTAAGAATGGTGAAAATCGTGAAGCCTGAAACAGAGTGAGGAACAAAAGAAAATGGCACTCTGAGAAGACAGAGATTCTTTCTGGCCTCGTGTTGGGGTGGGATGGGATGGATGGTGGCAATCACACAAATAACTGTCTCTAGTATCTCTAGAATTGTTACTGCTGTGTCCTCAGTGTGTCCCCTAAACTCATATGTTGGGACTTAATCTTCAATGTGATGGTGTTAAGAGGTGGAGCTTTTAGGATCTTATGAAGTCATAAGGATCAAGCTCTCATGGAAGGGACTAGTGTCATTATTATAAAAGGGCCCGAGACAGTGAATCTGTCCCCTTTTTGCCCTTCTGCCTTCGGCCATGTGAGGACACAGAGGAGAAGTTACCCAGTCTCAGGGATTTTGTTATAGCCACACAGTCAGACTCAGACAGATACCTATCTTAGTCCACTCAGGTGATTGTTGACTGGGCAGCTTATCAGCAGCAGAAATTTCTCTCTCATAGCCCGAGGGGTTGGGAAGTCCAAGGTCAAGGTGCCAGCAGCCCAGGTACCTGGTGAGGGCCTGCTTCTTGGTTCAGAGATAGCCTTCGTACTGTGTCCTCACATGGCGAAAAGGTCAAGTGAGCACTCTGGGGTATTTTATAATAAGGGCACTCATCTCAATCATGAGAGTTCCACTCTCATGCCCTAATCACCTTCCACAGGCCCCACCTCCTAACACCAACACCTGGGGGATTAGGTTTCAGCAGATGAAACCTATTGTGGGCAGGGGGCACAAATAGTCTACATCATTATGACCCATCCACTTTCTCAACTTTGGCCAGGTTGCAGTAGCCTAACCCTGTCCTCTCGCCACGCCAATCCATTGCTCTGTTAGAATGGCTTTTTCTGAGTTGCGAATATAATGATGTCACCCTCCGACTTTAGATCCTTTGGTGGTTTTTCATTGCCCTCAGGGTCCAGCCAGAACTCCACGCAGAGAATGCAGCACTCTCCCTGCCAACCTCTCCTGCTTCCCACTCATTCTATTTGACATCTGCCTATGCCTCCGGCTTGTTACTTAAGATCTAGCTGTACTTTTTGGAGTCTCTGAGGAACCCAGACATAATATGATCCTTCCTTTTCTGGATTTTGAACAAATTGAAGGGAACAAGCAAGTCAGAATACCAAAATATCACCTCTCATGCTGCTCACGGCTAAGGCAGATGGCACAGCTTATGTGACGAGCCCGGGCCTGTTGCTTGGCCCTGAGCTGGCAACTGACCCATCCAGACACCGGCAGTGCAGGCGCAGGAGTCTCAGACCAGCAAGTGATAATTGCATGACATGAAGATGCAGAGAATTCCTGCTCCTTGCATGAAGTCTACTCCTAACAAGATAAGGAGAGATCTGTTTTATTCTTTCTAAATGTACCAATCAGATAAGTCACTCCACCTCCCCGGGAAGGCCGTGAGTAAACAGGTGGAAGAAGGCCATCTGGAAAACATGGGGAGGAGGGGAGGTGCGTCCCTCTGACGGTGTGGAGCAACTCATGGTCCTCTGAATCTGCTCTGCAGCTTCTGTCCTACCGCTGAGTCTTTGCACTTGGTGCTGCCTCTGCCTGGGACAGTCCCATCGGTCCCTTTCTTGGTTTTACATTTGTTTGAACCACTCCTACTTGATCTTCAGAACTCTTTCAGGGAAGCACAATAAGGTCCTTTACTTGAACCTTCTAGAGAGAGTCTGGGAGGTAAGAAACCTTTAAAAACTGCTTATTGAACAAATGAAAGCAGTACTTGACCTTGGCAGGTGGAAGGGTTGGATCTGGCTGGACGGGTTAGCCTGGGGAGCAGAGAGTGAAATAATTTTTTTTTTTTTTTCAGAGAGCATCTCTGGAGCAAATTCAGAAACAAGGAACACAAAGTGTGGGATGCGTAAGTTGGTTTAATTAAAGTACAAACCATACGAAGGAAAAGTTTTGGGGACATCTAATTAGAAAAGTTGATTGAGAGTCGGTTGTGGAGGGTCTTGATTATCAGGTTAAACATTTGGGGAGAAAGTTGGAGGAAGTTAGTGTAATCAATACCACCTGTCTGACATTTAGCACCCACTTCTGCCAATTAGACTCCAGTGTCTAATTTTTTCACTTGTTGAGATTCATTTTAGCTACTTTCCCACGTAATTTTTCTCAGTGCAGCACCTTGGCTTGCTAATAATTTATTTCAAGTCATTTTCATTTAAAAAGAGGTAGGGAGAGTAGATGAAAAATAGACGCATGAGAAATTCCTATAATTCAAAATAGATCAAGATTTTTCTTTCCTGTCTTGGTTGGTATCCTGGGAGAAGACAGCACCATGTTTATTTTTCATTTGGTGCCGAGTGAATCTAAGTCTCCAATCTTGGTGAAGAAAAATAAAGAGCACTTTATTTGAATTCTCCTGGTTCATAATGTAAGCTACTAAGTGGGAGGTCCAGATGGAAAATTTTCTCTGATTGGTAGTCAGCTTGGGAATTCACAGCCTCAACTTCACTCAACCAATACCCCCACTTCAGGTTGTTGCACAAAAACCTCAAGGTGAAGTTGCGACGGGTTCTGAGGACCACGCCAGCTCCTTGATATTATTAGCTCAGTGTTGGGAACAGCTCTGTGGAAGCAGAGAGGGAGAATGCAATGGAATAAGACATACAGGAAGACCCCGTGTGGTAGACTGATGGCCTAATGAGAGACTCTGTCCTCCTCTCTGTGTCTGTGACCACACCAATTGTCATGTGACTTTGTAGCACCTTCCCACTCTGAATCCAATGCTGGGTTTTGCCACATAGAGTGCTTTGTCCAATAGACTCTTAGCTAATGTGGATCAGGCCAAGATTTAAAAAGTGTCCGTGCGATTGTATCGGCATTTGCACCTTGGCTGCCAACATAGAACCTTCTTGGGCTAGCCTGGGGGAGGTTGAAAGAGATGGTTGCTGGGTTATTCCAACCAGAACCATCCTAGATGACCTTAGTAGGCAATCTTCACATCTGTGGGCAAGTCCAGCAGAGACCAAAAGAGCCACACAGCTGAGCCCAGCCAGAATCAGAGAGCTGCCTGGCTGGGTGCTACAGCTACAAGTGGTAAATGCTGCTGACGTTTTGTGGCTGTGTGTTACGTGGCCTTATTCTGACAACAGATAATGGATACAACCAATCACTGCACTTGCTGTTAAAAAGAAACACTTGTAGGGTCCAGAAAACATCAAGGCTTTTCATGCCTCATTGCTATGACACTCATCCCTAAATGAATCCCTCTTGCCTTAACAAATGTTATTAAGCATATTAACCAAGTATTATTTTTCTGTTTCCCTAAAATTTTAAAAATTGAAGTTAGACCTTTACCAAAGTTGAGAGGTAGTATAGCATAGTGCACATTCTTGGGTTCACGAATAGAATTTGGAGGATCTATAAAGCATGATGGGGGAAATATTGTATTTTTTTCTTTGCACTAGTTTCTCCACACAATTTACCTGACTTCATGAATATAAGCAGCAAACCACAGCTGTGTTAGCAGATCCTGAGAGGCTCTGTCAGCAATAGAAACTGATATTTTTATACTCCATTAGTATTATTGCTCATGGTTACTTTGGAATTATGGTAGAGCCGCACTAAACCTTGCTGTTGATATGATAACAAAAGAAACACCCAAGTTGTCATGTTGTATTTTAAAGTATTTTGATAACTCTGTTGACGTAGAGTTATATAAACACAGATGCAATAGTCTGTGTTTTTAAATTTTATTTTAAGCATTTAAAATGAAGGGGCTACTAGGCTTTACCAGAATCCCAAAGGGGTCAAAAGCTTAGAGAACTTTGAGAGCCCTTGTATAGTGTTTGCGAGTGGACACACTAGAGGCAGCCTACCTTATTACGCCCTAACTCTGCTGCTTACAAGCTCTATAACCATACAGTAATTATTTAACCTCTCAGAGCCTCAGTTGTCCCATCTATAAAATGGAAAAATAAGGCAAATTTCTTCTATCTTCCTTTGGTCTAACTTAAACATAAAATGTCTTCTGAATTTTCTAGACATTTTTCACCTCCTGCCTTTCCAGCATGCAGGGCTGCTATTAGAACTCTGAAGATTTCTTGGTCACTTACCTCTTTTATGTGTCCTTAAAGTGGAGGACAATTCCTCAACTGTGTGGCCTGCGGAAGGCGATCTGTACATCTGAAAACTTAAGATTTTTCACAATCTTTCTTACTTTGATTTCCCCCCTGCTTTTGAAGTATATGATATAATCAATTTCTCAGTCTTTTTGAGGATCCTATTATCTAAGTCAAGTTGGTCTGAGTTTTCCGTAATTCCAGCAGACGACTCAAATCTGCTAAGTCACTTACCGCTTGTTCTTGTGACTTCTAACTTTCGGACTTCTATCATTCTCTTGTTTTCCCTTTTGCTCTGGGTGTTTGCTTTAAAACCAAACATCTGACCTATAATTTCAGGGGAGTTTCAAGAGTGAGGGAAAATAGGGGTGTGTGTTTTGCGTGTTAGTCGTTGTATTTAGTCAAAGTCCTTATAATCTTTACATGGGCATCACAATGATCTTTTGAAAATGTGAATCAGAGGATTATATGCCCTAGATGAAAACCTCTAATCACTTCTTTTAATACGTGGAATTAATGCAGATTCCTTACTGTGACACTGTGTGATCTGATGCCCTCCCACCCCTCTAGCCTATTTTCATATCTCTTTCCCTACCATGTGCTTTGGCCATCTTGGGCTCCTTCCTCTTTGTCAGAGATGCTCAAGTTCATTCTGGCTTTAGGACCTTTGTCCATAATGCCCACTGTGTCTGAAACGCTCTTTCCTGGGTTTCCTATCCCTGGTTCCTTGGAGTCATTTAGGTCTTGACTGAAGTATCCCTTCCACAGAGAATATTTCCTCACCTCTTACAAGACATCTGGCGTGTAGGCTGTTGATAAATATGTTTTAATTAGTGCATGAATGAAGGAAATGCTTTTAACCACTTCGTCCTTAATGAAGTTTTTCTGCCTCATGAGAAGCTTCCAGCAGTTTAAGACCCTGAAGAGAGAACCAGAGAAAGAAGGTGAAGGTGAGGGGGTAACATCTGTGCATCTAGAAGAAACTATATCCATGTAGACCCGCCATGCTCTGGGCCTGCCCTCCTTGCAGGGTTCTGTATAGCACCATCCATCTTTGTGCTTTCCTGGAGGTTATCTCCAGGCTGGGACCAAGTTTTCTGTGATATCTAGAAAGAAACAGATACTTAACAATAAGCTAGAGATTAAAAAAATAATTTTTAAAAGATCTTGCATCTCTAGCTTTTTCCTATATTCTCATCTTCTCTCCCCTTCTTTCCCTC
Source organism: Otolemur garnettii (assembly GCF_000181295.1). NCBI lineage: Eukaryota > Metazoa > Chordata > Mammalia > Primates > Galagidae > Otolemur > Otolemur garnettii. Next base: position 13,096,686 of record NW_003852402.1, on the reverse strand, counting down.
TCTCTTTTTCTCCCTAACAGTGGTCTCTACAGGTTTTTGCTATTATATGAATCTAAAAATAATTCAGGAAAATTTTGCCCCTCGAAATTTTTTGAATTGTTATCTAAAATTTTTATCTTAAGTTTAAATATTGCCAAGGATGTTATTTTTAGTGAATTATAAATATTGGCAATTGAAAATAAAGCTGTCATATTGTAATTAAACGTACACAGAAGTGACTGGACAATTAATATGTAATAAAAATACATGAATATTTTGGTTTTGGTTAAGTAGACATTTTATATTCTTAGGTAAATATTGTTAGGCATGGGTCAAAATATTGATTTCTGAAACTCAGTTTTACCCTTTCCTGAAATGTTTATAGGTCGCGCAAAGCAGGGCTGTCATGTGGAGCTCCTTGATTAAATGTGGCTTCCCAAACTCCGGTATTTCAGCCAGTCCCTTTGGTGCCTGGTAAGTTTTTATATTCCTAGACATGGCTGTAGGGTAAGATGCAAGATGAGTGAGCCATATGTCTTTCTTTTAAAGTGAAAGAAGGTGACTATTGAAAGTGGAGGTGGAGAAAGAGTCTCTGCTAGAGCCTTTTCAGACACATCAGTGTTAGGCAGGAACGTGCATAGGACTTGGACATCAGGACATTGATTCCTTGAAAACTAGGTATGTCCACTGGTCCTTGAGAAGACTCCATCCCCTGGGGCATGTGCACCCACCTTTGAAGGCTGCATATGTATATGAAAGTGCTCTCTCCTGCAAATCTTCCTACCTCTCACTGTGTCCTTCTTTATCCTGGTCCTGTGCCTTGTACTTAAATGCTGTCATGCCCCAAGGCTTTCTCCACGGCAGGCATCTCTTCTTAGTACATAACTTCTTTGATAAGTGCATCCATACCCTGTATTGGTGTATACAGAGAAATTTTCATTCATATATTCCAGAAGTTACTGCCACTGTGCCTGGTATCACCACCTGCTCCTTCTTTTGTTTTTAATTCTCACCTTAGCCAGTGACATATAATTCTGTTAGATCAGAGACCTCATTCTGTGCAGGCTTTCCTGGAGGACCCACTCCTACCAGTCAATCTGTCCAACTCCTCCCTCAAGTACATGAACTTTTTTGGTAACACTCGCCCTACTGTCCCGTGCAGACTCTTCCACTTACATTTTCCATTACACTCTGTCCTATATGTGCACTCAGGACAGAGGCTTATTTGCTTGCTTGACCTTAAATGTTTTCACTTATTTGCATACAGATGTATTGAATTTATGATATGTGATTGATAATATGTTAGGTCCTGAGAGAAGAAAGGCAAAGAACACTCACCTAGAGAGGGTTATGATATAGTAAACAGAGACGCTCTGCAACTGAATGAATAGCCTTGTGCTGTGGACCTTGTGAAGATGCTTTAAAACTCCAGCTGTAGGCATGGGAGGATACAGGCTGGTGCCAGGTAACCACAAAGGATTCCTGACCTCGTTCAGGGTAGTGAGAAGGATAGTTCGTGTGTGTGTGTGTGTGTTTATAAGTCATTAGCTCTATGTTATCCCCTAACTTCTGGCAATAAGTAATATTTCTTAGAAATTGAGTTATTTGTAAATGACATCAGAAGTCTGTTGTTTCCCTGACAATTTATGTTCTTGATTGGTAAGCTTCCTTCCCACCACCTTTCAGCCTCTTTGTCTGTGTCTATCTCTCTGTCTCTGCCACTATCCCCCCTCCACACACATACTCACTTCTTTTCCCACCTGGGTCTGCATTCTTCATGGAGATTAAACAGGAGTCACCGTATTAAAACAAAGGAGGATGTTCCAAGCCATTATTTTTTCAGCACCATGGACAGAGGCATTCCCTGAAAAGTTTGGGTCTTGGTGTTCTTCAGTGCTGGATTTGAGCCCAATTTGGGGGTGACCCAAAGAAGAAAGAAAAAGGTGGGCTAGGTTCACTGGTGGAAAAGCAGGCTAGGTGAGACCCTGACAACTCCTGAGTGAGCTGGAACCTACACGTGGTGCCATGGCTGTCAATATCAGGCCCCATCACCTAAACTCCAATTGGTGTCTCCACGCTCTTAGCTCTGTGCTAAGGGCAGGCCTTCAGCAATGGAATTTGTCAGAGCAGGAAGAAAGACTGACTTTCTAATTAAGTTTTCCTAGTGCTAGGATTTAAATAGGCTTTTGTTTTCTCAGCAAACACTAATGAACAGAGAGGCAAGAGTGGCCACTAGCATGCTGGTTGGAAAATAAGGGGCATTTGTAGAGGGATTAGCAAAAGATAAGCCATACCCAGTTAATCAAGAGTAGGGAATAACCAGAGCTTAAGTGCAAAAGAATTTTAAATCCAGTGTAAGCTGGCTTTGTAGGATTGCTAATGGAATTTGTGCAGTGCCTGAGATGGAGGGACAGAAAAGAAATGGAGACACATCGAGATAATCTTTTTAACAGTTTTTTACCCTTCTGTACCATCTGAACACTAATCTGATGTTCACCAGTCTAATTGGTGTTGCACCAGACTAATTTGGGTAACATAATAATAAGTACTATGGCGCACGGTGTGTAAGGGTTAAAAGCACACATTTAGTGTCAGGCATGTTCTTGGCTTTCCACATAAACCTGGGCAAGTTATTTCATTTCCATAAAGCCCCAGCCCCAGATAGTCCTTGGGAATGGCAGTCTCAGGACTGGGCAATACATGGACATTCTGGCTGTCTGTGGTTGCCTGGAGCCCTAGGCAACCACAGGGCTCTGAAAGTGGGGATAGAATCTTCCCTATGGCTATGTTAGGAGAGTTATGTAGGTTAATGCACATAAATTAGTCAACTTGGTAGCTGACAGAGTAGTTATGAAATAAGTATTGGTTATTAATGAGCTGTGTCCCAGGGATTTTTAATTTTAATTTTCAGTTTAATTCTCACAGCTGTCCTACGAGGCAGACCTTGCTGAAAGTCCTACAAGCTAGTACCTGAAACATCTTGGGTTCAATTTAGGTAGCCTAACTCCGGAGCCTGTGTGCTCAACCAGTATACCTTGAATAACATTTACATTTTTCTTCTTTCCTCCGTCCCTCCTCTCTCTTCCTTCTCTCGGTGCCTCCTTTTCTATGACTTACCTCTCTGTATCTGTTTATTGATTTATCCACCGATCTTCATCATCATCACGATCTTTATCATCTCTATCATTCATCTGTCATCTCTTCCAATCATCTATCTTCCTATTGTCTATCTATTCACACATATTTGTGTACCTATAGTTCATCCAATAATACAGAGAATGAAACTGACAGAACTCAGCCCGGATAACAGACCCAAAATAAGATAGCTGTTTTTTCTAGTCTAGAATCATTTGACTCCAAAATCTGTACTGGAATTTTTTCTTTTCTTTTTTACTACATCAAGATTATGATTAAATGGAGTTGCAATTCTTTTACAGTACAGTTATTTTCAATGTCACTGCTAAAATACACACAGAAGTGTCAACTCTGTCCTTTAGCCATCTGGGTTCATAGCAATCAAGAAAGCAAATTTTAATGAGAGGTATTCAGGCTGATGTTTTGAAGCTGGAGGGTACAAGAATTAGGATGGCACACTTTATCACTCACACGCTGTTGAAGGGTGTGGTGGTTTCGTGTCTGGCTGTTCCATCCTTTCTCTAAGCACTGCCACAAGTATTACTACTGTTTCAAAAGCAACGAACTTGCCTTGAGAAAAGTGGCACCTTCAAAAAGTGTGACACGCCCTGCCCATTTATACAGAGACATTCTATGGAGCTGACACAATTTTCTGCAGTAACAGAAGAGAGCTGGCAGCACAGAAATGCAAGACAGCAGGTAATCCTCAAATCATAACTCTTCAGCTTTGGAATGCATGGAATTCATCGGGATAATTTTGCATCTGAGTAACTTTCCTAATTAGGCTTCCCGTAAACCAGCATGACCTCTTTCGCATCTCTCCCAGAATACACAAGTCCCCGGGCAGCAGCTCCCTGCATCCCCAGGTGAGCCCTTTTCCATCTTTGCGTCCAGGGCCCGGCTGCTGCCTCTCTCCCTAACATCCCGTGCTTCACCCTTCCCTGCTGGATCTCAGTAGATGACCTCCCTCCAACCCACCACAAAGTGCACACCTACAGGCGTGATTTCTTTCCAGCTCTCTCACGTTCATCTCCAGAAAAGATGTCGACACAAGCACATGTCACAGCTTTCCTGGAAACCCTCAGTTTTCATTATCCTGTCCTACTTTCAAAGGTAACCTGGGAAGTCCCTGGAAACGCCAGTATTGTTTAAATCCGATGTAAATCTCTTTAGATGGCTTATCTGGACCCCCACATGGCACAAAGTGCTCTCTGGGTTCAGATATTTGGTTGAAAAATATAGGCATTCACCCAAGGTGGCTGTTATTCTTTCTGCTTCAGAAGATGTGGTCCTCACTTTTTCCAAAATAAACCTTGTTCTTGTGTCCTGGCTTCAGTTTCCCTTCCAGAGTTAGTGCTGCTGTTTTGCCTCTATTTTCAAACTCCTCTGTTCTACTGGCTTGTACTATTACCTTCTGTACATCTTTTGGTGGCCTCCATACAAAAATAAAAACAAAGACAAAAAGAAGGCAAAAAACTTGTTTTGAACTCCACATTTTCTCAACCTGCTCTGAGTTTTCCCCCTCATCAATTGTTTGTCCTTATCTCTCACTCATTACCTACAGAGTCTTTTTTTTCTTTCTACTGAAAACATACGTTGCAAGGAGACAAATGACCTCCGTTAAAACATTTTTTTCACACTATGTTTTTGTTTCATCGCTCTCTGTTCTCTCCCACTAGACCCTCTGCTCTTTGAGGTCAAGAAGCCTTATTAATTCTGAGTTCTGGAATTCAACAGAGGACCTAGCATATTGTAACTTAAGTCACATCTGTAGAATGAGTAAGCTCTGTCCAATCCAGTGGCCCCCTTTCACCGTCACTCTACTATAAGGCGACCAGATTTTAACATTGGTAAAGCGGGACACCATTGACCTGGGGGGGGTGGGGTGGGGTTTCTTAATCAAAAATTTGGTCTGTCTGGAACCACAAAAATTTTCATAAAACGCAAAAATAGTATTGTAATATATATATATGTTTAATTTCAACATAAGTACAATTTACAAATATACTACACTAAAAAAAATTATGTATAGGGCGGCACCTGTGGCTCAAAGGAGTAGGGCGCCAGCCCCATTATGCTGAAGATGGCAGGTTCAACCAACCCTGGCCAAAAAAAAAAAGTTATGTATAGTATTATTTTATTCTTTGGCATATTTCTCATTTGAGTGATTTTTTTTTTAGTAGATTGCTGTTGTTGTTTAAAAGGTCATGAAATTTTTCACAAGAATTTGTTAAATTATATTTCACACATAAAATGGCTTTCAAAGTCTCAACACTTAATTGTGATTTTTCTGATGTCCACACGTTATTTAGAAAAATAGAAAAAACGTGAAGAAAAGTAGAACCCCAGTCTTCTCCTGGAAGGGGATGGATGAATGGGTCTCATTCATTCTTATATTCCTGATGTCTTACCCAAGGTTATGATAAAGTGAATGGGTGAATCACATAAGATATGTAAAAATCTTCTGCACTCTACTTTCATTCCAAAGCAGGTATTACCTAAATAGGTTTTTAATTCTCCAAAATCTCTGGTCTTTCCAGTATGTGGTAGTTTGAACCCTACCTTATTTATATCCATGGATCATAAAACACTTGCTGCTAATAAGTATGAGATACTCTCTTTGTATTTAACCTCATTTTTTTTTTTTTTTTGGAAGTAAGTAGCCTAAAGAAGTTTTAAATCTCATTTCAACCGAAAAACCTGATTGAAGGTCAAGTGTGCCTTATTTCTTTTTGCAACAAGAGGCAATAAATGTGCCCAAAGCTACCTGCAAGATGAGTGATTATTATGAAATTAAAAGCTAGACTTCTTGACCCCCCAAACTATGTATATGACAGGCTGATTATAAGATGTGCCTCCATTCTTTATACCGTGCTGTCTCCTTGCCCTTTGCAGTGAGATTTTTCAGTGACCCTGTCACCCTTGCCCTTAAATCACAGCTGCTTCATCACCTGCTTTGTCCTGCTGAATGGATGGATGTGTCTGAATGGCATTTCCTGTGTCAATGAACTCCAGCATCTCCATGGGAACAAAGTAAGACCAGAGCATGAAAGGAAAGATCACGTGAGGCAGAGATGAATCAGTCCAGGTGAGACCACCATGGGCCAGCCAAGACTGCCCAGCTGACCACAGACACATGAGCAGGTCCAGCCAGTCAGCCGAGTTCAGCCCAGTCCAGCCCAGCCCAGAGCACAGATATATGAGCTAAATAAATGCTTAACATTCTGGCACATTGGGTTTGGGATAATTAACATATCTAGACAAAGGAAAAAGATGAATCAAAATGGTCATGTTGTTGTGTCTAACCATCTTAATGACAAAATCATGACAACTGTCTGACTGAGCCAGCTGATTAGCTTGACTGATTTTTTAAAACAGCTTTGTTGAAATATAATCCAAGTATCATGCACTTAAAATGGTTTTATCATTCATCCACTTAAAATGGTTTTTTAGCATATTCTGAGTTGCACAACCATCACCACAATGAATTTTAGAACATTTTATAGCCTTCCCAAGGAAGCCTCCTACCCATTACAGTCACTCCCCAGGTCTTGTCACCCGCCCCTGGAGCCCCAGGGAACCGTGAGTCTACCCTCTGTCTCCACAGACTGACCTACATGGAAATAGCACATCAATGAAATCATATAATGATTCATATGACGTGGATTCTGTGACGTGGATTTGTTCTCTGTGAGTAGTTTATCTCATTTTATTGCTAAACACTATTTTATGATATAGATACAGCATGTTTTAATTTTCCATTCGTTGGTTGAGTCGTTTTCCCTTTCTGGCTGTTGTGACTACTGGCACTATGACCATTCGTGTACACGTTTTGGTGTGGATGTGTGTTTTCATTTCTCCTGTGTATAAGCTGAAGAGTGGAATTGGTCAGTCACATCACAACTCTTTTTGAACCTTCTGAAGAACTGTCAGGCTGTTTTTTTCACAGTGGCTGCACCATTTTTCATCCCCCCAGTAGTGAGGCGAGAAAGTAAACGCAGGACTAAAAGAATCTATCCTAGCCGCCCTGTGTAGGCCTCAGCCAAGCCGCAGGCGTTTCTGCTGTCTGTGTGTTTCTCCCCTGACATACTCGGGGCCTAGATTGTAACCTAGTAACTTCCTTGGGTTTCTATTGCCTTTGGGGCAGGTGGTCCGACCGGTCTCAAGGACATGGGCGAATCTGACCTTCCCCCTTGAGCCCGGGACCTTGAGGATAATGTCATGTCTCTCTGTCTTATGACCCTCACGTGCACTCCCACCCTGAAAGGTGGATAAAAGAGAGGCAAGAGATTGAGTCGGGGGGCTCGGTTTTGGGAAACACGCTGGTGTTCTGAGTACCCCCGGCCGAATAAACCCGCTTCCTCTAATCAGCTGGTGCCTGGAGTCTTCTGTCTGCGTCGGTTTCCTGCTACAGTAGTATACGGGGTTCTGATTTCTCCACATCCTCACCAACACTTGTTATCATCTGTATTCTTGATCCTAGCCATCCTAATGCATCTTACTGTTGTTTTAATTCTCCATTTCCTGATTGTTAATGATATTGAGATCATTTTACGTATTTGTAAACGTAGCCATTTGTATATCTTCTTTAGAGGTAAACAGATTGTCTGTTCAGATCTGTTGCTTGCTTTTCATTGGGTTCTTTGTGTTTTTATTACAGAATTCTATCTCGATTGATATTTACCGTGTGAAAAGCTCACATTTCAACTGAAACGTGCTTGTCCAATGTTTTCGGCTACACTTGATGTTGGCTCCCGTCACAACTGACCATCCTTGGTCCAGCATCACCTCCTGCTATTTCTATTCCTCACTGTTCTGTTATGATAGTCCCTTTCAATAGCTAAACAAATATATGCTCACAGGAGAAAAACAAACACAATTAAATTCAAGTGGGAGGAGAGAGGAAAGAAAGGGAAGGGGGAAGAGGAAGGGGATTGGTGAGTTCTTACTTAATGTGCACAGTGAAAGGGTGTACAGCACAACCCACGGGGTGAAGGGCTCAACTACAACTTAAACTTTGCCTAACAAATGCAAACAATGTAACCCAATCATTTGTCCCCTCAGATTAATCTGAAATTTAAAAAAATAGCGCCTTCCACTCATTGTGCACTGTGACACTCCAGGCACCAGGCTGACTGCTTTCCAGACATTCTGGAAAGTATTTGAGACTTGTCATTGCCTTTCGGGACAAGTATTCTAATTTCCGTTCTTCAGATGAGGAAAACAAGCCTCTGTCGGGTAAAGTAATTTGGCCAAGGTCATAGAGCTACTAACCATGAACCCAGAGCAGGAACTATCAGCGGCTGTCTGAGTTTCCCTCTCGAGTTTCAGTTTATGCCTCTTCTGGCTATTGGAGGAAACGTCCCCGGGAGCCTCTCCAGCAGTGACTTCTGGTAGATTTGCTACTGAGATTTCACAGAGAACCAGGTTTTGGAGGAAAGTGTGAAGGTTGAAGAGATGTCTGGGCTAGAGGAAAGCATTTATTCAAATAACTGGCAGGTTGCAGCCACAGAAATGTAGTCAACATTCCTCCCTAACAGAATCAATACTTTTAAATCAGAGCCCTGTGTCTTTCAAACCCAACCCATCTTTCCCAACTCCAACATAACACACAATTCAGATGAAACTCAGTACTCTTCAAGGCATGGGGTACGGAAGTATGTGGAAATATGTACAGAGGCCTTTTGAAAAAAAAATGGCCTCAAATTTAATTTGTCCCCCACCGGGAGATAAATATCGTTCTTTTGTTGAAGATGAGTGCTAACCGAGTTAGTTTGTCTGCCCATCCCCCTTCTCTGTGCTCAGAAAATTTGTTGTGTACCTTGCTAGCTCCTGGAACACAGGGTTAACGTCACAGCCTAATTGACTTTTTTTCTTTTTAACATTTTTATCTTTTTAATTAAATTATTTTTACCTAATTTTTAATTGAAATTGTAACTATATACATTCATGGGGTATAAGGTGATGACTTGATATACAATGTGGAATGTTTAAATCAAATTTATCAACATCATCATCACCTCACTTATTTTTTTGTGGTAAGACATTTATCATTTACTCTTAGTTATTTTGAAATACACCCTGGCATTGTGCATATCAGGCAAGATCCAGTACCAGTACCCAGAACAGAAATTCTTTTACCACAAAGACATTTGCCCCAGAAGGTTTATTGCAGCCAAATTCATAATTGCTAAGTTGTGGGAGCGGCCCAAATGCCCATCAACCTATGACTGGATTAACAAATTGTGGTATGTATATATACCATGGAGTACTATTCAGTCTTAAAAAAGATGAAGACTTAACATCTTATATGTTTACCTGGATGGAGTTGGAACACTTTCTTCTTAGTAAAGTGTCTCAAGAATGAGAAAGAAAGTATCCAATGTACTCAATACTATTATGAAACCATTATATAAACACACACTCATGCAAATGATAAAACAGAAATATAGTCTAGCAAGGGGGGAGGGGAGAGGAGGGAGGGGGAGGGGAGAAGAAGGCGGGCATTTGATGGGATCTCAGTTAATTGACTTTTTATGGGAAACTGATGTTTCTTTTCTGGTATGCTGCAGTGTGGAGAACGTGACAAGATAGATATTCTTTTCAGCCACTCAGTGTATTCAGCAGTGCAAATGTTTAACCCCTGTAGAGATGTTTAACACCTGACCCCCTGTTGGTTGTATCTTTTGGCTACAGTTATTGCCATGGAAATTGTTTGGCAACTATAAGGGGAAAAAAAAAGGACTTTGATTCACATGACTGATTTCACAATCTTATGCTTTGATCCTTTTTATACTTTAATTATTGAGTTCATTGGGCATTGTGTTTTTGCAGTATGTATGTTCTGACCAGCAAAACCTCTCAAGTGAGGTTTTCAGATCCATCCCACAATGCTCTGTGCTTTGCAGCCTGGTCTGAACCTCTGGGAAAATTGTGCCATAGTAGGAATTATCGTTTATTGACTCTCTCTCTCCTATAATTAATTTGTTTATACCACAGTTCATTTTTTCCTGTGGATTCAAAAAGGAATCAGGTATTAGCTGGTAAAAACTTAAGGTTTAGCTTTACAGTAGAGTTTGTTTAAAATAAGTATCTACAGTGAACTTTCAGGCGGCATAAGAAGTCAAGGAGAAGGTGCTGTAGTGTTTTGATTAATTAAAAAAACGGTTGAGGACTGGGCTCTGCCATCTATGGGGATTGAAAGTCATTCTAGTGAATCAAATTTACGATGTAAATACAGTGTATATAAAATAAAAAGCGATCATGGTTCCAGGTTATGGCAGGGTAAAGTTCCAAGGTTGCGTGAGTCCAACTGGGTGGAGCAATATGGGGAAGGTGAGTGCCTAGGGGTCTTGAGTATTTACCAAGTCAACCCCAGGCTTCCAGGTGTCAGGAAAAGGAAGATATTTGTCTTATCTTGTCCCAGTAAAGTAACTGAAGACCAAAGTCTTTCTCATTCTCAGAGCAGAACAGGAGACAGAAGAGAGAGAATTGGAAAGAACTGAAGCCCAACCCGATCATTTCCCTATTGTATCACCTTTTGTTCTTTCAACTGTCTTCTGAAAAATAACAAATTCATAGAGTGATGCTACGTTATAGGCGCGAGGTTCCACAGCTAGTAGTCGTCAGGGCTGGGTTCAAATCCAGACAATCTAGTAACTGAAATAAGATATTGAGTTTAGAGGAAATTATTATTATTATTAGCTTAAATTTCAGATTAATGTGAGGGACTGGATGATTAGGTCACATGGTTTGTGTTTGTTAGGTAGAGTCCAAGTTGTAGTTATGTCCCTCACCCGGGAGGTGTGCCATGTACCCTTACACTGTGCCTGTTAGTTGAGAGGACGCCAACCCCCCTGCCTCCTTCCTTCCCACGTCCCCTCTCCCCACTTGAGTTTAATTGTTTATTTCTCTCATGTGGGTGTATTTGTCTACTGGCTTCGTATTATTATTGAGTACATTGGATACTTGCTTTTCCATTCTTGGGATACTTCACTAAGAATGTTCTTCGACTTCATCTGGGTTAAAAGATGTAAAGTCTCCATCTTTCTATGGCTGAACAGTATTCCATGGTATACATATACCACAGTTTATTAATCTATTCATGTGACTTGAGCTGCGATAAACATTTGAGTCCTTAGCGTAAAATGATTTTTTTTCTTCTAGGTAGATACCTAGTAATGGGATTGGGGGATCAAGTGGAAGGTCTACTTTTAGTTCCTTAAGATTTTCCATAATGTTTTTCAAAGAGGCTGTATTAGTTTGCAAACCTACCAGCATTGCAAAAGTGTTCCCTTTTCTTCACATCCTGGCCATGATCTGCAACTTTGTGATGTGGGCTATTCTCACTGGGGTTAGGTGATACCCCAAGGTGGTTTTAATTTGCATTCAGAGAAAGTTAATTAGAATTTACACCTGAGTAACATATTCATTATTATAAATAAATGTAGCCAAATGCACATCTAGCCTTCCAGATGATATCATGGAGACATCTAATGTCACATAGGAATACTTAGGGCTTGACAGTAACTCCCGGAGCATCTAACTCAATTATTTCAATTCATAGATTTATAAAACAACTGGGCAGGCAGAGACGTGCAGTGATCCACAACCCTCCGCCCCCTGACCGGTGATAAGACACAGAGGGGAAAGTTTCTTTTCTCTCAATACAGTGGAACTTTCTCTTCTCACAACGCAACCCATGGGACCAACACGTGAAATCATTTCAGCGTAAGTTTGAAGCTTAAATTATTTTAGAACATATATACTACAAATATCCTTGGATATAAAACTGGTGTCACTGATTTGGGGGAATATCAAGGAAATGAGAAATGCCTCTTCGTGGGCTATAAGGAAGAAACACGAGTTATATTTTGTCTGAAACAGCTGAGCGGCTTCACATCCAAACCTATAATTTATTATTCATCAACTTTCTGTGCATCCACTTATTCATTCATCCATCCATCCACCCACAGAGTCTTTCATCCATCCATTCATCTGTTCATCCATCCATCATCTATCCATCCACCTGTCCATTTATCCATCAGACATTCATCTGAATTCCTGCCTTTCCCTCACCCTTAACATCTAACCAGTGCCCAAGTATGCCCGTATTTTAGTTTTCATCTCTTAAATATCTTTCTCATCTACTGTCTAACTTCCATCACCACTGCCTTCACTGACAGCCCCAGCCTGGCCCCAGGTCAGGGCAGCATCCCCTGCCTCTGATCAGTCATCACTTCCCTGCCTCCTTTCTGGCTATCCTGCATGATCCATAGTTTCCAGGTAATGCTAATTTTCTCTTTTTAGCACACCAAGTTCCACCCAATGTCTTCCATCTTTTTAAATTTTCTATCACTGTCTCAGCCTCCCGCTCCCATTCAGGACACATTTGGTACACATGTGCTCTCAGTAAGAATTTGCTGAATGGGTGAATGGACAGCCACACCCGTCCTCACTCTCCAGACTGTGTCATTTTCTTCAAGCTCTAATAAAAATAATGGAAGTTATAGCAAAGGGCAGCTCCCTAATACTGAGTGTTTATGTCAGGCGAGGAACTATGTGGACCATTTCATTGAATCTTCCCAATACCCATAAAGCATGTTACACTATTTCTGCCTTTTTGCAGATGAGTGAAGTGAGGGGAGTAGTTAACTAGCCGAGAAGGGTGAAGCAGGAATTGTCTCTCAGGCTTTCGGCTTCAGAGCCACCAGGGTTCTCAATCCTCACACTCACTAGTTTTGTCCCTTCAAATGTGCTCTTCTCAGGGCCTGAATTACCAACTCCCTTTTTATGACTCTGGTCTGACAAACTCTCACCTGTTAAATGTCAGGTCAAATCTTACCTCCTGTGACTCATCCGTGTCTTCTGTTTCAGTCTGTACCAGGGTCCCCTTTTCCATTTTCCAAACACCAACCATCTGTAGTCAGTCACCCCCCCCGTGTACTGGTCATTTACTCCAGTTTCCTCATTCTGCAGGAGCAGGGAGGGGCATAGCCCAGGAACACAGACCAAGCGAGAAACAGACTAAGACTAAAATCCAAGTCTCCTAGAGTCCAGTTCATGTCACCCTCTCCGTGTCATTACTGGTTTTCATAACAGTTGGTAAAATTCTTCTCTCATGTGGTAGCTGTGCAACTTTGGGCAAAATACATAAGCTCTCTGAACCACACTTTCCTCCCTAATAATATCGTTTATGCAAAGGTTTGTTGTGAGAATGAACTGAGAGCACGTGTGGAAGAGTTGAGCGCAGGTGTTGGCACAAATAGGCGTCTGCTACAGCACACACTCCAGGGGCACCATTTCCATTATCTTCCTCGAAGATTGTTCTGTTCAAGAAATAGTACCATTCCTGGGCGTGGTGGCTCATGCCTGTAATCCCAGCGCTCTGGGAGGCCAAGTCGGGAGGATGCCTTGAGCTCAAGAGTTCCAGACCAGCCTGAACAAGAGTGAGACCCTGTCTCTATTAAAAGTAGAAAAACTAGCTGGACGGGGTGGCACATGCCTGTAGTCCCAGCTACTCAGGAGACTGAGGCAGGAGCATCACTTGAGCCCAGGGATTTGAAGTTGCTGTGAGCTAGGCTGATGCCTTGGCACTCTAGCCTGGGCAACAGAGTGAGATTCTGTCTCATAAATAAACAAATAAATAAGCAAATTATACTGTTACCATTGTTTTTATTTTCTAAGAGATGCTTCTGACCCTCTTTTACCTCCTTGCCCACAATTTTCTCCCCCTGTGGCTTTGCACTCCCAGGTGGAGGCTAGAAGCCTCATCAGCTGGGAAAGCTATTTGACCAGCAATCTGGGGAGAACACCAATCAAACCAGCGTTTCTCCCCTTGGGTTACTCAGCCCAAACTGATGCGGATAATCTAAGCTGTGCCTATTCCCTGTGTAGCGACTGCCTGAAAAAGTAAGTGGAAATTCAGCAACCCCGAACTAATGAAAAAAATACAGTGTCAGATGACTTTCAAATTTAAAGGGCAAAATGCTACTTTGAAGAAAGGTCTCTGTAGGAGGTTGTTCTTTCATTCAGAGCAGCACGCTGATCCAATCATCTGGAACGCTGGCGGAGGGTAGAGAAGTGCTGGGGGTTAGGATGAAAGTCTTTAGATTTGGGGGATTATTAAGCCGTATTTGTGCTTTAGGATTAGGTGATGTTATGAACCTGTATCCAAATGAGTACTGGAATTGGAGTGGAGAGCTCGATGATCAGCTGTTATAACTGGAAGGGCTAGACATGGGCTCCGTCTGGATGCGCTGCTCCCTGCCGTGCCATGTTCCAAGATTGCTTTGCTCTTTAAGGCTCAGGATCCTTATCTATAACATAGGAACATTGACAATACTTATATCTGGGGCAGCGCCTGTGGCTCAAAGGAGTAGGATGCCGGCCCCATATGCCGGAGGTGGTGGGTTCAAACCCAGCCCCAACCAAAAACTGCAAACAAACAAATAAACAAAAAACTTACCTTAGAGGATCGTTCCCTTCTTAATAGGTAAGTACGTATCAAGCATCTATTTTCTTATTCTGTTTTGTTTGTTTGTTTGTTTGTTTAGACAGTCTCACTATGTTGCCCTAGGTAGAGTGCCCTGGCATCACAGCTCACAACAACCTCAAACTCTTGACTACAGGCACCTGCCACAAAGCCCAGCTATTTTCCTGTTGCAATTGTCATGCTTGCTTAGCTGGCCCTGGCTGGGCTTGAACCTCCAGGCTCAGTGCATGTGGCTGGCACCGTAACCACTGTGGTACAGGCACCGAGCCTATTTTCTTATTCCTAAACAGAACTAGGATGTATGCTCTGCTTGTTTGAAGGCTTTCTCTCTCCCATAGATGACATGCAGAATCTTTGTGATTTTCATATTCCTCTGATCCAGGGAACCAGAACAAGGGTGAAACGAAGGAGTCCACGCATCCAAATGCTGAGCTGAGGGTCACGAGATATCAAAAGCTTTTAAGGAGGTCATAGAAGGATGTCTCCCAGACACACTCACCTGAATTAGGAATGAAGGTCTCAGTGGCAGGCTGATTTCTTCTTCCCTCTCTTCATATAGTGTTTCCTAAGTCAAGGGAACGTTTGTGGAGTCGACTAGAAAACATTTTTAAAAGCTGTGAAATAATCTTATACTTAGAGGAGGGTTGTCAAGATAGTACAGAGAGCTCTCCTTACACCCTTTGCCCAGTGTCCACCAAAACAAATCTCTTACTTGACCATGGGACATTGATCAGAACTTAAACATTAACACTGGTGCAATACTGGTAACTCAGCTCCAGATGACACTGGCAGTAAAGCCTTGCCCGAGGCAGGAGTGAGTGACGGTGGGGTGTGGGGCTGGCAATGAGGATGAGGAAATGAATGGGTTGGGGTGCAGGGTTGGACGGGAAGCAAGGAGGGGGTGGGAGAAAGGGACAAGATGCTTCCGAAACACCTGGCCTGAGCTGTAGGATGAAGGCCAGGGACACCAAATGAGATGCGGAGGGCTGCTCAGGAGACCCCAGGGCAGGAGAGCTGGAGGGGGAGAAGCACAGGTTCGGCTTAGAACATGCAGGTAACTGTGAGATGCCTTGTATTTTGTAAGCGGTTCTATTCTATCTAAACGAAATTTATCACTATGACCATTGGAAGGGAGGCTCAATTAGAGGTGTATGTGAATGGAATGCTCTGTGGCAACTCTCACTTTTACCCTTTTAACTAGAAGGAAGCAGTAGTTTTCAATATTATTGAAAAGTCAGATCCTAGATTGGATTCTTGTTAATTGGATTAACAATTAATGCGATGGTTCTTGACAATGGACAAGATGCTTTAACATGGCAAGTATTTGAGGACAGAAACTTTCTGGATTGCACCCTGAAAGGGGAATCAAACAATGACACACAGATCATAGTCCAGGAGACGAGCACCCAGCCAGACTGTGCGTGGGGCTCCGTTCCTTATTTGCCAGACATCTTTCAGCTCGGTTTCCTCATCTGTAAAGTGGAGACCACAGGACGTCTCTCAATTACATGATGTGATACTTGATGAAGTGCCTGGTGTTTGGCCTATAAATGTTGGTCCTTTTTTCCTCTAGAAGATTTCCTTGGTTAACAAACTGCCATCTCTTGCATTTTTGAAACACTTTATAATTTTTTAAGTGCTTTCATGCATGGTTTAATTTCCTCAGAAATCAGGATGAAATGGAAGTATTTTGATTCTCTTCAAAGTAAGAAAACTTTGGAACATAGTTAATTAAATGATCTGAATTGGCTTAATTTAGTACAGAATTATGGGCTCTCAGCATGAGTTGATACCCTTGACCGTCACATTAACCTGCTCAGCCTCAGACTCTAATGATCCCAGCACTTCACTACCCAGGCATCTTAATGTCCTCCCTGACCTTTTCAGTGAACTCTCTCTGTTTATTTCACCATCAATTAGTGGCTTCTCATCCACTCTGGGCAGAACTCAGTGCTGGGAGTGTCACATGCTCTGCACTCAGCCTTTATTACAGGGCAGCTAGTCTGGCCCTGCCATCCCTGCACCAGGGCCCTGGTGCCCCTTTGACCTTCTGTTGGGTCTTCTCGGTCCTGCCACCATTTTCTGCCCTTCCTCCTGGACAACCAAAGGCCAAAGCTGTGCAGGTTGGTCTTGCTGCATAAACACACCTGGCCTTATTGCCAGCCTTAGTCGATGTTTGCTAAGCTCTTGTCTCTGGAGCTCACATTTGCACTCCCTCCCCCAACTCTCCAGAAGGTGACCTTCTTCTTAATTTGACTAAGGAAATGGAGGTCATTTTATCAGAGTTTCTCAACCATCTGTCTCCCTGTCATCCATTCATTAGTTTATCCTTTCACTCATTCCTCAGTCACTCAGTTATTTACTAACTTGCCTCTCTTTCCAGTCTACCTTCCCCCTCTTGCTTTTCCTCCCATAGAGGTAAGCTGAGTCTTTAGAGCTGCACTTACTGAAAGTGACAAGCAGGTGTCTTGTGTCTGGTATTTTCTGTGTCGGGCACTCAGCAACAAATCCCCAAAGGTGGAGGATCATTCCTCTTGTTATTATACCCACCTGCCCCACCTACTACCATCATTATCTAGAGTTGATGGAGCTCTAACAGTGGGGTCTCAGAAGTCATCTTGTGCACTCCATCCCATCCTAGAATTCCTAGGCCCAGAAGGGTGAGCTGGTTCCTGATGGCAGCAGTGTGACACAGGGACAGGTATGTGGGCTATTGTACCTTGCTCTGGCAACTCCTAGCTGTGTGTCCTTGGGCAAGGGATATCCTCTTTCTGAAACTGTTTTCTCGTTACAAAATAAGATCATAGTTCCTATCTTGCAGAGTTAGTGCAAAGATTCTAAAGAATGCACTTAAAGAGTATAGCTCATTGCCTTACAAAGAGTAGACGGTGGGTATCATTAGCTGAGGTGCAAACCCAGAAAGCCAACTTCTTAGTCCTGCATGTTTCTGTTACCCTGAGCTGATGGATACTCACTCACTACGAGGCTCAGCTCTAAGGCCTTCTTTCCTGCAAAGCCTTCCAGTATCTCTCCCTCTGAGTTAATCTCACTTTTTTTGTGGCTCATGCTGTTTTACTTTTTCCTTCTTTTTTCAGCATTATTTCCTCCTGCCTTGTATTTTATATCCGTGTATCCCTCTGTCTCTTTTCCTAAGCTGCATTGCTTGAGGGCACAGCAGTGTCAGATTTCTGTGTCTCTTTACGGCATTGATCCTCAAACTCCGAAGAGGATTAAAGATCCTTTACCATATACGGACATTTCAAGTGTAACATGGAATAGGTTATTACTTTCATCCTTCTTAAAGATCCTCTTTAGAGTTTGGGGGGAGTTTGTTGAAATGCAAATTACTTAATCCTACCTCTAAAGTTTCCAGCTCAGTAGAACTGGTCCATGAATGTGGATTTTGTTGTTGTTGCAGGTTTTGGCCAGGGCCAGGTTTCAGCCTGCCACCTCTGGTATATGGGGCCAGTGCTCTACTCCTTGAGCCACAGGTGCTGCCCACATGAATACAGATTTTTAACAAATAAAATCTGGGTGATTCTAATGTAGGAGGATTATAGCACTCTGGGAATTACAGCTTATCTACTTATTTCATCACATATTAGGTGCTTCAGAAATTTTCATTATTTGTGTTATAATGAGGTGTATGTGTGTTGTGTCATTCACTTATTGCTACATAATAAACCATCCTGGAGACTCAGTTGAAGGGTTTTAAGCATGGAATGGCATAATCTAATTGAAAGATCACACTGGCTGATTTGTGAAGAGTAGGTCATGAGACGAGAGGAGAGAGAGGAATCAGCTGGTGAGAGAGGCTAGAGCCTGCACAGAGGCAGTGGCAGGACAGATGGCTTACAACACCATGATTTAGTATTTCTCCTGATTCTGTGCATTGTTAGTCTGGGTGGTTTTGCTGGGCTCACTCCAGAGGGCTATGCTCAGCTGGAGGATTCACTAGAGAGCTGCTCTCTCCCTGCAGTCTTCCCTCCTCAAAGAGACCAGACCCAGCTTCCTTACGTGGAGTCAGCATCATTCCCACCAGCATTTGTCCTGTCTCTGCCTGTGTTACTCTGCTGACAACTCATTGGCCAGAGCAAGTCACATGGTCAAGGCAGCCCGGAAGGGGGCCGGGAATGGGTGTGGCTGCTGGGAGTCCTGAGTCATTGGTGGAGTTGCCAGATACAATCCAGGAAAACCAGTTAAATTTGAATCCCAAATATGTGAAAATATATATATTTTTAGTATACGTATTCTCTGTGCAATATTTAGGATACACTTATCCTATTATCCTTTGTTAATTTTTATAGTGCGGGTATGTGCCATGCAGTACTTGCAAGTTGACTTATAAAAAAAAATTCTTTTTTTATCTGAAATTCAAACTTAATAAGCCATCTTGCATTTTCATGTACTAAATCTGGCACCCCTCTATTGGGGGTCATCAATATAATAATCTCTCCCTTGTACTATTGTCTTCTTTAACCTTTGTGATGAAATGGCTGCTTTGGGCTTTTCTGCCTCAATCTGTTCCAAAACACATGGGTGTCTGCGTCTTTGCTGCCCCCGGGTACTGAGAAGCACCACGTTTGGAGTTCTTGTACTTGTTTTCTTGTCTTTTTTGAGGTGCCATTTCCACTTTTCCTCTCACGTGTCGTGTCCCACATCTGGAACCCTGGCTCCTCTGCATCCGGTTTGCTCCCACCATCATCGTCTTCCTCTCTGGTTCTCTTGAAGCTGTTGTCCTCGTCTAGGGCCTTACTTCCTTCTGCCATCCTCTCTTCATCTTTTCTGCATCAGGGACCCCTGTGAAAGTCTGGTGAAGCCTATGAATCCCTTTGCAGAAAAATCCTTTTAAAGGAATAAAATAAAACACAAAGGAGTACCAGAGAATTATATTGAAATTCAGTTATCAAAACATCTATAAAATGGGACAAACCAAATTTATGATATAGTAACGTGCAAGGTCTGGCAATTGAGTTCTCAAACTCATCCTAGAAAAAGTTCTGTATGCCTCAATGCTGAGTATCAGTATGGTTACCACTGAAGTACTCCCCTTGGGAAGCTATGCACCAACGCCAGTGCCTAGTTCACACTGCAAAGCAATTTTTCTAGGATGACTGTGAATGTAATTGTCAGACCTCGTATGATGACCAGTCTTATGGTCATTCCAGAAAGAGTTCCAAAATTGCTTTGAAGGGTGGACTAGGCACTGGTATCAGTGCACAGCCTCCCAAGAGGGAGTAATTTGAAGGTGACTGACCATATGATATATTAAACAATGAGGTATGTAGCACTTTTTCTAGGATGAGTTTGTGAACTTAATTGTCTTGCTTGGTATGTGCTTCTTTATTAATGCATTAAATGAGAGGATCTTCCGGGAGAGTTAGTAAGGGGACCACACCTATGGAGCATATTGCAAGTACACGTTGGATCTATCAGGCGTAGAACACAAATGTCTTAATTTTATAATTGGGTGAATGAGGTGAAAACTGTGTTGATTAGTAGGATGTAAGCGCTCCAATTTGTACAAATAATCAACACATTGAATCCCATAATGGCATAAATGTATTTATGATCTATGTACAAGTGACTTAATAAAAAAATAAATAAGAGGATCTTTCTAAATGAAGGTCTTCTTTGAAGAGATAGATGAATATAAACAATATTTACAGATATCTACAACTGTGATGGGATGTAAAGATATTTGTGATTTGGTGACAGAGTCAAAGCCATTGAAGAAAATACTAAATGACAGAGTTAAGGCCAGAAAAAAGAAGGAATGAAGATGAATTTTTTTTTTTTTTTGCTATCTAACTTCATAGACCCCTGAGTTCTATCCCCAGCTCTGGGTTAAGAGCCCTGCATCTAGAATAATCTGAATCAAACTTCTCTTTTCTCTGGTGCTCTTTGCCTTCTACAGCAGAAGCATCTCATTTCACTTTAAATTACAACTGATTAGCTACAGTTGAAAGCATTGCAAAACAATTATAAGTTTCACACTAAGACTTTTTAAAAAATTACTGGAAACTTTGAAGTCATCATCCAAAGGATGAAATTGGGTCTCCAGTGATATTTCCAGGCCAGTTGGTCTCTACCTGTTCTTGGGACTGGGGCTTTCCAGATTAAGCTCTCAAAATTAATGCAAGCCATGAGCTGTGATTGTAGTTTATCATTACTGTTTGAACCACATTGTTCTTCTGCCTGATATGGTTATTGATTATCATTGAGTTATTTACCTAACATCATTTCCTCTGCAAGTTCTTCCCTTTCTCCGTGCAGATGACCGCATTGGTAGAATGTACTTCCAGAAGGGGTGATGGATTGGTCTGTTCTATCCTTGTCTATTCAAGTGCTGAACTTCTCCTGGCTTCCCCTGTTTTTATTTGTACCTCACTAGCTTTCTTATAGTCCTCTGCTGAGTTAGTTATTATCTTCTGCTTGGTTTCAAAACCATGGGCTCAATTCAGGCTTCCTTCCTCGCTTAGACTCTTCCTGAGTGATGCAGTCCAAGCCTTTGTAACACTACTCATTTGGTGACAATACAGAGACTATATCTCTGGTCTTGACCTTCCTTTGTTCTGGATTCCTTTATCAGTTTCTTGATATGGCAGTGACAGATATTCCCCTGGCAGGCCCATTCTCAGACTTGTCCCTTGAGGCAAGGCATGGAGTACATTCCTCTAGCCTTCCCAATGACTTTGTAAGTGCCAGGGGGTAGATGGTTTGCAAAAGTGGCCATAATCCCAATTCCTTGTTTCTCTTTATAGTCATGCCTCCTTGCAAGGAGGCTTTGCAGCTCATTCTGCTAAGAGGTAGAATCTATTTTCCCAGTCCTAGAACCCAGCTGGGCTGGCTTTGTATCTGCCTTTAACCAACAGAATGAGCTGTGTGTAAAGTGGCATTGTGCCCACTCCAAACCTGTACCTTGAGAGGCCTTGGATGTATTTTCTCTTTTGCCGCTCTCCCAGAAGTCAGCCCCAGCTTGCCTGCTAAATGGGTGGTGCTCCTCCTCATTCTCATCAAACAGCCAGTCAGTGCTCTGAAGCAGAGCTGCTTAGCTAATTCACAACTGAGCCTAGACAAGAGCGAGCCCAGCCCAGACCATAAGAATCACCCATCTAAGCCCTACTCACATCAACAGCCCTCAGAGCTGTGAGCTAATTTAATAGCTTATTATAAGCCACAAAGTTCTGGGATGGTTTGTAATGTGGTAAGAGAGGACACCTAATTCTTGGAATTAAATCTATTACTGCTTAAAATAGCTCTAGAGTGGTTTCTGTTGCCTACAATTGGGTCTGACCCGAGATGCACTTAAATTCAACGTTTCCCAAACTGAGCTCATCCATATTCCCCAGCTGAACTCTGCTTCCCTTCTGGTGTGTTTCTGACTCGTTTGCAACCCTTTTTTCTCCTTTCCCATTGTATCTGATCCACCCCCAAGACTGTCATTTTTATTTCTCAAATGCAGGGTGTCCGTAAAGTTGGTGTGCAATTTGAGCCGGCACACTATTTCAGATTGCACACGAACTTTACGGACACCCTGTGTATATTGCTTCTGTCCACGGCCGGCCTTGTTCTCATCACTTTCATTTCTTGGTGGGATGACAGTAGCCTCGGCACTGGTTTTCCTGCCTGCCTTCTTGTCTCTTCCCATCTCTTCTCTGTAAAGCAGCTGGGTGGGTATTTTAAAAATGCAGATCTGATTGTGGTGCACAACCCCCTTCCCAATGTGCTTCACTAGCGTCACAACACATCACTCTTACCCTGTCTTTGCAAGATAGACACTCTCTCTCCTCCTATTTCTAGAACCTTCTTTTTACCTTTCTATCTCAAGGCCTTTTCACATACTGTTTCTTATGCCTGCAACACTCAGTCTCCCTTCTTACCTGGTTACTTCCTTCCCAAACTTCAGGGCCCAGGATGAAAGTCTCTTGGTCCACCAGTCCTAGAGTTCACCCCCCACACAGAACACACATATAAACAAACACAAGATCAAATCCTTCCATGGTATCTTTCAACAGAATTTGGCACGCACACACACACACACAGAGCTTGGCACAATTATAAGTATATAATGGCTTTTGCCATTATTTCTACACTTCTTTTTCCTCTTCCAGTTTCCTCGAGGGCAGTGACCTTTGTTACTATTTACTCTTTTTTTTTTTTTAAATTAAATGGTAACTATGTACATTAATGCACTTCTGGGGTTTATCTTACAAGGGTAGAAGTGAATCTTTCTAAGAGCAGAATGTAAACGTTACTATTTACTCTTAATAGTTAACAAGGTTCAATTTGTATAGGAGCCACTCAGGAAATTGGTTAAAAGAAAGAATGAAGTGCAAGTTTGTTCCTCAGGGCTGGTGTAGTGGCTCACACCTGCTATTCTAAGAACCTGGGAGGCCGAGGTAGGAGGACCACTTGAACTTAGGAGTTTGAGACCAGCCTAAGCAAGAGCAAGACCCATTGCTACTAAAAATAGAAAAATTAACCAGTCATGGTGGGGCACACCTGTAGTCCCAGCTGCTTGGGCAGCTAAGGCGGGAGGATCAGTCGAGCCCATGACTTTGAGGTTGCTGTGAGTTAGGCTAATGCCACTGTACTCCAGCCTGGGCAACAGAGAGAGACTTTATCAAAAAAAGAAATACTTCTGCTGTTTAATGGACACGTGGATGCATGGAACTGTCACCTGTGTTCTTTCTAACATGCAGATTTTTGTGCATTGTCTCTCTGTATTTTGATTCTGTAGGCCTGAGCTCATATCAGGGGATGTGCACTTTTACCAGAATTTCCAGGGAAATCTTCAGGGACCAAACTTGGGGAAAAGGTCTAGACACAGTGTTTGAAGATATGGAAACAGTGCAGGATTTCCTTGTTCTTTAGCAAGTGAGCATGATGCACCTGCCATGCCTCTGGGTGTGTGGAAAATGTGCAAGTCCTGGACCCAAACTTGAAGTATCTTATTTTTATTGGGACGTCAAGCTTTTCTAAATGAAGTATTTAGGTGATGGCATATTACAGACTTTCAGAGGTTTCTTTTGTGGGGGTGGGAGAAAGCAAAGCTCTTCTTAAAAGGTTAATTTCTCACTTGAGGCTTGGGAAGAAATTTGGTCTACCAGAAAGAACACTAGCTTTGGCATCGCCATGGTTTTACATTCTGTCTCTTCCTGCATTAACTGAGCAAGTTATCTTCAGTGTTTTGAGCCTCAGTATCGCCATTCATAAAATGGACACGATGAAAAGAAAATAATTCCCATCTTACAATGTAATATGAGCATCATTCATAAAAATATAATAGACAGTAGACTTAGCTCCAGGACTGGTTTATGGTGAGTGCTCAGATGGGGAATTGTATTAGTATTACTGAACAGTGAAGCAACATCACTGCTGGTCTGCCTAGTGCAACTCTAGGTTTCAATAAAAGAAGAGCTCAGACGACTGAGGAAAGGTGAGTTGGGTCTGAATACTCTCTCTGGCATTAAGTGGCTGTATGATTTTTAACACTTACTTTGCTTTCTGAATCTGTTTGTTTATCTTTAGAGAAGGGGAAACCATCTACCACCTATTCTTATAAGTTAAATGGAACAAATAAAAACTAGGTAAAGAACCAAGCAGGTGTCTTGAACATATTAGGTAATCATTAAACACTTAGCAGTTTCCAGTGTTGGAATAAAGAGGAACTCTTGGAGAGGAAGAATTACCCATCTCTTGTCTATGAAAGGCACTTAGGAGTTAAAGGAAGAAAGGAAATTAATATTGACTAAGATCATGTGTTCAAGTTTGTGAAAATCTGGGAACTTAGTTAAAATATAAGATTATTTGGGGCTTTTTTTGCACTTTTTTACAAGAGATAAAAAATCCAACTCTAACAAACTCTAACATGCTGGGAAAAAAATGAAAAATATTTTGCATAATTTATATCCTATGGAATTGGCCAGTTCAGGAGCAAGGATGGCGTTAGGCAGGGCTGTGCACAGAGGCTCACTATGGTCAGGACACAGCCGATTGTCCCACCTCATCATCTGCTTTTTGCTGTTGGAGCTGTTAGCAGGCTCATCAGCAGTGGTGGCACAATGGTTCCCAGCAGCCCCTGGCCTTCATCCTCTTCTCTCTCTGATCCAGGCAGGAGGAACATTCCTCTTCCTTAATCTCTTCAGCTTAAGACCTTGAATTAAACATTGGATTGACCTGGGTTCTTTGTCCACCTGTGAGCCCAGTGCCATCAGCACAAGGACCAAATTCCTTTTTTTTTTTATTTTTATTTATTAAATGATAGCTCTATACATTAATGCAAACAGGGGGTACAGTGTAGTGTTTTCATATACATTTTGAAATACTTTCATCAAGCTGGTTCACATAAATTTCATGTCATTTGCATAGTCATTGTGTCAAAACACTTACATTCTATTTCTAGAAAAGTTCGCTTGTACCCTTGTTAGACAGAAATATAGGTGATCTTTCCGGTTAACCTCCCACCACCCAGCCACCCTTCTTCCCTCCCCTTCCCCACCCCCTCCCCATATTCTTGGGCTAGAATTAAGTTGTTTCCTTCATTTGAGAAGTATATATTAGTTTCATAGAAGGGCTGTGTACATTGGATACTTTTTCTTCCATTCCTGTGATACTTTGCTAAGAAGAACATTTGGTTGGCACAGGCCTGGGTCACATGCCTACCCCTGAATCTGGCATGGCCGAGGGCAGCCTGAACCCCCATCTCAAGAACTGGGAGTCAGAGGGCGGTCGATTGCCCCCAAATGTGAGTGTGATCGTCAGAAAGGGAAATGGAGGCTGGGTAATTGAAAACAGCATATTCCACTAACGTTCACCTTTCTTCTTGTACTATTTTCATTCACTCCTGTCTGTTTTCCAGTCCTGAAACCCTAGGACTAAAAGAACCGTGTGTTTGTTTTCCTTGATGGCAATTGGGAGTCAGGACGGCATCCTAACCAGAAACCAATTTTTGGTGAGAAACAATGTATAAAATATAGAAGTCTGGGCAGCTTTGATTAGTCCCCGGAGGCTGACAGAAGGGGATAAGGACCCACAGAGAGTAAGCCTGGACATGGTTCCTGGACCCTGACCGTGCTACCCAATTTCTCCCCTCCAATCTCACTTTCATCAGAAGATACTGCTTATGGATCAGGGGATCTGTCCTGGCCTAAGTCCCTCCCCATGGGTCATCCGTTGGAGGATGACATGTCTCTTTCTCAGAGACATTGCATCTGTTTGGGTGGCATGTTAAGCTACGTCCCATGGGGGCCAGAGCTATTAAAATAGAATCCATCCCCAGGATCTGAGCAAAATACATCGACTAACCTCTCCATCAAAGGCTGCGGCAGGAGCCAGGTTCCCTGCACTCAGCGTTTTCCTCCTAGGAAACAAGATCGCTAAGTGACTTTCCACATCCTCCCTTGTCTGTGGACCCCAGAGACTGCAGGCAGCCCTTGCCAGTCGGTCCATTTGCTTCATCTCTGTTCTCATCCATTTTTCTTCTTGTCATGGAAAAAGACTTAACAAAACACTCACATTAATAATTCTGATCTCCGTAAATGGCCAGATCCCCAGGGGAGTCCCTTGGCCTCTCTGTCCGCATTGCCTCCTCCCTGCTACCAGCCTCATCGTAACACAGCATCTCTTTATGTGCATGTCAGTCCCGAGCGTGGCAATAACTCGTAGCCTTGCACACACTGGCTCGCCAGCGATTAATCATTCCCTACTGAAAACATTACAGTGGTTTCTAACTTGGGACTTCTGTTTCCAAAACAATCCTGATAACTTCCTTAAAGGAGCAATTTCGTCAACTTGTCAATGAGTTAGCCCTACAGCAGAGGTCATCCATTGGTACAACTACAACTAATTAGAAATCTGAAATGATCCTGGTCTGGGTAACAGCTTGCTATTTTGTTTTAAGCAATCTTAAACCACGTAGCCCAGAGTTTCTCAACTGGGGCTCATCCCCTCCCACAAGGGAACATTCGGGAATGTCTGCCGACATTGACTGCCACACTAGAAAAAGACAATTCTCTTTGGGGCCACCATGTTATATTGCAAAAATAGAATAAAAAACTTGGAAAACAAAATGATTCTTTCTAATTTAATGAAAAAATTCTTTTTTGTTTTCGGTATGTGAGTTGTATGCAATGCATGACACTAGACCACATTTTTATGTTACAGCCACGTGAGTTGTATGTAACTCATAATATACATATTGAATTTGTTTCTGAGGATTGAGTCTTTTGTCATCCCACAAGTATTTAGCTGTATCTGGAGTGGACCTTGGGTGGTCTTGGATGACGCCCTCTGAATCCTACCCATTAAGTACATGCAACAGTGTCATGTTGCCACATACATTGTATTGATTTCATTCAGAGATTCACCAGGCACACATTCAAGGGGAAATACACAATTGAAGTTATGGTAACTGGAGAACATAGTCCAGCACAGGTGATGCAGGGTGGGCCAGCTCCTGGAACAGGGCGGCAGGAGATAGGGAAGATCTGTCAATGCCAGCGGAAACAATGAGCAGGCATGCTGTGGACCTTCTTGTGTATCCACCAGCTCCATGCTTCTCAAAGCTCCAAGCTCAAAACTAGCATGAGTTAAATACAACTCACGCAGCTGTTAATGTGTTACCTGTCACAATTTGGTGGAGATTTTTGGGGGTGCTACTGTCATCTAGTAGATAGAGGTCAAGGATGCTTCTCAACAATCTATAGTGCCCAGGGCAGCCCCTCCCAAAAGAGAGTTACCCAGTCTCAGATGTCAATGCTGCCAAGGCTGAGAAAGCCTGATGCACAGACCACATAGACCAAGGCTTAGTCATAATTCACGCCTTAATTCATTCACTTAGTACCTGAATATGAAGCACCCTGTAGTGTCAGGAGTCACTCTAATACCAGAGGTTTAATTTTGATCAAGAAGGAATGTCTGTTTCCATGGAGATATTATTCTTGTGGGACATTCCAACAATAAGTACATAAACAAATAATTTAGAAAGTGATCAAAAAAAAAAAAGAAAGAAAGAAAGAAAATTGGAAGTGTGAGTTTGAGGTAGGAGTAGGCTGGACCATGTTATTTGGGGAGATTATGGAAGGCTTCACTGAGTCAGTGTTTGATCTGAGGCATGAAATGTGAAAGGCGCCAGCATATGAAAACCATGAGGGAAAGTATTTTAGGCGGCAAGTATGGCAAGTGCAAAGGCCCTGAGGCAGATGAAGCTGAGTTTCTTTGGGGAAGAGAAGGCAGACCAGAGGTGTTTTAACAGGTTGGAAGGCAGAACAAAAGAGCTATGAAAGGAAAGACCTAGCCTGGCTGTGGGCAGCAGGGGTCCACACACTTGTTTCTGTAAAGGGCCAGAAGGTAAATATTTTCAGCTTTATGAGTCTGTGTCATAACTACTCACCCCTCCTGTTGTGGTACAAAAGCAGCCACAGACAATGCATAAATAAATGGATGAAGCTGAGTTCCCATAAAACTTTATTTATATAATCAGGCCATAGGCTGTAGTCTGCTGATCCCTGCTAGGAGATTTCACAGGATGTGGGAAGAGGTTAGGATTTTATTGTAAGTACCATGGACAATTTCAAGCAGGGAAGAATAATTATGTTTTTTAATATGATTCACAAGAATAACCCAGCCACTGGCTTTGTGATTTAAGGAAAATGATCTCCACTCCCTAGATCAGAATTTCCTCATTAAAAAGAAATAAAATTGGTTAGTCTCCCTCCTTAGATTGATGTTAGGAGGGTGGCGTAGATGGAATGGGTGAAATACAGTTTGTAAAGGTGTATTATTGTTCCTGTTAAAAGTATTTCCACTGCAGTGGCCTCAAAGCCCTTCCACGTATCTTTGCAGCCCTGTAGCAGGAGGGCTGCGTTTCAGAGCTGGAGGAACTTCCTGGAACTTTAGGAAGCAAAATTACTCAATGTGCAATTGCATAAGGCATAAGCAGTTGTGTTTGGGCTCCCGCCCCCTCTTCTGAATGTTTTTCAGCTCAAATATAGACTCGGTGCTCACTGCCTCATGGGGACCGCTTCTGCCCCAGGAAGCCTATGTATGAGCTTTATTTTCTTTGCAAAGGATTCCCCTCTCCATGAAAAAGGATTTTGCTTTGCTTCTCCTTGGCAGATGCATCCTGCAGTCTGGTTGGTCAGTGCCAGGGTTAGGGGAAGGGAGGGGACTCAGAACAAGTAGCAGAAAAGGAAACAGACAGGCAGGAGCTGGGTCCTGGAAGCTGGACATGTCTTCACGGAAGGAACAGACTCTTGGGAAGAGGTTGGTGAAGTCCTTTCTGCTTGGGGAGGAGGGGCACTAAGCAGAGCCAGGGCCCGTATTTCTTAGACTAGTCCTGCATGCCCGGGCTCCTGTTCAGATCCCTGTCTCACCTCTTATCCTGACCCTGCCTCCTTACTCACCTGGCTCTGGCCACCATGCTCCCCAAACATGCCAAGCACATTGTCTTCTCTGAGCTTTTGCACATCTGCTCCTTCTGTCCAGGTTACTCTCCTGCACCTCTTTCTCTGCCAGTGATGTCACATAAGTTTCTGCATCACGGTCACATCCTCAAAGTGGCCTTTGTGAACCAATCTCTGTTTATTAAATAATATCACACACCACAGTCTGCTCGGCTCTCTATCCGTTTATTCTGATTTATTTATTTCTTTATAGGGTATCACATATTCCTGGTTTTACATTTTATGTTTGTGTGCTCATCTGTTTACCATCTGCCTGCCCCATTAGAGTAGAACTTACATGAAGGCAGAGAAGTTACACACAGGCAGGGATGCATCCCTAATTCTTTCCAAGTCTATTGTGCATTTTAGGGAATTAATACATTTGTACTGAGTGAATGAGAGACCTTCAGTCAGGTAGGCACAGGTGCTAGGTGCTGCGAGGCAGATGGTTATTAGTAAGTTCATCTGGCAGGCATTGAGCTCACTGGCAGGTGGCTGGAACCCAGCAATTTGAGATCTGGGTGCATATAATGTGCAGGCTGTATTAGAGTAACACTAGCTGTTAAAACAAGTAAACTTGACCCGGCGTGGTGGCTCACACCTGTAATCCTAGCACTCTGGGCGGCTGAGGCAGGTGGATTGCTTGAGCTCAGGAGTTCAAGACCAGCTTGAGCAAGAACAAGACCCCCATCTCTAGCTGGGCAGAGTGACACAAACCTGTAGTCCCAAAGGCAAGAGAATTGCTCAAGCCCATGAGTTTGAAGTTGCTGTGAGCTATGATGCCTTTGTATGCTACTCATGGTGACAGAGTGAGACTCTGTCTCCAACAAACAAACAGAAACCCAAATAAATTACCACATTTCAGTAACTTAAGACAATTTTTATTTATCACTTATATAACAACAGTCCATTGTGGATTTTGCTATGAATGGGAGACTTTCCTGCAGGTGGTGACTCAGGAACCCAGGTTTCTTCAGTTTCATAATGCTGCCATCTCTAAGGACTGTGAATTCTCCTGCTGCCAGTTGGCATAGGGGGAAGAAGGGTAAAGATGTAAAGATGGTATACCTGCTTCTCACCCACCGTGGCTCAGAGGAGACCGTCACACTTCTGCTCCCTTCCCTTGTTGAGAATTGGTCATGTGTATGTATACATACACCTAGCTGCAAGGGAGGCTGGGAAGTATTGCATCTCACTGGGTACTTGTTTCTCAACAATAGCCTCCTACTAAAAAATGCTCTGTACTATATATACCAAATGCTGATGGATGTTTGACTATGTCTAATAGATAGTCCTCGCTCTTTCATATTCTTTTCTCTGTCCTATGTTGACAACCTTGCTGTTGTACTAGTTTCTAAAAATACCCGGTAGACATATTCATATTTCCCACCCTGGACTTTCAGCCCTTTCAAGCCACTGACATAGCCACCCTCTTCCCTTCATTATTGCCAAACTTCTTGAAAGAATTCTTTACTGTTTTAATTTTCTTTCATATTTCTTATTCCTTAGCTTACTGAAACAGCTCCGACTCAAAAAAGTCACTAATGACCTTCTTGCTAAATCGGGAATTCTCTTCTCAGCCTTAATCTTGGATGCCTTCTCTGCAAAATTTGACATGGAGGAATACATATACCTGCCTGGATATCATGCCTTTCTGAGACTTCACTTTCCTACTTCTCATCTCCTCTCTCCAACTGCCCTTTGTTGGTCCCCATTCTGTTTTCTACTCAATGCTGGTGTCACTTGATTTTTGTCCTTGGGTTCTCCTCTCTCCTCCCTCACCATATTCTGTGGCTGAAAATGCCTGGCATGGCTGAAGCTTTCTGTTATGGAGCTGCCATAACAACCTACATAACAAATTAAGCCAAAATTTTCTGACTTAAAATAACAGAAATTTATTCTCTCATAGTTCTGGAGGCCAGATGTTCAAAATCAAGATGTTGGTGGAGTTGGTTCAGTGTGGGGGCTTGGACGGAGTATCCATTCCACATCTCCCTCCTGGCTGCTGGTGGCTCTGGCAACCCTCGGCATTTTTGGCCTTGTAAATGCATCACTCTAATCTCTACCTCCATCTTCTCCTCATTTGCCCTCCCTGTTGTTTCTGTGTCTCAATCTCTCTCTTTTCTCCTGTAAGGAGATTGGATTTAGAGCCCACACCAGATGTCCAGGGATGATCTAATTTCAAGATCCTTAACATAGGCTTGGCGCCTGTAGCACAGTGGTTAGGGCACCGGCCACATACACCTAGGCTGGCCGGTTTGATCCCAGCCCGGACCAGCTAAACAACAATGACAACTACAACCAAAAAATAGCCAGGTGTTGTGGCAGGTGCCTGTAGTCCCAGCTACTTAGGAGGCTGAGGCAAGAGAATCACTTAAGCCCAAGAGTTTGAGTTTGCAGTTTGCTATGAGCTGTGACACCACGGCACTCTACCGAGGGCAACAAAGTGAGACCCTATCTCAAAAAAAAATTCTTAACATAATTATATCTGCAAGGACTCTATTTCCATAAAAGATCACCATCAGAGGTACGAGGCGTGAGGACTTGGGCATATCTTTTTGGAGAACACTATTCAACTCATTATACCTCCTAAATCTGTACCTCTGACACTGGTTTCCCTCCTGGGGCTCCAGACCCACATTTCTAACTCCCCACCACATGTCTCCAACCTCCAGGATGAGAAGAACCTCACACACACATTTGTCCAAACTGGCATTTAAAATTTTTCTTCTTAATTCTAATCATTCTCCATTTTATCTCATGGGGGATGCCTCACCATCTGTCCACGGAGTGTGAGACTCATCCTGGATTCCTTCCTCTCTTACCTCCCACCTCCAATCAGGCACCGAGTCACGTTGGTCCATCTGGGAAATATCCCCTAAACTCCTCCATTTCAACCATCTCCAGCTCTGTGCAGCTCTTGATATTCTCACCACTGGTTTGCCCGTAGCTTCTTCAGTAGCTTCTCTTTCTTCAAGTTTATCTTTAAAACTCTTAAAAGACTTTTTCTTCTGAAAGATTCTGATTCTGATCATGGTGGAGGTCCATAATCCTTTATCTAAAACCTCGAATGTTCCAAAAATTCAGACTCTTTTGGATGTAAGAAAAGCCAGATAAAAAGCCAGATATAGCATTTTATGTAGGTCTTAGCAGTGTACTCTGGGGCAGTGCCCTGTACTCAAACATATGACAGAGAAATGCATGAATATTCACACGAAGGGGATAGATAAAGACATAAATAGCCTCCTGTAAGTTCAGTCAGTGTTTGATGCCAAACAAGTTTGTGCCAAACTTATGTAAAAACCTTCCGTTGTCAGTTTTTAGAATTCCCAGAGTGTGGATAATGGATTGTGGACTTGTACTTTCTTGAAACTTCTCTTGGCTTCCGATGTTGTCTCTCTTAGAAGGGTTTGAAAACTGGTGCCTTGCAATTGGCCTACAGTCTACGGACATGTATTTGGCTATTGCAATAGTTTTGAGCCTCCCAAATGGGAAGCCTTTATGTTCCTGCCACCTTATATTACCTTAACCTATCACTTCACACATTTACATTTTCTTCCTTATCCCTCTAGGCATTTGCCCTTGAGGAGCCTGGTCTCCAAGGTTGTAGCTACACACAATGTGGCGTTCAGGGTCCTGCAGGGCAGAGTCTCAGATGACCTCTCTAGGATCACCCCACCTCTTTCCTCTTGTTTCCCCCCCACCTTCTTTTCTGAGGCATATCGTGTCATCCAGGTAAGTAGAAATCCTTAGATTATAAAGCCCAGCTCCATGCCTTGGCATATGCTCTTGGCTTCTGTCTGAAATATGTGTTTGCCATCATATTCTAAGAATTGAAATTCATTTGTTCAATAAGCATCTATAGAACACTTACTCACCAATCTCTACTGATATCCTAGGGATATGGGAGAACAAGACAGACAAATCCCCATCTTCATGGAGCAACATAACCTACCAAACTTGGCCTGGCCAATTAATCATACTATTACTGTACACTTACAGGTACCATTAATGTCACTCCATGTTCTCTGATTCCTGGGACACTGTTTCCAACTCTGTCATGGCATTTGTTACAACACAGTGTATTGCACCTGTTTACTTGACTGTGCTCCCAAGAGGGTGTGAGCTCTTAGAGGCCAGAATTAGTGTCTAGCCATTCCCATGAGCCAGTAGTTGTATCTGTGGTTCATTAATAGTCAGTTCTTAGATTTTCTGTGTCTTTATATTCCCACGGCTTGCTTCTCTCTCAACTCAATTTTGGATGCCCAGGGTGACTTATTGTCCACCTATTAGGTCAATGGGATTTATTATAGATTTTTGTTATGGCAGGCCCTTACTTGTAAGTGTTAATATCTGATCAGTCATAGGAGAGCAGGTTGTAATCATAGCCATAGAATCCTAGTATTGCAACACAACCCAAGTTTTATTTCTGGTAATATATGTCCAACACAGGTTAGAAGGAGGCCCCCTCTTGACAAATGCTTCCATAATCCTGGTGGCCAGAGAGGAAGAGATAGGGCAGTTTGTACACGGGCTTTTGAAGCTTCAGCCTGGGAATGACACAGGCCACATCAGTTTTTCATAGTTTTTTGGCTAAAGCAAGTCATGGATCACATGTAACTTTCAGGAAGTACCAGAAGGAAGAGACCAGAATATTTATGAATGTGCCCAGTGACTACAACCACAAGTGTCCACTTGTTAGCAGTCAGCACATAGCAGGCCTCTTCCTCCTGGGAGATCAGAGGCAAGAAGCTCTTAGCATTAAGACAAGGAGGGGCTGGTTTTAGAGGATCTGTAGTCTCAAGTTAGGTTACAGAGGGATAGGAGAAGAGGTTGAAATCTAATTTATGGAACTGAGCTTCTAGGTGGGAGTGTGATCATAAGACCAAACTGAGATCATGTGGCTAGAACTGGTGCACATGGGGCTGAACCCAAATCATGCACCTTCACCTAAAGTTATTTGGGTGATAACCTAGAAAGCCTTGAATTGTCTTGACAGAGCCCTAATCGATTAACTGAATGTCTCCTGTGTGCCAGGCTTCGCCATGGACTGCGAGACCCACTGCGGCCTCATCCCTGCCTTTCTCTTGCCCTGACCTCATACCTTCTCCTGCCCTCCTTTTCCTTTGTCCAGCAATACCAATGGACATTCTTGCTTCTTAAATATCCAGGACTCAGGGTCTCGTGCGTGCTGTTCCCCTGCCTGGAATGCTTGCCCTCTGACCTTTATGTGGCTAGTTCCTGCTCATTATTCAGACTTCGGCTTAAATATCATCATCTTTTCCGTCCATGCCATCACATGTTGTCCATGGCTCTTTCCTACTGCAGCAGTTGTGACAGAGACCATATGGCCCCAAAGCCAAAAATATTTACTGTCTAGCCCTTTACAGAACATGTTTGCTAGACCCTGTCCTGGAGTTGCTCTATAGAAATCCATTATATTTTTTTTATTCCACTAGTCTATGAATTATCTGATTTGTTGTTTCTCTTCTTTCCCACCAGAATGTGATTTCCATGGGAGTAGGCACCTTGCTTGTGCCTCTGAAGACAGTCAATGGCATATTTTGTTTGAACAACTAAATAAATAGGTTCTGAGTATATGCTGTGAG
Organism: Otolemur garnettii; assembly: GCF_000181295.1. Lineage (NCBI taxonomy): Eukaryota > Metazoa > Chordata > Mammalia > Primates > Galagidae > Otolemur > Otolemur garnettii. The sequence goes on along the minus strand of NW_003852402.1, from coordinate 13,062,022 downwards.
CAAAATCTGCTTCAAAAGCTGGGGAGGAGTTCAGCCTGCCACATGTGCACCAGTGGAGAGAAGGAAGAACAGGCGATCGGGAGGTGGGATGTGTTTTCCATCTTTGGATTTGGGTGGCTCAAAGTAAATGGCTGCCCACCTCCCACATCTGTCATTTGAACTGTGGCTTGTCCATTTAGTCCACAAGTACTGTGGCTTGTCCATTTAGTCCATAGTAGAATGCTCAAGACTGGGTAATTTATAAGGAACAAAGGTTTATTTCTTATGGTTCTGAAGGTTGAGAAGTCTAAGATCAAGGCAGTAGTGGGTTTGGTGTCTGATGGGGGCCTGTCTGTTCCCAAGATAGTGCCTTAAACACTGAGGGACATTGTTCCTCATATGGTGCAAGAACAGAAGAGCAAAGAGAGGGAGAGAGAGAGAGAGACAGAGAGAGAGAGAGACAAAAAAGGCCCAAACTCATCCTTTACAAGGAACCCACTCCTGCACTGACATTTATCCACCCCCTTTGCCCTCATGGCCTAATCCCTCTCCTTAGCCCCTCCTCCCAACATTGGCACATTAGGGATCAACTTTCCAACTTGTGCTTTTAGAGAACACATTCAAACCATAGCAAACCATGAATATAAAGTACAAGAAATCAGTTTCCTAGCCCAGCCTAGGATTTGGCAGTGTGCTATCTACGTAGGCTCTTATAGTAATAAGGCCCTCAACCTCCTGGATGGGCTTCAGCAGCCATAGGCCTGCAATTGGCTCAAGCCACCTCCCTCCACACACCAAATTTCCCTACAAAATCAGCCCTTTATTAAAATGTCACAGTTCTGAATGGTCCTCTGGTGTTGTTGACTCATATAATGCTGTCCCATCCCTACAATGGAAGCCATCATTGATGAAAGCCATCATCCCTTACTTACATCCTTGCTCTTTCCTGGGTACAAATGATGTTAAAAAAAAATTAGCTTTTCCCGAATTGCATTTTGCTGGATAAATCAATAGCAATGACATTCAGGCTCAGGCAGTGCTTTTGAAGAGGGCAGGACTCATGGGCAAGGAGGGGCAGGGTGGGGAGTAGAAGAGGCAGTGGCTTGTGCTGGGTAGATTTCATACTCCAGAGCATGTGCTGGAAGAGGAGGGGAGAAGCAGGGGTGTGTCCTCTCCAGGGAGCCCTCCAGGCAGCGGAAATGTATTCTTTTAGGAACCCCGAGCCAATGACCACCAGTCTGGACTCCTGTCTTTCCCTCCTGCTTAGTTCTCTGGGTGCCCCCTCTGAAGAGTGCCCTGTCATCACCACTGGCACATCCTACTCAAGCTGGTGCAGTGGCGTCCTAACTGGCTTTCCTATGTCTATTCCTGCTGTAGCTTCAAAAACCCATTCTTACCGCCTCAGCCAAAGCGATCTCCTCCAAGCATAAGGCAATCTATTCTGCTTAAAACCTTCTAATGTCCTCACTACAGCAGGAGGCCCACATAATCCTGGCTCTTGCATAGACTCTGAGCTCAATATCTCTGCTCCCTCCCACCCTCTAGACCAGCGGTTCTCAACCTGGGGGTTGCGACCCACAGGAACTGTATTAAAGGGCCGCAGCATTAGGAAGGTTGAGAACCACTGCTCTAGACTCTGTGGTCCTCTTGCTATCCCCCTAGCACGCTGAGCTCCTTCCTCCTGACAGCCCTTCCCCTGGCAGCTCTCTCTTCCTGGCTCAGCCTGGCTGAACTTTCCTTCCAGCTATGTCTGCCCATTCAGGTCTCAGTTGCAGTGTCACCTCCTCGGGAGGCTGCCCTGACCTCTTGTCTCTGAGGCCCCCTCGTGCCTTTCTCACATCCTTTGCGCTGTTTTCCCTGTGGCACTCATTACTCTCAATTGTCTTGTTTCTTTATTTCTGCCCTTGTTTCCTGTCTCTCTTGCCTTGTGTAATGCTTTTGCCCCAGGCCCTCAAACTGTACCCCGTGTAGAATAGGCACTTAAAAAATAGCTATGGAAGGGCCAAATGCTACTTACTTCAAAATGATAAATCTTCTATTAAAGAACTGAGCACAGTATGGTCATTTGTTCCCTTAATACATTCCCTGAGCACCTGTTCACTGGAAGCCCCCGTGCTGGATGCTGCAGGCAGAGATAAGAAGACACAGTCCTGCCCTTGTGTAACTTTTACTATATAGGGTGGAGGACTGATACACCACTGGTGGCAGGCAGAGGTTTCAGTCTAGTAAGTACAAGAGCAGAATTGTGAACAGCAACAGCTCCTTGCAGGAACACAGGCAACTTGTCCTGATATCCCCCCGATGGAGAATACTACTCAGAGGAGGTAGTGTTTGAGTTGGGTTTTGAAGGATGCATAGGAAATTGCTAGTTGCAAAAGAAAAGGTAAGGATCTGAAACCTAGTCAAAACTAAGTTTAACAGAAGTAGAAATAAGATAAGGATGTTAAAGAGGAGATATGAGCTCCACAGAGCTTTGCTTCTGTGATCTTTCCAGTAATGAGGAGAGGGGAGAGAGGGGGTTTCGTGCAGGGTAACAGCATGGCTGTGTGATTCCAATGAACAGCTAAGGCTCCTTCCAGGGAGCAGTGCAGCGGGAACCTTTCCTCTCTGTAGACTCCTATACAAGCAGGGATATCAGGGTGGGGGGAGAAATAGTCTTTCCCTGCCTTCTGGAGTTGATGATACTCAGTTAGGACCAGCCTGAGTTCCTTCACCCAGGAACCCATGTACTCCCCGTGGTGCAGACCCAACAAGGACCTCCTGGACTGCCATTGATCAGGGAGGAGCCTGACCTCAGGAGGGAGGATCTGGACCTAGCTCTGGCTCCTTCATTGCCAATTGGATGGCCGTGGCCAAGTCACACAATCCCTCTGTGGCTCAGCTCCCCATCTGTAAATGGAAAGAATATTTTCCCCACAGAGTAGTTGTGAGAACTACGAAATGATGAGCAAATGGAAGCGTCATGTGAAGTGCCTTGGACCTGCATGAATGCTCGATGCGTGCTAAGGCACAGGAGAAGGCTGAGAGGAAGATGTGGGTTTGAGATGGGGAAGAGTCTCGTGGACTCAGCCCTCTGACCCAGAAGGGGATCTTCTGGGTGGGAAGGTCATAAGAGCTCATTGACTCGCTCAGACTGAGGTAGGGTGGCCACTTGGCACTTGGACAAGTTTCTGCCAATTTGGTTCAGTGCTCTGTATTCAGCACCTGGCACACAACAGGTGCTGAAGAAATGCTTGTGGAATGAATGAGTGATGTGTAGTGTGGGCAGAGGGTTGGGCTGGATGGTGTTTAAACTCACTTCCAGTTTTGAGATTTCATGAGTCTTTGAACTTTGTATGGGTCCTCAACAACGGTGTGCTCTGTGATTTCATGAATGGACCACAGCCAGCCTTGGCCAGCTCAGCTCAGGCAAATGCTGATTTGAGGGTGAGAAGCTAAGACCACCTCTTCCTTTCTGTCATGAGAGCACCTTTGGAGAAGACAATAGGGCTTTTTTTTTTTTTTTGGAAAAAATCCTTTGACCCAAACTTTGTGGCACCTGTACACCCCCATTTATGAGCATCAGGACTCCAAGACACGAGAAGAGGCTCCTTTCTCTTCGACACATCTGGCCCTTTCTTCTTCTTCTTTTTTTTTTTTTAGTATCAGATAAGGATGCATACAATTAGGTCCATTGTTTGTGTTTGTTAGATAAAACTTAAACTTTATCTGAGCCCTTCACCCAGGAGGTGTGCCAGATACCCCTACATTGTACCTGATAGGTGAGAACTTACCATGCTCCTCCCTCCTGCCCCCTTCCACCTCCTTGAATTTAAATGTGCTTTCCTCTCATGTGGCTGTGTAGTCATTCATCTACTAGTTTCGTATTAGTATTGAGTACACTGGATGTTTGCTTTGCCCTTCATGTGATAATTTACTTAGGAGGATGTTCTCTAAATCCTTACAGGTAAATATAAAAGATGTAAAGTCTTCATCTTTCTTTATGGCTGAATAGTATTCCACAGTATGCATATATCACAGTTTATTAATCCATTCACGGGTTGATGGGCCCTTGGGTTGTTTCATTGTCTATGTGATTATGAATTGAGCTGCGATAAACATTCAAGTGCAAATGTCCTTATGGCAAATGATATTTTTTTCTTCTGGGTAGATACCTAGTAATGAGATTGCCGGGTCAAATGGAAGGTCTACTTATAATTCTTTGAGGATTTTCCACATTTCTTTCCGAAAAAGCTATACTTCCTGCAGTCCCACTGATAGTATAGAAATGTTCCCTTCTCCCCTGCTGCTCCTCTTCTTTTCATTTTTCTCAAATTCCTGGATCTTTCGAAGTGGCTTCTGTCTTTCCCACAGCCAGCACTCATGTCTAGAGAGAGAACATGGTCAGAGAGTTTAGGTGGGGCAGACGCCCATGGGATGAAGGAAGCAGCACTCCCTGCTCGACTCTAGACAGCGGAGTGATTTCCAGCCAGCTTCTCCCTCCTGGGTGCCCCCATCTCCCCCGTCCTCTCCCTGGCCACCCATACCACTTATCTATCCTTCCTCAGGCCTGGGCATATCTGACCAGGGAGAACTGTAAATTAAGCTGTCAAATTGGATGGTACAAGAAAGTGTCAAGGAGATGAGAGCCAAGGCCTTCCCAGACAGCAGCAAGATGAAACTAGGTTGTAAGTAAAGCAGTGGGGCCATTTGGACACTGTGTCCTTGACGTCTGTACACAGGCTCCCCGATTTTGGCAGCCAGCCAGAGGCCTGTCTACAGATTTATTTCTTTACCTTGCCTGGAATGCAATTGTCCCTTGGATTGCCCCTGCAAGCAGCCCATTCTCATTGCGTGGTCTTTTTCCTTTTGTCCAAGCAGATGAGTTGTGTTATGGACTGAATGTTTACGTTGCCCCCAAGTTCATATGTGGAAGCCTTAATCCCCAGTGTGATGGTGTGTTCAGAGGGGAGATAATAAAGTTTAGATGAGGCCGTGATGTGAAGCATCCTGATGAGATTCTTGTCTTTATAAGAAGTGACTGGAACCTGCTTTATCCCTGCCATATGTGGATACAGCAAGAAAGTGGCCACACACAAGCCTGCAAGGAGACCTTCACCAGATACTGAATCTGCTGAAACCTTGATCTTGGAATTCGTAGCCTCCAAAGCTGTGAGAAATAAATGTACGGTTCGAGTTACCCAGCCTGGTGGTCTGCTGTAGCAGCCCTTCCAATGCCAGTTGAGGTGTGAGCTTCATGAGGTTGAGTCTGGTTTAGCCTTGACAGTCTCTGTGTCCAGCCCAGCGCTCAGCATGGTGAGGTCACATAATGAATATGTATAAAATGCATTAATGAATTTTACGAGGCAATTGCCTGTGCCGACTGCCATCTTCTTCTCCAGATTGTTCCCGGTCTTCTTTTGTTTCGTGTAAACATGAATATGTAAGCATGCATATGGCTGCAGATAAAAGCAAACCCGGCTGGTGGTGGGTGCAACCATGAAGCATTTGTTGTTTTCTCAACAAGGCAAGAGATAGCAGTACCCGGGTTGCTTCCCTGTCTCAGCAACGTCAAGAACACAGGTCTTGCTCTTCCTTCTATTTTGCTGTCCACTCACCGCCCCCTGAGACGCTTGCTGATTTGTGTATGAACTTTCCTTTTCCCTCTGCAGGCGTTTTGTGATTGGGGAGGAGGCTTGAATGCAGTGTTTATGAACTGATGGCTTCATAACATGCTCGGTTAGCTTTCAATATTTTTTAGTTTCAATTAGCTTCCAGCATTTAGAATGTGGGATATTTCCTAGAAGAGTCCATATATTTGAATTCCCTTTTTAAATCACAAAGTCTGGAAAAACTACATTGCCATAGGCAGTAAGAGCAGGTGGAGGGTGCTGTCTTTAAGGGGGGTTGCGTGTTGTTCAAGATTCCCACCGGACCCTACTGGTTACATTCTCATAGCTTCGCTCATTCATGCTACTAGAGGAATTCTGTTAGGTATTTGAGTTCGAACACCCAGTTTGAAGGGTCTTTCACCCACTTGGCCTGTAGTTCCAGGTCATCTGTTAAGAAGCCCTTGCAGCTGCTGTTCCCCTGAACTACTCTAAACTACATTACCAAAGCCACAATCACTGGCTCTTCTAAGTGAGTCTCTAACTCTCTCACACCTTCGATGGACTTTTCAAATATACTGTTTAAAAATTTTGAAATAGTATTATAGATTTTTTGTGTGTATGTGAGAGAACATAAATGAATACATGAATATAATAGATTCAGAAAATATAGAATAATATAAAGCAATGAGAATCAATCAGGCCTGGCACAGCAGCTCACGCCTGGCCATCCCAGCACTCTGGGCAGCCGAGGCGGGGGAATCACTTGAGCACAAGAGTTTTAGACCAGCAAGAGTGAGACCCTGTCTCTACTAGAAATAGAAAAACTGAGGCAAGAGGATTTCTTGAGCCCCAGAGTTGGAGGTTGCTGTGAGCTATGACACCATAGCACTCTACCCTTGGTGACGGAGAGAGACTCGGTTCCAAAATAAAGAGAATCAATCATTGGTTCACCACTCAGGTAACTCTATTAATACTTGTGAACACATACGATTTATTGGCTGTATCAGGCACTTACTCTATATTAGCCTGTATTCTAAGTGCTTTATTTTATTCTATTCCCCAAACAACCTTTCAAGGTAGGCATTGTAAATATCTTTCTTTTACAAAAGATAAAATTGGAGTCATAAAGAAGTTTGATGTATTTTCTAAGGATACACAAGTGAGACATGTTGATGTCTTGGCTTAAATCTAAGAGGTCCAGCTTGAGGGCGCACATTCTGGGAAACAACAGTACACCTCCGAGTATGTCCAGCATGTGTACTTTACTTGCAGTTTGCTGGAGGTCGCATCAACCACTCCAGGAACAGTGCAGTGAGAATTCTCCTGCCAGGTTTTCAAATAACTCACTGAAGTGCCCCCCCCAAAGCCCAGGATGTGGGGGTAGTCCCACCTGTTATTCTCTTTCAATTGCTATTCCACCCTGGGCAACCAGACCCCTAGTCTGGTTGACTCAGGGGTCAAGACATTGGCAAGGCATGCCTTTCTGCTTTTGCTGTTGCTTATTAGTGTAATAATACAATGCTGCTGATTTTTTTTTTTTTACAGATACAGAGGGTCATGGGAAAGGAGTAAAGGAAATGAATGTTTATCTCAGAAATATTACACGTCTGACACTTGGCAGCCTTTATCGCTCAGGGCCCTGTGCAGACGAGCATTATTATTCTCTTTTTAAAATTTTTCTCAGGTGAGGAAAGAAAAGAGGAGTTGGACATTCAAGGGCGCACAAATAGAAGCTGCAGACTAGAATTTGAGCCCATGTGAGGCTAACTTTACAGATTGCATTTTTCTGTACCAGGCTCTATTGGCTGACGTCACTAATTATAACCGGAAGGGCAGCCATCACGTGACTTTGCCAGAAGAATTATGACCTGTCTGATGAGATGGCTCCATGCCCTTTCTCACAGGTCTCACTGTGAAATACAGATCATCGTGGAAGTTGACTGATTCATAGGCACAGTCTTAATCTCTGGGCTGTCCTTGACAAAGCCGGTGGAAGTTGACTTATTCATAGGCACAGTCTTAATCTCTGGGCTGTCCTTGACAAAGCCGGTGTAAGTTGAAGTTTTGAAAGAAGAGTAACTTTGAAGTCTATTTTAGGGGAATCAACATAAAGGAGGAACCCTAATGTATTAGGGATCGATACAAAGGAGGAATGTATTGGTTTTGTTTCTGGCGACATTTGGAATATGACTGCCCTGTCAACTTTTCTCTTGTGAAAAATCTGGTTTTCTTAGAAGGAGACGTGTTTCTGTGCCCAAGTGTGGACCTCATCATCCTTGACTTAAAAACTCCTGCCCCAATTTGTTATAGCACCGTTCTTGTACCAGTTATGAATCTTCTTCTGTTTTATGGTAGGTAGCTTTGAAGCACATTAGACACTAAGTACATACCTTTGGAGAATGAATTGGGTTCTCCAATTTGAGCAAATACATAGTCCACATAGGACTGTGCTGGATGAGAGAGGATTCTGAGATGAATAAGACTCTTCTGAAGGAAAGACAGATGCATAAACGGGCATATACAATAGTGTGAGCAATGTCACTGAAGAAATATGCTTTTATTGTCTATCATCCATTAGAAATGTTTAAAATTAGCTCCACTTTTAAGCCCTGCTTTAATCTAAAGGCTGGATATACAGGGGAGGAAAAAGGAATAGTGTGGTTTAGCTCCCTTGAGCTTATGGCTTCTCCAGGCACATCTGCACGGGATGCAGCTTACTGCAGTGTCCAAGGGCATAGGGTGGAGCCCAGCACTGCCTGGGTTCAAATCCTCCCACTCTTAGCTCTGTGACCTTGGAAAAGCTATTTAACACTTCTGTGCCTTAGTTTCTTGCGGATCTAAGAATGGCATAGTACCTGCCTCATAGAGTGGTTATGAAGGCCAGATGAAAACACTTGGATTAATGCTCTCTCATAGAAAAAGCAGAATGGCATTTGTTAATGAAGCAAAAAGAATGGGATAAGGAACCTGAGTTGTCCTGTTCTAACGTTGCTCAACTCCACACTCCACCTCTACTATTAATTTCATGTCTTTCCATTTGTTTCTTTGGGGGGGGTGGGGTTTGAGACAGAGTCTTACTCAGTTGCCCTGGGTAGAGTGCTGTGGCATCATCATAACTCACAGCAACTCAAACTCTTGAGCTCAAGTGATCCTCTTGCCTCAGCCTCTCCAGTAGCTGGGACTATAGGTGTCTGCCACCACACCTGGCTACTTTTTCTATTTCTTAGTAGTGATGGGGTCTTGTTCTTGCTCAGGCTGATCTCAAACTCCTGAGCTGAAGCAATCCTCCCACCTCAGCCTCCCTGAGTGCTAGAATTTCAGGCATCAGCCACCACACCCAGCTGTACTATTTATTATCTTTAAGTTGAAACATTTTTTAACTTAAATGCCTGCCCGTGTCCTACCAAATAAGCCTCTTATTGCCAGATGGGATACATTACCATAGACCTAATGCACAAGGTGCTTCCTTTGTGAAGCCCTCTTTAGTCCTCAGGCAAGATCAGTGACCCCATCCTCTGTGCTGTCACAGACAAACTCTATTAAATGCTAGGGATGCTTGAAGTTCAAGGCTCACTCCTGGCCAGGTGGTCAGCCGGAGGCTGATCCTTGGATTCACTCCACTCCTGTAAGCCCAGGCCTAGGTAGATTGAGAGGCCAAAAAAGTCCACGTGTTGAGACCTAGAAGATCTTAGAGATGCTCTTTGTACCAAGTAGTCAATAACTGTTGGGTTTTATGACAGGAGCATCCCTGTGCCCACGTGTCCTTGAAGAGACCATACGCAGAATAGATGCTTATCAGATGCAGAACTAGCCCCCTGAGCTTGAGGGAGCTCTGGAATAAGGACTGGGCAGAGCTAGGGAGGGTGTCTGGGGCAGGTGGGGAATGAAGGGTTCTGTTGTGAAGCTGTTCCTCACTCTCCATCTTTATCTGGTAGGCGGGAGAGGAACAGAAGCTCACACATTCTGGCCAAGTGGTCCAGAGTGGGGCCCCAGTTTGAAGGTGCTGCAGCAGAAGAGAGGAAGTCAGTAACTTTTATCTTGGGGGCCTGGAGGAAGTCCTGTTTCTGTTGATTTCAAAGGGTTTAGGAAGAAAAAGTTTCACCAGGTAAACGGTGGCAAAAATTCATTCTAGGCTGAGGGGCAGCATAGAGGAACAAAGACATCTGTGGCCATAAAATAGTTGATTAATTATTGACATTTTGACTATATTTGAATAGATCCAGGAGAGTTTCAAGAGACGAGGATAGAGAGGTAAGTAGGGAGCCAGTCATTAAGGTCCTTGGGGGGTCCCCAGGCACTTCTGGGTATATTCAAAAGGTTGAAAGACGTGAAGTGCCCCACTGAACCCCTACTGCTGAGTGCACTCTGAAAAAATTATTTTCAAATAGTTTTTTTTTAATACTTCTGCAATAACCAACTTGAAAAAAAAAGTCTGGCATTTAAAGACACAAATGTTTCTGAAATACTCCACTACAGCAAAGTATCTGAAAATGTTTCTTAATTGTAAGGAAAAAAAAAAAAACAAAACCCTGTATCTGTAAGTGCTTGGAACAAGTTTTTTTAAAATACCACCCTTAAACAGACCATCTTTCCGGCCCCAAGTGGCTAAGGATGGTGGTGCTAAGTGGTTTAAGAGAGACGCTGTTGTTTTTCTCTCTCTTGTATAGCACGCCTCCACTTCAGTGCATAATTTAATTTTTTTGCTGGGTAAGTGCCCTGAAAGGTTGCTAGAGATGTATATCTCAACATGTGGAAGGGTATCAGATGATCAGCCAAGCTGCCTCTGTGCAGCCAGCCTGGCAAAGCCTTCTGAAAATCCCTTTGCCAAAATGTGATTTAATCCACCCAATTTGAATCAGCTCCATGCACATTTACCAAAGCCATGACCTCTCCATCTGCCTCAAGCAAACACATGGCCCCGAGCAGCTTCCTGTGGAAAGCAAAAACTTCACAAAGGGGATGAGAAAAGAGAAGCAGGCCATGCTCACTTTACAATGAAGGCAAAGTGGGACTTTACTGAATTCCATGCTGGTCCTTGGGCAGTGCGCCACTCTGCAGCCATACCCACCTCAAGAAGCCCTCCCTGCCCCTGCCCCGGTCTTTAGTGTTCACTGAACTTGCCCTCCCTTGAAAGCACATACTAGAGTTGGTAGTGTGCAATTTGGCTCTTGGGTATCAGCTGTCTTGAAGTTCTCTCTAACTGTCACTGTCATCATCACCTCTCTTGTAGGAATAGTCATACAAGAATCCTGTAATTCAGGGATCCAGAATCCTGTAATTCAGGGATCCAGAAGGGCTTATAGTTGTAGAACATGACAAGATCTTTCATGCCCCTGGGACACCACTAGTTGGAGTGTTCCTCCCATCCAGTGTTATTCCTGCTGCTTGGAATACCTGTTCCCTCCCCTTGTTACTAGTCTGTATGAGTCTGCTTGGTCTGCTGTAACAAAATACCATAGATATGGTGACTTACAATGGGCATGCCAATCACCTTCTTGCTCTTTCCTCACCTGATCTCTTGAGGACCCCACCCTTATACTTCATCTAACTCCTCTTACCTCCCAAAGATCCCATCTCCAAATACTATCCCTTTAGGGTTAAGACTTCAACATATAGATTTTGGAGTGACACACAGCAGTCCATGTACCAACCCTTCTGGTCCTTCAAAACTAGGTCCAGATGTCAGTTCTTCCAGAAAGCCTCTCTCAATTTCCTCCACGTGGATGGAGTTTTCTCTCTGCGAATTCTTCCCATTGCGGCACAAACGGTTCCACTACAGACCATTTGTCTTCCTCCCTCCTCGGACTGTGAGTCACTTGAGGATAGGAGCCTGGCCTTTGTCTCTGTTCCTGGTGTGCACAGTATGTACTCAGTGGTCAATAAATGACTTAATGGAAGCAGGGCCATTACTTGTAGCAGAAATGCATAATAGATGAGATTATTTTCCACCCCTTAAAAGGTTGATGCCAGAACAGACCATGAAAGGCAAGTTATGCTCCGGATTCCATGAGAGCAGTTTTTGTTAGAGTTTCTTAGTCACCCACCTCCTAACCAGGGTCGGGGATGGAAAATAGCCCTTAGGCCCACCAGAACTGTGGAATAATTCAGTGGGGCCTTGACTTTTCCACCAATGTCTTCAATTCAGTCTTTGTTTGATCACTTAAAAAAAATTAACATATGTCGTATATTCAAATAATCATATATTTAAGTCAAAACATATTTTTGAATTCAGGAAAGCAGATGGTGGAGGAAGACCCCCTACAAGTGCCTGTCCATTGGGCAGGATGGGACAATCCTTCTATTCATCAATCTCCTGCAATTTGCAGCCTTCTGTCTTTTCTTTCTTCCTTTAATGGTCTTTCACCAACAGGCAATGTGGATGATTCTGGCAGACAGAGTGATACTCGCACACTCTGAGGTGGGAAAGGAAACCACTTTGGAGGAAGCTGTGTGCTCTGTTCACTGCTGTGTCCTGACACATAGTGGCCACTCGGGAAATATCTGTTAAGCCTTCAACATATAAATATGTTGCATAACTATATAACTATTCCACCCCCTCCATCTTTTTTTCCTTAATGGAATTGTGTGTCTTCTCCCCTTCCTCAAGAACATGAAGGTTTTTCTAGGAATCCCTGTTAGGTTACACCAAAATACAGGGAGACAGTTCAGGCTGGTGGCTGAACCATATTTTTCAGGCCTGGAAGCAGTTTTCTTTATGGACGGCGCAAGTGGGAATGTTGGCCTCCTTCCCTTGGAGCTATTACTTGTTCCCAGTTCTATGCTGGAGACCATGGTCCTGAATTTCTGGGACCCCATGTAGTTTTAGATTCTCTTAGATGTGCTCTCTCTGCACCTTCACTGCACCACATCATTCCAAGGGGTCCCCCAAGAGTTGAGCTCATGGAATTCCCACAATATCAGCCTCAGCCCCCATGAGCACGCTCCAGCCCCCTAGGGCCTTTACTGTCCTTCCAGGGTCCTAGGGAATTAGAGGCCATGATGCTCAGTTTCTCCTTTGATGGCTCTTTCTGACTCACCAAATGCCTTCCATGCCTCATGCTCTGTCAGAATGTGTGTGTGTGTGTGTGTGTGTGTGTGTGTGTGTGTTACTGCAAGTTCTCCATGGGCTATGGCAGTGGTTGTCAACCCTGGTTATATGTTAGCATCACCCGCGATCTCTCACAAAGTACCATGATACCTGGACTCCCTCTCAAGCCAATTAAATCAGAATCACTGAAGAAGGAGATGAAGCAGTAATAGTTGAAATTTTTTTTTTCTTTCCATATACAACATTTGGCCCTTGGTCCAGCAAGGAGCATCACTTGGAAGCTTGTGAGAAATGCAAATTCATGGATCCCAGCCCAGATCTGCTGATTCAGAGTCAGGAGTAGGGGAGAAGGGTGGGGACCACAGGCTCTGGGCTAAGCTTGTGGGATACCACAGCCCGTGCTGTCCCATGCTTCCTCTGCACTTGGAACTTCAGGCAGAGTGCCAAGCTTCCTAATCACGAGCCCGGGAGTGGGTTTCTTGCCACTGGCTGTTCTGTCTTCTCCAGTCTCCCTAACAGTCCTTGCTTCCCTTCTCGCGGGCTCTGCTTCCACGGTCGGCTATTGAGCGCTTGTTTACTCAAGTTTCTACTGCACCATACGATAATAGTTAATTCAAATCTGCTAAACTGTTTTTTAAATTGAGTTGCATATTAAGTAATGCTTCCTGAGACCTCATTACCTCCCTGTCCCCCAGTTCCCAATGCAGAGAGCACTGGGCAGTCTAGTTTCCCACCTGAATATAGAAAAATAAGGAGCAAAACCAGTGGCATCATTTTTGGTGCATTATTGGGGCGCACGTGGAGTGCCCTTTCTTCCATTGTGAGGAAAGAGACTCCAACCTCAGTTGGGATCAGCTGAATCTCTCAAGGATGGGTTAGAGGCAAGTTTGGGTTTCTTCATTTTAGCTTCTTCATTAAGCAGGCTTTACAATGCAGCTCCAGAGTATGGGAATCTTAGTGGGGAGACAGTGGCATAGGGCAAGGAGCTCTCCCAGGAAAGGGCTGTCCTCCTCCCCACACCCGCCCTTCTTTTGCAGACTTGCTTACACTTCTCTCTTGACATTGTGGCAGCAGCCTCAGGGTGACTTGACCTTATTTATTGGTTGGGGATTGTAATCCCTATGGGAGCAGGTACCCGCTGTGCCGGGATCTTTAAGAATCTTGGACCACATGGCTCCCCTGATAAAGGATTGCATGTTTATTCACGCACAGTATGTTGAGCTGGGTGATACAAAAGGAACTTCTTTATTTTTCCAGTACTGTTCTGATTGCCCATGTGAGTCTCTGCCCCATCGGATGGGTTCCAGGCAGTACTGGAAAGTCCAGTGTTTTCTCCAGATATGGTGGCTCACACCTATAGTCTCAGCACTCTGGGAGGCCGAGGAAGGAGGATCCCTTGAGCTTAGGAGTTCAAGACCAACCTGAGCAAAAGAAAGACCCCATCTCTACTACAAATAGAAAAATTAGGTGGGTGTCAGGGTGGGTGCTGGTAGTCCCAGCTACTTAGGAGGCTGAGGCAGGAGGATCACTTGAACCCAGGAGTTTAAAGTTGCTGTGAGCTAGGCTGACACCACTGAACTCTAGCCTGGATAATAGAGTGAGACTCTGTCTCCAAAAAAAAAAAAAAAGAGAGAGAGAGAAGAAAAAATGAAACAAACAAAAAAAAGATACAGTGTTTTAAACTTATTCTTTAGATTTTATAATTAATTAATTTTCAGAGTGCTTCCCTTTCATTTCTGTGCATGTGTGAATCTACGTGAAAGAGAGAGATTATTTCATGTGGTGGGGAGGAGGGAAACAGGGTCTTTGAATTTCTCTCAAATCCTTGGGATCTTTATTGGTGAACTGTTGCAGAATGGCTGATCAGAGCATCTCCAAGGATGTGCAGACCCCCAAAACACTCTTCATCTGACGCCATCTGTCTTGTGTTTTTAATAAACAATTCATCTTAGAGTAGTTTTGACCTACAGAATTCTTACAGAGACAGAACCGAGATTCCCATATATTGCATACTGTTTGATTATTAATATCTCACATTAGTAGGGCACATGGGTCACAATTAATAGCCCAATATTGATACATCATTATCTACTAAAGTCCATATTTGACTCAAATTCCAAAGTTTTTCCTGTTTTTGTTTTGGAATTCCATCTGGGACATCCGGTTACATTTAGTCACCCATAGGTGTCTCCTTAGGCACCTGCTGGCTGTGACACTTTCCCTACTCTTGTTTTTCTGACTCTGACAGTCAGGAGGAGCCCCAGGGGGCTGTTTTGCAGAATGTTCCTCATTTGGGATTTACCGAGTGTTCACACCAGACAGGTGTGAATGTCCCTTGGCCACACATGCAGCCCATGGGGCCTCATGATGAGACTGGGGTTTTGGGTTTGGGGGAAGAAGATCACAGCGGGGAAGGTGCCATTCTTATCAGGCCACGTCAAAGACAGAATCAGTATGGCTGATCACAGTTGACGTTGACCTTGCTCACCTAGCTTAGTGTAATGTTCGTCAGGTTTCTGCACTGTGAAGTTGCCCCCCTAATTTTCGTACCGGACTCTCTGGAAGTCACTGTGTACAGCCCACACTTAAGATGCAGGGGCTTCTACTTCGCCTTCTTGAGGGTGGAATATTCACAAATATTATTTGGGATTCTCCTGCACAGGAGATTTGTCTTTTCTCCTCCATTTATTTATTCATCCAGTCATTGATTTATGTCAGCATGAACTCATGAATGTTTATTTTATAATATGGATTGTAATCCAATATTCCTTATAAATGTTGCTCAAGTTGGTCCAGCTTTGACCACTGGGAGCTCTTTCATTTAGATGTTCAGAACACACCCCATCATCTTGGGTTGGGTTTTTGCTTTTGTTTACTTCGTGCTGATTTTTATGGTCGGTCCTGGTTCTGTGCTCCCTGTGCTCCTTAGACTTCTCCTGCTCTGCCGTTTCCCTCGCCCTCTCCCTGGAAGACCGGTGCGAATGTCCCTTGGCCACACATGCAGCCCATGGGGGCCCAGAGCTCTCCTTCCATTTCATCCATCTGTCTATACCCCCATCTCAGTTGGCACCGTGGTCTCTGTGTCTCTGGAGTATGACACTGAGCTGAAGCCTGGAATTTGGGGCGGCTGACGCATCTCCCACCACATTTTTCTTCCACTCTTCACCAAAGGAGATGTCTGCATTTGTTTTCTCACCTCCCACAGAGTCCCCGTCTTACTCTTCTCTGTCTTCACCGCTCTACTGAAATATCTCATGAGAAGGTCTCCAAAGATCTGCACGTTGCTGTATCCAGTGAACATCCTCCACATTTATGCCACTGGATCTTGCAGCAGCTTCCAGTATTGCTGACCAGACCATGCCCCTTCTTTTGGCTCCCTGGGCACACTCGCACCTGCTCTCTCTCCCTGTCCCTGGCAGCTCCGTCTCCGTCCTCCTTGCTCCACACCCTCCCCTACCTTAGATTTGAAATGTCAGAGCTCTTCAAGGAGCAATGTTAGATCTTGTCATCTCACTATGGTCTCCCTAGGCAACCTCGAAAATGATGGTATCACCGTTATTTGAAGCAAGGCAAAGGAAAAAGAGAACAATGGCATCATGTTCAAGCATTAGACATCAACTGTAGAACCTTTTAATTCCAAACTGGCTTTACCGATACCAACATGGCAAATAGAATTTATTATGAATATAATTATTGCTCCTGTAATTTTGTATCCATTCCTCCCTCCTTTGGTAACAGCGAGTTCTTCAGGGAGCCACCCATTGCCCTCTCTCTAGCCATGAGGCCCTGCAGGTGTCCTCAGCCCGTGCTCAAATCTGACCCGTCAGATCAAATGAATAGTCTGAGATCAGGTTTCTGAAGCAGTTGAAACTTGTGAGATAGCCTTGGAGTTTGGCTGGAACACTGAGGGGGAAAGAAGGCCTCTTCCTGCTGGAGGTGTAAGTTCATAGCATCACCATTGAACTTGCTGGGAACCTGCTTGCCACCATCACAGACAAGCTCAGGTGAGCCTGACGCCCGCAGAGCAGAAGGCAGAACCAAAGATGGAGAGAGGGGTCGGTCTGACTGTTCTCCTGGAGTGCCTTGACTGTTATGTACATTGGCCAATAAATTCCCTTTCTTCTTCTTTTTTTGCTAGTTTGGGTTTTAAGCTTGGTTCCTTTAGCTTTTACATAGAAGGGGTTTGGCCTAATTCCCAGTATGAACTGGTGAGGCTAAACGTGCAGCATGAAGGTAGAATTGTAGCCCCATATGGACGAGATCACAGGCGGCCTTCATGAAGAAGGAAGATGAGAGCTGGCCTCAATGAGTTGACAGTCCAGTCCTGACAGCTTGCATCCCTGGTGCAAGTCAGGGGTTTAGAGGAAAGATCAGGAGGGTTAGCAGAATGGAAGAATAAACATGGGTATGTTCTGCCCTGACTTATAATGAGTAGGGCCTGGACTGTATTCACATACTTAACTGAACTTTAATTTCATCAAACCACAGAACAAATAACAATTAGGTGATTTGTGGACACCCGAGAAAAACAAATCACTTGGAGCTAACATAGACTGACAAACACACGGCTTTGCTTTTAAAAGTAAAGTTTGTGCAACTGGCAGATGATCAGTTGCCTAAGACATAATAATAACTATAATAATGATAATGGTGCTAATGACACTTCTTGAAGACAGATTCCCTATTCACCTTACTCATAGCTCCATCCTTGTACCTGGGACAGTGGCTAACACACAATAGGGGATCAATACATATTTCTTGAATAAATTAATAACAACAGCTCATGTTTATTTAATGATGCAGGCCAAAGACACGAAAATAACATTTATTAAAATTATAGATAATGATCATAATGAGAGCACTTATGGAGAAAACCGTGTGCCGGCCACCATTCTAAAGTATTTTACATATATTACATCTATTAATCTCATTCAATGGGCTGAATTATGTCCACTTCCAAAAATCAATATGCTGTAGCCTGAACTGCCACTATCTTAAAATGTAACTGCATTTGGAGGTACAGCCTTTAAAGCGGTGATGAAGTTAAAATGAAGCCAATGGGGATAGGTCCTCATCCAATCTGACCAGTGGCTTTAGCAGAAGAGGGGATCGGGACACAGACACACACAGCGGGAAGACCATGTAGGGGGCAGAGGGAGGAGATGTCATCCATAGGCCAGAGAAAGAGGCTTCAGAAGAAACTGATTTTGCTGACGCCTTCATCTCAGACTTCTAGCCTTCAGAATTAAATTACCTAGTCAGTGATACCATGCTCTCGAAACCCTAGCAAGTGAATACCTTAACCCTTGTTGTGACCAGGTAGTCCAGCCCTAGGGTTCGCACTCCTCAGCGCTGTGTACATCAAGTTACATGGATGCTAGATAACATTTATGAAGCAGTTAACCAGTAGCTGCCCAGTGGCAAGGTGGCTGCCTAAGACATGAACCATTCTGTCGTGCCTCCCATCTTTTCAAATTCCCTTTGGCATTTTGCACCCATGTTTATTACTTACTCTTCTGTGTCTTGCTATCTATGGATCTGGGCTCAGGTGCAGGGTGCCTGCCCTTGGTCTGCAGTCCTTGGTGTTCCAGGAGAGACCCATAGGTTGTTAACTGAGAGCTCATAGAATCCCCTGGGATCTATCATCCTTTTTCATTCTGTGAAATCACTTGGCCAACTACATACCAGAGAGGTATAAAGCAAAGATCATTTATTCACTCAACAAACTGATTTGCTGGGTTCTTACTACATATCAGACAGATACCATTGAAGAAATGAATTAGCTGCTATATGCTGCTGAGTCAGTTATGCTGTGCGCTCTGCCATCCTTTTGCTATGAAATGGAGGCACCATCAATGTCTTCTACAGAGGTTGCTGTGAAGACCAGCAAATAACAAGTTATATGCAAGGTGGTCCCATACAGGTGAGATCAGGGGTGACTGACACAGCCAAAGTGGCTAAGACGGCCGTAACTTTCCTCTCAGCTTGACTCAGCGTCATCCAGGCTTCTTCCTGACTGTAGGTCCCTCCCTTCCTTTTTAGAGCATATATTGTAGAAAAAATTGCAATTGCAAATTCTTTCTCTACCCCTTTGTGATGTAAATCTTTTCAAAAGCCTCTTGCCAGTTTATATGATCTTTCTTAAGAATGTCTTTCTCAAGGACCTAGGGGCTGTCCCTTTGAAATGTCATGGGAATTGCCCAGGCTCACGCCTGTGACCCTAGCACTCTGGGAGGCTAAGTCAGGCGGATCGCTTGAGCTCAGGAATTCATGACCAGCCTGAGCAAGAGTGAGACCCCACCCCCTCTCTAAAAAATAGACAGATGATGTGGCGGGCATCTATAGTCCCACCGACTTAGGGGGCTGAGGCAGAAGGATCCTGAGCCCAGGAGTTTGAAGCAGCTGTGAGCAATGATGCCATGGCACTCTAGCACTCTACCCAGGGTGACAGAGTGAAACTTGGTCTCAAAGGAAAAAAAAAAAAAGAAAAGAAAAGAAATGTCATTGGGATGGAAGATAGCACCCCTCAGTCCAAGTCTCTGTGGGAGGGCGGGAGCCTGACTCCCAGCCTGCACCTTGTTCCAAGTTGTAAAACTACTTCCTGTTAAGAAGATGGGAAAAGGCTTACTTCTTTTTTGGGTAAGGCCCATGGGCAAGCACATAGTGGTCCAAGATTCCACCCACCCTGGCTCTTAAAAACCCTTCCACCCTTTGTGTCAATGCAGCTGAGCACAGCTGAGGTCTGGTCTCTCTTCTGCATCACCATAGCCTTGAGCAGAGCCTTCCTCGCCTATTTAACTTTGTGCAACTTTGCTTCGACACCAGGCATACAGTAAGAGCTCCATAAATGCTATATATTAAGTGTGTTATTATGTTGCACTTTCCACCCTCAAGAACCTCACAAAGTGGTGGGGCGAACCAAGTGTGCAGGGGTCACAGTGGTGCCTGCAGCTCTATTAAGGTCATCAATGGTGGTTCATTGTCTCCTGATTCCCTCTGTTAAGCCCAGGGTGTGTGTACATCACGGGCATACAGAGATGAGTGAGAAGTGGTTTCTGCCCTTCATGAGCTTACAGTCACAGAGACTGGCATGTAAAAGTGGTCTACAGTCATGTGGCAAGATTTTAGCAGAGGCTGAATGATGAGCTGGGGCCCCATCAGACAGTGACATTTGGACCAGCGAGGTTCAAAGCAAAGAACACATTAACTCTTATAAGCATCAGCACCACTCAGTGACAA
Organism: Otolemur garnettii; assembly: GCF_000181295.1. Taxonomy (NCBI): domain Eukaryota; kingdom Metazoa; phylum Chordata; class Mammalia; order Primates; family Galagidae; genus Otolemur; species Otolemur garnettii. The sequence continues at coordinate 13,042,165 of NW_003852402.1, read as the reverse complement.
TCTATTATAATATTTCTAATTTAAAAGTTAATTACCTTGTATTAGCGCATCTGCTGCCTTCATATTAGAATAGAGTACGTTGGATTCTTTCTTCTCCATTCTTGTGATGCTTTCCTAAGAACGATGTGTTCCTCCTCCATTCAGGTTAATACAAAAGATGTAAAGTCTCCATCTTTGTTAGCGGCTGAATAGCATTCCATGGTGTACACATACCACAGCTTGTTAATCCATTCCTGGGGTTGGTGAGCATAGGCTGTTTCCACAATTTGGCAATTGTAAATTAAGCTGAGTGTGTTAAACAGTGTAGCAGAAATGTCTTTATGATAAAAGGAGTTCTTTTCTTCTGGGTAGATGCCTAGTAATGGGAATACAGGATCAGATGGGAGGTCTAATTTGAGTTCTTTGAGGATTCTCCAGACTTCCTTCCAATGAGGTTGTATTAGTTTGCAGTCCCACCAGCATTGTAAAAGTGTTCCCTTCTCTCCCCACGCAAACCAGCATCTGCAGTGTTGGGACTTTCCCACTGGGTTTAGGTGATATCTTAGGGTGGTTTTGATTTGCATTTCTCTGATGATTAGAGATGATGAGCATTTTTTCATATGTTTGTTAGCCATTCGTCTGTCTTTAGAGAAGGTTTTATTCATCTCTCTTGCCCAGTGATACATGGGATTGTTGGATTTTTTTGTTGTTGATGAATTTGAGTTCTCTGTAGACCCTAGTAATCAAGCTTTTGTCCAATTCCTAATATGAAATTATTTTTTCCCATTCTGAAGGTTGTCTGTTTGCTTTGGTTGTTGTTTCCTTAGCTGTACAGAAGCTTTTCAGTTTAGTTTAGTCCCAATTGTTTATTTTTGTTGTTGTTGCAATTGCCACAGAAATCTTCTTCATAAAGTCTCTCCCAGGCCAATATCTTCAATGTTTTCCCCACCCTTTCTTTGAGGATTTTTATTGTTTCATACCTTAGATTTAAACAAAGAGGGGGTAGGGGAATGAGCAAGTGGGGAGAGGGGAGGAAGGAGGGGGTCCTGGTGTATGGCACACCTCTTGGGGGGTAGGACATAATTATAAGAGGGACTTTACCTAACAAATGCAATCAGTGTAACCTAAATCTTTGTACCCTCAATGAATCCCAAACAATAAAAAAAAGGAAAAACAAAAAGATTAAGATCTCTATATTACCTACTAGCAATTTGCAATTATTTATGTAAACATTCTAAAAAATTAAAAATAAAAAACAAACAAAATAAAAGCTAATTTTCTAAATCAATCCTCCTAAAGCAAAGACCACATTAACCCTTACTTTAAATAATAATAAATGCAAGTCAATGACCGATTACAATTCTGAATCAAAAGTCAATTTCTTAAACTAGTCAAGATGAACATCCTTAGGGTGGGAGCTAATTTACAAAACAACAAGAATGGGAGATAGGAGTTGAAGGTCACATGGGACCTAAAAGGACCAGACCAGCTGTGTCAAGTCTGCCCCAGCCTGACTGACTCCGTCTTATTCTCTGGACTGTGCTTTCAGGACCAGCAGGCAGAGGAAGAGGAGGGCACAGAGTCAGTCACGCATGGGGCGTGTTGGGAGACAGGGCATCGTTCCAGCGGCTGTAGCTCAGTGTGCAGAATTGGGTCGGGGGAGTGAAAGGGGACAAAGCCAGACATGTAGATGAAAGCATGATTGGGAGGACATTTTATGGCAGGTCACAGCCCTGCAGCTGAGCAGTGGGTCTGCCCCACAGGAGGTCTGCCAGTGGTGAAGGGTTTGATTTAGAGAGATCAATTCTGAGAGTGTGTAGGTCAGATAAGGGCAGGCGGATTAGCCAGGGGGGTGTTGGAATTGTTCTGATAAATGATGATGAGGGACTTAATAGTGGCCGTGGAGGTGAAAAGGTGGGGCGGGTGGGGGATGTGAGAAATATATAAAGATGGGCTAGGTGGAAGGTGGAGAAGGTCAAACAAGGCTGGGAAATGGGGTGGTTTGTGTAACATGAACCAGAGCAAAGAACACAGCAGGAGGTAGGAGGGAGAGTGAGAGAGTGGATTGGTTTAGTTTGGGGCTTTCTGCCTCTGTGAGCCTTGTGCTATGTCAAGGTGGAGGTGACAACTAGGCCTTTAAATCTCAGTCCATAGCCCAAGGGAAAGTCTGGAGATCAAGGTGGGGATGGTTAGGCATTCAGGTGACTGCTGAAATTGCAGGCATAATTGAGATTGCAAGGGGAGTATGAAGATGATGAAAAGAAGCTAAGGCCAGGGCCCCACTGGACACTGAGAATCTAAGTTTTATGAGTCCATGTCCCCATAATTGGAAGCATTGCTAGGGATCACTCTTTTGAAAGAAATGGACAAACTTAATTGTGACTGAAGGAGACCATATCCTTCTAGGGAACCCTGTCAGACTTGAGCTCGCTGAGATCAGCCCTACATCTACCCACATCTGCCCCAGTGCTTGGCACATGGAAATCCCCCCTTCTGTTCATGTTATGAATGAATGAAAGGTCATTGTGAGAGAGGATACCCGAGAAGGGCGAGATCTGGGAGAACAGGTCTTCTCAGGGAGACCACGAGAATGCACCTGCAGAGCCCTCTCCATGGTGACTCAGCTCTTGGGAATTTGTAGGCTTAACTTCCTGGAACCTGGAAATTTCCAAGCTCTGTGAAATCCTGTAGTTCTGTAGGGGCTGGACTAGCATCTCCCACTTGATTCAAACTGGCCAATGGGAAGGGTACCTGTGGGGTGGAACTTTTGACTGTCAATAAAAAGGGAAAGACCAAGCCAGTCAGGGAGCATGGCCATTTGGAAATCTATGCCGTAAGCTCCCGGCCGATGAATAAAGCCCTTCCTCTTATAAACGTGGTGTTTGGGTGCTCTTTCTCTCTGTTGGGCCTCGTCTTCCTACAACAATTGTTCTTGAACTAAGGAAGACCTGAGCCTAGCCTCAAAGTCTGAAGGGCTGGGCACACTGCTGCAAGAGGCTTGCTAGCTACAAAGTTCTCAGTCACGTTGTGGCTACTGCAAAGAAGCTCATTTTGGTTGTCCCATTAAAGAAGAACCTTCTCAATAATGAAAATTAAGGACTGAACAATGAATCTTGAGCTCGATGTCCTTCTGGGTGCTCCAGAAGGGATTCTAAGGGGTTGAGGCCCCTCTGGGATCCTTTCTGTCCTGAATTGAGAAATAGTTTGCAGGATTCATAGAAAAGACCTGTTTGTTGGAATAAAGTTCTTCAGCATTCAAATACTGGGTTGGTGACTTTTTAGCCATCTTGGAAAATGATTCATTCATTCTGAGGTTCAGGTTATACGTTAATAACATGGGCTTATAATGACTTTTATAAAGGTAAGCTTTAGGTTTTTCTCCTTACCAAAGAAAAGCTCAGATACTGAGAGAAGATACCTGGAAAAAGTAAGGTCTAGGAGAACAGAGGTCTTCTCAAGGAGACCCCAAGGATACACCTGCGAGGTCCTCCCTGTGGTGACTCAGCTCTTAGGAATTTATAGAAACTTAACTTCTTAGGACCTGGAAACTAACACTTGCTTCTGCTTCTGTAAAAGCCAGCGCCAGCTTCTCCAGCTTGATTCAAACTGACCAGTGAGAAAGGTCCCCAGGGGCCAGAACTTTTTGATAAAAAGGAGAAGACTGAGCCAGTTGGGGAGCATGGCCATTTTGAAGTCTTCTGTGCCAATGCTTTGCCAGCTGAAATAAAGCCCTTCCTCTTTTCAACGTGGAATTTGGGCATTAGTTCTCGCCATTGAGCCTCGTCTTCCTGTGGTAATACCACTGACTTAAATGAAATAGAAATGCATTTGTTTATTTCTCCCAGGAATGGAATCTGCAGGTAAGGCAGTCAGGGTTGACTTCCTGCCCCACAATTCTCCTGTTAACCTCATGGTTCAAGCTACTTTTAAGTCTACTCATTCATTCCCCTGCCATCAAGCCTACATTCTGGGCTGCAGGAACCCTGGAGCTAGGGCCAGGGGAAAGTAAATATAGGCCTGTTTCCCTGGTGGATCAGTTCCCTCTGCCTGTCCTGGTTGGACACACCTTAGTGTCATGGTCACAGCTGATTGCCAGGGAGATGAGGTTGGGAACTGTTCTCTTTGCTCCTCCTCCTCATGTAATTAGGATTCTCTCACTAAGTAAGAAGGTCGAGGGGATGTCCTGGCACAATTGCCAATGTTGCTCCTCCCTCAGGAGAGTCCACGTGGGTGGAAGAGATAATACGTGTCAGATGCCTGAGCAGAGTAGATGCTCATTAAATTGTCATTATATTCTTATTATAGAGAAATTTGTGAGGATATGAAACTTCAATGCAGCATCAGGGAAGGAGTAGATTAGACCAGAGTCTTTCCAAGAGGACTTTCTATAGATAAGATTTTAAAGAACTTTAACTCCATTCATTGGCAACAATAGGAAGAGTCTTACAGAATAGGTGAAGATTGGAAGATAGTTGAGGTTATATGCCAGCCCTCGTGCTGACTAGTTACTGCTTGATCTGTGGCAGCTCATTGAATTCTCTGGATTATGAGATAAATGCTACATTTTGCCCTATTTTGTGAAAGAAGAAATGAGTCCTTGAACAGTTTACTGACTCACCCGTGGTCAGGTTAACTATTAAATGTTCAATCCAGTATCCACACGTGTGTTTTTATCATAGTCCCTGCTTACTGGAGGGAACTCTGTTTGAAGACCCCCGTGGATGGTTGAAACCATGAGTAGCACCAAATCCTACCTTTACTGGGCTGTTTTTGTCTATATGTACATGAGGTGGGCAAAGTTTAATTTATAAATTAATCACAGTGAGAGATGAGCAACAATAACTAACAATGAAGTTATTAGTAGTAAAAGTAAAAACTAAGTAAAATAAGGGTCACTCGAACACAAGCGTGATGAAAACTCCACAACCAACCCAATCACCTAAGTGGCAGGTGACACAGATGGTGTGGAGACTGGACACAGGGAGGGGTCACGTCTGGACAGGGCTGAGCAGACAGTGTGAGTGTCATTACACTACTCAGAACAGCATGCAATTTCAAACTGAAACATTATTTATTTTTGACACTTTCTATTTAATATTCTTGGACCTTGGTTGATTACAGGTGATTGAAATCTTGGTGAGAAACCTTGAGGGCAACTGAAATATAAAGCGAAACTGTGGATCAGGGGAAATCTACCACATTTATGATTTTCTCTTTAGTTTTTAGTGTTGGGTCACTGCCAACCCATGTGACAAGGAAAGCACATTGTATTCCCTTTAGGAGTCCATGGGTGGACTTCCTCGTGGCGGAAGAATGAAATCGTGCAGGGAGGCCCCGGTTAAACAAGGGCAGGGGTTGAGGTGGAGCCTGTGGGAAGGAAGGAGGAATGGGGCAGTCACGGTTGACAATGGAGCACACGCTGCTTGCTGGCCAGGACAGGATGAAGGTGTTATTGGGAAACCACGGCTCCTGCAGAATCAGGGGAAGCCGAGATTACCCAGCGAGGCTGCCCAGGAACATCTGGCTCGTGGCTGTTCTGGCATCTGGTCAAGGGATTGCTCAGCAGGTGGGATTTGGAAACTTGGGCACCCCAGGGTCTGGAGCCCAGGACCAGCATGTGTGTTGGGATTGGTGATGTGGCCCAGGAAAGGCACCAAGGCCCATCCCTCAGACCTGCATCCGCCCTGCTCTATTGAGTTCTGTGTCTGCTCTGGTCACGTCAATCAAAAGGCTGCAAGAGACAACTGAGAAAACGGCAGATGAGATCTAGGCCAGGGAGATGAAAGTTATCCAGTCTGGAGGCCAGAGAGGGTGAAGGGCAGAGTAAGGAAGCAGCTGGCTTTGGATTTGTTGGGTTTGGGGTCCCGATGAGGCACCCAGGTAGCATGATGAGTTCCGGAAACACAGCAGGAGTTATAAATGCAGCTTTGGGAATCTCATGGTGAAAACTGCAGGTCAACAATAGAGGATTTTGCAGTCTAGTGAGCCATGGGGGCAATTGAATCAGGTCTGGAAGGTCGTGACCTAGTAACTAACACCTGAAGCTAGATTTGAAAACTATCCAAACAGAGCCGTGCTGGGGTGGTGCCAGCTGCCACTTTGGGCCCAAGAACACGGGCCATGGAAGAGTTGGGCTCTGCACTGGAGCAGGAAAGCCACATACTCCTTTGTGCAAACTCCTCTGCCATTGACCCTTAGGTCCTCTTGCAACTGATTTTTCCTGAGTGTGAAATGATGGAAGATAGACAATCAAGCCAGAGCCCAAGTGCTTCATCTGCTGTTAGTTTCTTTAATTGTATTTCCTACACATTCTTTATAAATAGATTAAGGCAAGACACTATGTTCTTTAAATTGTGCATTTCTGTTGCTATGGAAACAGTTGCTTCCATCCCCTACCAGCCTAGCCATAAAGTAGAAGTTAGCACCTGTTTTTCCAGACAGGTGAATTGTCTACTAATCCTCGTCATCTAAGAAAGTATCACTGAGTGGGTCAGGGTAACCTGCAGATGGCATTTCTTTAAGAAAAACATCAGGTGAGCAGCTATGATTTCTAGATGACACGGTCCATCCTGGGTCACCTTTCAAATAAGCAAATCTATGAATTCATAGATTCATAGACTGTTAGAACTGGAGACAGAGGACTCTCTAAAGAGATAATTTTAAATCACCTAACACTGTGCCTTCAATGCATTAATTAGTCTCTACAGGAATGCTGAAATTAAATCATTTGTTTGAACATTAGCACTGAGCTGGAGCAGACACAGGTCATCACCCTGGAACGTGGCATGACGCCTGTCACATGGAATGGACTCAGCAAACATTTCTCTGTGAAAGGCTGAAGCTGCCCACTCTTCCAGGCCAGTGGAGGATAGGAACATAGGGTGTAATGTTCTGTGCCACATGCTTGGACATGGGTCTCTACAAAGTGTCCTGAGAGGATACAGCAGGTCACATCTCTGCCTCTATTGTTTTTACAAACGGTGAGGAGGTTAAATGCAGGGTATTGGCTGGGAAGATGTTTGCCAATATTATATTACTATTTAGTGACAGAACTGAGTTGGGCCCAGGTTTCTTGAATCCCAGTCTGATAGCTTTTTCTGTATTACAATGACTCCAGAGTGGTCCTTTTAGAACTGCATAGGTGTAAGAATCACTTGGTACTACGGGCTGAATGTGGAAAGGAAAGGGCTGAGGCAGCCCCACTGCCTGGGTAGTAGAACTCAGAGGGCTGCTGTCAGGGAGAATGTTGTCCAACGTCAGGCCTGTGTCACTCCATTGAAGGAACAGTTTTCTAGGAAAAAGAGCCTCACTGACCTAGCTGAGGTCCAGGGCTGACCTCACAGCCAAAGGAAGCTTGAGAACTTTGAAGGGCAGGACCATGCAGGCTGTGTAGATCACCAAAGATGAAGTGGGGATACTTTCACACTGGTCTGTCAGGAGAAACAGATAGTGGGCAAGATTCTATCTCTGGAAAAATGACCATACACCATCCGCACCCAGTCAGCCAACAATCTCCATCTCACCTTTTCCATTGCCACCTGCTTGGTGGAGGTCACACCCTTCTCACACGCTGTGCTGCTAAGCAGGCTTCCTGCTCCATGTTGCCCCCTGCAGTCTGTTCTGCACACAGCAGCTTAAGAGAGGCTTTTATTTATTTAAAAAAAATTTTTTTTTAAGACGACTTTTAACACCTGTGCTCACAACCGTCCCCTGGAGTCCCATCGTCCAAGTGTAAAGTCCACACTTTGCAAGGTGCCTGCCCCCCTCCAACTTCTCCATCCTCTTCTGCTTGCTATTCTCTCCCTGGCTTTCTGCTCTCTGGCCACACTGGCCTCCCTCCCTGCACATGTTCAGATGTTCTCTATCTCGGGGTCTTTGCCGTTCTCTCTCCTGCACAATTGCGTTTTTAATTCCCTTGCTTTATTCAGATCTCTGCTGACGTTTCATCTTCTCAAAGAGAGCTTCCATTCTATGTTACCCAAAAAAGGTACCTGCCAGCTTGGTCATTCTCCAGGCATTTAACTTTATTATTTACAGAAATCTGTATCTGTTCAAGGTGTTTTCTTCCCTCATTAGTGTGTAAGCTGCCTGAGGGCTTCTTTTGTAATTCAGGAGCCCAGGAAGGAGTTGGCACTAGTAGGTATCATGGAAAGAATGAGTGAGCATACACGTGTGTTTAACACACACACACAGACACACACGTACATTTTTGCCTATGATTTCAGGGCATTTCCAGGCCCTCTGAAGCTTAAGGGGGGGGCCTATGCATCTTGGGTAGAAACCTGCTATGGACCAAGTATCTCCAACACTGAGGGAAAAGGATCCCAGTGATTCAAGAACTCCCAGCACTCTCTTCCTTCTCCCCAACCTTGCTTTTCAGAATAGGACATCGTTCTATTTTCTATCCCTGGGTGACAAAACTGAAATCATAGAAGAGTTACATTAATAGTAAAAGAATAATAATTAACACCTGTCCATAATATAACATGTTAAGTATAAGCGACCTATAATATCTCTTGCTAAATACAAGGGCAGAATAAAATTTCAGTTCAATGTAACAAATACTTATTGAGAGCTCACTGTATGCCAGCTAATCTGCTAGGTGCTGGGAGAATGTCAGGAAAGAACAATGACATATAGTCAGGCTTCCATTGGGGAGGGGCTGGACAGACAATAGAATAAAACTAGATACGCTAGCTACGGTATGCATGATAAGGTGACGAGGACTACAGAGAAAAATAAGATCAGGGAAGGGGAATGGGAAATGTCATTAGTGGAAAGTTTGTAATTATAAATAAGATTTTTAGAGAAGACTTTCTTGTTAGAAGAAAAGGCTACAGGCAGTGGAGGAGAATATGAAGCTATCTGGGGAAGATCGTTCCAGGAAGAGGAAATCGCAAGTGCAAAGGCCCTGAGGCCCTAATCTGATTAGTCAGAGCTAAGCGGTACATCTTAGCTAAGAGGTACATGTGGCTGGGATGGAGGGAGCAATGAGAGATGAGAAGGAGATTTGGTCAGATCAGAAGACATATGGCCTTGGGTGTCCTTATAAGGACTTTAGCTTTTACTTGGAGGAAGAGAATTTCCTTAGAATTCCGTGAGCAGAGGAGTGACATGCTGAACAGGATCACACGGGCTGAAGTGTCGAGAGTGAAATGAAGGTAGCAAGCAGCGAAGGAGGGAGGTCACCAGGAAGACCAAGCATCACCAGACAAGCAACACCCACCTCATTCTCTCTCCTGCCCTGGTGGGCACCCCCTGTAGTCAGTATCAAGGGAGGTGGGAAGGCTTCCATTGCTGAGGACCAATAACGTTAGGCTGGGGTGAGGCTATTCCTGCTAGTTATGCCCCAAACTTCCCAAACAGACAAAAAAGATGTGCATTTGCTCTTTCCATGCTGACAGACCCCTGGGGAGTTCTCTCCGCTGTAGACAGCTGGCAAGGAGCTAGGTGACAGGGAGAAAGGGAAGATAGGGTGTTTAAGCCACCTCACAAGTAGAAATTGGTTAAATTCAGCCAATTGCTGACTGATTTTATGTTAAAGGACTCAAACGCTCTGAGGCCCAGTCAGTCGAAACCCTGTTTCGGAAATGAGCCGGTTATGGATGGATCTGCTGTTCTATTATTAAAAGAAATGGATCTGTTCAGAGAGTTACATATATAACATTAAAAGCCTGCTTGGGTGGGTGAATGTACTCACTTTTTTCTCTTTTTTATTTATTATTTTTTAAATTTATTGCATAAGACCTATAACTGAATTCTGGGGAAAGTCAAGGCCTGAGAAATTTCCATGACAAGGCATTTAGGTATCAAATGACCACTGTTATTTACTAATCTAGAAATTGAGGCTCAGAGAGCGCTAATTACTCTGAACACTCGACAAATTTTAGTGGCTTATCGCAGAACAGTTTTATTTCTCATGTCACAGACCAGGGTGGGTAGACAAGGGGGCTCTGCTCCACAGAGTCCCTCTAGAACCCAGGCTCCTTCCACCTTTGGGCTCCTCTCTCCTACGAGCCCTCAGGGACAACTTGGTTTTACTAGGGAGAGAGTGCGAGCACCACACTGAGGAGGTTTTCAGGGGCTGGACTTAGAAATGGCACATCGTTTGGTACCCTCTTTCTTTTCACAGATACTGGTGAGCATCTCCTAGATGCCAGAGATCTGGGGAGAGATAAGCTGAAGCCAGCGTGGACCCTCAAGGGCCTGTGGGTTGTGTTCAAGGTTGAGAAGGAGACACAAGTGCAGTCACGTGCTGCACAGTGATGGGGTTTAGGTCCAGGACGACCGCATAGGCTACAGCAGTCCCATAAGGTCATAGCACCTTTTACTGTCCCTTTTCTGTGTCTAGATGTGTTTAGGTACACAAATGCTTAGCACTGTTTGCAAAGGCCTGCAGTGTTCAGTACAGTCTGTGCTGTGCAGGGTGTAACCTGGGAGCACCAGGCCACGCCAGACAGCCTAGGCGTGCGGTGGCGGCACCATCTGGGAGTGTGTAAGTGCACTCCATGTGCACGCTTGATGCACTGACGTCCTCGTGCTCACACCTGGCAATGCATTTCTTGGAACATACCCCTGCCATTAAGTGGCGTATGACTGTACTTAGAACCTCGGCAGACAGACAAAGGTCACAAGTGTGGGTAGAGGGTTCTGCAGAGAGCCTGAGGTGAGGTGCAGGAGAGAACGGGTGGGATGGTGCTCTCATATCTCACATGGAGATATGCACACTCCTGAGCTTGTTTCTGCGCCCACAAGGCAGGAAGGTGATCTCCTTCAGGGGTGGAGCGAGCATTTCTGAAGCGGCTGCTATGGTGTGTCATTACACTCTGCATATGTTGTTTCTCTGGTCTTTGGTCTTTGGTCAAGAGGGGGCCAACGATGGCCAGAGGAGGGGTAGGTAGCATCCTTCTGGGGAGGCATAGAAGGTTGATGATGCAGGTGGCATCTGAGCTGAAGCCTAAAGGATCAACTTATTGCTGTATTGGGACATCTGAGGGTCAGTTCTGGGCTGATTGGAAATTCCCCATCCATAGGGCAGTGGGTTGAGCCACGGTGTGTTAGTTTCCTATTGCCGCTGTTACAAATTACCACAAACTTAGTGGCTTAAACACAAATTTACTGTCTTTCAATTCTGGGGATCAGAAGCCTGAAATGGGTTTCACTGGGCTAACATCAAGATAGCGGAAGGACGGCATTCCTTCTGGAAACCTGAGGCAACTCCCTCGCCTTCTGCACCTTCTGAAAGCCACCCATATTTCTTGGCCCATAACCTGGTCTCAAAACTGAAAGTGCAGTGTTGCAATTCTCTGCCTGACTCTGAGCCCCCTGCCTCACTCTTATAAGCACTTCCATGATTACATTGGGCCTAATCTGGATTGTCCAGAATAATTTCACCTCTGCAAAGCTCCTTTTGCCATGTAAGGTAACATATTCACAGCTTCCAGGATCAGAATGTGTAATCTTGGTGGGGGTGGGGGTGCATCTGTTTTTTGTGGCATTCTCACGCTATTAAATACCTTGTGCTGACTTGGCTAGGGGGAAGGCATCCTGGGTCTTGCTCAGTATCTGAATAATCTCTGCTAGGTACCACTTCGGGGCTGTGCAAGACGAGTTTGCTTCTCTAACTTCCCAGGTGCAGGAAAGGGGGAGAGAGGTACACAGCGGATGTCTCGCCACCTGCCATTCATCCCTTTCCCAAGTAGCTACCCCTGCATATTCTACACAGTGCATTTAGTTGCTTTAATTGAAGGCCTTGATTCTTTCAAAAGAATATGCAAAAAGAAAAGAATGAAATGGTGTTTGTGAGGAAGGACAAACACTTCTCACAGTTATGAATTGTTTGCACTGGAGGATGAATCGGCTTTTGATTATTTTTGTTGTTGAGAAAACAGTTAAGGGAGACAAGAAGGGAGTAAGGTATTCAGTTGTGTTGAAGGAACGGAATCCATCTCACAGAGTGTGGGGGGCAGGTGGGGTGGGGTGGGGACAGGAGCTGGAGAAAGGGAGGGTAGGATGTGATGGTGGTCTCTACCTCCCACCCCGATCTGGGTCTCTAGATTTTCTAGACCAGCATTTCTCACTATGCTCACATAGAATGAATACATGTTTATTCAGATCCTGCCATTTGAATGGATAAGGTGCCCAGCACCATTGGGCGCCCTCTAGTGGAGAGGATCTGAACAACTCCAGACACACACCTGTGTCCCAGGAACCATGTTCATTTTGGAAAGGATGGGAGCAGAGGACCCAAGGGATGTTCCCCCTGCCCCATTGTAGTTATCCAAGCAGTGGTGTTGCTGGACCATGGAGTCCATCCTCCTGTCACCCAAGCCAATCAAGTGAGAAGTGGATAAGAAGTCAACAGTTTCACTTTTATTGACAGAAAAGCCGGCAGTTCTGGAGGACAGCAAGGATATCTCCTCAAAGAGCTATTCTGCCCTCTTGGTTTTTTTTTTTCCCTTTTTTATTATATTTATACTCTCACAGTAAAGCAAGCATCAGCAATGTTATTACTCATCAGAGTCTACATCAAATGGATTTCTCCTCATAGGTTACAAGTTTACACAATATCCCTCTATCTAAAAGTGGTTATAGCTTCAAAGCATTCTTAGTTTAGATGCAATTTATAGTTCGGTACTACTTTACTAAGTGCTTTCATATACTATTCCTTGACTGGCACCACGGTACTTGGAGCATCCATTTTCCTACTTTTATCTATGACAGAGGTCTTGTGTATGAATAAACAACTCCAGATGGCAGCACACAGGCTCATCTGGCCCTACCTGGGCCTGCCCAGCAGTGTCCTGTACATAATGATTATTAAGGATAACAGCGGCCACTACCAGTAGGACCCATGTCACCTCTCCCATGTTCCTCAGACCTTTAAGTACCTGCCACACTTGGTGGCACAGCCTCAGGGCTGTCTCAGCAGGAATAGAGCACTAATTATTGAGCTGGTTTTGCAGGGTGAGAGTTATGGAGAGTCTGGACAGTACATTGGATTAAGGACAGCATGCTCCTTCCCCAGTGCAAAAGGGAGCCACAGGTCAGTATAGCAAGGGGTCCTCAAACTTTTTAAACAGGGGGTCATATCACTGTCCCTCAGACCATTGGAGGGCTGGACTGCGGGCCCTGGGACGAGTTGGCTTCTAAGCAGGGCAGGCAGTAGTGGCAAAAACACCTGGCAGGCCGGATAAATGTCCTAGGTGGGCCACATGTGGCCCGCAGACTGTAGTTTGAGGACAACTGGTGTAGACTTTCTGCTGCTATTGATGTAAAGCTTAGTGTTCGTTTGGGATTGAGATATACTTTAGTGTTGAGTTAAACCTTGGTGTTCAATATGGGATAAGCAGGGGGCATGTTTAGGTGACCAGAAGTAAGTGGCCTAAAGGAGAGAGATTGTCACTATTTAAGCTCCACCTCTCAAAAAAATACAAAGCAGGAGGCACTGTGTTCATTTATGGTGCCATAAAAAATGTCAGACTAGGTGGCTTAAACAACAGAAATGTATGTTTGTAAAGTTCTGGGGGCTGGAAGTCCAGGGTTGAGGGATCAGCAGGGTGGTTTCTCCAGAGGCCGTTCTCTACACCTTCCAGATGGTTGGACCACGTTCTTTGGGGGAGAATGCACGGAGAAGACAGGCCTGTTTGGAGAAACAGCTGCTGGAGACAAGTTTCATTCTAGAGAAAATCCCATGGAAACAAATACTGTCTAGCAAAATATATATACTAGGAAACACATCAGAAAGAATGCTCACTAAAATTCCCCCTCCCTAAAAACATTCTCTGGGAAAAATATTCCTTATGAAAATGTTCACTGTGAAAGTACTGAGTAGGAAAAAACAATCACACTTAGTATGAAAAATACCTATAGAAATATATCCTTAATCAAACAAATGCCTGCTAAGAAAATATACGTGGGAAAATTATACTATATTCATCTTGAACATGACCATGGCCTACATACTTGCCATGGCAATCAGAAAATTATCATGTGCTTTGTGCACATTGTGAGTCATGCATTCTTCCGAAAATTTCACATCTATTAACTTATTTATTCCTCATTAGAGCTCTATGAGGTGGGCTTTATTCCACACTCCATGTTACTTTTAGGGAAACTGATGTGCAGAGGTGAGTTAACTTGTCCAAGGTTGCACAGGGAGTAAAGGACAGCTGTGGCTTTGAACTCAGTGATTCATTCATCCAACGTTTATTGAGCACCTAGTATGTGCCAAGCTCTATGTTAGACAATAAAGTTTAACACTGAGTGAATTACAAATCCTGGTTTTAAGAATTAACTTGAGAGCCGGATGCGGTGGCTCATTCCTATAATCCTAGCACTCTGGGAGGCTGAAGCCAGTGGATTGCTTGAGCTCAGGAGTTTGAGAACAGTCTGAGCGAGAGCAAGATCCTATATCTACTAAAAATAGAAAAATTCATCAAACTGGTTAACCTAGCCTTCATGTCATTTTCTTAGTTATTGTGTTAAGACATTTATATTCTACATTTAGAAAGATTCACATGTACCCTTATAAGATGAACCATAGGTGTGATCCCACCAATATTTTAAATTGTATATAAAAACAGTACACTGTACCCCATGACAGTATTAATGTACACAGCTATGATTTAATAAGAAAAAAGAGAGAGAGAGAGAGAGAATAGCTTAAGCCCAAGAGTTTGAGGTTGCTGTGAGTTGTGACTCGATGGCACTCTCCCCAGGGTAACACCTTGAGACTCTGTCTCAAAAATAATAATAAAAAAAATTCTTGGGCTTAAGTGATCCTCCTGCAAATAAATAAGTAAATAAGTAAATAAATAAATAAATAAATAAAAATAGAAAAATTAGCTGGGCATCATAGTGGGTACCTGTAGTCCCAGCTACTTGGGAGGCTGAGGCAAGAGGATTCCTTGAGCTCAAGAGTCTGAGGTTGCTGTGAGCTATGACACTCTACTCAGAATGACAGAGTGAGAGTCTGTCTCAAAAAAAAATTATAATTAACAAGAGAGACAGATACACAAAAAGACCATGGAACTATAGGGAAACAAGCCTGTAGACATTCACTTCCATGTGGGAAACTGACCAGCCTGACGTTTCCTTGTGTGTTTATGGAAGAAGCTACTGTCCTGGACCTGCAGAAAGCCCCAGCTTCCTGGGACTAACAGCTGCTGGGAAAACACCTGGGGGGAGACCACTCATGGTGCCTGGGAGGAGCAAAAGCCCAGGGGAAAGTGTTCATGGAGACATGTCCCCAGCGGAGTGCTGCTTTGAGCCCTAGTCTGGGAGGAAGGCCTGTCTCCTTTGTCTAGTCCAGGCCCGTGCTCTGGACCACAGGAGTGCAGCTGCGATGGCCAAGTCATGCAGTGGCCTGAGGGGTGAAAGGGGAACCTTGTTGCAAGGGGGAAACGGAGTGGAATCTGGTGGGAGTTCTGAGTTCTCCTGGCTTTCAAAAGAACATTTCCTTGGTCATGATACACTATCACCCATCTGTTAGCTCCATGAGGTCAGAGTTCCCTGCCTATAGAGTTCATATCTACATTTCCAGGGCTTAGAAAACATGGTTCTCAATAAATAAATATTTCCAAAAGGAGGGATGTCGACCAAAGTTATGCACGGTTGTGAACTTGATGGGTGTTGGATTCAGATGATCTAACTGGAATCACGGCTCTGCCATTTCCTGGCTGGGCAGCCTTAGCCAAAATACTTGCTAATTCTGAGCCTCAGTTTCTTCCTCCGTGCAGTGGGATAATAATACCTTTCTTTTATGGCTCCTGGGGTAATGTTGTGAGGTGGTGCCTGTTGAGTGCTCAGCATAGAGCCTGACACTTGGTAGATGGCCAAGAAATAGTCGGAACTGGTCTCTTTCTTCATGATGTTTATAGTCAGGTGGGTCAACTCCCAGCCGCCAGCCCTCCCAGCAAGAATTCACATTAGAGGCGGGGCCCAGAAAGGCTGATTATTCAGGTCCAGAATCTGCAACTCAAGTTTTCCTAACTCACTGTCATCTCTAGAGATTAAGTGTGCTGTAGGGTTCCATCTGCTTCTGTAATAAAACATAAATTATTAAAACCATAAAATATTGATGAACTGTTTTATAAAACAGAGGGGTTTTAATGTATTGATCATGAATTGAGAAAGCCTTAATGAGTTTCAGGAGGAAAAGTAATTGGGCGATGATGGTGCGTTGATGCCTTCTCTGCCTCTGAAGGAGAGGCACTGATGAGAATCAGTTCCTCTTGTCCCATTTTGCACCCCTGTCATCTTGCATTTGTGCCATGGTGCACTTAAAACCTACGCTTCCGTGAACATTAAAAGGCAACCAGAGAGAGGAAGAGGGAGGGAGGGAGTGGGGAAAAATTCCCTTGTTAAAAATCAATGAAGTATTTTGGTTTTATTTAGTCGGTTCTTCGGGTGGCTCCCGCAGACTCTGGAAAATTGGTGATTATCATTGAAGCTGTTTTCCTTCTCGGGTGACCCATCCCACAAGATTCTCTCATTGAAGTTCAGGAAGAATTCTCTGTGCCTTTCACTTTAGAATAAGGGTCTAAGCACCAGAACTGAACTTGCTGTGAGGCAGGCCAGTGCTCTCATGTGACAGTGAGACAATCAGAGCCCCCAGAGAGGAAATACATTGTCCAGGATCTCACAGTTAATTGGTATCAAGACTTGGCTGGGCAGCCACGTCCCCTGACTGTGTTACTGGTGATTCTTCTACTTTTTCACCATAAGGGAGGACTTTGGGATGGTGAGAGCTGATCCAACGCTGAAGTGGCTTTTGAGGGTCAGTCTGGATGAATAGCACAGAGGCAGAGACTGGATGACTTCTCAGCATCTTGGAAGCCACTCCATTGGTCATCCACAACTGGCCTGTTGATCTTACCTGGTCTCCCAGGTAAGACTCAGGGTGACCAACTACATTGCTGGGACTTTGAAGAATGTCTCCAGTGAGGTGCAGAGCCTGTGCCAGTTCCTGATGACACCCTCCCAAGCCACTGTGTAAAAGAGGAAAGAAATACGTCAGTGTTGGTGAGGACCCAGGCTCAGGAAAGTCAATGGGATCGCTCAGGTTTACACAGCTCACTGGAGACAGACTCAAGGGCTAGGACCATTCTCTTTGGAGAACTAGGTTACTATTCCTGGATATATACCATGCTGCCTTTCAATTGTATATGGAAGAGTTCACTGCAGGGGCAAGAGTGATGGGTTTGCAATGAGACCAGCTAAGGCGAGGGGGAGGGTTGCTAACTTCATTTTTCGCCATTACATATGTTAAGTGGGATCCTTGCTGGGAAGTTGGCAGGAAGGGCGTTGCTATAACTGCAGCTAATATTTACTGAGCACTTTCTATGTGCCTGGCAACTACGCCAAGTTCTTTGCTCCCATGAGCGCACTTCTCCTTCAGAGCAACCATTTACACAAGAAATATTATCATCCCCATTTTACAGAGGAAAGCACAGCCAGGCCAACTGCGTTGGAGAATGAAGCCAGGATTGGAGCCCAGTGAGATGGACTTGGGAGCCTGTACTCTTGCTACTTCATTTGACACCACTGACCTTTTGTTTTTCCTTGAAGCTGTTGCTTGTTGAAGCCACAACACTGACCACTTCTTCCTGGTCTCTTTCACTGACCCCCTTTCCTGCTGCCCCCCAGGATGTGGGGTACCCAGCATCCTCTCGTGACCCTCAGTTCTTTTTGCTAGACATGGGCTCCCTGGGCAATCTCAAGTAATTGCGTGGATTTTGCACGCATTGGTATTAATTATGCTGCTGACTCTCTATATTTCCAGCCCTGAACCCTGAACTCTCCCTGGTACCAGGGTAATGCTGGTCTCATAAAATGAGTGTTCTCTCTGCTTTTACTTTCTGGGAGAGATTGTGTAGGACTGGTGTTATTTATTCCTCAAATGCTTGGGAGAATTTGCCAGTAAAATCACTGGGGGTAGAAATTTCTTTTTTGGAAGGTTTTAAATACCAAATTCAATGTCTTCATTAGTCATAAGTCTGTTCATATTGTCTATTTCATCTTGAAGGAGTTATGGTTACAGTAGTGATAATTTGTGGCTTTTCAAAGAATTGGCCTATTTCTTCCAATTACTTAAATTTGTATGAGTAGAGTTGTTCATAATATTCCTTCTTTATCCTTTTAATATCTGTAGGGTCTGCAATGATATTCCCTCTTTCATTTCTGGATATTGATAATTTGTGTCTTCTCTTGATTGATCTCCTTAGAAGTTTTTTTTTTTAATCTTTTCAAAAATCAGTTGTTTTCATTGATTTTCTTTTTTCAATTTCATCAATTTCTGCTCTTTATTTTCTTCCTCCTTCTTTGAGTTCATACTGCTTTTCTCTTCTTTTTTTTTCTAGTTTTTTAAGGTGAAAATTACTGATTCAAGGCCTTTCTTCTTTTCTAATACAAACATTTAATAGTATAATTTTCCCTCTAAGCACTGTGTTAGCTGCAGCTCACAAATCTGATATGTTTTCATTCACTTCAGAATACCTTATCATTTTTACCGGCACTTTTTATTGGTTCCTTTCATTATTTGGAAGTGTATTGATAATATGCTAGTGTACTGGGATTTTCCAGATTTGCTGTTATTGTTTATTCCATTTTAGTAAAATAACATACTTTATGTGACTTTAATTCTTTTGAACTTGTTAAGGTGTATCATATGTCTTAGCATACAATCTATTTTGGTGACTACTTCATACACAGTTGAGAAGAAATCTGTATCCTGATGTTTTCGAGTGGTATGTTTTATAAATATCAACTAGATCCAACCATTGATCTTATTGTTCAGTTCTTTGATGTCTATTGACTTTTTGGCCTACCAATTCCATCTACTACTGTAGGACAAGTTTTAAAATCTGAAACTATAGTTTTAGATTTGGCTATTATTTCTTTTCCATTCTGTCAGTTTTGTTTCATGTATTTTGAAACTTATTGGTTTGAATACAACCATCTGCCAGTGAAACCACTGGGCATAGAAATTTCTTTTTTGGAAGGTTTTAAATACCAAATTCAGTGTCTTTATTAGTCATAGTCTGTTCGTATTATCTATTTCATCTTGAAAGGGTCAGGGTTAGTGTTGTTATTTTTGTTGTTGTTGAATTGACCCTGTTGTCATGTATCATCCTTCTTTACTCCAGATAATTTTCTTTTCTTCACAGCCCATTCAGTGTAGCCATTCCAGCTTTCTTTGTATTAGTTTTTGCAAGATAGGACATTTTCCATTTTTTTTTACTTTTAACCTATCTACAGCCGTATATTCAAAGTGAGTTTCTTGCATACAGCATATAGTTGGGTCATGTATTTTATTCATTCTAAAACTCTTTGCCTCTTATTTAGATTATTTACACTGAATATAAGGATTGATGTGTTTTTATTTGGATTTATCATTTTATTTTTCATTTCCTATTTCCTTTGTTTTTATTCCTTTATTTCCCCTTTCTTGACCTCTTTTGGTTACTGGAATGTTTTTTCACATACTATTTTAATTGATCTATTTAGCTTTTGAGTATATCTTTTAACACCCAAAAAAGGAATAACAGTACACATAGCTAACCTGTCACTTACACATAGCTAACTTACAATCAATATTTCATTACTCCAAGTGAAATGTAGAAAACTTAGCCTCAAGTAAGTTTCTCTGCCCTTTGTCCTTTATTTTTTCTCATCTATCACATCTACACTTGCTAAAAACTCCACCAGAAAAATATTAGATTTTTATTTTCAAGTCTGAGATACTTGTTTAAAAACACAAAAGGAGAGATTTATTTATTACATTACCGTGATATTTTAAAATTTCTTTTGTTCTTCCTTTATTCTTTTTAGTTATTTTTAATTGACAATGAATAATTGTATATATTCACAGGTATCATGTTTGGCTATACATTTATAAAGAAATTGTAGAAAGATTAAATTAAGCTAATTAACATACCCATCACCTCCCCAGCTTACTGCATTCTTAATGGTCTAAGTGTTCTCTGCTTTCATGCCCGTTCTGCCTGAAGAACTTCATCTAGCAATTCCTTTAAAGCAGTTTACTTTCAAGATATGCTGTCAAGAAATTCTCTCTGTCTTCATCTGAGAATGGCTTTATTCTAACTTCATTCCTGATGTAGAGATATAGCATTTTAGACTGGCAATTCTTCTCTTTCAGCATTTAAAAATAGTACTAAAATTACAGTGAGATTTATTACTACATATATAGTATAACCATGCCATTATTACAGTACTATTCATAACAGGATAATGCTATTATAGTTTTGGTCTCTGTGATTTCTGATGAAAAATCTAGTCCCTTGAATTGTCATTTCCCCTTTAGGTAATAATGTGTTTTTTTCCTCTGGCTTCTTTTAAGACTTTTTTGTCTTCAGTTTCAGCAGTTTGAACATGATGTGTCTGTGTATGTAGATTTATTTAAGTGATCTCCTTTGGGTTCATGCAGGATCTTCAAGCTATGGGTTTATTGCTTTTGCCTAACTTGGGGGAGGTTTTCAGCCTTTATTTTTTCAAATAGTCTGGTACATCAACTCCAGTCACATTCTTTCTCTTCTCTCTTTTGGACTCTGATAATGTGAATATTAGACTTTTTGTTACAGAGCCACAGGTCTCTGAGAGACTGCTCAAGTTTTTTCAACCTTTTCTCCTCTGTTTTTCAGATCGGATAACTCCTATCGATATGCCTTCGAGTTCACCGAATTATTTCTTCTGTCATCTCCAATCTGCAATTGAGCCCATCCAGTGAGTTCTTTGAAAATTCCAATTATTGTGTTTTTAAGTCTTTATTTGATTCTCTTATTTGATCCTTCTGAGTCTTTAATGGGACTTCCCGTTTTTCCATTCATTTCAAGATTGTTTACGATTGCTAGTTGGAACATTTGTGTAATGACTACTTGAAAGTCTTTGTCAGAAATTCAAACATCTGTAACATCTGGGCATCAGCATCTGTTGCTTGCTTTTCCCAGGGGACTTAAGTGCTTTCTGGTTCTTGGTTCGCTGAATAATTTTGGATTGGATTTGAACATTCTGAATAGTACATTATGCAACTTCAGTCCTTATTTGACTCTTATAGAAAATGTTGATAACAGACTTTTGTTTTAGCAGCAAACATCCTGGTTAGCTTCAGGTGGCAAGTTTCACCCCTCTCTGTGGCCCTCTGTAGTGTTATTTAGATACACTGATGTCTGGTCGGTCTGTGGATGTGGGTTGTGAGCTCTCTGGTGGTCACTTCTGAGAGTTACAGGTGTGCTGATTAAGATCAAATCCGGGCAAGCATAGCTTAGGTGTGAGCACAGGAATTTATAAACCACTTTCCGCAGTCACCTTCTGAAGAGGTTAATGTAACTCCATTTGGGAATGAAGAGGTTAATGTAACTCCATCTTGGAACTAACTCCCCACTCCCCTCCTGGACAAGGTTTCTCCCAGGTGGAATCAGTCTATCAGAAGGAGATTGGCTCCCTCCTCTGCATTTCTGGGCAGCCAGTCTGAAGGGGACCGACTCCCTCCCCCTTTCTGCACTTCTGGGCAAGGTTGATCAGCCCAGGAGGAGCCAGCCTATCAGAAGTAAACAGGCAACCCTCCTCTAAAAAGTCCCTAACTGTAAACCCACCCTATAGCACCCCTGGCATATCAGGTGGTGCCCAGCACCCCTGGACAACAGCTCAGCTAATGATAACCCCTGCTGACAAACGTCACATAGAATTCCCCTATGTGCCTTTAAAAACCTTCCCTCACTCCATTTCAGGGTCGCCCCTCCCAGCTATGCTGTAGAGTGGAGTGACCCAGGCATATGCTTGCATTTAAAATAAAAGCACTACTTTTTTTTTTACATGTGTGTATGGTGGTCTCTCAGTGGCGATTTAGGTCCTAACACTTCCCAAGTTCCTCTGTCTTCCTCATGCCTCTGGCAATTTGCCTTTGTCTGGGGCTTCTCTTTCCCTTCCTTTGGTTAGAAAATTGGGGCTTTCGTGATCTTGCTGCTCCATGCACTTGGTTTTGCCTGTGTCCAGGGCTGTGCTGCAGGAAGACAGAGAAGGGAGACTAGTGTAAGATGCTAATAGCAGGGGACATTGCGTATAGCACAGAAGGAAACTTTCTTCATGGCTCTTCTAAACTTTAGACGTGTATGTAGAGAAAGCAACCAGGATTTGTCTCACCTTGCGGGGATCACAGATGCACTGATCAGAAATCCAGGCCTTTCCCTGAGAACATTGGCTCCTCTAGGCTTGGCCACTGACGTCATAGGACCATGTGGGGACTAGGTATGAAGAACAGAGAAAGAAAAATGGGGATTTCCACAGTCCTGCTGAGTGTGAGCAGTTCCCTCTCCTGCTCCTGAAACCAGAGCCAGGAGCTTTTTCTGGAGCTCTGTCTCTCTCTCTCTTTTTTTTTTTTCTGAAAGATTATTTTGTTTTCTTTTTATTATTATTATTATTAAATGATAGCTGTATACATTAATGCAAACATGGGGTACAGTGTAGTGTTTTCATATACAATTTGAAACATTTTCATCAAACTGGTTAACATAGACTTTGTGTCATTTACTTAGTTATTGTGTTAAAACATTTATACTCTAGTTCTAGAAAGGTTCACTTGTACCCTTGTTAGACAGACCATATAGGTGATCTTTCCAGTCACCCTCCCACCACCCATCTGCCCTTCTCCCTTCCCCTCCTCCACCCCCTCCCCATATTCTTAGGCTAGAATTAGGTTGTAGCTTTCATTTGAGATCTATAAATTAGTTTCATAATAGGGCTGTGTACATTGGATACTTTTTCTTCCATTCTTGTGATACGTTGCTAAGAAGAACATTTTCCAGTTCCATCCATGTAAACATGAAGGAGGTAAAGTCTCCATCTTTCTTTAGGGCTGCATAGTATTCCATGGTGTACATATACACTATTGGGACCTAGAGCTCTGTCTCTTGATGCTGCTGCCCCTTCCCAGTTTCAACCTGCACAGCCTTCAGGCTGGGAATATGGGAGGAAAAGAAAAAGTAAATTCATGTTGGTTTGTGGCTTAAATTCCTGTCTTCCCCAATACACCTGCTGTGACTTATTTTTCTAATTACTATTCCATACATTCTGCATTCAATGGGAGGAAAAAGAGTGAGTGTGTTTTTTCATCTCTCTTTTCCCTTTTAACTTTACATCTTTTAAAAACTTTTCATTATGAAGTATAATAAACACGAAAATTAAATAAGTTATAAATACATAGTTACAAGAGTAGAAATTCATAATTTCAATTGATATAGCATCTTTCTTAACCACCCAGGTTAAGAGAGAAAACATTAATTATATCCTCCAAGCCTTTTTTCCCGGCTAGAAGTAACCAATATCTTCTGATTTTATGATAGCTATTTCCCGGCTTATCTTTTATTCACCAACTATATCATGGTTTAGTTATGTCTTTTTAAAACTTTATGTAAATTAAATCGTACTTTATGTTATCTTTTCTGTCTGGCCTTTATTGTTCAGCATTGTTGATGAGATTCATCTATGTTGTATGTAGCTGTTATTAATTTTCATCTCTGTATCCCATTGTATAAATACGTAGCATTAGGTTTATCCACTTAAATTTTGATGGGCATTTAGGTTGTTTCTAGTTTGAGGCTATTATGAACAATGCTCTGTGTTATTTTTACACATTTCACTCGGTGCACACGGGCCTGGGTTTCTCAACAGTGGAATTGCCAGGTCATAGAATACATCTTCAGCTTCAATAATAATGGCAAATTGTTTTCTCGAGTGTTATTCCAATTTACACTCGGACCAGCAGTATCTGAGGCTCCCTGCGGCTGCACGGGGCTGTGTCTTGGTCATGTTTGTAATGATGTTCAGTTTGCATTTGCTGAGCCATTGAACTGACAGCTGGCTACGGCTGTGTTATGTGTGACTGAGCTGAAATCCTTTTGTTCAAACTTTGAAAAGCCTTGGGTTATGCTCCACTTTCATTAGAAAGGAATTGAGGACATGTCACAACAATTATCTCCAGTGAAAAATGTGCTAAAGAAAGCTAATGATGATTTGTGAATGGGGAACGGGGAGGCTGGGGCCTTTGAAGATTTTGATGGCATATCAAAGACCATCAGCTTATTACTCCAGAGAGGAATAGGGTTGGTGGGAGGTGGTGGGCAGGGGGATGGAAAGAATATAAAAGAGGGATTATTTTGAGAACCACAGGACAGGAAAGAGAAGAATGACTGCGTAAATTCCACAGTTGAGGAATTCCACGGGAGTCATTTGTTGTTGTGTGTCAGGAATGACAATTGACTCCATTAAAGTGATGGCGTTCAAGACTAGATTTGAAGAATTCAAACTATGCCGAGTAACAACAGAGGACATCATTCCATTTCTGGACTAGTAAACGGTTTTAAACTGACAGATCTGAAAAAATCTTTGAAACACGGGAGATAGACGGCTTAAATCGCAGGGAGGTTCTCAGGGTCTTACAAGGTTAAATCATAAAGTTGATCTAATCCTTCTGAATCTCATACAGGTGAAAAAGTTGCTATCAGAAAGAAGCACTTAATTCTGAATTAAGTGAAAATTACTGGAGAAACCCCCTGAAGAAATCAATTTTTGAAAAAATAAAGTCCATTCAATGCAGCAACTGGACTAAACTTAATAATGGGAGTAAACACATTATTATTACATTTAGTATAAGTGCTGAGCTCTTATGTGGATGTTCTCAGTTAATCCCCAGGAAAACTCTGTGAGGTAGAAGATATTATGCCTGTTTTACAAAGGGCAAGAAGAGGTCTAAATGACTCCTTGCCTCGCTCAAGGTCACAGAGGTAGTGAGAGCTGCAGGTGAGAACCAAACGTACATATCTCTACTCCACTTTTTTCTTTTCTGCTTTTAATTTATATGCAATAAAACTTACTTTATTGTGGTACATAGCTCTATGAGTTTTACACGTACATGGTTTTACGCGACCACCTTAACAACAGTGACACGGGACTGCTCCATCACCCCCAAACTCCCCTTCATGCTAGTGGGCATTTGTGTTGTCTCCAGTCTTTTTTTTTCTTTTGAGACAGAGTCTCATTTTGGGACCCTGGATAGAGTGCCACGATATCATAGCTCACAAGCAACCTCAAACTCATGTTCAAGTGATCCTATTGCTTCAGCCTCCTGAGTAGCTGGGACTATAGGTGCCCGCCACAGTGCCTGGCTATTTTAAGGCTGGTGTCAGCCTTAGCTCTTGCTCAGGCTGGTCTTGAACTCCTGAGCTCAAGCAATCCACCCACCTCAGCCTCCTAGAGTGCTGGGAACAGGTGTGAGCCACTCCACCTGGCCTGTTGTCTCTAGTTTGGGGCAATTTTGAATGGAGCTGCTATAAATGTTCCTGTTTGGGATTTAGCTGAATACTTTCATTCCTCTAGAGCGATGTTTTTCAACCTCTTATGTCTCATGGCACACTCGAACCTATAGTTAAATGTCCGTGGCACTGGTCAAACAAAAAAAAAAAAACTTATAAAAAGAATATATTTACTGTGCTTTGAAATTCTTTTGAAAATAATTTAACTAATGATCTCGAAAATTTTTCTATGATACACCTAATATCCTCTCATGGTACACCAGACGAAAATCGCTGCTCTGGAGTAAATATTAGAAGCGTGATTTTTGGGTCATGCATTGAGTGCCTGTTTACAACTTTGCAAAAAATTGCCAAGATTTTTTTCTAGAGTGGCTGTATCATTTTACATGCCCACCAGCAATGAACAAAAGATCCATGTCCTCATCAGCACTGAGCAGTGTCAGATTAAAAAAAAAAATTATATTAGCTAATCTAATAGGAGTGTTGGGATATCTCGTGATTTTAGCAATTCAGTGAAGTTTCATAACCGTGGTATGTCAGTGTCTCCCAGCTGCGTTTGTGTTGACACGCGGTGGGGTCGTGCAGAGTGGCATCCGTCATCACTGTGGCGTGTTTTTGTGTGCCAATGTGAGAATGTCAGAGCTTGAATTACAGCAACGAACAAACATTAAATTTCTTATTAAACTTGGAAAGAGTGGCAATAAACTTAAGGACCTATTTGTCCAAGTTTATGACATGGAGAAAAACAGCAGGGTCCCCGTCCATCAGACATCGTTCTGAGGGGAAAGAAAGCAGCACGGATGAAGAGAGGTCAGGGCAGCCAGTAATGGGCAGAACTGATAAAAACATTGCAAAAATTCATTGAATTGTGCGTCAGAATTGCCAGCTGACTGTGAGAAGCATAGCAGACCAAGGAAACAGTGATGGAGAAACAATTAGGAAAATCTTAACTGAAAATCTTGGCATGAGAAAGGTGTGTGGAAAAATGGTCCTGAGGGAGCTCTTGGATGGTCAAGAGCAAAGAACGCACAGAGCACTGTCTGTGAGGGAGTTTTCAGCCGGCAAACAAGTAACCATATTGGAACACCCTCCCTACTCACCTGTCTATCCCCCAATGACCTTTTCTTTACCCAAAGATAAAGGAAATATTGAAAGGAAGATATTTTGATGGTATTCAGGACATCAAAGGCGATAGGATGACAGCTCTGATGGCCATTTCAGAAAAAGAGTCCCAGAATTGCTTTGAAGGATGAACCAAGCACTGGTGTCAGTGCTCAGCTTCCCAAGGGGGGGACTTCAAAGGGGAACGCAGTGATAATTCAGCAATGGGGGATATAGCACTTTGTCTAGGATGAGTTCACGAACTTAGTTGTCAGACCTTCACATATCGGTTCATTTGATTTTCAAGCCACCCTATGGGACAGATTCCACTCTGTGCAACACCAACTCTTACAAATGATACAACCAAGGCACAGAAAGGGTAAGCAAGCTGGCCCAAGTCACACAGCTATTGATGGGTGGAGCTGGGACTTGAGCTGAGGCAGTGTTTCTCTAATCATCCTCTTGGGGTCTGGAGGTCCTGGGTCCTGAATGCCGTGCCTCTCGGTACTTAGATTGGAATAGTGCATTGCAGGCATTATGGTTTGCACAGCAATTTCAGGTGCATCATTTATTTGAACACTACAAGTGGGGCATGGGAAATGGGATAGAAGCCTCTCCATGGCTTTTTCCGTAGCTGGTGTGTTCACCACTCCACTGGCCCCGCTCCATGTTATTATCACCTCCCTGTTCAATGAGATGGGTGCTGAGCCATGGAGAGCTAAGGAAGACATTGCCTCTGCCCAGGGGAGCTGCCCTCCAGGAGGGTGGAAGAGTAAACAGGCACACAAAGAGGTGCCATGAGTATGAGTTGCAGAGATCACAGCATACGTGTGGCAGCATGAGCGGGGGCAAGTCAGGAGGTCTGGGGGTCCTACAGGAGACCGTCACCGAGTTGGCACCTCCAAGGCCATCCTTCTTCTCCTTCTTCTGCTCTCTGCTATTGAAATTACCTTCTGAGTCTCTTTACCATCTCCCAAAGGAGACCAGCTTACAAGGAGAGGGGGAGAGAGAGAGATATTACAGGCAGAACATATCAATATGTAAGAGGATAGAATGGGAATTATTGGTGTTTGCACAAAGCATTTGCCTCCTGTCCATTCCTGTCTATTTATTTGAAAAATTGCCCTGAAGAATGTCAGGTTGCGGAAGGAATAAGATTGAGATGCCCGGGCTTTGCTTGGCTCCTCTTGCCTTGTGTACTTGGGAAATGCAGAAATCCAGTGAAAAGTCTTTTGCTTTAAACTGGTCTGTTTGATGTGCCTGAAATTGATGGGTTATGCTGCTGGCTTAATACACAAATCCCCGTCTCCACACACACAGCCCTGGTGTCATCGTTTCCTTTTCTGTGGAAGGCAGGGGGCAGGTGGACATAAAGGAAAGGTTCCTGAGCCCTGCCAAGGGGAGCCTTCCCAACTGCTGTTCCCTTGATGGGCAGTGTCAACAGCCCTTCCTCATCTCACCCTTCGCACCTGCCACCTTCAGAGTGGTGGAGTGAGTGATCCAGTCGGTGCTTCCTGTTTCTGTTTGGGGGTCTGATTGGGCCTCTCGCCTTCCTCCTCCAGGTGACCAAGGAGAGGCAGCAGCCTGGGTGGATGGGTCTGCTCTACAGATGCCAACATCCTAGCCATGAGCTGGTCCCAATTCTAGATTGGGAGGCTAGAAGATGACGAATCTAGTTAGCAATCCCACTGAAACCCAGACGTTGCAACATTAATGTGCCAGATGACTTCTGTTTGCCCCTCCAGATCCATTTTTGACCCTTCTCTGCTCTTGCTGCGTCCCAGACTTCATCCTGCATCGTTAGCCAGCTACTCTGTTCTCTGGTTTCAGACTAAGGAGGTCCAGAGGGGGATTAGAAAGAGGAGGAGGAGCATGAGGTCAGGGGATGTACTCCCTCAGCGCTCCTCTTGCCCTTTGCCTTGGTCGGCTGCTTCCTTTAGCTGGAGTCTGAGGCTCTGCCAGCATCCCTTCCCTGGCCTAGCCATTGCAGCACTTCTGCTGTAGCTTGGTCTGGTGGCTTTTCCTAAACCCTCCCCATGCCCTTGTAAATAGTCATTTTATTAAACTCTCCTTTCTAACTGAGTCTGACTGGTTAGCCTCTACCAGGCGGACAGATACACTGTATTTTGCAAAGACAGCTGCACAAATATAAACCTCAGGCTGACACGGACATGTGATGTTGCTGCCTCTCCATCAAGAGGTGGAAGTGACGTTCCCACCTGTTAGACCTGGGCAGGACCATGAAAATAGCAGACGTGAGGCCATGTGACTTCCCAGGTTGAGCCATGGAAGGCAACATGGCTTCCACTCGGTCCTTGGGGGACGTTTGCTGCTGAACCATACGGACAGGACAGGTGTGAGTGTCCTGGTGACGTGTCAGGTTCCAGCTGACAGCAGCATCAGCTGCCTGGTATAGGAGCACCTGGGCCTTCTTCAGATGGTTGTAGCCTTTGACCTTGGAGCTGCACCATCAGATGGAGAATAGAACAGAGCTGAGCTGGCCCCACCCAGACCTGTCCAAATGGCAGCTTTATGAGCAAAATAAATTATTTTTCTTAAAAGCCACTAAATTGTAAGGTGGTTTGTAGATAAGTCTACCTGTCCAGGGAATCAGTAGTAGAGTTGGTATTTGACCTCTCATTTTTGGTTGTGTTTTACTTCTCTCCTTGTTTAGAATCTGGGCAGGGAGGAAAGGTATATTTTTGGATGTGCCTCAGAGATGCCAATGGTCAGTCACCTGCTGTGTCCCAGGCCCTCAAGTAGGCACTTTATAACGTCCCATCATGTATTCCTTATCCCAAACCTAGACGGAAGGAATCTTGGTCCACATTTCTCAGACCAAGAGACTGTGGAGGCAGGAGAAAGATGAAGTCAGCAAATCAAGTCACTCAGAGCGTCAGCAAGCGAGTCCCACGTATCCTAGGTCGGCCACACTCCACATCCCATGTTCCTAGATGGCACCAGATTGTTCCATCTTATTATAATGTTGATACAAAATGCCATTCTGTAGCGTCACTTGCTCACCAGTGACAAGTATGACTTTATTTTGAAGGGAATAAGACTTTCTGACATCCTAGCTGCCTTTACAGAATCCCGCTTCTCTGGGTCTCTGTGAAACTGTGGGAGTGCATGGTCTCCCTGGGCGAGGCCTACTGGGCCCTTTGCACATCATCTGTATTGTTTGGTAAGAAAGGAGGAGCAATACCTGGACCTGCTTACCAAAGTCTTTGCTAACCCTAGAAACCTCCTGCTCCTGGGGTTCTTAGGCACTGAATCTGTTCCTCTTTAGGCCCACCCTGCGCCCAGCCCCACACCTACACTGTAATGAGTGCTTGGTAAGACTGTGTACGTGTGTGCACTCCTCAGGCAAAGGTGTTCCCTGGGCATTCTTCCCCGCTTTGTTTCTCATTGTAAAGCCTCCTCCTCTGTGTATCCCACGTCTAAGCAGACACAATTACCCATGCTGGGGGGACCTGCTCCTTGTTCTGGGGCCAGAGAGCGGCTCTCGCCTAGTGCAGAAGCCACAGTTGCTGACACCGTGGTCCTGATTTGGCCATCACTCACCAGATCTTACTTTAATTCTCAAAGTCTTTTTCACCTTTCTGAGGACTGTCTCAGCTACACCAAACTGCTGCTAGAGGTTTCCTGAAAAACACGTGTGTTCCTGGCTTACACTGTCCACGCCCCGTGGTTTCTGCAGGAACTGCCCCACTACGTGCCATCTATGAGATCCTTCGGAGTCTGGCCTCACTGACCGCTTCTGAGATCAGCTCTCAGCGGCCCTCCCGATTCTCGTTCCATTTGTCACCGGCACGCTGGGCTTTTCGTCACAGCCTGGACAAAACCTGTCCTTTCATGATTTTGTGACTTTCACCTTCTGCACCCTTTCCCCATTTTGCCCCGCCCCCCACTCTTCTCTTCCTGGTGAGCCCCCTGCTGAGATGTCACCTCCTCTGTGATGTCTGCCTCCCCCAGGCAGGGGCGCCCTCTTCCACTGTGGTACCCACAGCACATTGTCTGCAACTCTGTTCCTGCACTCAGCTCATCCTGCGTGTTGATATGTCTGACCCACCCCCATTAGTCTGCGAGCTGTTCGGAGGCTAAGATTGTGGTTTAGTTATCAATGAAGCTGGATGTACCCGTCTCTGCTACTAACCATAATTTCACCATAATTAAGAGTTGAGAGTTTGGAACCAAATTACCTGACATTAAAACCTGATTCTAGCTAGGGACCCTTACTGGCTCTGAGACCCAAGAAAGTTACTTAACTTCTTATATTTATTTTTAATTTTTTAAAAGTTATTTTTGAGACAGAGTCTCACTCTACCATGCCAGGGTGCCATGACATCATAGCTCACAGCAACATCAAACTCTTGGGCTCAAGTGATCCTCTTGCATCAGCCTCCCGAGAGGCTGGGACTATGGGTGCCCACCATGATGCTCAGTTAGTTTTACTACTTTTAGTAGAGAACTTGCTCAGGCTGGTCTTGGACTCCTGAGCTCCAGTAATCCACTCGCTTTGGCCTCCCAGAGTGCCAGGATTACAGATATAAGCCACCACATCCGGCTTCATTGCTTAACTTCCTTAAGTCTTCATTTTCTCAATTTCCTAAAGTAAGAATAATAGTATCTGTTTATAGAATTGTGTGAATTAAATGAAATAACCCATATAAGACACTCGGTACCTAGTAGGAACTTAAGAACTATTTCCTGTAAGTGTTAACATTCACACTGAACGATTGCCATGTACCAAACATTAACTCATTAAAATCTCCCAGCAATTCCGTTAAGTGGGCAATCTCAGCCCCATCTGTGGCTAAGGAAACTGAGCCTCAGGAGTAAGGAACTTGGCCTAGGTTTATGTGGTTGGTGGGTGGTTTTCAAGGGGCTTGAGCAGTGTGTATGGCCACTGTCCTTTCTACTGACCAACTTGGACTTCAAATCCCTTTGTCGCTGGAATTGGAGTTCAGCTCCGGGGGGTTTGTCCAGTTTTTCTCCCCCAAAGCCTATCAGGTTGTTCAAGTTCGGAGGCTGCTTGTGGGCTGCTTTGTTTATTTTTGTCTCCATTGAGAGGATGTCTTCAGGCCCATTCCCAGGTCAGGACACAAACTCATTCCATCTGCCTTACAATTAAGATTCAAAAGCAAGAGGCAAGTAAATCTCTCCCTGTGCACTGATTCCAATCAGCAATTATGCTCTTAATGACCAGCTAATAAAGAATTCACAAAAGCAAACCACACTATTAAATATAGAATTGTATTGGTGCTGACCTGTTGGGAGTACTTTCTGTTCCTTTTCCTGAACAACGTCTGAGAACAAGGATATAATCCTCCTTCCCTGAACATTTTTTTGCCCTTTTAAGTAGAGACATCTCTAAAATAAAGATTTGTAAGGAGGTATCCATTTCCCAGAAGCTATTAAAAGGCCATTTTAAAAACACAGTCTGGGGCCGTATCATCTTCCCTGTGAATTGTTATAACGCGATCAGGCTCTGAGGTCTGCCCATTGGTAGATCAGCCCATATGGTGATTAAGACATGGGACCTTTGGCTGAGCTCAGGTGAGCTGGTGCACATGCTAATGGATCAGCTTTCACGGGGAAATTTCATGGGGAAATGAGAAGAGACTTTTACAAGTCAAGCCAAACCAAAAATTCTAACAAACTTACTGATGAACACTTAATGATGGGCCGCCCTCTACGCTGAGATCTTTATGCATGTGATCTTGCTGGGACGGAGAAGAGTTCTGGGAAGGAGTCACCATCATTGTTTCCATTTGACAGAGAACTAATGTTCAAACAGCTGACTTAACAAGAGTCACCTGGTAAACCTGTACCACAGCTTTTTAACCCATTCCTGGGTTGCTGGGCATTTAGGCTGTTTCCACAATTTGGTGATTGTAAATTGAGCTGCAATAAACAGTCTAGTGCAAATGTCCTTATGATAAAGGGATTTTTTATTTTCTCCTGGGTGGATGCCCAGTAATGGGATTGTAGGATCAAATGGGAGGTCTAATTTGAGTTCTTTGAGGATTCTTCATACTTCCTTCCAAAAAGGTTATATTAGTTTGTAGTCCATGTATACCATGGAATACTATTCAGCCATTAAAAGAGATGGAGGCTTTATATCTTTTGTATTAACCCGGATGGAGGTGGAACACATTCTTCTTATTAAAGCATCACAAGATGGAGAAGCAAGAATCCAATGTACTCAATTCTAATATGAAGGCAGTAGGTGAGCTAATACAAGGTGGGGGGCAGGGGAGGGAGAGGGAAGGAGAGAGGGGGATGGGGGTCATGGTGAATGGCACACCTCTTGGGAGTGGGACACAATTTTAAGAGGGACTTTACCTAAGAAATGCAATCAGTGTTACCTAATTCTTAGTACTATCAATGAATCCCAAGCAATTAAAAAAAACACAAACAAAAAAGGTCACCTGGTGGTGACCTAGGGGCATGAATCATGTCTATCTGATTCCCGAATCTTGACTCTTAGTCATGACCTCACAAGAGAATAGCCCTGAATCTCCAAGTTGAGATGACTGGGCTGTTATTTCCATGTGTTGATGGAGTGTGTCCAAGGTGTGGTAATTAGTGCTTTCATACCTTAGACCAAGTTAGCCTGCAAGCCCTTTGTCGGGTAGGTATTGCCAATTTTCCTCATTTTGGTGACTCAGCTCAAAAGTAGAACAGCCTAGGTTTGTCCCACTAGACTCCCCTGCCTCCCTGGTAAGGGGACTGAGGTCAGTGGCGCTGATGGGCTACTGAAGGTCCTGCCCTTTACAGGGTGAAATGGGGGGGGGTGGAAATAGCACCTGCTTCACAGAAGTCAGATTCTTCATTCAGAAAAGTTTATACTTTCCTCCTGGACTCCATCTATGGCCTGGGGAGCACCTGCATAGAAACCATATTGGCTTTATAGAGCTCATAGACCAGGTGGCTTAAACAATGGGAATTTATTTTCTCATAGTCCTGGAGGCTGCATGTCTGAGATCATAATGTTATAGAGGTGGTTTCTTCAGAGGCCACTCTCCTTGGCTCCCAGGTGACTGTCTTTGTCCTGGGTCTTCTCCACGCCGTTCTCCCTCTGTACGTTTCTGTGTTCCAATTTTCTCTTCTGATGAAGTCATGCTGGATTAGGACCTACTCTGCTTTGACAATCTCATTTTAATTTAATAACCTCTTTAAAGATCATATCTCCAAATGCAGTCAGATGCTGAGGTTCTGGGGGTTAGGACTTCAATATATGAATTTTGAGGATGAGTGGGATGGACAAAATTCAGGTCATAATAGAGACCCACTAGGTAGGTGGTTCTTTTTTTTTCTTTTTAGGCCATATGGACTCATTAAACATCTATAACTTGATTTTTGGTAGGTCCATATGGTGAAAACCCCCAATCCTCAGGTTCCACATCTCTAAAACCGGCAGGTGGTTTTGAGGCTAAAATGGGACAATATATTTAAAGCACAAAGCTGTCTGGGTTCTGTAAGCACTGGTTTCCACCATTGTTGTACAAACCCTTCCCACAACACCACAGCTGTGGCTGAGGCCTGAGTCTATTCCCAAAATGTGTCTGGCTGCTCTGTAGGTGGTTAATGGCTAGGACTGAAACCATTTCATCTGGGGAAGAATGTGGCTTGAATTTGTGGCGGGGAGCTTTTTCTTGTCCACCGAGGCTGCCTTGCACCTGTATAGGTCATGAGAGGTTCTGAGTATTAACCAAATCTTGTCTTATATTCCTCTTATTGTGCATGAAGGCCCATCGCAGTTCCCAGCTGTCCCAGGCCAGGCACACGTGGTTGGGGTCTAGCCAATAGGATGGGAGCAGAGGTGACGTCATCTACTCACCATGCCAATATTTTGGAATAACTTTTGGTTAATAGAAAAGTGACAGAGACAGAATAGGAGCTTGTCATACACCCTCCATCCAGCTCCCCCTGGTTCTAGCATCTTATCCAGTAGTGGTACATTACAGATGAAGACATTAACATTGGTATATTACCATTAATTAAACTAAAGACTTCGGATCACATCTGTTTTTCCACTGATAACGGACTTTATGTTCCAGAATCCAACCCAGGATACCACATTGCCTTTGGTTATCCTGTCTCCGTAGTCCTCTCCAGCCTGTGACATTTTCTCATTCTGTCTTTATGTTTCACAACTTTGAAGTGAACTGGCCAGATATTTTGTAATTTCTTAATTTTAGTTTTTCTGACATTTTGCTCATTATGAAAACTCAGATTATGGGATATGGAGGTGAAACTGCTGAGGTAAAGGGTCCTTCTCATTGCTTTGTGTTGGGATACGAGACCTCTGTGTGCCTCAGCACAGCCCATGTTAACCCTGATCGCTTGGTTAAGGTATTATCTGCTGGTTTTAACCACTTTAAGGGCTGTACAGATGATCCTTGACTCACGACAGGGCTCATTCTCACAAACCCCACCGTAAGTTGAAAATACTGTGAGTCAAAATAACCTTAGCTACCAAGCCAACCAAACACCATAGCTCAGCCTAGCCTACTTTAGAAGTGTTCAAAGTACTGACATTAGCCTACCGTTGGGTAACACAGAACCTAGTTTAGAATAAAGTGTTGAATATCTCATGGAATTTATTGAATACGGTGTTGAAGGTGAAAATCAGAATGGTAACATGGATACTTAAATGATGGTTTCTACTAAACATACATCGTTTTTGCACCATTGTAAAGTGGAAAAGTCCTGCATTGAAGTAGTTCCCTTTTCCACGGTTTATTCTTTGGATCTGAGTCAGTAAGCCCAGCCCACTCTCTTTAATTCTAGCCTTCCCCTTTTGCTTGTTTTTAACTTCTTTCTATGACAGTGAAAAAATGCAGTTCCCATTGTCTGCAATTGATTTACTTATTTGTTAAATCCTAGCGTACAGTCAGAACACCATTTTCCCAAGGTAAGTAGGTCAACTCTTGTTTTCCCAACCTTGATCAGTGAGGTCATGTGACACATTAGTAATGGGGCTAGATTTATTTTTTATAATCTGCATTTCATCCTGGGACCCCTGAACATCCCAGATGCTTTTTAAACATTTGCAGAAAGTTTACTCTGTAAGAAGTTTGAGAAATGCACGGTCGTGTATCCACCACTGCAGAGCTTCACAGAATGGTTCCATAACCCCCCAAATTCCCCTAAGTGGCCTCTTTGTCATTAACCTCTTCCCTTAATCCAACCCCTGGGAACCATCAATTTCTTGTTTGTTCCGTAGCTTCACCTTTATTCTATTATATCACATACATGGGATCACATACAATGAAGGTTTAGGGGTCTGGACTTTTTTCACTTGGCAAAATGCATTTAAGATGAACCTAGTTGCTGTCGATTCAACAGCTTGTTGTTTTTATTATCGAGTACTCTGTCATTGTGTGGATGCACCACATCGAAACAGTGACTCCCCCATTTAGAACTTTGGATGTCTGTTGCCTGGTAAAAAACAGTGCTGTCGTCAGGATTGTAAAGACCTTGTGAGCATCCTTGTGTTTGCCTTGCCTTGACCTTGGAGCAGGACTTGGTACCTCTTCAGAACCCTCCCCCAGCACAGTATTCCCAAAGCATTAGTGAGTGATGAAAATTTCCCTAAAGACTTTGTAAAGGGTATTCGGACACCAGTGTGTTTGGTATTTTCCCGCGCCCCATCAATCGTGTGTGTGTGTCTGTCTGTCTGTCTGTCTGTCTATCTGTCTGTCTGTCTGTCTGTCTCTGCCTTTCTCCTTTACCCACTCAGGGCTCCAGCTTCTAACTGCTGCCTTCTAGCTCGTCTATCTTCTTTCTGCCCCTCTTTCCATCTCTCCCTGCCATTCCCTCACCTCTTCTCATCTATAATAGTTTAGCCCTGATTCCCCCCAAGCTTGCAGAATGGCCTGTACTCACCAGAACTATTCTTCATTGGTAAGTAAGGCTTATGTTTTCTATCACGTTATTTCTTACAACTTCAGACTGTGGATGTGAGGGGGACACACCTAAATATGTATTATGTGAAGCCTTCTGCACAGTGGCATGTGGTAAAGTGCTAAATAAATTATAATTTTTATTATTTTATTATTATTACTACCGGTAAGAGATGGCTTCCACAAAAAGCTACCAAATAACAACGTATCACTTAGATCACTTAGGCTTGCTTTGCTTTTGATGAGGAACAAGACTTCCACATGAAGCCTGTTCAAGCTGGAAACTCAGAAAGGCTCCAAAAATCCAGGAATCCCAAAGCCAACTCTTGAAAGCTTGGATAAGAGTGATTATTGATTAAGATTCTGTGGTCAGCCCGCCCCAGGAGCGAACGTTGCTAATTAAAGGGAAACCTGAGCACTGGCCTTGTTAGACACCACCAGGCTCCTGGAGATGTTTCCTGGCACAGGATGAGAAGCAGGAGGGCGCCCACCTGTCAGGGAGTTTACAGGCCCAGCCCAGCATGGAGGCCAGGGGCAGGTGTTTGACCTTGGCTTGGGTCTTTGCTCACCTCTCCACTGTTGTTACACCAACATTCTGCTTTGAGATTCTGGCTTGCAACCGAATGGCTGGATGGTACAAATAAGGGGTATTTTTAGTCTTGTTTGAACGTTTTTAAGTTAAAACCAAGCTTGCCTTCCAGGTCAGTATAGCCTTCTCCTCCTCTTTCAGGGCTCCCTTTCTCAGGAAGAGCAGCACCACTCACCACCTAAAGTCCTCTTCTGTCTTATCTTCGTACTCGGTTTCCCAAGACTGTGCGTTCAGCTTCCACAGCATCTCTCAGCCCCATCCCTCCCCTGCTGCAGGCTGGGCTGTGTTTATTCTCTCATCAGTTCTTCTCTGGGTTGCTGCAAGCCCAGCTTTTCCTGCTAAAATAAAACAAAAGACAACCTAAGTGGGTTCCTCCATCAGTCAGGTGATGCCACCTTTCGATGTAACACAACTCCAGCGTCTCCATGGCATTCACCACCAAGGTTTGTTCCTCGCACACACTGCACACTCCTCTCTGGTTCGTTGTATCTCAGCTCTGTGTCACTCCACAGGACCCTGAGCTGGAATGGAGCAGCCACTTTGCAGAATAACGATGGTCATTCTGAAACAAAGAGGGAACATGCCTTCTGTGTCAGGGGCCATGAAATAGAAAAGCAAAAGAAAAAGAAAGGGAATATGGTGAATTGTTTCTTAAAGTTTTCCTGGAAGTAACACAAGTGACTTTTTGTCATATTTAGTTGGTCAAAGCAAGTCTTATGACAAACCTGATGTAAATGGGGCTTGGCATTATAACCCTCCACCAAGGCGGGTAACCAGATGTTGGTAAATACTTCGTCTGCCATACTCCTGCTATACAAAGCCCTTAGACTGGCAATAATTAATGTCCCTTGGGGGTTTTGCATCAAATATAGAACAAGAGTCCCTGACCATCTGTAAGTCCTTGTCCACTGACATTTATATACTCATTGATTCACATCTCATTTTTTC
This sequence comes from Otolemur garnettii, assembly GCF_000181295.1. Lineage (NCBI taxonomy): Eukaryota > Metazoa > Chordata > Mammalia > Primates > Galagidae > Otolemur > Otolemur garnettii. Next base: position 13,004,306 of record NW_003852402.1, on the reverse strand, counting down.
ATCCATCTCTCCATGAATTTATTCAATGGACATATTTTCAATGAATTTTCATGCAAGCAACTGGGGTCACTAACTTATCCTCAAAAAGTTCACATATTGAGGGGTATAAAAATAAATGCACTAAAAACTCTGTATAGAAAATTATGAACATACACAAGTATGAAAAAAAATCATGACCTCTCGTGAACCAGTCATCCAGCTTCAAAAAGAATCAGCTCGTTGCCATCATCATCAGTCTTTGTCTATACCTGGCACCATCATCCCCCCAGATAATTGTTTTGTAATTGGACTTTTTATTGCGATAGTTGTTGATCCACATGAAGTTTTAAGGAATGATAACAGGAATCTGTGTACTCTTCACGTAGTCTCCCCCAGTCCTAGCTTCTTGCAAAGCTGGAGTACAGTGGTTTTCTTTTTTTTTCTTTTTTTTTAACCCCACCAATCACCCTCCCCCCTCCCATCCACCCCCCTCACCTCTCCCTCCCACCCCCTTCCCATATTCTAAGGCTATAATTAGGTTATGACATTCCTATAAAAGCTATGAATAGTTTCAAAGTAGGGCTGTGTACACTGGATACTTTTTTTCCCCATTCTTGAGATACTTTGCTAAGAAGAACATTTTCCAATTTCATCCATATAAACATGAAGGAGGTAAAGGCTCCATCCTTCTTTAGGGCTGCATAGTATTCCATGGTGTACATGTACCACAATTTATTGATCCATTCTTGGGTTGATGGGCATTTGGGCTTCTCCCATGACCTAGCAATTATGAATTGGGCTTCAGAAAACATTCTGATACAAATATCTTTGTTGTAATTTGATTTTTGGTCTTCTGGATCTATACATAATAAAGGAATTGCAGGATCAAGGCAGGAGTACAGTGGTTTTCAACTGGTGTGCCCCCACACAATGCTGTCCTGATAGAGACTCTTAAGTGTCCTCCAAAACTTTTAGGGATCATTCATGAAATTATTTTTGAAAGAATTTTAAAGCACAGTAAGTTTATTCTTTTTTTAACTCTTTTTTTTTTTTTTGGATCATCATAATTTAAGTGTGCTATGGAAATTTAACAAAGGTTAAAGGGTGCCATGAGATTTAAAAGGTTCAAAAACACTGCTGCATTACAGTATCAGAACTGGAATATTAATACTAATACAACCTTCAAGTTTATTAAGATTTCTTCAGTTTTACCTTTATTTATACTCTCACTTGTATATGTATTTTGCTCATATTATTTTGAAGCAAATTTGAGACATCATATAATTGCCCCCAGAATTATTAGTGTTTATATTTACAAAATAAGGACTCTTAAAAAATACCGTAATTATCAGATAGTAACTTAAAAAGTTAACAGTAATTTTTCAGTACCATTAGATGTTAAGGTAGTGTTCCAATTTCCATAAATGTTCCTTTAAATAATTTGTTTAAATAAGGGGTCCACACCTTGGGATTGGTTGACACATAAGATTCTTTATATCTCATGTATCCTTTCTGCCTTCATCCCTCTCTCTTTGTTTTCCCTTTGAAACGATGTCTTTTGTCCGTTGTAGCATCTTGTAGTCTGGATATGAGTGATGGGATATAAACTATAAATTATTTCCGTGTCCTTAGTATTTCCCTATCTTATGCATTGGCAGTTGGATCTCAAGGCACAGTCACTTCACATTTAGTATTTTTTGGCAAGACTCCTTCTAAGGAGGGATGGAAAGTCTAGCTGTCTCTATTTTTGTGATGTTGACGGCCATATTGATGTTAATTAACTAGGGGTTACAAAATGGCAATGTTCTAATTCTGTTGCACTTTTTGGAGTCAATTTAGTCAATTTGAGTAAAATGATTGATTCTAGAAAAATCAACTTAATCGCCTCTCCTATGGGGTGACTAGGAAGTAAGAGAAAGCGGGTTTTTAAAAATAGGAAATCAAATTCTCTAATATCTTCTAATAATGACCAATTAGCTTAACATTGTTAGGCACCATTGTGTACTCCTGAGTGTAAATCAATCTGGTATATTTTAATCTATTGAAGTTAGTTTCCATTCATGTTCAATATCTTCCATTTTTGGCCAGTGGTCTTCAAGTTCACTTCTGACTTCTTTTTTTAACATTACTTTGGTGTCTTTGATAGTTTCCTGAGAATCTGGTGTGGCAATATATTAAGTTTACCTGTCCATTCCCTGCTCCACACATAGATCAGTCATTTCTCCTAAGAGACTTGATTTCTTTTACTCTGCAAGTGTGTGCACATGCGTGTGTGTGCACGTATGTGTTTGACGTTCACATCTGGTCTTAGGGTTGCTTTCTCCAGCGTGACTCTGGCTAACAGAAGCTCTCACTCATGCAGATACTCAGGAAGGGCTTGTGGGACAACATCTTCTTAGTCCTTTCTTAACGATAAGCACTCATTAACTTTCACATCTGAAAGTCAGCTTGGCTAGATAGAAAATCTTTGGCTCACATTTTCTTTCTTTGAGCATATTAAATACATTATCTATGGTCTTCTGATGTAATATTCTGCTATCAAAAAAGTTTGATGACAGTCTGCTGTCCTTTCCCTTATAAGCGCTCTGATGTTGCAGGACTTTTTTAAGTAAAGAAATTTTGCTGGAACATGGCTCTATATTGTTTGGCCTAGGTTGATTGTACCTAGATTAAAAAATGTGCCCTGGAACAAAGTATTCTTAGCAAAGTATCTCAAGAATGGAAGAAAAAGTATCCAATGTACTCAGCTCTACTATGAAACCATAACCCAATTATAGCCCAAGAAGAAGGGGAAAAGGGAGAGGGAGGGGAGAGGAGGGAAGAGGAGGAGGGAGGATGGGTGGAGGGAGAGTAGTTGGTGGGACCATACCTATGGTGCATTTTACAAGGGTACATGTTAAATTTGCTAAGCGTAGAATATAAATTTCTTAACACAATAACTAAGAAAATGCGGTGAAGGCTATGTTAACCAGTTTGATGAAAATATTTCAAATTGTATATAAAATCAGCACATTGGACCCCATGATTACATTAATGTACATAGCTATGATTTAATTAAAAAAAAGAAGAAAAAAGGAAAAAACAGTGCCCTTTTAAATGCCATTTAAAAATGTAAAGAACATTTAAAACGTTTCTCGAACTATGGTTTTAGGATTTGTCTGTTGCTTTTCTTGGGATTTTCTTTCTCTAACCCTTCATACGTGCGTTCGATTCTTTGATTACCTTCTGTATTGGTCACTTTCCTCTTTGAATTCTTATTTCTTTTTATTTACACATTCTGCCTTTTCACTTTCTATTTTCTTTATGGCATTATCTGTCGCTGGCTCTTTGCTTTCTTCTACTTTAGTTTTTATTTCTGAAACGCTGGGCTTTTTCCTTTCTGATTCTATCCTGAGTTTTAATATCCCATTTTTTTAGTGTATCTTGTTCTGATAGGTCACGTGATTCTCTCCTTTCTTCTATCATTGCTTCTAATTCCTTTCAGTTCATTTGGAAATATTGGGTTAGAAGCAAATTCACCTTTCTTCAAAAAAGCTTTTTGTCATAATTTCATGACATGTAAGGACATGGTTCTGCTCTTAGTTCACTGGGGGGTTTTTTTGCAGTTTTTGGCCGGGGCTGGGTTTGAACTGAAATAACTTAATAAACCTGGAAAAATAAACTCGGACCCACTCTGTTGTAAAAAAATTGATTTATTCACACCTGCGCAGGGGACCATTGTCCTAAGACAAGCGGCCCGAAGTACAGGGGGTTTTGTCTTTTATACCTTTTTCTGTGTACAAGGAATGTTGCCGTCGGCAGGGTTACAGTTTGAGTTTATAGTTTAGGTATTAATGGTTACAGCTTGGGTGGCAGTGGTTACAGTAGCAATGGTTACAATTCAGATAGCAATAGTTACAGTTTGGGTAACAATAGTTACAGTTTGGGTTCTTGTTCTGAAGTCTGTTCCTGGCAACCCTAGGGGTGAGGAGGGGGTCTGGGAACAGGCTGAGAGGCACATTCTCTATCACCCTGGGGGGAGGGGAAGACATGGGAATGGGCTGGGTTACAACAGAACCTACCACCTCCAGCATATGGGGCCAGTGCCCTACTCCTTTGAGCCACAGGTGCCGCCTATTTCACTGTTTTTATAATAACTATCTATGGAATGCAAGCATATTTTTCCAGTGCTCATTTTTACATGGGATTCATTTTCCTATACATTTTGGAGGGAGGAGTGGGTCAGGAGACACTTTATAACTTTAGAACTCTAAAGTTCACTTTTCTGTTGCTTTTGTAAAGTGTAAAAAGTCAGGTACTTGAGAATTCTGAGATGTCGTGGTTCTTTTCTGTCTCTCTATTTTTACCTGGATTTCTTTGTCTTCTGCTCCTCCGCTCTGTCCTGCTCAATTTCAACTCTGTTCCTCCTACATCTTCTCAGTGTGAGAAATAATATAGGAAGGGCGAGTGTGGGATGTTGACCAGCTAGTTTTGAGTGTTCACAGGGCATGGTGCCTTCACCTGCTTCAGAACCTCCTTGTATTCACATGCAAATGATGGGGAAGAAACTCTCCCATATCAACTGCTGTTGTCAAGTTGACTTAACTGCTCAGTAATGAATATGTGCTGCTATTTTGGGAGTTTTTGTGCCCCGGCCTGTCAGAAACCCCACTGCTTCCCTCTCCTTCCTTATGCACAGGTGCCGACACCAGGCACCAGAATAGCAATGATTTGTCTTCACAAAGTCTTACTTTGCTGCCTTTTAGGGTATCTTGTCATCTGGTTTTGCTATAGACATTGTGGAAATTTGATTTTGTCGGGGAGCTGGGACCGAGCCGACCTGGTCTGATTACTTGGCGGAGCTACAAAGTTCAACTGAGGCACGGAGGTAACTGAAAGCAAACGAGAATGGAAACTGGGCAGAACACAGGAGCAGCACAGGCAGCGTGGATGGAGAGCAAAGTAGCCTGCACAGGTCTCAGCGTAACAAAGAGAAACTTTATTTAAGAAGAACAAAGAGAAAGTTTAGAGCCCTTCCAAAGAGAGTGGAGGTGGGTCCCTCTCATGATCAGACAAGGTGAGAAATGGAAATGAAAAGGCCTGCAGGGGTGGGCAGCACCTGTCAGTGGGGAGGGTAAAAGGTCAAGTGTCGAAAAGTCAAGTACTGGGTGGGGCCTGTGGCTCAAAAGGGGAGGGCTCCGGCCCCATATGCTGGAGGTGGTGAGTTCAAACCCAGCCCTGGCCAAAAAAAGAGAAAAGGCAAGTACTTATGAATTCTGAGATGTCATGGTTCTTTCCCCTCTCTCTCCTTTTATCTGGATGTCTTTTGTCTTCTGTTCCTATATCTCCTCAGTGTGAGAAATAACAGGGAAGGGTGAGTGTGGTATGTTGACCAGTGAGGCTGGCAGGTTCAAACCTGGTCCAGGCAGCTAAACAACAGTGACAATTGCAAGAAAAAAACAGCTGGATGTTGGAGCGGGCGCCTAGAGTCCCAGTTTCTCTGGAGGCTGAGGCAAGAGAATCGCTTAAGCCCAGGAGTTGGAGGTTTCTGTGAGCTGTGATGCCATGGTACTCTACCCAGGGTGACATGGTGAGACTCTGTCTCCAAAAAAAAAGAAAAGAAAAAAGTCTTGCCAGGGTATAAATACTTTCTTTCTCTCCATTAGACATTGGTTGCAAGTCTTTCACTGGCCTCTCGGCGCCCCCAGGCACTATTGCCCTTTTCTATTGGTCACTGATTGTTATCTCTTTCTGTGGGTCATTGGTGACCCAGATTACTCATCCCCACATTCTTAGGGTCCCTCCAGCCTTCTCGGTTCCGCAGTCCAGGTTCTCCTTCCACCACCTTTCCGCCCCTCTGTTTGTGTCCCTTCTCAGATTTTGCTATCCTGATGGCTCCATTTGTTTTTACAGAAGGGTCTTCAAAATCTACTATCCCACAGTGGCCATCCTTCTGTGCCTGCAAAATGCTATGAACGAGAGGGCTTTAGGCGCAGGCTGACCAAGAAGGGCAGAGGACGTGGGAGGGCGTGGTTTGGAGGTCAAGGCAGGTCACCCAGAGGAGGTGTCTGCACTGAGCCCGAAAGGAGTCAGTAAAGCAAATAAAGTCAAGCAAGGAAGACAGTGTGCGTGCGTGTGTGCGTGTGTGCGTGTGTGTGTGTGTGTGTGCGTGTGTGTGTGTGTGGTCAGGTGGGTGAAGGCGGAGAGGGGGCAGGAGAGGGGCTAGGCGCCGCCGACGCGGGCGGTGTGTGCTGGGTCTGGGCGGCGGGGCCTCCCAGCGCCGCAGCCTCGTTTTACTGCCCGGGCAGCCTTGTTTTCTAGGATGGATTGGTTTTTATGTATTGCTAGTCCGCACCTCTCCGGTCCCTGTGCAGTTCTCATTATTCATTGCTATTTAGAATCCTCTCAGTTTGGAGCCATCTGTGAAGTTAATTTCAGTACTGTTTACTCTTTTCTCCCAAATCATTAATGAAGATAAAACATTCAATGGCTTCGAGCTTTACAGCCATTTCTGGGAAATTCCACCGAGGCTTCTCGCTCTTGTTCCAGGTAAATCATCTTTAAATCAAACGTGTTACCGCTCCTGGCCGGTCCTTCATGAGGTTCCCTGTTCCTTTGAATTCACTTTTTCACACAGACTTTGTCAGGTAACTCAGCTTTAGTCTTCAAGAAGAAAACAATCAAAAAGGGTTTAATCTCAACTAGTAATCAAAGGGATGCAAATTAGGGCATTACTGAAGAGTTTGTGTTTCTGCTGATAGAATTTGTAAACATTTTAAAAGTTAGCACCAGGGCTGGTGCAGTGTGCTGAAATTAGCATTCCTAACTGCTCCTAGAAATCAATAAGGCAATTTAGCATCAAGACCCTTAAGATGGTTCCTGGGCTTTTGCAAGTATGGGGAATTTATTGGAGAAAATAATTCTAGAAGAGAGAAAGAAAACATGAAAACGGTATTTAGCTTCACTGTACTAGAGAACAACCCAAATCTACCCGCTATAGAATTATTAAATAAATTAAAGTGCATCAATGAAAAATGATGAGCACACAGAAGAATCTCAACCATGGGTCAACGCTGTTATTATTGTTGTTAGTAACTTTGTTGCTGTTTTTATTCTTTGACCCTACAAGCAGGTTGGTTTTTTGCCCCATGGCACTGTGACTGTAACTCTAGTTTACTAATGAGAGTATATACTTGTTTCCTAAAATAATCATCAGCAAATGACATTAGACCTATAGTTGTAAGAGAGTGCTAGAATGTGGCTTACTATGCATAAGAACTTTGCAGGATTAATAGTCAGAACTCTTCAAAGATGAAATAATGGATGAATGTTTGTAGCAAAATGTGATTTATCATATCCCCAAATTGGAATCAACCCATATGTCTGTCTAATCTGATGGTTAGACAAGCAAAATGTAGCATCTCCATGAAATGGAATATTATTCGGCCGTAAAAGGGTGTTCAGGGAGTTCCCAGGTCACAGACAAAATACATTCCTGAGGATGTCTTTAGGTTGGATTCGTATGTAATCAGATCCCTGCTGAACATGCATATGTGGTAATAATAATTATAATAAGGATAACAAGACTCTAATGGCTCATATGTGGTAAAAATAACACATATAGTATATAGTGTAATATACTATAATCAAAATAGAAATATCTCTGTATTATAAAAATAAGGTACAGAAACTATTCTGCTCTTTCTTTTAATTCAACCAACAAACCATACAAACACACTCACACAAGAAGTTTAGATAGGAGATAGGAGAAATTTCACAATAGAATATGAAAGGTTGTCACTCGTCTAATTTGGATCCATCTCTTGCTCACTTGGAAGGGGCATTTTTGAGGCCAGAAGGGAGGCTGACGTTATGCGGAAGGTGATGACGGAGATGGTACTGGAGAGGATGGAGTTGGTCCTGGCAAATGGGGGTTTGAATCTGCCGCTGAAAGAGGGGAGGTTACTGCTGAAGTTGGTTTCTTGAACAAGGATCCTACAGTTGTCTGCGCAGCCTGTATCTTTTTATTTTCAAATGGCCTTGCAGCAGCTGATGCTCTCACTAACCACAGCCTTAAACCTTTGTAAAACTCTTGATGTAGTGCCAGCTGTGGAACCATTTAGAACTGTGGAATACACTAGTGGAAATAGTTGATGCAAATAACTTTTTATTTTGTGGATTAGACAGAGGATATAGAGGAATTTTTTCGTTTATTATCTCAGTATAATAATCTAAAGAAAAGGTTCCAATTAGGTTCTCTTTGCTTATTCTCACAGTATATTATGTACCTGTATGTATATAGTTATCTGACCTTAACCATGAAATATCTTGTCTTAATCTTTTGTTAAAATTATAATCTAGGACCTTTCAAAAAAAAAAAAAGATCTTGCCCCTCCAGCTTAGCAAATCCTGCTTCAGTGAGATGAAAGGCTTCAGCTCTTCCTTCTGCCCTCAACTTCCTTGGCTCTGGATCGTCTGGTTCTTTGTGTTCTTGACCTTTCTAGAAGCTGCTCCCCGGTCCACCTGTGGGACTCACTGCTACTGTAAAGATGCTACGTCTGCAAACTGCTCCCTCTGTGCGGGTTTGTTTGCATGTGGAAGAAACTAGTTCTTGAATTTTCAATGTAATTATTGAGTTATGAATTATCCTTATAAGGAGACTTGAGAGTATGGACTCTTGGAAGTCGGGTCATCTGTAATCCAGGCACTACCTGTGCTGTGTGAGCTACGACATAAATGAGCCTTGAAAATATGAAGTGGAAGAGCCACAAAAGTTCACATCATATGATTCCATTTATAGTAAATGTTCAGAATATGCAAATCCAGGGAGATGGAAGTGGATTAGTGATCATTTAGGGCTGATGGTGGGGTGGGAGAGTGGGAGTGACAGCTATAGGGCATGGGGGCTCTTTGGGGGGTTATAAAAATGTTATAAAATTGATTTTGGTGATGGCTGCCTGGCTCTGAGGATCTACTGGAAACCATTGAACTGTGCACTTGCAAACGGCTAAATTGAATGGTAGGTGATTTATATCTCAATAAGGCTGCTACAGAATAAGCTGACTACACAAAGCCTAATTATTTAACCAATCGCTATCATAAACGATGATTCGACCTTTGCAAGACTTAAAATAAAATGGACTGCCTCAGCATCAGTGAAAGTAGTTCTTAAATAACAAAATCCCAACTCTTCATAACTGTCTCCCAGCAGAGTACAACTCTCAGTTTAACTCTTCATTGCAGGCAGTGAATGTAGGTTTTTGGTAATCTATGAGAGTAATTTACGAGAGTCTGGCAAACCACCTACGTCTTCCAAACTAGAGTTCAAACCATTTGGTTTCCTTGTAAGTTGGAAATGACAGACACATTAGGAGATAATAATGATTTAAAGGAAAGGGATGTTCCTTTCTCCCTCCCATAAATATAGATGATCCAAGGATGACAAGGCAGTTCCATGATCGACGGGGAGCCAGTTCCCATCCAGCTGGTTAATCCCTCATTTCAAAACAGCATTGGCATAGTAGTACCGAGTGGCTGCTCGGATCTAGCCAACACATCAGCATTCTGACGAGGAGTCTAAAAGACAGACAAGGAACACACAATTCGTTCTCTTTCCTTTTTTTGAATGGGTTTGTTCTAGTAATTGGACACAACTTTCTGCTTATGTCTCTTTGACAGAACTTAGTCATACAATGTAATTAGCTGCCAAGGAGATTAGGACATGTTGTTTTTATTTTGGCTGGCCATGTGCCCAGCTACAACTTGAAGGTTTTAGTATCATAGCAGAAGGGAAGAATGGATACTTGGGAGCTAGCATTTCTTTAAGATAGAGTCTCATTCTGTTGCCCAGGTTAGAGCACATGGCCTTAGTCTAGCTCACAGCACCCTCAAACTCCTGGGCTGGAGTCATCCTCCTGCCTCAGCCTCCCGAGTAGCTGGGACTACAGGCACCTGCCACCATGCCCAGCTAGCCACTAACTTTATATGTGCCTCCTTCAGGTGTGGTAGGAAATTCATTCAGAATCCATGGGTTTGAATTAAAACCCTGTCCTGGAAAATCACTTAACTTCCTTCCATGGAACTGTTTCTTCTCCTACAAAATGAGAAAATGTTCCTTTCTCATCAGACTAACACTCATCAGATATGTTAAGCATATTAACATATGTGGAAAATGTTTTACAAACTATTTAGCTTGAAAAGAACACGTAGGTAGGAGACGATAGCTGCATTACAATGTCTGAAGGACTGCCTGGGGAAGTCAGAGTAAAATGTCAAAAAATCTCCATCACTCTAGAGGGCAAAACTGGGACCAACGATGAAAGTCAGAGGCTGAGGCTGCTGCCCGGAGGCTGCTGCCCTGCTCTTTACCTTACGCAATGCAGCCTTTTGGCCGGTTGTTGGGGATGGAGCACGTTGGCGTCTCACGCAGCTGGGTAGCAGGTAAGCCAGCGTCCTCATTTCAGAAGCACTTCCTCCTTACCCCTTTCCTTTAGCCCTCTCTTTTTCTTCCTTTCTCTGCATCTAGGATCCGTGATAGACAAGCTAGGTGGTTTGCTGGTGTGCGGGATGTCTAGGCTGGAAAGTGAAGCAAAGATGAAGTCAGAAACATTTGAATCAGTTGAACTTCTGGTTTCTTTCTATAGCTTGCACAGAGGAAAGACCATGGGCTTGGGCCTAAAACAGTGTGCTCCTGACATCTCCCCCAAAGTAGGGCTCATTGACATGAGCCTGATCCTCTTCAGACTGGAGTCCCTATTCCCAGAGCCTCACCAGGGCTGGGAGAAAAGATTTTCAACAGGATGTGCTGAAAGATCTCATCTCTGTTACTGACCGCTGTGAGACCATCACGGTTTCCTTGTGAAAATGACAATATCAAAAGATGAGGTTCAATGAGATGAAAAAACTCATTGTATGACGTGCCTGTATTCCTTTCCTAAGAATGCAAATCGCCACACACCTAGTGGTTTGAACAACAGAAATGTGTTCTCTTGTGGTTCTGGAGGCCAGAAGTGCAGCACTTCCTTTGGAAGTTCCAGGGCAGGGTCTGTCCTTGTGTCTTCTGTGAATAGTTTCTGGCGGCTGCCAGGATTCTTTTGCGAGTGGCTGCATCCCCCAGTCTCTGCCCCCGTGTTCAGATCTGCCTTCTCCTCTTCCCTGTGTCTCTCCTGCTTTCTCGTTTAGGAACATTACACGGCATTTAGGGCCCACCAGTTAATCTGGGACGATCTCCTCATGAGATCATTCACTTAATGATATCTGCAAACAGGCCTTTTCCAAGTAAGTTGATATTCACAGATTCGATGGGTTTGGACGTGAACGAATTTGGGGGGAAATACCGTGCAACTCACTACAGCGCTCTTCTTCAAGTTGTCCTTCCCAGCAGAAAGAGTTTGCATCCCATTGAATCCAGGGTGCCTTCTATGCAACTTTCCTTTTAGTAAACATACCATTTAACGTATTGCCATGACTCTCCTACCTAGCAAGCCTTTGTTCCTCTGTGTCATGAGGTTCATCCCCGGGGTTACAGAGATCAGGAAGACCCAATCTCTGTAGAAGCTCAGTCCCTTGTAGTTAATTCACTCATCTTAAATGTATTTCTAAGAGATCCATAGAAGACTGAGCATATTGGCCCCTGTGGAACCCTGAACAATTCATACTCTCCTGCACACTCCAAAGAGTTATCAACTACCAGGCTCTGGGATAAGCCCTGGGGGAGATTTGAAAGTAGCTAAAACACAACATCTACCTTCAAGATGCTTATAAGAGAGAAAGGGATTTAAAATATATAAGAATACTGGATGCTCCTCATAGAAAGATAAATAAAGTGGGATTGGACTTCAGAACCCTATGCAATGAAAAGAACTGGTAAACAATGGCTGTATAGACTCCCTAAGCTTGTACCTCCTTAAATACACTATGTCCTGTTAAAACTATTCATTGAAAGATGAAATACTCATAGCTCAGAGACAAGCAAGGGAAGGTTCATTCTTGAGACTGCAGTTTTTCAGAATATTCCGAGAAAGAATGAATGATTTTTAAGGGGGAAGTTAAAGTTGAGATGTAGCTGGGGCTTGAGGGAGGAGAAGAGTGTGGACCGAGCCCAGCTGTATTATTAATAAAATCGATCCACACCGGGTGAGTAAAGGAAGAAGGAGGATTCCATCAATAAGACAAATGATATCTCCGGTAACTTTGAACTCAGTATTGATAGGAGGGTGGATGGAGAGATTTGGGGGAATCAATGGAATCATCTTAAAAATCTCAAAGCAATTGATTGAAGGAGAGTAAATAAAACAGGCAGAAAAACAGTGTCAGCCTTTCATCATTGCAAATGAGGCCGCAGTGCTGATCACCGGCTCCTTAAATCAGACTCTTAATATAAGCTTCAGGGGGAATAAAAGGGTGTGCTGCAGTCTGAAAATAGGTTAGGCTGCTCTGTTGTATTTATAGGAAGAGAATGATCTAGTTCATGTATTCTAAGTAGTTCAACTTTTATGTATGAAATCAAATCAGCCCCATTCTCGATGATAGGCTCTTTTCCTTCTTAAACACCCATGCTATAGTTTCTATTGTATAAAAAAGGAAAATGAAAATATTCAATGAAAATGTTCTGATGGCCAGGTGCACTGTCACACCTGTAATCCCAGCATTCTGGGAGGCTGAGGCAGGAGGATCATGTGAGCCCAGGAGTTCAAAGCCAACCTGGGCAACATAGTGAGACCCTGTGTCTATAGAAAAATAGAAAAATTAGCCCAAGGTGGTGGCTCTCACCCATAGTCCCAGCTACTCAGGAGGCTTAGGCAGGAAGATTTGCTTAAAGCTGAGAGGCTGAGGTTGCAGTGAGCTATGATGATGCCACTACATTCTGGCCTGGGCAACATAATGAGACTCTGTCTCAAAAAGAAAAAAGAAAATCTGATGCTAACATGTAACACATGGTGGAGTGTTTTCCAGAGTAGCTTTGCTTTTGAACTTCTTAGCCATGAGTCTACATAGCCCCCAGCCTTAGCCCCAATCCACCTCAATAGTCTCTCCTGGACTTGAGTAAGTTACTGAATAAATCTAATATTTTGGATGAGTTAGGAAAAGGTTGGACTCTTAGGTTTGTTACTATCTATGTTGTCTCTTAGTTACTGGAAATTCTCAGAAAATGAGTTGACCTGATCATTTGATATTTTTATATCAAATCATACTCATTTTTTCCCAAAAGATAACTACCCATCCTCCACTATCAGTTCCTTCTTTCCTTCAGCAAGTATTGACAGAGTCCCAGTGATTTGCTTGGTATCATTGGTACTAGGGGAATAGTAGTGAGTCAAACAGACAAGGAGATAAGCAAATACACACTGTATTTATGGAACAGGTAAATGTTCTCCAGAAAATTAAAGTAGGTAAAGCGTAGAATTTGACTGGAAAAGACTGAAGAAGAGAGATATGTTTTAGGGAAGTTTTCTTTGAGGAAGCTCGCAGATAGAAAAAAGTGAATATAGAAAGCAAGCCATGTGAGGGTGCCAGGGAATGAGTCCCAGCCGAGGGGAAAGGAAGTGCAAAGTCCCCGTGGTGTCCACCTGCTTGGCCTTCTCAAGAAAACAGCAGAATGATCAGTGTTGCTTGAGAAGAGGGAGCCCCAGTGAGTGGAATGAGATTATAGCAGAGAGGTAAAGGTGGGGACTATCACATGTGGGACCTGGGGGGTCCTAGAAAGAAATTTGGATCTTATTCTGATAAACCTATGCCCCCAGAGGGTTCTGAGTGGATCAGGGATTTGTTAATATGTCTGCTATGTGGAGAAAAACCATAGGAAGCAAAAGAGGCCATGGAGAGTTCAGTTAGCGGAATTCTGTAGAAGTGGGAAGTGGTTAGATGTGAGATGTAATTCGAGGGAGGAGCTAAAGGACTTGCCCATGGATTGGACCTGGTGTGTAGTTATAGAGAGGAATGGAGAGGGATACCTCAGACTCTGCTGGACCAAGTGGCTGGGGCATGGTGCTGTTTAATGAAATGGGGGAGACTAAGAGAAGAGTGGACTTGTGTAGAAGATCAACTATTCTGTTTTGAGAAACTGAGAATTTCCAGTTGAAATTTGAGACCAATAATAAACATGGAGGTGCCAATGTGTGTAGGAGATGGTTCCATAGGTAAGTCTGGAGTTCAGGGCAGAGGTTAGAGCCACAGGTAGATACCAAGAGGCTTCGAGATGTAGATGATGTTTAAAGCTGTGGGACCAGAGGAAATCATCTAGGGAGGAACTGCAGACAGAAAAAACAAAACCAAGGACAAAGCCCAGACAAAGCCTTTGTTAGGACACAGCCGACCTAACCTTCAGCTCCAGGTGTAACTGTGGAACCTGAAACATCCATCCGAGTAAGCTCCCAACTTTGGGGGTTATCAGGAGGAAGAGGCTCTTTTGCTGGCTGGACTTAAGCTTGATATATTTAAGGCTGGTGATTCTGGGGCCATCAGCTGATGAGAACTCATCTGAGCATGAAGTTAGCACCAAGGAAAGCAGAGCCACTGGAGGAAGAGAAACATTTCTGATTATATCACCCGAAGGTCTGAATCCAGCCACACCAGAAGCTCAGTTTACCCCTGGTTGTTTTCTGTTGCACGGGTTGACACCACCCTGCTTTGCTGCCTGTCTGAGAAGGACCTAACATCTGCGGCGTGAGTTGTCCTCTGTGCCTTCTGCTGCTGCTACACGTCCCATACCGGGCAACCAACATGTCTAAGTTCACACAGTTATCAGTGTCACAGCTGGGCTTATCCCCAGACTCAGTCACTAGTCCAGGGCTGTTTTTACTACATTTTTCTACCTGTACCACTCACTGCCACATGCATCTCCCCTCGTTTCTGTGTCAGTCTAATCCAGATGACTTTCTGAAGACTGTGGAATGGTGTGTGGGTGTGTGTGCGCACACATGCACGGGTGCAGCGTGACTGCGTGCTCCTCCCAGGCTCACGTGAGCTGACTGCCACGAGCAATAGCCACTGTTATGGACTGAATTACATACCCCTAACATTCGCATGTATTGGAGTTCTAACTCCTAATACTTTGGAATGTAACCCTACTTGATGGTCAATTCTTCGAGAAGGTAATTAAGATAAAGTGAGCGCTTTATGGTGAGCCCTAATAGACTAGAGAAGAGAAAATTAGCACACAGACATGTGCACTCTCAGAGAAAAGACATGTGAAGACACAGAGAAAAGGCTGACATCTACAAGCTAAGGAGAGGCCTCAGAAGAAACTGGCTTGGCCAGCACCTTGACCTTGGACTTCTGACTTCCTGGTCTATGAGAAAATGAATTTTTAGCCACCTGGTCTGGGACGCTTGACTGTGGCCACCCTGGTAGGCTAATCTATACCAAGAGAAGCAGATGGGGGAGAGAGAAGTTCCCAGAATGGCCACCACCAGCTTGCAGAGCACCATAGATGGCCCCAGCCATGAGCAACTATGCCTCATGCATAGTAATCAGCAGCACATTTCAGGCAGGAGGGCAGCTCTTAGTCTCAGGCTGAAATGACACTGGCTATATGGATTTCAAGAAGGACCTCCAATGAGTCTCACCCTCCTCATTGTCCTGTCCCTGGGCCTCAGAAGTTTGCACTTTGGCAGGGAAGTCCTTCCAGACCTAGGTACTCACTTATCCGGTAACCAGACATTTCTTGGGCTAAGAAATTCTTCTGTGAATGAATTCTTCTTCATTTCTTCTGTGTTGCTCGCATTCTGTTCCTGGAGAGCTAAACAAGGCTAGGAGCCCGTCTTGCAGAGATGGACAGTCTAACACGACAGACAGATAGGAAAGCATGAACGCCAGGTGAGGGAGGCCACGAGAGAGGGAGGTGCACAGTGCCAGGGGCCTGCAGAGCCAGGCATGTTGCTCTGGTTGGGTGATCCAAGCATCTTCATGAAAGTAGGGATACTTTAAACTGGTCTACAGACTCAGGTGTTTCCAGGGACCAAGCAGGGAAAATAAATATTTAAAGTAGCCAGATGTAGGATAATAGCGGAAGGGGAGGCATCACACAACTGAAGAACGCCTGTCCTCTCCAAAGGCATTCAGATTTGACCCTGGAGAGAACACCTAAATCCTGGCTGGATTAACCCAAC
Source organism: Otolemur garnettii (assembly GCF_000181295.1). Lineage (NCBI taxonomy): Eukaryota > Metazoa > Chordata > Mammalia > Primates > Galagidae > Otolemur > Otolemur garnettii. The sequence goes on along the minus strand of NW_003852402.1, from coordinate 12,988,239 downwards.
TGTGGGATGCTGTGGGTTGCCAGCTTTGTGCCCGTGCCTTTGATCCAGTAAGGATTCTCCAGACAGACAGGGCAAAGAAGCACCCCAGGGGGTGGTTAACAAACACGGAGGATAGCACCCTTCTCAGCAGGGCGTGTACAAAAGCCCCCAGACCCGGGCAAAGAGCTGAGCCGGTATTAAGGTCCCCCTGGCTGTTTGGTCTCCTTGCTCGGATCCTGGCTCCTTCTGCTCAGACGAGCTTCACACGTTCTGGACCGTCAGCCTGCTTTGCCCTTACATAGTCATCTAATCGATCTTTCACATTTTAGCTAAACCTCGCAGATCCTGACCCAGGTTGTAACTTCATTCTCCCTCTTTTTATACATTCCAACCACAACTTGCCTCCTTTTCCAAACCACCTCCTCTGAATTTTGAATCTGGCTGAAGACATTGATTATGCTTCATAATAGCACAGTGATTGTGGGTGTGGGTTTTGAATCAAATGCTTGGGTTGAAATCCTTATTCATCACTTAACTGGCTATGTAGCTTTGGGGAAATTTATGAATTTATGGAACTTAATCTCCCTGAGCCTCCATTTATTTTCCTGTTAAATGGGTATAATAAACCATACTTCACTCTATGTTATATAAGGCACATGCCTGGGACACAGAGAGGCATCACTCTGAGAAAATTAATGGACAGTGAGACATAATCTGTTCTTCTACTCCAGAACTGTGTCAGGTACCTAACTGTGCCCCTGCCTCCGGATTCTCTGCTGTGTCCTTACTGTCGGAGCCAGGACGCTAGGTGGCCGGTTCCGGACCATGAAACTACCAGGATGTGGACTGCTGTACAAGCTTGCTCGGGGTATGGCCCCCCATAAGTGCTGGGGAGCCCATTGTCTCAGTCAGGTAAGGCTCCCCATCAGGAGGAGCCAGTTGTCTCAGTCAGGTCAGGGGTGCCAGAGCCCCTCAAAGGTGCAGCAGTCAGTCTTAGTAGGAGCCTAGTAAGACCCTCGACTAACCGCACCCATGGCTATTTATAGAAGTGATCCCATGGCTATTTATAGAAGTGATCCCGAGGCTATTTACAGCACAGGTGTGAAGACTGCCAAGCAATGATGTATGTGCTCTCATGATTTTTAATGAGAGACCAATCCCTTCCCCATTCCCCTGTTACCACGGTGTTTCTTTTCAGGTGTTTGCTACACTTATCCTCTGCTGACTGACTGTGCTGTGCTCCCAGACAGCCTTAGCTCGTCCGGGCCCCGCTGTGCTTCCTCGCTGTTCCAGTGCTGATGTGCGTAGTGCCAACTGCAGCTAAGATATTAAACCCGTCGATCAGGATCAGGAGCTAGTCAGTGTGTTCTCAGCACCAGATGGAAAAGCTCAGGGTCGTTCTGTGCAGACAAGAGAATCCAACTTTTCTCTCTGATACCCCTCTTGTTCTTTGCCACCAAATATTGTTCCCGTCGGGAGCAGTGACAGAGAGGCATCTGGGCTCCGGGTTTCAGTGGGAATTGGTGACCTTCTGAAGTCAGGCTGCAGCCTCTGACTTTACAACACGCCCTGCGGTGCTCCATAATTGCCTGGAAATGCATGGCCTCTCCCGTCAGGATGCTTAATTAAAATTCACTCTGTTCAACAGAGTCACAATTAAGAGGTATTTTTTTTTTTCTTCTCTCCTGCTGTCATTTTAAGACCCCGATCATGATGCTTCTTTGCAGTGTGTGGGGACCTGCCAATTTTCACCGCAGAGATGTCTGAAAAAGAGGCGCTGTGTTCTATTATGAACACAGGAAGTGGTGCTTCTGGTGAATTTCCTCATTTGATCTCCATTTGGCGGGTCGTACTATCCTCATTCATCTGGAGATGGCATTGAGGCTCAGAGAGGTTAGGTAGCTTTCCTAAAGTTGCTCAGCTTGCCAGGACAGGAGTAAGGAATTAAAATGACAGAGTCAGCTGTCTTTGTTGTGGGAAGAGTATAAAGAAAGAAGGGGCAGGTGGATTAAAATAGCCTCGTGAAGAATGAGCAACCCAGAATCTGAAGGTTTGGGGGAGAAGTTAACCAATGACTGGATGGGAGAAATACACTCTAGGGCTGTCCACTCAACCTTCCCAGTTCTTGAGAACTAGCCAAAGAACTGGTGTGTCTGATAAATTTTCCTACCCTCAACATCCAGAGTAGGTCAAAACAGTGAGGTCAAACATCCTGTGTCCTGAGCATCAGGTAGGTGCCTAATCTACACTTGTTTGGTTCAAATCATAATTTGCACAAATAATGGCTTAAATGCTCAGTGTCTCTAAATGCTCTTGAGTAAAACCACTGCCTCGGAAGCACTGTCCTTTTTTCCTCAGAAGAACTCCACGGGAGCTGAATTGTGACCACTCTGGCTTGAAGTTAGCATTCGGGAATAGAAAGATTATTTCCTGGAACTTTTCTCTCTGTAATTCCAATGCTAAGTGAAGACTGACCCTGGCTCCCCTTCCTGCCCCTTTCCAGCATAATTATCTCTCCAATTAAAGAGCAACCAAGGGACAACCAGAGGTTTTGCGGAATAACAAGTAATCATGCTGCCGAGGAACCTCCTCAGCTTTGATCTCTTATCACTCAGTACGCACAACCCTTTCTCTGCAAGGCCGGCCGCTCTTTGCATCAACTGTGTCTAATCAAACGTGTCACACCTCCACAGAGGTAAATTGGGTTTATTGGAGAAGGGAAATTAAATTAAGTCCGTTTAGGAATTAATTGTGACTGCCCAGGCTTAATCTATCATATTATTCCATTGTGGTATATCAGGATCAACATCTTCTGACCCGGTTTTAAAAAAATACAATAGGTATATTTTCTAGTTATTTTGGGGGCAGCAAAACAGCAAAAGGAAAATGAAAAGCTTAGAAATAAAAAGGCATAAGATCCACAGGATATCAGCTGATTCGCATCAGAAGAGAATGTAAAACAAAATCATAGAGACCATATACCCCCTTGGTTTGCACTCACAAGAAGAAAGGGTGGCTAGTATACATCAGGCACTGGATAAATATTGATTCAAAGTAACACAAAGGAATGAATGAATGGGTGAACTGTTATCTTTTTCACCGTGATCCGAAAGTCTTTATTGTGCCCACAGTGAGCCAGGTTACGAGGCAGTTACTCTCCATTCAAGTGCAAAGTAAAGGTTCTGTAAATGCCGACTGTTTACTAGGCACTGTGCTAAGTGCTGGGGACGTGAGAAAGACCCAATTCCTGCTGTCATCTCGGGAATGGAGTGTGTCTGTGAGAAACACAATGGCACACGCATTCACGATAAAGGAAACCTCTGTGATTGGAAGGTTTAGAGGGCCACGGAAGAAAATAAACAGAGCAAGAACTGGGTCGGGGGGTTGATACAAAGCCTACCACCTGGGATCTGAGTGACATGGACAGTAGATATCCGTAGGACTATTATCAACACAAATGACAGTGGATATCTGTAAGAATCAACGCACATGCTTGGGTCAGTTTCTCTTAGGGTTATTGATCGGCATGGTTCTACCTTACATTTGGTTTCCTGGTGTAATTATATGTAACAATAGTGCCCACTTCAACTTCTAAAAGCACCAATATTTGGGTGACGAATGACACACTCACCCTAGTTATTGAAAATTCTGTGAGCTGCCGATGGGTCCAAGATCATGGTGGCCTGTGGCAAACAACTAGAGGTTTCATAAAGTGCAGTATGAAGAAAGAGCCGCCGCTGGGCCAGGATGATCAGATAGAGAAGTCCTGTGCCCAAACACTCTGGGCTTGAAGAAGGGTAAATTCAAAGCGAAGCCCTATGTTTTCATTTCTGGAATGTTGATCCTTTGAGAAACCTCTATTGGGTGACATTCTTTGTACTGTACAGGGAAGATCGTTGTTCTTTATTTGCTAATAGGACAAGAGAGAGAATGAGCAGATTGGAGGGTAAGGTCACTGGTCGGGAGAGATCAGCAATCTGGCTTGGGTAAGCATTCACTGGCCACCCACAGGTAAGGATGCCAACAAAACAAAGGTAATTAGAAAACTTCCTCTAATGCATCACCCAGCTGGAAACTAATGAGTGATGGAGACCCAGTAAAGTGGAGAGAGAGAGAGAGAGAGCCTAATTAGACTAAATGGGAATTCCTTTTGGAGCAGCCAAATGTCAAAAATCAGGCAGAAATAATTTTTTTTTTTTTTTGCCAGCAGCATTTGAAACCAGATCAATCCATTTATCATATTAGTACAACCGTATAATTTTACAAAATGAAATATCAATATTTCCTTCGCAAAAAGGGAAACGAGAGAAACTTACTCTCATCTCTAAAACACACACACACACACACACACACGCAAAGGAAATAAGCAATATTCAAAGAGTGGAAGGAAATTCAGACAAAGACTGAGCTCTTCTAACTTAAAATAGATATGCAGATAGGATGCTGGTCCTAAAACACGCTCATCTCTTGATGAATCAATCTATTCTTCTCCTTCCTGATTTTCTCTCCTCCCTCCCACTAAAATCATTACCGTCAATGAGTGCTAAAATTATTAAGCCTTCTAAGAACTCAAAATGGGAAGGTTGGTTAGAAAAGGAGCAGGTAGACTACGTGTAGAACTCATTTTAAACGTCAAGTTAATTTTGTTGTAATCGTTTAAAGATACACTTGAACTTCCTTTGAATTTGCTAAGGAATAAAAACCTTATGTGAGGTGGGCCCTTGTGCTGTGGTCATTCGTCTCTGCATCCATCCATCCATTTATTTTGTTCAGTAAGGACTAAGAGGGTGCCTGGCACATAATCCTGTGCTATAAAGATGACTAGGATGTGGCTCTCCTCTGCTCCAGGAGCTCCTGGCTGGAAGAGTAGAGGGACAGATGCAGAATAGGGTTTATGTGGGACAGAAGCAGGCACAAGGTGGCTGGCTACATGAAAGGTTAAAGACTTAGCCTGGTGGACTTTGATGGACCAGGCATTCTGGATGAAGCATCAGGAGCCAAAGAACAGAGGTAAGAAACAGCTCCATGTGTAGCGAGCTCTGCTGGGTGGGTTTGAGGAGCACAGTAAGTGGGGATCTAGAGTCGCAGGTAGGGGTCCAATCTCGCAGGATGCCCTCAGTACCTCTCATTGTATCCACAGGTAAAGGCAACTATTGAGAAGTTTTAAACAGGAGCAACACAGGTATATATTTTGAAAAGGTCAGCCTGGCTATCGGGTTGAGAATAGGTCAGACACAAGGTAAAGAGAGTGTTATGCCCAAGTCACAGGATCCCCCATAAATCACTCTGAGACCAAATCTGATGCAAAAAGCAAGAGATTGTTTATTAACAAGCTCGAGCCTGGGCTTTCTGATCCTGACGCAGCAGGAGAGCAGAGAAGCCCCGACTTTAAGACGGAGGGAGGTTTTAAAGGGCACAGAAAGAAAGAAGGGAGGGGGAGGTCACTGGGGGGAATTGATAGGGGCCTTGGGTGGTAGGGTAGTACTTGTCTCAAGCTGATTGGCCTGGGTGTGGGTTGCTATCGCTTGGGGCAGACGTTGTGCAAGGGTGGGTCATGGGGCATGCTCAGGGGCGAAGGGGGAAGTTAACGGTTCTGGTGTGCAAGAGAAAAACAACTAGGCAGCAAAAAATAAAGTCTGACAAAATTGAGTTAACTGGGTCTTCTAGTCTGGTCCTCACAAGAGGAGTCAGGAAACCTTAGTAAGAGTCTAGATGAGGACTCAGCCGGGACAAAGAAAAAGGGACAGAAAGAAATGGGCAGATTTCTGAGATAGTTAGGGTCTAAATATCCCAGCTGGGAGCATCTCATTCTAGAGCTGCCTCTGCTATAAGTCACAGGAAGGGGAAAGCCCCAGTGGGAAGCCAGACCCCAGGCCTGAGAATTCTAGTGTTTCCGAAGACTAGCATCCTCCAAACTTCGTGGGTCTGACCTTCCTGCCAACCATCCCTGTTCCTTCACAGGTTTCAGCTCCTGGAGGACATATTACCTGTACTGTAAAACAAATCACTCAACTCCAGCTTTCAGATGTTTCTGAGCCCATGCTGTGGTTTTTTCATTTTCACAGCCTAAGCTTCCATATTTCTTACCGAGCAAGCAGGGTGTATGCGGCTGAAACCTTGGTGCCTGTGTTCTTTTGGAAAATACAAGTAAAGCAAAGGGTCCTAAATAATTTACAAGTGTCCTAAATTTTTCCAGCTGTCTTTCTTCTTCCATCTCTCCAAGGGATGCAGAAAAACAGCCTCTGGCATTCTAAAATGTTCCTATTTCTAGAAGCTTTGGGAGAAAAGAAGAAAAAAAAAACCCACAATGTTCCCTCTTTAAATATTCCTTGGATCATATATTTTCTTCCCTCTTAGCCAGTGATGACAGGTAATAGCCACAATTTTAGAGAAAAAACGTAGTGTGGTGAAAAGATCTTACATTTTTGTCACGGTTGCATGAAATCACAGGATGTTAGAGCTGAAATTTGAATTTAGAGGCAATCTAGTTTGGGGACGGAGGACACCTGGCACTCGTGTTGTGATTCTCCTCACCCACACCCGTGACAGACATTACTAATCCATCACTGTAGTCTTGTTCTACGAGCCCAGGTGCAGCCTCAAATCCTCATCAACGCAGCGCCTAAGTGAGGCCCACTGATTGGAGTTGGCACGCAAAGTGAAACCCATTCCTCATCACTGCTCTGCTCCCCGCAGTCGCACTGGAGGAAACCGAGGGGTGGAAATGACCCCACACCACGCTCTCCGTGGGTTTTGATGCTCAGATCTGCCTCAGGTTCTTTCCTTTGAGTAAAGGCCTTTCTACTCCTGACTCTGAAATTGTTCCTCCCGTGTTCATATATGTCTCTGAATCTCCATGTCTTTTTCTTTGAGTGTCTGAGCATCTGTCTGTCTTCTGGTTCTCTTTGAGCTCCTGGCTGCGTCTCTGGCCACTGCTGAGTCTCTGTAGGTCTCAGCTGGTGCACTGAGTGGGACCCTCGGAATGCCTCTTGACCTCACCACGTGCAAACTGGGAATCGTGCTGCTTGCTGTACACCAGGGACTTTTTAGAGTCTAGTTGCTTTCAATGATGAGAAAGAGAGTTAGGAATCCTGTGGCCATAGAAAAGGAGCTTGTTATAAGGTAAAGTAATATTTTGATTTGTGATCATGAAAGAGAAAGATCTTTCTGGAACAACAGAAATGTTGAAGCACATTTGTGCATAAGTAAGTTCCAGCTGAGTAACCACAGAGGCAGCTCTGGTAGAGGGGAAGGAGAGCCAGAGGGCCGAGGATGAAGGGGGAGTGCCCTGTGCTTCCAGGCAGGTGGAGTTACTTTGGCGTGTTGGTTCTTTTCTCTGTGGTTTGTTTGGTGAGAAAAGGGGAGACTCTTGTTTTACTTAGCTTGAGGGAGGGCTGTCTCCCTTGCAAGGTGGCATGCTTACACTCACAGAGGAGGGTCCCTGGGCTCTGCCCACCTTCAAGCTTGTATCTATTTCATCAGCCTAAGAGAAATTTCTAATTAAAAAGAATATAAGCCTTATCTCCCATTACTTGGTTTCTAAGCCAAGAACCCATCTCATTGTTCAGCCCATAACCTTCTCTTCAGACAACAAGCTGAATCTTTCAGTGCCGGAGTTTGTTCAAAGGCCCATTGAAAAATCTCAACATCTGTCACCTAAGCAAGAAGATAGAACCCACACTTTTCATTTTTTTTTAAATTTCAGATTAATATGAGGGTGCTATGATTAGGTTACATTGTTTGCATTTGTAAGGTAAAGTCTGAGCTGTAATTGTGTCCTTGACCTTGGAGGTGTGGCACAAAGCCGTGCATTGTACGCACCACCCTCTGCCCTGATCTGACCTTTTTAAAATGCACGTGTTTTATTTTCTCCCAGCTTTAGGCTTTATTGAGATATCAACAAACAACAACTGAATATTTTTAGGGTGTACAGAATGATGTTTCAATACACATATATTCTGCTAGTTAACACGCTCATCACCTCACGTAGTTACCATTTCTTCTGGTGGTGAGAACACTGGAGATGGACTTAGCTCATTTCAAGTATATAACAATATTAACTACAGCCACCCTGCTGCTCCCTGGAGTCTAGCACTTACTCATCTCATAGCTGAAAGTTAGTGCCCTTTGATCAGTATCTCCCCTTTCCTCCCTCCACCCCAAAATCCCTGGGGATCACCCTTCTCCTCTCTGCTTCTATGACTGTGGGTTTTATTTTTTTTTCTTAGATCCCACATATAAGGGGAATAGTGGAGGATTTGTCCCTGTTTGGCTAATTTCCCTCAGCACAGTGTCCTCCAGGTTCATCCACGTGTGACAAATGGCAGGATTTCCTGCTGAAGGGTATTCCATTGTGTGTATATACACAGTTTCTCGTCGGTTGCATAGACAGATACTTTGTTTCCATACCTTGGCTATTGTAAAGAATGCTGAAAAGAGCGTGGGCATCCAAGTGGAGGCTTGAGGTGGAGGTCTAGGCCTGGCAGACTCTTGCTGGTCTTGCAGTTCTCTGGGTTCTCCCAGAGCCTTCCTGGATCTCCAAGTGCTCAGGAAGTCAGAGGTCTGCTCCTACAGCACTAGTGCTCAAGCTTGGTTGCACATGGCAACCACCCGGGGAGCTTTAAAAACAACTGATGCCGGGATCCACTTCCTAGAGACTTTAGTTTGGTTGGTATTGGGTATGGCCTGAGTACGAGGTTTTAGAAGTGTCTCTGGTGGTTCTTTTTTTTTTTTAATTAAATTATAGCTGTGTACATTAATACTATCATGGGGTACAGTGTGTTGTTTCTAGATACAGTTTGAAATACTTTTTTTTTTTCTCTTAGGAGGGTATGTATTAGATCATCTACTGGCTTCATATCAGGATTGAGTACATTGGACTCTTCTCCAATTCTTGTGATGCTTTACTAAGAAGAATGAATTAGGCAGTTTTTAAGACATACAGTACAGTTGAAAGAATTATACAGTAATCACCCATACATCCATCACATACATTTTATCATTTTTTTTCTTCTTCACATGTAGGGAATTTGTTCGAGAGGCCACAAGTTCTGTGCCCCTCATCACAATGATCCTGGTTTCCTGTTGGGCATGTTATAAACAAAGGAGCCATTCTTTAGGCCCCTTGCTCTGAGCATACCCCTAAAATACTTTCATCCAACTGGCTAACATAGCCTTCATGGAGTCTCAAAGCCACTGCTCTACAGTTTCCTCTGGGTCGCTTTGATAATTTTTACCACAATGGCAGCTCAAAGTATCCTGCTACAGCTTCTGTCTTCTGCCACCTCAAGCTCAGGCTGCAATCATCCCAGTGATTGCTGACAAACAGGAACAGGTGGTGCAGGTGGTGGTGGCTGATTCCATACACTGGGAACACCTAGATTTCCTGCTACGGTTGCCACACAGGGGCCCTCTAGGGGAGTGGGGTTATCTGTGTCATCAAAGGAATAAGGAATATATCTAGCAGAAAAATTCATCCTTCTATTTTTCTAAAATGAATTAGAACCACACTAGTCCTCAGATATAAAAGTTCACCTGCAAGAAAAAGAGAAGATTCTAGATCAGTATTTCTCAATCTTTTTCTTATCTCATGACACACTTGAACCTATAGTTCAACTTCCTTGGCACACTGAAAAAAAAATAGAGTAAAAAAAGAATGTGTTTACTGTTCTTTGAATGTCTTTTGAAAATAATTAATGATCTTTAAAAGATTTCACAGTACCCCTAAGATCCTCTCATGGCATACTAGTGTGCCGCGGTGCCCCAGTTGAAAATCTCTGGTTTAGGTGCTAGTTAAGTCATCTCACATGTCAAATATCAAATTGGCATTTGTGTATGAGTCCCTGTGCTCTGGCTTGAAACACACGTGATAACTACCACCAAGTTCCTTAACCTCTGAGCCTCATCTTTAACTTTGTGTTTGCTGAAATCTATTAATAAGATGACTTTGATGATTAAAATAAATTATGAATTTAAAGTTTATTGCACATATTAGGCAAGCATCAGTCCTAGAATTATACAAATCTGTAGGGAGATATTTTAAAAGCTCCAATTAAAAATCAGTAAGAACATGAATGAGCAATGCGTTGAAGAAAAATATATGTAGCCAGTAAACAAAGGGAAATAGCATCACCAGTAATCAAAACATTTCATTGATGAGATGAATGAGACTATCATTCTTTTTTATTAAATTGCTTATGATTTATGTTGTGCTGGAAATAGGTTGTTTTATGCAATGCTAATGAGAGTATAAATTGATTTAGTCTTTCTGGAAAGCAATTTGGTGATATCAAGAATCTTCAGAAAGTTGGTTTTTTTAATCAGTAATTCTACCTCTCTAATCTGTCTTAAGGAACTAAATAAAATTGTAGATTTTAGCCTTTATGTTACTTATAATGGTGAAAAATGGAAATGATCTAGTTATTCAAAACATATAAATAGTTCAGTAAATTATGATGCATTTTCAAAGTATAATGATGTCCTATAAAATTAAATTTAGAACATTATCCACTGACTTAGGAAAATTTTCTTGGTGAGTGAAAAAAAGCAAGATAACAAACTTTATTTTTGTATCATAATTTTTGTTTTAAAGGTGCACAATTCTTTATTATCAAAATGCACTACTTTTGCTGGTAATGGACCCTGATTCAAACTGGCTTAGATAGTAAAGCATATTTATAAGCATTTATAGTAGAAAATATCCAAAAACATGTCAGGCTTTAAAATCGGTTGATCTATCAGGTCAACATTTTCATCGAGGATCCAAGTTCCTTCTAAAGTGCTCTGTCGTCCTCAGTGCGGCCTCCATCTTTGGCTGCAGGTGTCACGTCCACGGGCAACGATGTCCAGAGAAATGAGACTCCTGCCCTCCCTTTACTTCTGCATAAACTCTCTCTCTTTTGTTAATCCCCGCCCCCCCTTCCTCTAACCCCTCTTTTTCTTTTCTTTCTTTTTTTTTTTTTTTTTGCAGTTTTTGGCCGGGGCTGGGTTTGAACCCGCCACCTCCAGCATATGGAGCCGGTGCCCTACTCCTTTGAGCCGCAGGCGCCGTCCAAACCCCTCTTTTTTCATTAGGAGTGAGGACCTTCTCTCTAGCCCCCCGCAGAGGTCCCCTTAGGGTTTATAGGCCTGAACTGGGTCATGAGGTTTGTGAACCAGCCCCTAGCAGGGAAACGACACTACACTTAGACCAATTCAGATCCATTCCTGAACTCCGGGGTTGGGTTTCCGTGGCTTGTAGAGGAGAGGTGGGTCCTTGAACACAATTATCACTCGGTTAGGGAGGAGGAGGGGGAAAGAGATGCTGGGTGGGCAAATAATCGCAGCCACTATCATCCCCTGTGGGTAAGAATCCGTCTGATCAGTCCATGAAGACGCACACCTTCCAAATGATAGGACCACCAGGACAAGTCTGATGGAAGAGGAGGAGCTTTTCGGTTATATACTTGGTGCCAAGATTTTGACTGAAGTCTGATTCCAAGTGAATTTCAGAATTCACAAGGAGAGTGAAATGCAGAGAGTAAACCAGCTGGGACGTAACCTCTGATGACCAGCAATTCCTCAAAGGGATGGAGGCTGGGCTGCCTGGCTGGTTCTTCTCACCTCTGTGTGAAGTGCCTACTGCTTGTCACAGGACGTGGCTTATTATACTGGTGTGAGGGAGTTAGGGGGGCCCTGTCGGGGATGATAAATCATTAGAAATGAAGTGGAATTTTTTGTGACTTACATAAACTTATGCTAGAATTCACCTAGTCAGCCAGGCTGGAGATATTCACAGCCTTGTTTGTTTCCAATAAAATCTCCCAAGATTCTACAAACAAGTTTGCTTCTGAATGCTCTTCAGATCCTGGAAACCTAAATGGGTGTCCTTCTGTAAGAAGTGCATGAATTCGTCCTTGTATTCAATAAGCATTTTAACCGCATAGTAATAATGGTAGCTAATTGTTTTAGCTGCCTGTGCTTACTATAACAAAATCCACAGATTGGCTGGCTTAACACAACAGAAATGTATTGTCTCACAGTTCTGAAAGCTGGAAATATCAATCAAGGTGTCGCTGTGTATTTTTTTCTGCAGCTTCTAAGGGAGGCTCATCCCTTGCCCCTTCCTAGCTTCTGTTGCTTTACCACAAACCATGGCGTTCTCTGGTTCATTGTACTGTCGTCGGTCCAAACCCTCCCCCTGTCTTCGTGTGGCTTTCCGCCTGTGTCTCCACACTGTTTTTTTTTTTTTTTTTTTTTGCATGTACCTATGCCCAAATTTCCTTTTTCTTATAAGGACGTCAGCCATATTAAATTAGGGCCAACCTCAGTGACTTCAGCTTAACTTGATTACATGGGCAAAGACCCTTTTTCTGAATAAAGTCCTGTATCAGCGGTTAGGGTTACATATCTTTGGGAGGGGCCACAACTATTCAACCCATAACATTAATGATACTATATACAGTTATTGTTTTAAGTATTTTGTGTATAATTACTGACACAATTGTCACAAAGCTCTGTGAGATGGTTATTGTTATTCTCACTCAATAGGTGAAGAGACTGAGTCTTTTTTATTGAGATAGAGTCTCACTATGTCACCCTGGGTAGAGTGCCATGGTGTCACAGCTCACAGCAACCTCAAACTCTTAGGCGTAACCAATTCTCTTACCTCGGCCTCCCAAGTAGCCGGGACTACAGGCATCTACCACAATGCCTGGCTATTTTTTTGTTGCAGTTGTCATTATGGTTTAGCTGGCCCGGGTGGGTTTGAACCTGCTGGCCTCAGTGCATGTGGCTGGCACTATAAACTCTGTGTTCTTGTGCTGAGCCAAGAGATTGAATCTTGAAAATGTTTATTAACCAGTCCAGGGTCACATAATTATGAAGTAGCAGTCCTGGAACTTAAAACTCAGGTAGTCTTAGTTCAGAGGCTGCAATTGTAGCAACTACTGTTTCTTTATTATATGATACACATGTTTATTATGCACTTTCTTAGTGTGTAAGACATGCTGTGTATACCAGGTGCACAGAGTTAAGACCTAGTAAAGGAACCAACACAAAGCACGTGACCAACACAGGTGCAAGAGGGGGCGAGTAAAGAGAGGATAGATACAACTTCTCTGTCACTGTTATTTAATCATTCATCTAAAAAACACTTAGGAGAGAGCTACTAGACGGAGGGATAAGAAATGAATTAGAAAATTCTTCATTCTATAGGTAAAATAAAGTACATTTTAGAAATGAACCCCCAACAATCCATTTAATCATTCATTGCAGGGCCCTCAAAGGAGTTATGCATTGATATGATGATACATTCACTTTTAGGAAGTAATTATACACAAAACACTTAGAACAGTAACTGTTATCAATGTTATGGGTTGAATTGTGGCCCCCCTCGCCAAAGGTATGTGAACCTAACCCCTATGTACATGCATTAGGAGAGGAGAGAGGTTTGTAGAGAACCTTTTCATAAATATGTACCAAATAATAGCCTTTGGAATATGTTACTCCCATTTCACAAAAGAAGATTGATTCACAAAGGAGTGCAGAAGTGCCCAAAGTCACACATCAGGCACTTAGCAGCGTCCCAGCCACACAGCTACAAGTCCAGTCCTATTTACCCACTGAGCACAAAGCAGGATGGGATGGATGTCATTAAAAAAAAAAAAGCTTCTAGGATGATCTTATTGGCTGGTGTGAGGCAGGACACCTGCAAACACATTGTGCCAGCAGAGCAAGAGGAATGGTGTGGGTCCTGGGCTCTGTCTGGGCAGGACATATAGATCTCATGGAAATGGGCTGGAGTCCCAGCACCGTGAAAGACAGAGGGCATCATATTAGCAAGAATAGAAATGGGAGTGAGGAGTAAATACTTGTTACTACCGTGTTTCCCCCCAAATAAGACCTACCCCTAAAATAAGCCCTAACAAGATTTCTATGCATTTGTTAAATATAAGCCCTACCCTGATAATAAGACCTAGTGATGCATTTGGGCGCAGAGAGGAAGACATTCCCTGAAAATAAGCCGTAGTTTGTCTACTTAAGAAAAAATAAATATAAGACAGTGTCTTATTTTGGGGGAAATACGGTATCAACAGTATCCCAGGCACCAAGCTAACTGCATTGTGTCTGTAATCTCACATCATCTCTGTGAGATTGGACCTGGAAGTCTAGTTTTATTTGCTTCTATTTTATGGAAAAGAAGGCTGAGGCCAGGAAAGGCTAAGTTTCTTGTGGAAGGTCACACAGCCACCAAGTGACAGAAGAGCTGCTACCATGCTCAGCCATGTGGGCTTCCCCTGATGGTCCCTGGGCTATGTCCATACGAGAAGTCCCCGCTCCTGCCCCGTCACCAGGGATCCATAATCACAACAGTCAACTTCTGGGGAAGTGCATGACGTGTAAGCACTTTAATCCTGTGGCAAGGGGGATTGTAAATTTAGACCTTATGGTCTAGAGACCTAGGTTATGTCCAAATCCTGCCCAAGACCAATGATATAATTTTGTAAAGACAGTGACAGGACAAAAGGAAGAATGAAAAGTGACATTTATTGGTTGGTGGGGCTTTGGTTCTAAGCCTTAAGGTTAAAGTCTACAAAGGTGGGCTGGGTTAGGTAGGTAAGGGGTCAGCAAATGTTTTTTTTTTTTTTTTTTT
>NW_003852402.1:12971434-12973433 GCF_000181295.1 Otolemur garnettii | reverse complement strand
GATTCGAACCCGCCACCTTAGGTGTACGTGGCCGGCGCCTTAGCCGTTTGAGCCACAGGCGCCGAGCCAGCAAATGTTTTCAGTACAGGGAAAAATGGTAAATATTTGTGGCTTTGCTGCCATATTGTCTTCTGCAGAATATGAAGAATTTGTGCCACTGTAGCACAAAGACATCCATGGTAGACAGTATGCAAATCGGCAGGGGTGGCAGTGTTTCCGTGAAACTTAATTTCCAAAAACCCGTGTTGGGTCCTATTTGGGCCAAAGGCTGATTTTTTTTTTTTATGGCATAGCATCTGCATTTATTATTATTATTATTAAATTATGGCTGTGTACATTAATGCAATCATGGGGTACAATGTGCTGGTCAAAGGCTGATTTTTGAAGCAGAAGCTTCAAAACCCCTTAGCTACCCAAACTGGAGCAACAAAATGCATTATTTCTCCAAGTCAGACCCCAGCATCAGAACATGCCATGTGATGCCACGAGGCTCCCCCCAGCCCTGGAGAATACGGAGTCAGGAGACCGAAGAGAAAGTATCAGCCCCGATACCTGGAACTGCCAGTTCTGGTCTCTCTTAACCTGTACCTGTAGCCATGAACGGAGAGTGAGAGAACTGAGTCTCCTTGAATTCAGTGGCAGCTCCAGCCTTCTCCCTGAGGAGACAGAGGAACAGGAACAGAGGCCTGGTGTGTTTATACCTTAGAATGCATAGTCCAATTTGCATCTTGGAATTTAATTCATCAGCTTGGCATTTCTCCTTTCAGGGGGCTGGAGATATTTGTCCTATATCCTGATTCATCCCTAAAAAGCAGAAGTGGGGGGCGAAAGAGTGAAAACCAAATTGTGCTGATCAGTCCCTAGAGGTCAGCACACGTGCTGTCTGGTTAAATGCTCACATCACCCCTGGAAGGAGGGTGTCATTGCTCCTATTTGACAGACTGGAACACTGACACTTCTTGGAGGCTAAATGCCCTCCCCAGAGCCACCTGACTGCTAACCAGCAGATCCGGCATTAGCATCTTACCATCAATGCCTCTTCCCACGGCCCCAAGCCTTCTGCATAAGCAAGTAGGCAGCACTCACTGTGGAAATGCTGCAGTCAGTAGGAGGGATGACTCTGACTTTCCCCTGCAGTGTTCAAAGCTGTGCTGGCTCTTGGAACATCTGAGCTCCCACTGTTTCTTCTTTAGAGGATCCCAGCTGCTGTGGGGTGAGGCCAGTGCTGGAGCCAACAGTCCCTGCACCAGGAGGGGTCTGAGGTGCTAAAGGGAAGAGAAGTAGGTTACCCTCCTCATGGAGTCCCCAGATCTGCTTCAAAGGTATCTGTGCGTGTAGGTTTCCACATTGCTGTTTGGTGCAGAGAGTTGTACTTAGTAGCTGGAGCTCAGGTCTGGAACTGGAGATCCCTTAGGAATCTATAGAGGAGTTGATAGTTTTCAAGTCCAAAGAAGGAGATGTGAGGAATCAGACAAAATGGAAAGCACAAGGGGGAGAGAGAGATGGAAATGGATGCCTTCACGTCTTTCCACATGGAGAGGAATCGAAAAGTGAGGCTCCAGGTGCTGGCTGGGATTTTGGGTTCAAATCTCCTCCCTTTCTTTTTCCTGGGTTGGTTGCCTTTCCTACACCCCATCTGTGTGGTATAGGTGGATGTCAGCAGGAGTGACCTCATCTGGCCCAGACCCAGCAATGAGCATGTGAGGTGCTCCTGGCTTAAGGGCATGGGCTTGAACACCTGACTTTAATTAGTCAAATTAGCATGAATTCTAGAACTTTTCAGGAATAATTAGAAAACCATAGCTCTTTTATTCCACCCTCCACCCACCGCAGGGTCCCTTATCTATAAAGATAATTTAAGCTCATAGATTTAAGAGTTTTCATGTGTGGAGGACTTAGGTGTAAAGCCAACTCAGTGAGGGAAAAGGTCAAGAGATAGGAGAGGAGAGAGTCACAGAG
Source organism: Otolemur garnettii (assembly GCF_000181295.1). Classification (NCBI taxonomy): domain Eukaryota; kingdom Metazoa; phylum Chordata; class Mammalia; order Primates; family Galagidae; genus Otolemur; species Otolemur garnettii. Next base: position 12,971,474 of record NW_003852402.1, on the reverse strand, counting down.
AGGGGAAGACAGAGAGGGAAGGAGAGAAGGAAGGAGAGAG
>NW_003852402.1:12956485-12970422 GCF_000181295.1 Otolemur garnettii | reverse complement strand
GAGTCACAGAGAGGGGAAGACAGAGAGGGAAGGAGAGAAGGAAGGAGAGAGAAGGGAGGGAGGAGAGGAGAGAGTCACAGAGAGGGGAAGACAGACAGAGAGAGAGAGGGAAGGAGAGAGAAGAGAGGGAAGAGAGAGAGAGAGAGAGAATTACATAAACAGCTGGACCCAACATGACTTTAGTCAGTCAGCAACCATCCTTTTAAGTTATATAAGTTGATAATTTTTCATAAGTTGATTGCTACTGAAAAGGCCCTGGGCTTGAAGGGACATGCATTGTGCCTTAGCTCATTTGAGCTGCTGCTGATGGACACCTAGATTGTTCCCTTGGATATATACCCAGAAGAGGATTGCTGGATCCTATGGTAGGTCTATTTTTTAATTTGGGGGAGACTTCCTACTGTTTTCCAATCAACATTCCCAACAATGTATAAGAGTTCCCTTTTCTCCACACCCTTAACACTTACTGTCTTCTGAGGTTCTGAAAATGGCCATCCTAACATGGGAGGGGATATCTCAGTGTGACTTTGATTTGCATTTTCCTGAGAAAATATATTAAAACTTGCTAGGCCTCAGCTTCATCGTATGATACATAGTAACCATCCTACACATATAGCAATGTCGTCATCATCACAAAGGTGTACAAAGAGTAAGATAGGAAGCTCGTCTTCTGGGAATGCATGAGCTAGGAAAGAAGATATGAAATTACATCGATGGGTGTTTTAGTAAATTACTGGTGTATAAAAACACAAGAAAAAGCACAGTGGCATGTAAAACATGCCTATTGTGTGTGTGTGTGTGTGTGTGCTCACACGTGTTGGGTTGGGTTGGGTTTGGCTGATCTGGGCTTGGTTTGAAGCTACATTTGGGGTGCAAATATGTCCTATGTGCTGCTTCTCCTTCTTGGACCAATACCTACCCTTAGGACATTCTCCTGGTGGAAGGCAGAAATGCAAGAGGACGGGCCCAGCTGTGCAAGTATACCTCAAGCCTCTTCTTGTATAACATTCTCTTCTAACAATCTCATTGGCCCAAAGTAAGCTACATGTTCAAGCTCAAAGCCAGGTACTCCTGGCTATCCCAAAAGTATGGATATGTAATATTGTCACAAGGGAATAAACACTTATGACTGTCAGTTCAACTTCCTGCTTATTTAATACCAAGTAGAAAGTCGGGGTTTATTATAAGAGAGATACAGACAGAAATGTCAAAATAGTTCAAAAACAGATATCACTTCTAACTGGCTGAAGGTTCAGGGAAATATTGTGGAAAAGAAAGTGATTGGGTTAAATTTTGCAAGATGGGTTAAGAATCAGATTCCCAGCCATTGGAAAAGGAAAGGAAAATCCAGGCAGAAAGAATAGTATCAGAAAAGGCATGAAACTAGGGGCATATTTAAGAATAGTTAAGTTTGAACTGACTGACTTCATGGGTATCAGGAAAGGTCAGGATGAGAAAAGAACCCAATCACTGTTTACCCAGTGAAGAAGGCCTGTGGCTTGGAGAGACCTGGGGGTACTGGTTAGACATTCAGGGGCACATGGCCAGCAGTACCTTTGACCAGTGAGGGAAAACTAGACTGATGATCACAGGCAAAATACAGTAGGAAGACAGAATCCCTTTAAGAGCAGAGTAATGTAATATGTACCCCTCAGCCAGGCTGGCAACAACATTAACCATCTGGACATGTGGTAGTGAGGAGTGCAGACTACACAGGCATCCAAAAGAAAGGATGATTAAGAAGCCTATTTATTTCTCTTGCCTGGGAGGGCATGGTGCCCTTCTCAGCGTAGAAGGAGACACACAGAAAAGTTCATTGATTCTCATTGGCTCATTTTCCAGGCCAAAGAAAGACCATGAGATTAGGTTACGTCTCAAGGTGACGGGGTGACATTGGACATGTTATTTCAACTGTTTTGAGGCTCAATGTCCTTGTTCCCAAATTGGGAGTTAATAATACCCATGGCTGTCGTAATAAGGAAATAAGACAATGTAATAAGAAGGAAATCAGACAATGCAATACAGAGTTAACAAAGATATTTGTGGGAGAAGAGCAGGGGTTAAAGAGAGGGGTTTGAGGGAAAGAGCGCTCATAGCAGCTCAAGTATCAATGAGGGGAGCTCAGCAGGAAGGAGAAGAAAACTGGGCCAACGCTGGGTTGTTTGGGTCATTTTCTCATCAGCTCCAATTTTCTTCTTATGTGCTTTTCTATACTTGACAGTTTGGGCATCTAAAAACTACCTTTTCAGTTGAAGACACACTTTTGATGCAAGATTCTCCCAAATAAGACACATGTGAGACTTGAATTTGAAACAAGAGGTTTGGAAAGAGGCAGGGGAAATGAATCAACCATTTATTTTGCCAGTGTCTGGACCTTACTCTGGACCTTACTCTGATTCTAGAGGTCAATATTCGGATAGTGGCATCCTGGGCCCCTGCCCTGAAGGTGAGTTGTTCCCGGATCCAACAGCTGTGGCACTGGGCCCCTGATGCATGCATCAGACTCCCGTGATGAGATCCTGGAAGCAATAGTTAGAACACTGGCTTTCCTATTGTCACAGAGGTTCCCTTGGTGAGCCAGTTCTGGAGGGAGACACTTCTATTTGTTCCTTACCTAGAGCCAATATCTGCAGCCCTTCTCAAATGCCCCAGAGAAATTATTTTTAACTGCATTAGTTTTCTGTTACCTACAATTAATCCCTGGCACACCAGAAGGACCACATCTCTGAAGGGATTGAAGGCTCCAACCTGTTCAATTTTTCCCTGATCTCTTCAGGCTCTAATTTTCAACAGCATCATGGATACTTTGGACCATCCACCATCACCAAATGGATTTCCTGTGTGGTGGCTAATTTTATGTGTCAATCTGAGACCAAGAAATGCCCAGATCATGGGTAAAACATAATTTCTGGCTATGTCTGTGAAGATGTTTACAGATAGATTAGTGTTTGCATTGAGTAAAGAGGACTCCCCTGCCCGATGTGGGGTGGGTGTAATCTAATCTAGTGGGGGTCTGAATGGTTGAAAAAGGTAGAGGATCTAAATGTAGACCTGCCATTTGATTCTGCAATTCCTCTTTTAGGTGTATATCCAAAGGACCAAAAATCATTTGGCAATAAACATATTTACACCAGATTGTTCATTGCCAAGTTCATTGCCAGTTCAATTCATAATTGCCAAGCATGGAAGAAGCCCAAGTGCTCATTAACCCATGAATGGATTAATAAATTGTGGTATATGTATACCATGGAATATTATGCAGCATTAAAAAATGGAGACTTTACCTCTTTTATGTTTACATGGGTGGAGCTGGAAAATATTCTTCTTAGTAAAGTATCTCAGGAATGAAAAAAAATATGCAATGTTACTTAGTACTACTGTGAAATCAATTTATAATCACTCACACTTGCATATGAAAAATGAAACACAACTATACCCTAGGATGAAGGAGGGAAGGGGAGGGAGAAGAGAAAGGAGGTGGGTGGGTCAATAGAGGGAGGGTTATTAGGGGGACCACACCTATGAAGCATATTGCAAGTACAAATTAGATCTATCAGGTATAGAACACAAATGTCTTAACGCTGTAATTGGGTAAATGAGGTGAAAGCTATGTTAATTAGTAGGATGTAAGCACTCCAATTTGTACAAATAATCAACACATTGAATCCCATAACGGCATAAATGTATTCATGATCTATGTACAAATGACTTAATTAAAAAAAGAGAGAGAGAGAGAAAGGTAGAGGAAGGTTGAATTCTCACTCTGCCTGACTTCTTTGAGCTGGGGCATTGATCTCATACTCTGAGCACCTCTGGTTTTCATGATAAGATCTACCTGTGATTGGAAGGATGAGCACTAAGTTAAGAGAAGAATGAAATTGTTGAAATAAAAAAGACAAAGGAACGTAGAGACCATAGGAGGATCCTATGTAAGAATATTGAAATCATTCAGAGTAGTAGTGAAGAGATTTGCAATGACCCAGGCCCTAAAGACCTTGAGGGATAGAGGAGAGGTAGTGAGTGATGTAATCTGATGGTATAAACTTCAAAGCCAAGGTTTTCCAAAAGAAAGGAGTGTAAGTTGTCTGGAAAAAGCAATTATAAATAAGGGAACAAACATCGTGCTTCCAGGTTTATTGGAAAGGGGGCTGTGAGGAGGGGTGCACACCTTTGACAAGCTCTGTAGGAGATGGATGTCCTTAGGGAGGGCCAAGGGTCACTTAGAGCAGAGAGATAAAGGGATAATTCAGAGATGTTAAGAACATGAGAGATTTAGGTAATAATGGACTATGAGTTCCAGAGGACAAAGAAGAAAATTTCCCAGAAGTGAAGAAACATAGACAAGTTGTTAAAGAACATACTTCACCATGTGGATTGAGAGTCTGAATGATAAGTGCCAATATGTAGAGAATCTTAGAATGCTGGTGGTATCTGACATAGACAGCAATACAGACAGGCATAACGTGGGTTTTCAAGGCAGTTTGTGGTGGTAAGGTTGGGAGTGTTTTCTCTATATGTGTGTGTGTGTGGGAGGGTGGGGACTGTCAAAGGGCTGACATTTTCAAGATCAAGCAAAGCGCTGTAGCTTTATCACTCTATCATAAACTGTCACTGTAAAGTAGCTTTTAAAAAATGCACTTTATCACTACCAGTGAAACAATTGCCTTCATAAAATGAGAGCCTGAAGCAGATATACCATAGGTCAGAGTAAATAAGGTAAAACAAATAAACAAAAGTTTAAATATGTACTGGCAGAACTCAGGAAAAGAAGAGAAGGATCATAGTAAAGCCATCACAAACATGAAGGTTTTCTATGGGAAGAGGCACATTAAAAAAAACCAGGCATGGCTGAAAACATAATATGTGACATGCAAGAGAGGATTAAGAGAAGTGATGTAAATAAAAAGGCCAAAGACAGAGGGTTAAATGGATTAGGAACAAAATGATAGCAATGGAAGATGGATAAAGAAGGCACAACATACACATAATGGCTGTTCCTACTTCATGAGTTTTAACATAGAGACAAAACATATCTTTTACAAATAATAAAATAGAAAAAAATATTAAAATGTAATTCATTAAAAGTTTTCAGAAATTAAATATATACATATACACATATATATATTTTTGAAATATATATAAAGGGACAGACATACCCAGGAGCCACTGGCTTAGAATGATAAACCTTGAGACACACATTGGTTAGGTTTATGGGGCTTCAAAGGTAAGAATCGATACTTTAGGCAACCAAGAAAAGTATCAAGTCACTTAAAAGTTCTCCATCTTCTCCATAGAAATTTTCAGACTTGAGAGTCACATTTATAAAATCTGTAATGAAAAAAATGTGATAAAAGATTTTTTTTAATGCAGCTGCTGTTGCTTAAGTTAAAAGCAGACGACTGATACTCTTGGACCGGTAGTAACTCAGAGAGTGCATCCCCCAAGAGCCCTGCTTGCAAGAGCCTGGGGGGGGGGGTCTTCAGGATCAAAGTTGGAAGTATGGAGATGGTACTCATCAGAGTGTGGAATCTATCTAGTTGTGGGACCAAGACTAAAATAAACGTAAAGATTATGCTGGCAGAACAAAACTTCATAAGCTCTCCCAATGTAGAAATGATTTAATTAAGGAAAGCTTGAAGGATAAGAGGGGAAAAAACGGTGAAAGATGCTGTTACATATTCTGCCGTCCTTATCCTTCATAGGCAGAGATCAAAAGGTACTTTGCACAGATAATAAACCATGTCACAGAGGTAATATTTGAACATGTAATGACCAACTAGGATTGAGCGGTAATGAAATGGAAGGAGATAAGCAAAGAAGGAAAAATATGCTTATTTGGTGATCATTCTCGGAGGAGGGAGTTGGCAGATGTGGGCTGGAGGGTAGAGAAGAAAGTATCCAAGGTGACAACAGTTGTGAAGTCGACCATCAAAGGAATGACAATAAAAATCAAACCTTCCAGAATATCAGCCCACCCAGCTAAGAAAGGAAATCAGATTTTTTAATGAGAGATGTAAGAAGCTTAAGGGATAAAGGCAAAGAGTAATATTAAAATGGCTGTTTGGGGATGGGAAATACTTACTGTTTCCTTTCATGCGGAAGGAGCTCATTTGGTTCTACCACTTCTGGCTCCTCACTGGTGAAGTGATTTATCTATTTGGTGAATTTACAAAAAGCAAAGTTACCATGCTCCACTCAGCTCTTCCCATTTCTCCTGGAGAGCGAGGTGCCCTTAGGGCAAATGAGTTCTAAGCCGCTCCTGCAGGCAGCTGGCCTTACATCTGCTCAGGCTGAAGACCTAGGTGTGTACCAGCAGGGATGCTGGTGTCTGAGAGGCTGAGTCCCTTACATTCTGGACCTCAGTATTATAGGGATCACTTGCTCACAGAGAGAACGCATGTATTCTAACCTACTCTTTATTAATAATAGAGATTATATTTTGGCTTGATATTCTTGGCTCTCAAATTATCTAGTACACAGGCACAAGAAAGAGATGCCAGCAAATGATCTCTCATAAGACAGTAACAAGAATGAGGGGTTTTGAGGAACCCAGTTCAATGAGTGGATATTTGTACAGCCTTAGAACAGAGTGTAGTACATAATAGGCACTTTCTAAGTATGGTTAAATGACAAAGTGGCAGAATTTTAGAATCTCAGAGGAAGATGGCAGCTACTCAGCCACTGAGTAGGAATTTTAGGATCTCAGAGGAAGATGGAAGCTACTTGGCCTGAAGTGGAGGGGATGGGCATGCCTGGGTTGCAGAATAGCCACCTTCCATCGTGTGCACAGAGCAGAGAGGAAAGAGTAGTCAGACAGAGTAGAGTTCAGGGAAGACAGGAGTTGTTGGGGACACGGGAGACTGAGCTGTGGTCATCTTGTTTCCTATTGGCTTCCCAGTTTCAGACTCCAGACCTTTGTGGGGCACCGCAAGTTTTCCATTCCCCTGGGTTCTGTGAGACTCCCCATATGTTCCTAAGGCATAAACCCTTCCCACCTGCCCTTAAACTCTTCCTGCTTCAGCTCTTTAAAGCAGGTTGTTTTTACATGCAGTTGAAAGACTCTTGACTAAGGCTTCAGATGCTCAAGTCCAGAGCAACTGGGGGGGGGGTGCTTTCTAAGTTTACAAATTTTTGAGAATTTTAAGTCTGGGCACACTGCCAGGATGCTCTGTCGGTAGAGCAAGGGCACTTTCGTGGCAAGGAAATAACCACTGGGTTTGGTTCAGCAGACTGTAGTGGGTGGGTCAGAAGCCAAACTGTCATGGGGAGACATCAGACTTGGAGACAAGCCAAGAGCAACTAGGAATATTAAAAAATAAAATCCACAAAGGCTAATATAAGGCAGTTAAAATCCCAAACTCTCCAGCTCATGAATCATCAGCAAAGCGTAGAGTTCCTGAGCACTAAGCAGTTGGTACTGCATTAATTCGACTCTGTAACTCTCTAAATTTTACCGGTATCACAGATGGAGTTCAAAACCAAAGTAACGGTCTGCTCCATTCAGACTCCAGTTCCTGTTTGCCCATGCCCTGCTTTCTTGAGAACACAGTGACTGATTGCAGGTCTTTGATTTCTGTGGGCTTTGACTGATAGACACGGCGAGCGTGCACTCCAGGCTGGAGGAAACCGGAGAGCCAGGGACTGCGAGGAGGGGCACGCATTGCACAAGCTGGGACTGCGAGGAGGGGCACGCATTGCACAAGCTGGGACTGCGAGGAGGGGCACGCATTGCACAAGCTGGGACTGTGAGGAGCTTCTGCATCAGGGAGGTTAATAAACAGATCCAAACTTTCCATGACTAAAGGGAGGTTGTAGCCCCCACCCCTCACACCACCGCTTGGCACATAGTGGAGGTGCAACAAATGTTTGTGGAATATTGAATGAAGTCTATTCAATCTTTTTGGTTTTCCTCTTTGTTAGCATTGCTGCAATAATGTTTTTATTTACTTAAGTAGTTATTTGATCAATGCCCGTCTTGCCAACTGGAGCCGCCACAAGAGAGAAGGGACAGTCTTGAGTCTAAACTGTTATTGCAGCTGTAACAAGATACTCAAGACTGGGTAGTTTATAAATGATAGAAGTTTATTTCTTACATTTCCGGAGGCTGGGAGGTGTGAAATAAAGGCACGGACAGGTTTGGTGTCTGGTGAGGGACTGGTTTCTGCTTCCCGGATGGCTCCTTGTGGCTGCATCCCCTGGAGAGAGGGTATGAACACTGTGTCCTTACATGGCGGAAGGGACTAGATGGCCCTCTCCAGTGCTTTTGTAAGGTCACTAATCATGTTCATGGGGAAAAGCTGTGATGGCCTGATCACTTCCTAAAGGCCTCACTCTTACTGCTGTTGCACTGGGGGCTAAATTTCAGCATAAATTTTGGAGGAGACATGAACATTTGAACCATAGCAGACCGTGTTTATCTCTGCCCATGATTTTTTCCCAAGTGCCTACCATAGTGTTTATATACTGTTTGAGCTTAGTAAGTATTTGCTGGTTGAATCAATGTTGTCTTGATTTACAAAGTATTTGCTTGGCAACCATGGGACTCAGAAGGCTGAGTGTTGAATTTGAATGGAGGTCAATGTCCCTGCCTATGGCCATTTGAAGGCTTTCTTGGCAAGGCCATGAGTTTTCCCTCTTGTCTTCGGGCCAGATGCTAAGGGGTTGGCACCTTAGCGTTTGGCCTATTCTTTCTCTTCTGCTTGGAATGAAAAGAGTTGATCTTTATCACATAAGGATCTGCCAGAACTAAAAGTAGCAATCCCAGCTGTCTGTCACTTCAACCAGGGGAGATTTATTGAGTAGAATAAAGGGAAACAGGTTATTCAGGAATATTCCACAAGTCATCAGCAGATGATGCCATCCTGGGTGCTCACTTGGCTCTGTGGACGCTCCCTTTGGCTGTCATCTTTGTATGGCAAGCAGGGTCTGCCCTTAAGACTCTACAGTGAAGCTGGAGAAGGGGATGAATGGCTGGGACTCTACATTCAAGAAACTTGTAGCACCCAGATGAGCAATGGAGCCCACTTCTTTGGAAACTCAGATGAGGTTTGGGTTGTGATGGGACAGGGTTCTCTGCCTTCCTCTTTACCTTCTCTCTTTGCTCCCACCCTTTCCTCCTGATCAAAAGGGGACTTTTAGCATAATGACATCAAATGTGTGCTCTGAAAGGTGATGATCATCAGCAAGCAAGAGGCCTATTGGTGAGACTTGATGATACAGGTGGCAGCTGTGATGGACCTTGCCAGCCTGAACAAAAAGGATCACATGAGAATGACTGGAAATCATTGGGGGAAAGCGATGGGAAAACTAGGAGGAAGAAAAAGAGATTCTGGACTTTCAGCAAGGCAAGGTCACTCACACCTATAATCCTAGCACTCTGGGAGGCAGAGGTGGGTGACTCGTCTGAGCTCAGGAGTTCAAGACCAGCCTGAGCAAGAGCATGACCCTATCTCTACTAAAAATAGAAAAACTAGGGTGGTGCCTATGGCTCAAAGGAGTAGGGCACTGGCCTCATATGCCAGAGATGGCAGGTTCAAACCCAGCCCTGGCCAAAAACTGCAAAAAAAAAAAATATTAATAATAATAATAGAAAAACTAGCTGGACATTGTGGTGACTGCCTATAGTCCCAGCTACTTGGGAGGCTGAGACAATAAGATCATTTGAGCCAAGGAGTTTGAGGCTCCTGCGAGCTATGATGCCATGGCACTCGACCCAGGATGACAGAGTGAGAAATCTGTTTCAAAAAAAAAAAAAAATTATGGACTGTCAGGTAATCATGAAGACAGTTGGCACTGACTGGAAAGTGACTTACTTCAGTGAGACGTCTTCATTTGTGAGTAGTAAAAACTCAATTCCAAAAAGTTAGGAAAGAAAAAAAAGAGACAGGAATTTATGGACACAATTACTGAGACGTCACTGTGGTGGAGGAAGCATTTCAGTTTGTCTGGATCCAGATACCTGGGAAATACTTCTTGGAATTGGTCGGTCCTCGTCTCATGGCTCTGCTTCCTTCCACAAAGCCTTCATTCTCAGGATGGTTTTCTCCATAAAGTGGACAGCAAGGCTGGTGGCAGTCTGAGGCTGACATCAGGGAGTAGCCAGATTTAGCACATAAAAATACAGGACGCCTAGTTAAACAGAATTTCAGATAAACAACAAATATCTTTCTTAGGATTAATATGTCCCACGTATGCCAAGAAGTATAGTACGTGGAACATAGTTATACTAAAAAGCGTATTAGGCATTCTGTATTTTATCTGGAAACCCTAGAACATTGTCCTCATGGTTAATAATTTCAGAAGAAAAAACACGGCTGCTTCTCTCACACAGCTGGTCCTTATGGTGGTTCCACTAGGCCACCTCAGGTCATGTGCCCATCTCGGTGGTTGGCAAGTTGTGTCCATGTAATTAAAAACCCAGTTCAGCCAGTCAGTATATCTCTGTTAAAAACTGCTGGAGATTCAGCTGTGAATGAGGCCTGGCAGTTAGGAGTGTTCTTTCTAGCTGGGGGATGGGATGGGCAGACGGTGAACACATACACTGATAAATAAATGGAATAACTTTATGGACAGATGAGTACTAGGAAGACAATCAAATGGCATTTAGGAAATGTCTGGAGTTGCATTGTGTCCCCTCCAAAAAGATATGTTGACGTTCTAGTCCTTGGTACGTATGCATGTGAGTTTATTTGGAAGTAGGGTCTTCACAGATTTTATTGAGATAAGATGAGGTCATACAGTATTAAAGTGCACCCTAGTCCTATGAGTGAGGTCCTTCTGGAGGCAATTTAATGTAGACACGGAGAAGAAAGTGCCATGTGAAGACACGCATGAAGGCGGCTGTGGCATGATGGAGGCAGAGATCGGAGAGATGTGTCCCCAAGTCAGGGAAGGCCAAGGATTGCTGGCAACTGTCAGAGACCAGGAGAGAGGCCTGGGACAGGTTTTCCCTTAGAGCCTGCAGATGGACAGAGCCCTAATGACACCTTGATTTTGAATTTCTGGTTTCCAGACCTATGAGAGAATAAACTTCTGTTGTTTTTTAAGCCACCCAGTTTGTGGTCATTTGTTTCAGTGGTCCCAGAAAATGGATGCAGGGTTAGAAGTGTGGTCAGGTGGTCAGAGAAGAGCTCCCAGAGGAGGAGGCAGCATTTGTTTAGCTTGTCAGCTAAAGGATGAGGAGGATGCAGCTGTGGGCACATCCGGAGAGAGAAGACTTAAAGGATGAGGAAGAGCCAGTGCAGGGCCCTGGGAACTGATGCGATGGCTTTTGGGACTGGCTTGGTGAGGACACGGAGGAGAGGACTGGCAGAGGGCAGGGGCCTCAGCAGGGCAGGCAGATCCCTGGAAGAGGCTTCAGTGCAGCGAAAGCTGGATTTGCATTCTAGCTCTGCTATTTCCTCATGCTGTGATCTTGTTTGTTAACTTCTTGGAATACAGATTTGTGTTTCTTCAAATATCAAATGTCTGTCCATGGAAAATGCTTCTGAATCCATCATTTGCTAGCTCCCAGGCCTTCTTGGTTTGTTATTTCTATGACCTTGTATTTCCTACCAAATTTGACTCCCATCCTAAACCCACTTGGATTTTCACTGCCTTTAGTGATCGTTTGCAATCTGTCTTGGCCATACACCTCCTAAAATGCTTCTGCCTTACAAACCAGTGTTCTGCCCACACGTTCTTGGCCTCCTCTCACAGCGTCTTTGTCCTTTCCTGGTTTTGCTTTTACTACCCCCTCTGGGTGCCTGGTAGCTGGGGGGCTCTGAGCCTGGCTCCAAGCATGTGATGGCACAGTGGTAATTTAGGGCTGTGAGTTAGGCTTGAGCAGGAACAGGTGGCACTGAGGCAGCCACAGTTCTCGTAGGGCTGAAAGGCAACACTTGCACAAATGCTAGGGTTAGACGATTCACTGTGTGGTGTGGAGTATCCCATCCAGTGTCATGTGGGTGCACAGAGTTAATCCTATGACCTTGCCCTTATAAGCATTATCGTATAGCCAACTGGCCCAGATTCACGGAACAAACATTTCTCTGGTGTTGAATAAAAATGATTTTCCCTTAAGCCAAAGGTGCTTAAACTTGTGCAGGCATCAGAAGGAGGGCTTGTTACATTGCAGACCTCTGTAGCTCACCCTCAGTATTCAGATTCTATAGGGCGGAAGTGGGCCCGAGAACTGAGCCTCCAACAAGTTGCCAGGTGGTTGGTGTTGATGCCCTGGTCCGGGGACCTCAACTTTGAGAACCACTGCCCTGCACTAACACAGAAAGGAAACCATGAAAAACCAGTGTGGGGGTGAGTGGAAATAGGTTGAAAGTGAAAGTCTCCTGGAAGATGCTTCCTTCTTTGTCAAGAAATAAGTCCTGATTGGCAAATATACATATCCAAGTCCTTGAGAAGCTGAGCTTCTTCATCCAGTATCTATTCTTGAGAAAGATATTGGATGAAAAATCACTGGACCAAAGAGGTACAGGTGTGAAAAGATGAGGAAAGACCTTTGGAGGGCTGGGAGCAGAGAGGGCGGAGTTGCTGAGACAAAGCAGCACGAGGGATAAGTGGCAGGTCCCTCATTTTGCTTAGAAAAGCAGCTGTCACAAATTTTGACCACAGTAAGGCAAACGTTTCCCACTGTATACCCAGCTCAATACACGTTTTCTGTTACACTGGTGTGTGTATCCATTTATATCTAAAACAGACTGTCACCAAACATTTACCCTTATGTATGCCACATGCCCTAAATTTCCTCTTCTATTCCTTAGAGTCCTAAGGAGTATAGACTATATTAATAGCTTTATTTCATAAAGTAAGTAGATGCTGTACAGTGGAGGGGTTAGGAGTGGGGCCTCTGAAACAAGGCACCCTGAATTAACCACTTTGAACAACTATTGAACCTCCCCCAGTGTCCCCGTCTATAAAGCAGAGATAGCAGCAGTGCCTACTTCTCAGGGACAGTGTGAGAGCTACGTGGGTCTGTGTAATGTTTACAGCAGAGCATGCTGCGTGGCTAAGCCATACACGGGTGTTTGCTCCTTGGCTATAAATTTCATTACAAAATGCTGGTTACACACTCAGTTGATTTTAGGACTTCCTTGATGGGATGCTGCCTGAGGCTGTCAGAGTTAGAACCCAGGTTATGTGTAAGTGGCTGAAGCAGGTGGGTAGTTGAGGTGGTTCAGAGACACGGTAGGGAGGCTCTTGAAAGCCAGAGCAAGGCCTCTGAACTTCTGTTCACCAGGCAGCCGGCAGCCATGAAAGGTTTTATTTGGATGCAGTGGTGTGATCAAAGCTGCACTGAGGATCATTCACCTGCAGCAGAATGAAAGCCACCTAGGAAGGAAGATACCTGCAAAGCCAAGAGGAGGCAGACTGTGGTTCAGGCACAATGCGATGTGGACCCTTGTGGGCCACATGAGAGCAGAAACTGGGCAAGGACATAAGCACCAGTGGCCACATTGAGAGGATCCCACACCAAAGCTAAATGGCTTTTTTTTTGGAGGTAGAGTCTCACTCTGCACTCACTGGAATACAGTAGCATCATCATAGCAACCTCGACTCCTGCTCAAGCGAGCCTCCTGCCTCAGCCTCCTGAGTAGCTGGGAATATAGGAAGGTGCTACCATATCCAGCTAATTTTTCTAATTTTAGTAGAAATTAGCAATCGCTCTTGCTCAGGCTGGTCCTCCTGCCTCAGCCTCCCTAGTGCTAGAATTACAGGTGTGAACCACCGTGCCTGGGATAAATGGCCCTTTTGGATTGTTAAGAGAAGCAGAGCCCCGAGGTGCCCCTGTCTACCTGAAGGCAGCGTTTGAAGCATTTGGCAGCGTGCCCCTGTCACTCCCACCGAGAGAAACTTGAGTGTGAGCTTATCCTCCTCCGAGGACGCAGACGGAACAGGAAGGAGTTCTACCTAACAGTAAGAAGAGTTCCTTTTAGCCCTTCCGG
>NW_003852402.1:12860066-12949699 GCF_000181295.1 Otolemur garnettii | reverse complement strand
CCCCCCCCCCCCGGAGGTCTAATCTTGACTTCACTCCTTAGCACATCCTTGGAACTGGCAGCGGTTACTCAAAATGAATTAAAATTCTTCTAAAGCCCAGGAAAGTAACTGAAATCTCTCTGGATGCTAAAGAATGATCCTCCGAGATTAAAGCAGCATCTGTGACCAAATCTTCACCAAAGACAGCCTGAATTCAAACTGCAAATTAGATCCTTGTTTATGATGTTAGATTCTTCCAGAGACTTAGGGAGAGGAATGTGATTGCGGAGGGGCATTGACAATAAGGAAGCCCAGTCTTCTCCAAGGCTCGGGGTTCCTCCATGCCACGGATGTTAGAATCTCTCATCTGTATTCTGTATTTTGCTTGACGGTGCCCGTCCTGTTCTACATTTCCACCACATCTAATCGTATTTGTTGCCCGCAGCTCCTTCCATTCCATTCCTTTGTACATCGCCCCATCTCCTCCCGTTCCACCCCTTCCCATCTCTTCCCAGCCCATCTCATCCCCACCCACTCCACTCCTTTCTGTTCCATTCCATCCTATCCCATCTTCTCCTATCTCAGTTCTTTCAATTTCCCCCACTCTACCCTTTCCATTCCATCCTATTCATTTTTCTAACCCTTCCCATTCTATTTATTTGATACCATCCATTCCATTCCAAGTGATATGACTAAATTAGAAAGAAGCATGATGAATGAAAAAGGTTATAGGACAGAGAATCAGAAAAAAAAAAAAAAACCCGAGTACTCTAGTCCCCATAGTACGATTTAATTATGTCAGACCGTGAGCAATTCACCTCTCCTTTCCACATGCCTCAGTTCTGCATCTGAAAAGCGAGAGGTTTGGGGTTAGCTTTATGTTTTCACCCCTGGCTGCATGTTAGGATCGCTTGGAGAACTTTAAGAAACCCAGAGGTGGTGGTCCCCTACCACCTTAGTTATATTTGGATTTTGTCCATCTGAGGTGGGTCCCAGACCCTGAAGTTTTCATAAAAGCTTCCAAGACGAATCTAATCTAGAGCCAAGTCAGAGAACCCCCAGCGTAGATGATCGCTATGTTTTATTACCTATCCATTGAACAAACATTTACTGTGTAATAACTACATAGCTGGTATTATGCTAGAATTTCAGAGGATTGAAAACCAAATCTACAAACATCTTGTTCATAATTTTTTTATGGACAAGGACACAAGGAATGAAATACAATGTGGAAAGTCACAAGTTCTAAAAGCGACTTGAATAAGAGGACACAAGTTATACATTTAATTATAAATTGAAATAATCAAAAAGATATAAAAATTTCAGGTCTATATGTTTCTGTTCTGTATGTTTTTCATCAAGCCATTGTGTATTTCTGAGCCCACTTTCCCTCATCTTCCAAGCAGAAATGATACTTGTTCTTCCAAATGGACCTTGGGTCAGCTAGAGTCCTAAGCAGCAGCACCCACCCTGACTTGGGGGATATGAATTTGAATCCGGGGATAGGTGGTATTGACAACCCAGGAGATAGTGTGAACAAGTTGCACATGTTATTCAAGAAGTCTCTGTGTGTCAGTTTCCCAGATGTTGCCGTCATCTGGCCACTGGGTCTTACGCAGCACAGGTGTTGTGTGGAAGGCAGGGTTTCTGGGGTCTATTCATTCTGTTTAGGCTGAAGACAGGGTCATTTGTGTTCTGCTGGGCCAACTTGCTCTAGTGAAAGGGTTAGATATGGTGGCCAGATCCTAGGCAAATTCTAGCCCTTCAACTATGAAAGCGGCTTATTATAATCCTCCACAGACTACCCACGTGGATCAGCTGAAATAAAAGATTTGAACACTCATACTCTTAAGACTGAGGTTTATTTATTAGAGAGTTATAAGTAGCTGATTCCTCCTCATCTCCAAACCTTGGTTCCAGGGCATTAAATTCTCATGAGCTAAAGTGTGTCTCCAAGTCTGGGTGTGACTGGAGAGTCTGATGACCATACTGAGCTCTCTCAGACAGCAGTTTGTGTAGAAAAAAAAACATAGAGTTAAAACACGTCCAACTCATTTTGCAAACAAGTGAAATGTCCTCATCAGTCTGACCTGGGACTATAGTCGACTCTCTGTCTCTTTCCTAATCTTTTGTCAGATAGAGATGGGGACTCTTCTCACCTCCCATCCATCCCAAATGTGCCCTATCAGATGGGGGCTTATTTGGTTTTTTTTTGCCCCCCTTTCTTTTTATACTCTTATTTGGAAGTAGTTTATAACTTATATAAAATTGCAAGAATTGCACAAAGGATTCTTTCGCTATTGCAATCACACGGTTTCCCCAATTGCTAGTTGTGTTTATTATTCTGCGTCTATCTCCGTATCTCTGTCTATATCTACCCATTAGCCTCGTCATTCTCCGTTTATCGTACCGTCTATCTGTATCTCTCTGTCCATTTATCTATTTCTGAATTATTTGAGAGCAAGTTGTAGGCTTAATCCTTCTTTACCTCAATACCTTCAGCGTGTATTTCCTTAAAACAAAGACATTCTCTTATAGTAACTGGAGTAAAATGATTCAATCAGGAAACGAACATTGATTTAGTGACATTATCTAATCTACAAACCTTGTTCAAATTGACCAATTTTCTTAATAATGGATTTTATACCCCAAAACAAAAAAAAAATTTTTTCTGGTCTAGAATCCCGTCCAGAATCATGTGGTACAGGAAGTTGTTAATACCTTTTTAGAGTCCTTTAGTCTGGAAAGATGGCTCATTCTTTGTTATTCATGATATCATTATTATTATTGCAGAGCACAGGCTGGTTGTCTGCAGAGCATCTCTCAATTTGAGTTTGTCTAATGGAATTCCTCGCGATTAGATTCAGGGTATACATTTTTGGCAGGAAGGCCACAAAAGTGAAGCTGTGTCCTTCCCAGTGTGTCCTGTTGAGAGACATCTGATGTTGGTTTGGCCCATTAACGGAGGGAGACATATTTCTTAATCGTTCAGCTTCATTCCCCCCCCATCCCAAGATAACATGCAGCAGCAGCAGAAATGCACACAGCTTGGCAACTAGCCATTGCTAATACTTCCAAGGTCACTTTGCGTTTCTTAAAATGCTATTCCAGTTCATCATGTGGACGTGAACATGGCCTGAAGCTTTTGGTTTTCTCTACTTTCTGAAGTGAGGTATTCACCGCCAGGCTTTCAAGGGCTTTGCTCTCCTTGCTCTGCTAACCTGACGAGGAGATGGTGAGAATCTAATGAGCTAGTCAGGGAGCAGTGGCTTATGGCTGTGTAAGTCATAGAAACCCAAGGGGCTCTGTTTGTTACGAGGATTATCTTCTTCCATTTCCCGGGGAAAAGGGATTTCAGGTGGTATGATCATTAATTGTATGTGTGAACTTGACTGCGTCCCGGGCTGCTCAGATATCTGGCTGAACATTATTTCTGAGTGTATCTGTCAGGATCCTGTTCCCAGGCGCTCAGACTGGATCCTACACCTAAATCTGAGAGCTTTCCAGCTCTAAGCCTTGGAAGTTACCCAACTCAATCTCTCCGTCCCGCTCTCTTCTCTGAATCCTGAATGCAGATGAGAACTAGGATCCATCTCCCACTGAGAATGCTGAGGGTGCTGCACCCTGACGGGGGTGGCGGGGGATCTATTTCTTTTCCCTAGATATCCTGCCCACCTTTCCTTCTGTCTAGAATCTTGGAAGTTCTGAATCTTCCAGGATGAATTCTCAGAGTTTGTCCCTGCTTCATCTCCGCCAACCTGAGTCAGCAAGTCTTTCCACCTTGCTATTCGTACCCATGTCCAGGTTGTTAATATATAGACAGGCGTGCTGTATGCTGCTGGCCTCTTAGTGCCGCAGGGCGTGAAAATATTAACTTCTGTTCATGCAGAGAATTTGCTATTAACTCCAATGTTTCATTTTTAAAAAACTTCATTCGCAGAAACCTGACAGGATTTTTTTTCCAGCTTCTTCCAGCTTTTCAACCTGATTCAAATATCTCAGAGGTTATTTTTACTCTTTCTTGCCTTATACTTATAGAATTGTTTAAAATAGATTTTTCTCTGATTAAAAATAAATCATTCTCACGGCAGAATATTTGGAAAGATCAGAAAAAAAATGTATAAAGAATAAAACAGTTTCTCTAACTTTAACTGGCTGAAGCATTTATCCTCAACCCTCTGAGATATAGTAACTCTGGTCTTTTTTTTTCCTTTGGTACATTTGTTTTTCACCTTTAGAATATTCAGTGTTTACAATTTTGATTTTTGTCTTTTCTTCTCCATTAACTAATTCTGCTCCTACAGTAAGGTCTTGTTCAGTGTCTGATCATCTTGGAAATTACTTGCTGGTCCCAAGCAGAAGAGAAGATGAGCTAAGGACAGATAAGAGTGAACTTTATCCCCTCTGTACCCCAAGATTGGAAAGAAGCTTTTTTGCCCCATTGGTGGGTTTACCTATGGCCCCAGAGAGTAGACGCTTCAGGCTGAGACACGTTTGTGTTAGTCTCTATAACTCTGCTCGCTTGTTTTATGATGTCAGGAAAAATCTCCAGGTCTCAGTTTCTTCTGTTGTAAAACAGGGATAATAACACCTATCTCTGCAAGTCTCTGCAGATTGAAAGGCCGTCAGAGTGCATGCTTAATTCATGGTAGTTTAATAATTTTCCTTATCAGTATCAGACGTCTTTGTTTTTTCTACCATGGGCCCATTCCTCTCCCCCTTATTTTAGCGTCCTACTATTCCTCTTGGAAAGTACTCTCAGCCCACTCAGTCAGGTATAACTAGGGTGACCAGATTTTAACATTGGTAAAGAGGGACAACATGGCTGGTGGGTGGGGCAGGGGCTGGGGGTGGGAGTGGGCCGGGGGGCGGGACAGGGCAGGGCCTGACAACAATGCAAACTTTGATAAGCAGTTCTCGATAATCACTTCTCAACAATTATTTGTTATTATTACAGTTTAACATTATAAAATTAACAAAAATAATATGAAACTCATATTCTGGCGAAATAGCCACATGGCAGCAGAAAACCGTATATTCCCTTCCTGTTCTCCCACCCATTCGTACATTCTTTCCAAAAATCGGGACTTTTTTAAAACACTGTGGGACTGTCCCGCCAAAAGCGGGATGTCTGGTCACCCTAGGTATAACTGACTTCTCCTCTTACTCCAGGGAAGGGTACGTGACCCAAGCTTGGCCATCCACACCGTGACCTCCCTTCCTTTCACAACAGTTGGTTCAGGATGGGCATGTGACCCCAACTGGGAAGCAATGAGATGCCACTATAGAATTTCTATTATGACTTCTGGAAAAAAAGAAAGTCTCTTACCACTTGCCTTGGCCTTGGGTAAACGTCCCATTGATATCCTGCTAGCTTTGTCACTCTAACCTAATTAGATATTATATAAGTTGATCAAACGTACATGTAAAAGGAGATAGAGCAGCATTTCCATAAAACCTAACTTAAACTAACTGGAAAAACTTGAAAAGCCACGGTCTTTAAAATTGTCTTCAATCAGGAACGTGGTACATGTAAGGTCATGCTAACTGGTTGGAAAACCCTGGTAAAAATGGGGGATGATTCTTCATTCAGATTGCTTCCTGTGTTTCTTGACATCCTCCTTGCATTTCAACAGATTTGAAATTAGCATTAAAATGTAAAGAAGGTTTATAAAAAAAAAAAAGGTTGGGATATCCAATTTGCAGGCCCACATGGGGAGAACTGTGTGGGCCCTCTGGCAGGAAGCAAACCAGTACACAGCAATATGTTTGAGATTGACACCAAAGCGGTAAGGTGTGTATACTTCATTTTCAAAAGATTTCACCATCTTAACCAGCTTTTCAACTAGCTGGTTCTAATCCTTCCAGCTAACAGGGCTTTTACAGCAGCTCACAGCACCAGCTGCCAGCCTCCAGGTGCCCTTGCAGTCTCCCAGCCGGCGAAGAATGTCGTACAATCTCCTGTCTTTCTATCCAAGCCCCCTTCTCTCTTCCTCTCTCTCCCCCTTTCTCAGACTCATTATTTCCTAGCAATTATCAAGTCTTCAGCCTCCCTTTGCATCTCAGGACTCTTGCATCTGTTTCTGTTGCCAGGAAGGGGGAGATGGAAATGTGTGAAGGCGAGTTGGTGTGGGGGAAAGACGTGGGAACCATCTGCCTTGGGCGCCTCTAGACTTTGTATCCCTCTGTTTTTCTTCAACAGCCTATAGTAGTAAAAAGGAAAAAAAAAATCAGATACCTTGTCCTGTGAGGGTTAATATCCAAATAGTCTTCACTCAGGCTATATAGAAGGTTCTCTTTTTTACACTAACATAATTTCTTAATCTGATAAGACTGCCTGTGTCTCTTTTCTGTTCTATTAACTTTGGGTGCACCTTGCCTAGTTATCCTTTCGAAATTATTCGGTTTTCTCTCTACCAGAAGAAACAAGGAGGCAGATAGCCCTGCTATCTATCAACCTATTTACTGAGCTTATTATCTGTTCATCTTCCAGTAAATGTTGTGCCTGACGCATAGAGAATGCCTGGTAAATTCACGTTGTTGTTATTCTCAGTGGTGAACATTATAATGTTCAATGAGTGATAATTTGGTTCAATCTGTAATTGGCGTTCTGTGGTTTGGCCCTTTGGCCAGCATCAACTTGTTGGCCCTTTGGCTGACATCTTCCTGCCTCTTAGTCTGTGTTATTCCTATCCTATTCCCTAACTCTTGGCCTGCTTTGATTTCTGATCAAATTCCTTTTCCTTCTGGCCTTGGAGTCTTCTAAGGAGAAAGAGAGAGCTCTAGTCCTCTGCGTGGTCCTGAATCTGGACAAAACCCCCCACAAACACGACTGCCGCCTTCTCCCATTCTTCCACAATCTAGCCCAACAAGAAGCTTTTGAGAAAAACCCTGAGTTTTTAAAACTTCGTAAAATGAAAAAGGCCACCCATACATCTACGATAAGCATTGAGAGTGGAATCCAGCTGCGACGGATACTGGGCTGTGCTCTGATGAAGTGAGAGTAGCTTCTAGCCCATCACTCTGATTTCTTCTTCAACAGCCCAGAACACCCAGCTTCTGGTTCACTGAGGCTGTGATTAGTTTCCTTCTGATTCTCAGCTGGGCCCATTTTGTCTTTGCACATCTGCTTCTACGTCAAAATGTTTGCAGGCTTCGAAGACCAGAGATGGTATGTGTTTAGATGTCAGTGGCACCTGCTGCCAGGACCAGCCTTAACTAGAGTTTGAGTACTCAGTGGCTTTCCCGATTGCTGAGAGCATGATGTACCAGGTGCTGAACTCTGCACTGTCCAAGAAATGATGGGGAGGGCCCCCCTCTACCTGATGTAGCACAAATGACTTAATGTGGCTCACAAGTTCTTCCATGCTCTAGCCACCACCAACCTTTCCATCTTTGGCTTTCAAAACTCCTCACTCTCCCCATGACTTCCAGTTCCCTGCACATGGCATTATACTCCAGCAACAACTACTTACTTGCTGGCCCCAGAACAAGCCTCATCGCTTGCCATAGGGTCTTCCCTTTGCCTAGAATGTTCTCATCACTTCTACTATACCTTCTCATCCCATTCCAATCTCCTTGGCTTGAAAATTCCTCCTTACCTTTCGGGTCTCAATTTAGAGGTTGCTTTCCCCAGAAATCCTCCTGTATTCCTTAAAGACTTACATGCCTGTCGTAGTGTCCTCACACAGCTTTTCCTTATCTTTTCTCTTACTGGTCTCTATAATTTCCATCAACTTGGGAACCATGTTTATCATTATATCTGCATTGCACATGTTAGGAGCACAAGAAAAATCCATGCAACACGTGACTGTGAGTGAATGAGAAAGCCACAGTTAAATCTGAACAGGACTCACGCTACACCCACCCAATGTAGAACCAAACCACAAAGCCAGTGTTCATGTACCGCCTAGGAGAGGAATTTTTAAATCCATGCAGAGGGCACCTTTCAGCTTCAGGAAGGCTGTTCATCCAAGGAGAGGCTGTTGGACAAGGCCCACTTACCCACCCAGAAAAGGGAGATCAAAGTCAGGTTAAAATCTCGTGCCCTACCAGTGATCACTGCCTGGATTTAGCACCATAGTAAGAGGAGAGGGAGAGAAACAGACCTCATCACTACCAGGGTATTAGGTTTTGAGACAGCAAATTTTAGGGAATTAAGAAATCTAATCAGCCTGGTGCACTAAGAGGGAATTTGCAAACTCCTGGGTGTGGAAGAAAGCTGAGATATCCCGAGGGAGAGCCTAATTAAAGCACAGCCGATTACAATTCTTCTGAAAAAGGAAAATGAAAGGACTAAGAAACATCTGTTGTGGTTTCCTGAAGGACTGCTCAAGGATGCAGAGTGTGAGAGAAGGAAATTCTTGACAGCACAGAAGAGGTACAGGGCACGTCTGTTCTCTATCAGGCAGAGCTGGGGGAATGAGACCTAGCAACACAAAGGCAGTGGCTTGGGATTACTTCAATCCATGCAGCAAAATAGTAGAGACCAAGGTTTGGTGGATATGAAAGAGAAAGGAGGCATATAAATACCCCTATGTAGACAAGGAGGACGGAATGACCCCAATGAGTTCCCTCCTGGTTGCTGGGTTATGAGTGAGCTAGGCCTGGTGGGTGGGGCTTTGCTTGACATCAGCTTCCCAAGGCTCTAGGTGCTAGAGGTCTCCAGGTGATCAGCCCTGGGGATTCTCCCTCAGGGCTCCTCTAAATACCTGGCACCAAGGCTTAGTCTACTTGGTACCTGAGTCCACAATGTTTAAGGCCCCCTTCAAGGCACAGCAACAAGGAGGCTCCTTCCCTTCTCCTTAGAACCCAGACCCATAGATTGTCCAGCTGTGTCCAGGCTCAAGTACACCTAGCTGCACAACCCTGTTTCTCTTTCTCTGCCTATGTATCATGTGACTCCATGGTGTCGACTCCAAGTCTTATTCCTGATAAATCCCTAAAGTGAAGAAGTTCAGGCCTAAGTAGAGTAAATGCTTAGATATCCTAGATGTAACTTTGGAATTGCTGAGCTGGAAGAGAACTCAGAGGTCATATAGCCCAATCTTTCACAAATAAAGGAACACAGACAAGTAAAAGCTCAGGTAATATTTAAACAATTTTAGGCCTCAGAATTTCCAAAGGATGGGACAAAAATACATGCTGTTGTTATGCAGAGAAGAAAATGTGGGCCATGGCCTGGGGGAAGGTTCAGAAAGGCCTTTGGGTGGCAACAGAGACTGGTCTAGGCTTGATGGCAGTGTTTCAAAGGTAGGTGAGATAGCCAGGAGAGCTATTTGAGAAAGAGACAGGGCATAGCAGGGCAATTTTAAGAACTTACCTAAGTGAGAACAGTCTTAGTGTATTCAGAGACATGGATGTAGCACACACACTTCATTACTGTGTTTATGTCTCAAGGGATTCCAATAATCCGATGCTGTATAACAACCACCCCAAAATGTAGTGGGCTAAAACCACTGTCATTTTGTGTCATCTCCTGACTTCATTGGTGAGGAATTCAGACAGGGCTCAGCTGGATGATTCTTCTGCTCCATATTGTACCTACAGAGTCACTCAGTGGCTGGGCTGCAGGGTACAACCTGGCTTGTTCACAGTGCCTAGTGCCTTGGTGGGGATGGCTGAAAAGCCATATTCCACCAGGCTACTCTTCTTTCCCATGTAGTCTCAGGGTCTCTTCACATGTTCCCTCTTACATAGCTGCTCAGGGATTCCAAACAGTATTCTGAAAGAGTAAAGCAGATGCTGTTAAGATTTCTCATGTCCCAGCCTCCTTCAATGTCATTTTTGTAAAATTATATTAGTCAAGTAAGTCACTAAGACCAGTATGAAGTCAATTAAAACCCTCCTCTCAGGCATTCATTCCCAAAATAAATATTCATAGAATTCTTATTTTATGACAAGCCTTTGTTAGCTACAAAGCTAAAAAGTGAATCATTCATGTTCTTAATCTGGAGAAATTCATGCTCTAGTTATGGAGGTAGTTGTGTATATTGACAATGTCCATATAATGTGATAAGAACTAACAAAGTGGTAAATAAGTGGAAAAGAACACAGAGGAATGGTAGCCTATGTCAGACACTGGAAAACTAAGTCCTGTGGGCTGAACTCAGCCTACAACCCATTTTTATAAGCAAGGTTTTACTGGAACACAACCCAGTTTATTTATTTACATATTGTTTACAGCTACTTTGGCACTACAATGGCAGAGTTAAGTACTTTTAACAGAGACTATATAACCTGCAAAGCCTAAAATATTTGGGTTCTGTTCCTTAGTAGAAAAAAATTGCTGACTCTGGAGCTACCTCAGTAGGTGTGGCTGAATTCCAGGAACTATAAATCCAAATTTGGGGTAATTTTTCAAAATTTTGTAGCGCATTTGGATACTAACACTTATGCCAGATATACTTTATTTTCATTCTTGATTTTATCTTAATTTTTAAATCTATTTTAACTTTATATTGTTTATATTTTTATTATGTAAAATCATATTTATCCAAAGCTTTCTATATAAAAATTTTGCATTTGGTCTTGCTCATAAAGAATATATAGTCTGTACATGGTAGTGGAAAAGTCAAGTATCAAATAACTATTGTACAAGACAAAACAGTAGGCAGAAATATGGAAAAGGAACAAGGTGGAAACCAACTATATGCCTTATTTTATGTACATGATTCATTAAGGTTTATGTATATTGTTCATAAGGTTATTCCACAATAACTGTGTGATGTAGATATTATGAGATCTTTTTTTTATAAATATGGAAACTAAGGCTCAGACAAATAAGATAACTTGCCCACCCAAGACTATCAATAGGAGCTAAAACTGAATTTAGTTACAGATTTACCATTTGACCTATCTACCAAGGGTTTTTATTTTCCCCTAGTGCTATATTATATAGTTTCACAGTTTTCAGTGGATTCTTCCTCAAATCTGTTGGAAATTTTTTCACACTGCTATTATATTACTGACTTCCTTTCTTCCCTTCTCTCTTTGAATATTTTAAACATACTTAAGTTGAAAGCCCCATCCCTACTCTATCCTTGGCGCCAAACATTTCAGAATGCTGGGTAAAATGTAATATACTGAAGCCTAGAAAGACAGCTAAATTTCACTGAAACTGAAATACTGTGTCTATAAAATAGTGCTGTTAATTTTTTTTTATTATTCATTGTTTTGGGGGTGTGACTCTGACACTGGCTATGTTGCAAGCTCTCACTGACATTTATTCACCATGTTGTTTCTAATTTTTACTATGAGCTCATTTTTAGTAGTATTTGTTATCCTTTGTAAATTTTATAAGTTCTGATTTATAAAGATATCCTGTTGAGTAGGTTAGTATTTACCTGTAAAGTCTGGACTTACACTATTTACCTGTTCTGGATCAACTTCTTTGAACATCTCCCAGTTTGGGGTTCCTAATCCAAATGGATAGCATGGAATCCATGCTTTATGCTTCGTGATGTGGGGTTGGAGCACCAGTTACTCAGGGATGCCTTTCTCTCCCTCTAGCTCAGATGATCAACACATCTCCTTATTCCTTCTCTAAATGGTAAAAAGGATTAAAGGTAATATGTTGTGTGTTTGTTTGTTTAAAATTTCCCTGTCTCTATTATTCACCTCCTTTTGAGCCATCTTTGAATTGAGATTTTTTTATATCCTATTTTTCATTTTAGCAGTGGTAAATGTATTTGTTAATTTCTATTCTTCTAGGGGTTGTCCTGGAAGTTTTCACACATATATTTAACTTTAACCAAATCTAAAATTTATCTTTCTAAACAGTAAAATAACCATAGAATATTTTTATGCTGTTTATCCTTAAGTAATAAAAATGTTGTCTATTTTTAGTTCTTTTCTAACCTCATAAATAAGACATAATTATTTTACTCTGTACATGCCAAGATTATTTAGATTCATTCGTATTTACTTTTTTTCTTACCATCCCAACTTTACTTTTACTTTTTACTTTTTTTGAGGCTTGTTTTTCTTCTTCTTGAAGTACATATTTTGTGAAGGTCTTTCGGTCTTAAATACTGCTTTTCTTGTTTTGTTTTGGTTTGTTTTCTTTTCTTGTTTGACCGTGTCTTTATTTCACCCTTGTTCCTGTTCTGGATTGACAATGGTTTTCTTTTAGTACTTTTGAGACATTATTCCATTGTATTCCTGTTTCTGTTTTTGCATATAAAGTCAGCTGTCAATCTACAGCCCCTTTGATGATAATGTGCATTTTTGTTTTTTGAGATTCATTAGGTTCTTGTATCTATCATATAATGCTTTTCCATTATTCGGATCATTTTTCAGATAATGATACTTTAAAACAGGGCTTTTTTTTCTAGTCGTTTTATTCTCACCTTTTGTTCACCAATTGACTGTTTGTTAGACCATCTTGCTCTATCCTCTGTGACTCCTGATTTCTTTTTCACATTTGCTGTCTTCTCTTTTTCTTGACTGCCTCCTTGTTAATTAGTTGAACCTATCTTCCAGTTCACTATGATTCTCTTTTCCTCTACATAATATGCCATCCAATATAGTCATAGAGTCTCTATCATTTATTCATTTATGACTGCTAAAAAGTTCCATGTGATTCTTTTTCAAACTTTTCCAATCAATGTCAATAGTTTTAGGGGGTAGGGAGGTGATTTTTTGTTATACTTTCAATGCTTACTTTATTTCTTTAAATGTATTATTTATACTAATTTTTTATTTTGCCTATGTTAATTTCAATACTGATATTTATGAGTTTAGTTCTTCAGTCTAGGTTTCTGTTGTATTCTTGTTTTTAATCTTAATTATAGTTACTTGCTTCCATACATTATGTAATTTGTTACTGTGAGTACCTATTTCTTGCAATCTTCTCAGAGACCTGAGTCAAAGTACATTCCTGAAAAGAGGATTTTACTTATATTCTGCACTACTAAAACACTGGATTACTTTCAACTACATTTTTGGTTTGAAATATTTTTTGTATTATACATCACATGTGAATTCTGGACACAAACTCAAGCGCAGATGGGCTTGTGGGTAGAGATTCTCGGTAAAGCTTTAATCTACTTTCCCCAAAGATAAGCAAACATTCCAACTTTGTTTTCAGGAGAACAAGTTTATTATTTTATTTTTCCTAAATCACTTACAACAATCTTTTATTTATTTATGGATTCTTGATTCAATTTCCTCTCACAAATCCTACGTTTTTTCTACTGTTCCATTGGTGCATAATTTGTTAAAACCTAAGTTCTAACACAAGAAATTGGTAGATAGTCCTAGGAAATATAATTATTTTCTTTCTGAATTATATTTTCTATCATCTCTAACCTCTGGAAATTTCCTTTAAAAAAAAAAGAGTTATTCAGGGGTTTTATGAATTCCGTACCAGGAAGGTTTTTCTGGTCATCTATTTCATCTGGAAACAGAAGTCATGGGTTGTTTTTCTAATTCTTGACAGGACAGGACAGCAATTCAAGCTATATGCTCCACACAGAGAAAACAATGCCAGGACACTGTCATAAGTGGTCTGAGGTCTTAGTTCTTGCTACTGGGGGGTATTGAAACCACAGTCCTAGCCCCTGAGGCCTGTGTTTTGTTCTAATACCAATTTGAATATTGATCTAAGACCTCCATTATTTCTTTGTCTTTAAATCCACTCTTTATGGAACTTTGGATTTATCCCTTATTGCTCTGAAAGCAATTACATTTTTACTTTTGTCATCATTACTTATATGTAATGAATCCATCTGTGAGGAAAGCATGGTGGTTAAGCACACAGTCTCTCAAGCTGGACTTCTAGACTGTCCTGGCTCCACTTCTCTCTAGCTGTGCCATCTTGGACCGCAAATCTAACCCCTTGGTGCCTTAGATCTCATTGATAAGGTAGGCATATTAATTATGCCTACCTTTTAGGGTTTCCATGAGGATTCAACAGGTCAATCCATGGGAAGCATTCAGAACAGTCTCTGGCACTTGGTCTTTGTTATACAAGGGTTAACTAGTAGTGACAAGACGATTTTAAACAAAAAGAGAGCCTTCCTGCTTCAGCTCAGACTTTCACAGTCAGACCCAGCTCTCTCTAAAGTCCAGACTCTTCCTATTATACCATGAGGTCTACCCAGGAATAGAAGAGGGGTTAAGTTAGGAGCTGTGTGAGTGCCTGGATAACACAGGATAGACAGGTCTGCTTCCTAAATTTGAGATATAATATAGAGGCTTGATTGTTGAACAATAAGGCAAAATGCTACTTCATTTAACTAGGGGGATAAAAACTAAAATAAGGGGCTGAGTAAATTTGGAAGGTAATAAAAATTGTTCTCTAAGTTTGTGATAGGGTGGATCTATTGGTATGTGCTAACTGAGCCACCAATTGAAGTTAGAGGGAGGGCATATCCCAGATAGTTCGGCACAGGTGTCCCTGTGTCCTTGGTGGAGACCAGCATGGTGCCTCATATCTTATAGTAGCTCAGAGAGTACTTGTAAATCAAGTGTTAAACACTCTTTGAACTTTTCCTCTTTTATAGGAGACAGAGGAATTTCTTTTTCTATACTCAGATTCTTAAAATTAACTAGAACACAGGCCTAGTTAGATTAAAAAACGTCCTGACAAATTTACATGAATACAAGGAAGAACTCTGCTACTCAGTGGTGGGGCTCAGAAAATGACACCCCCAAACGAAGGCCTCAGAAGCAAAAGTTTTTCCTGATATTCTCCTACCTTCCTGTGTCTGGTCCCTCATTTTCTCCTGAGGCTAGTTATAGAAACTAGAATCCC
This sequence comes from Otolemur garnettii, assembly GCF_000181295.1. NCBI lineage: Eukaryota > Metazoa > Chordata > Mammalia > Primates > Galagidae > Otolemur > Otolemur garnettii. The sequence continues at coordinate 12,934,962 of NW_003852402.1, read as the reverse complement.
TCTTCCCCAGGGCAGGTCATAGAAACCTCAACCCCTTTTTATCAAAGCCAGCCATAAAACTTAAAAACATTACTCTAATTTTCTCCACTCCTGATATTCTGTATAAAAACTAGCCATAAAGAAATTATCTGATCTGCCTTGTTTGACTGTAGGTCATAAGACCCCAATTCCAGGGAGGGTCCTGCCCCACACCCAAAAGGAAAAAATTCTGCTCTGAGAGACTAAGGAGAATCTAGACAGATAGGACTTGCTGGGTTTCCTCACTCAGCAATAGGCATTAGATCACACCCCTTTTGTCCAATCATATTTCTACATGGCTTTCTACATATACTTTTCCAAAACTAAGCATAAAAATGGACAGTTTCCCCTGTATCTTTATGCCTTCATTCTGAAGGCTCCCATGCCATGTGAAACTATAATCAAATAAACTTGTCTGCCTTTTCTATTAATCTGCCTTTTGTCAGTGATTCTTAGTGAACCCTTAGAGGGTGAAGGGGCAATACCTGCCAGGAAGGAAATCTAAACTATCTAGTCAGGAGATGAGCTCTTGTTGAGTGACACCAGGCAGGTACTGAGTGATAATCTATTTTAGACTTTTAATTAATTATCTGTCAGCAGAGATCAGGATTGCTACAGGGAGATTTGCAGGTGTGTTTCACCAGGAGGGACATCCCGCATTTCCCAGGAGAAATGCAATAAAAAGGGATGAAGCCATGGATAGGGCTGTCAGTTAACTGGGGAGTTAAGGCAGCTGCCTTCTCCCAGTATGGTCATGTGACCTTTGATGGCCCAGCATTCAAAGAAGTAGAGTCTTGCTTCTTAAAGACATCTTGTCTACCAGTTGGTCCTAGCTCTGTGAACAGTCTCCATGGGATATCCACATGCTGTTTCCATGGCACCTGCATTATTCTTACTTAAAGTAGCATCACCAAGGGTTTATGGGCAAGTTCTCTGGAGTCAGGCAAACTGGATTTAAATCACAGCTCTGTCAGTTTTCAGGAATATAATTTTGGATATGCTATAACCTTTCTTATCCTTTCGCTATATAATGGTGATGATCAGGGCCAGATAAAGCTGAGTGAGGAGTGAGGGAGGAACCTAGGGAGCAAGATTTAAGGAAGCCCACACTCTTTAGGTCAGGGGTCCTCAAACTTTTTAAACAAGGGGCCAGTTCACTGTCCCTCAGACCATTGGAGGGCCAGATTGCAGGCCCCAGGATGAGTTGGCTGCTAAGCAGAACAGGCAGCAGTGGCAAAAACACCTGGCAGGCCAGATAAATGTCCTAGGTGGGCTGCATGTGGCCCATGGGCCGTAGTTTGAGGACGCTTGCTCTAGGTCATACCAGTGCAGGGATGCCACTGGCACAGCCCTGAGAATGAGTGCTTCCTTAAATTTTTAGCCTTAGGTATCTCACTTGCGTTATCCTAGCACTAGATGGGGGATGGTTATGATTATATCTACCTCATAGGGTTGAGATGAGAATGAAATAAAATCATGCAGAGAAAGTAATTAGCAGAGTGCCTGATCCATGGGAACTGTGAATGTTCAGGTACCTTCCTTCCCTATCCCCCTCCCATAACCAGCATGTTCCTGTCTCAGCAGGCTGTGGGGAGGTGACCCAAGGAATCTGTTCAAGGGAAAGAAATCTTGTTGGAGATAATAGATCCTTGCTCTTCTGAAAGCAAAAATGAAAATAGGCTCACGTGTGGGCTTCCTGGGTAGACGTGACATTTGTAAATAATAATGTACGTTGTATATCGGAGTGGGATGTTTATCACTTAGTTTTGAGTAGTAGCAACTCATTATGATGAACATGGATTGCTTCTGCTCAAGAGCCAGTCCCCCCCCCTTTCTTCTTAAAGAGAGCACATCTCACAACACAAGCCAAAAATGGTAAGTGCTCACTTTCTAGACTCCCTTGCAGCTACAGCAAGAATATACAACACTACACAAGCCAAGAGGGCTGCAGGGGAGGTTTCAGGGTGTTTCTGGGAAGAACTTCTTCCCTAATGAAGAGAGAGATACACAGAATGCACATAGCTGGCAAGTGGTCCCGACCCATGTTTGTTAAATCCAGTATCTGTAAATAACAGCTAGAGTCACTTTGTGATTGCTCAGAATACTGGAATTTCTGAGTTGGAAGCTAATTTATTAACCCCTAAGAAGCAAAATTCATTCAGCACTTATCTTTCTTTATCCTTTTTTATTTTATTTTCCTCATGCATTTCTGAATTCTTAAATAGAGAACTTGGTCCTACTAGACCTGGGCAAAAAAAAGGAGATAGTTTTTAGTAAAGTCTAGAGCAGCAGTTCTCAATCTGTGGGTTGTGACCCCTTTGGGGGTTGAATGACCCTTTCACAGGGGTTGCCTAAATACATCTGCATATCAGATATTTATATTATGATTCATAACAGTAGCAAAATTACAGTTATGAAGTAGCAATGAAAATAATTTTATGGTTGGGGGGTCACCACAACATGAGGAACTGTATTAAAAGGTCACAGCATTAGGAAGGTTGAGAACCACTGGTGTAGAGCCACCAGAAAGGTCAAGGGAAAACCACAAACAAAGGATTGAGCCTACTGTGGGTCTGCCTGAGCCTTCACTCTTGTTCCCTGTGATGGTGAAGTTGGTATCACTTTCTTGATCTGGAGGCTGGCAGCAAGCTTCAGAAGGCTACCCTGGGCAACATCCTCAAGCAAGCACTAGGGGGTTGGTCTGTAGAAATACTTACCAAAATCAATCAAGGGACACCTTCAAATTGACAACTTGAGAGATTGTGTTTTTTTTTTTTTTTTTTTTTGAGACAGAGCCTCAAGCTGTCCCCCTGGGTAGAGTGCCGTGGCATTACAGCTCACAGCAACCTCCAACTCCTGGGCTCAAGCGAGTCTCCTGCCTCCGCCTCCCAAGTAGCTGGGACCACAGGCGCCCGCCACAACGCCCGGCTATTTTTTGGTTGCAGCCGTCATTGTTGTTTGGCGGGTCCGGGCTGGGGATTCGAACCCACCACCTTAGGTGTACGTGGCTGGCGCCTTAGCCAGTTGAGCTATAGGCGCTGAGCCGACAACTTGAGAGATTGTACAAATTAATATCATGGGGCTTTCATCTCTCTGGACCTGAGAACAGCAATGAGAGAGAGCAGGCAGAAAAGTTTAAGTGGAATGTGGTCAATTGTAGAAGGTAACATGGGAGGAGGGAGCTTAGAGTTAACAACTCAGAGAAGTCACAGAATGTAGTTGATCTGGGAAGGGGTATTGGATACCTTCATATCCAGTGTTCTCTAATTCAAATTATACAAGAGTTGTCCAGAAAGTATCCAGCCACAGTGAGTACCATTTCTTCCTATTACGTGGCTGGATACTTTCTGAACAGCCTTTGTACTTTAGTGGCAAGAAAATCTTTTCTGTAAAGGACCCCACTGCAACTATTTTTGGCTTTGGGGGTCATTAGTCTCTGTTGCAATGACTCAGCTCTGCCACTGTAATGCAAAAGCAGCCCTGGATATAAACGAATGAACCAGGATGTATTCCAATAAAACTTTATTAACAAAAATAGATGGGGTGGGGGTGGGGGGTCGCTAGCTTGGCCTGCAGAGTGTGGTTTGCCTAACTATGTGCTAGGATTCTGAAAAGACAAAGATTTATTGCCTCCTCTATGCTAGGCACTGTCCATGTTCTGGTAGTATAAGGAAGAAAAAAGAATCACCAGCCTTTTTAAAAATAGATTTTGCAGTTTTTGCTCTCTGATCCCCTCCTTTCTATTTTATCCTAATCACTGTCACCCCAAGTCCCCTTTATTGAGCATCTTCTGTGGGTCAAACCCTATTCTAGGAGCTTTATATGTATTATTTTTAAATGTTGGTCTTACGATATAGGTATTATTATCTTCATTAAACTGACTGAGGGAATCAGAGCTCTTGTCCAAAGTTTTAAAGCTCATCAGTGCTGGTGCTGGAACACTGGAGTCTTTCTGATTTCAAAGCACCTATTTATTCTAAGAGGCATCAGGGGTTAAGAAGAGGGAATCTACAGACACCTGCCTGGAAGTGAATTCTGACAAGTTACTCAACTTGGGCAAGTTATTTAACTCTCTGTGATTCATTTTCCTCATCTCTCAAATGAGGATAATCAAAGCACTTCCTTCAGGCAGCACCTGTGGCTCAAAGGAGTAAGGCACCGGCCCCATATGCCAGAGGTGGTGGGTTCAAACCCAGCCCCAGCCAAAAATAGCAAAAAAAATTTTTTTTAAAAAAAGCACTTCCTTCATGGGTTATGAGATGGTTAAATTAGACAAGTAAATCAGAAGTAAATCTCCTGAACACACTACAATACACAGGAGAGTAGTAACAAAGAATTATCTGGTCCTCAAATCTGTAGCCCTAAGGTTTAGAAATACCAGTGGAGGCCCATGGAGTGAAGTAGCTACTCTTGGCCAAAAGCTTGGTTAGGGGCAAAAACAGGACAAGAACCTCCATCTATAGGGTCTATGTCCTGAGTCCTTTTTCCTTCCCTACATTACCACAGGGACTACTGTGGCATGAGCAGTGTTGATCCAGGGAATGGGAACTTATAAGCACAAAAATCTTGGGAGCAGGAAGGAATGGAGTGCAGACTTCTGTTTGGGACTGAGCATCCTGATTCACTTCAGTTGGACAATCACTCAGTGTAGAGGAGTCACAGGAACAAGTGAGAGAGGTGAAAAGAGGCCTCCGGTGAAGAGCTCAGAGTTGGTGAAAGAGGCAATAGGGAGTCATGCTGGGTGCTTGAGCAGATGCCTACCTGTTAAAACCAGGGAGAAACTGGTGGCGGGTAGATCAGCTGGTAGGTGACTATTGTACTCTTCTTGGAAGCCCTGAGGCTCCAGGCAAGATGGATAAGGGCAGGAAGAGGTGGCTTTCAGATACTGGGTGGAGGGGCTCCATGCAGCTCATGCGTGGCACCTGCTCTGCCTTTAATCAGAGCCAAATGGGAGCTAACGACCTCCAACCATGTGTGCCAACCTTCCTCTGCACAGCCCCAAGTGAATCGGTGCCTGCTAATGAGATTTTCTGGAGGACCGTTAAAGATCATTAAGAAGCAGTTTTTGCAAACCCAATATTAGTTTTTAAGTAGTTAGCAGGGGTGAGCCCTTGATGCTCGGTGTTAACCAAAGCAAATGATGAGTTGCCAATCAGGGAACTGGGGGTAGGGAAGCGGCACTGGTAATCCCTCAGGTCCCATGAACAAGGTGGGGGGATACTCCAGCCAATCTCTCAAATTTATTTCCTTTGAGCCACAAAATGCTTTTTGAACACTCCATTGCCAGAACTAAGCTAATCATTAGATAATAATACTAATAGTGATAATAGTAATAACAGTGATAATTATAAGAGTAGAAATTTTTGAGCACCTTCTAGATCTCAGCAACTGTACTAAGGACTTTATATAAACATTCTCTCTAACCCTGTAATTCAGCTGCAAAGGAAGTATGAGTAACCCTATTTTCCACATGAGAATTAAGGTGATAAACCAAATTCTAGACCCTTAGGATCTCAGTATCTAATGGGTCAAATGCTTAAATAAGTGAATGCTGTGTTATATCTAAGGGTGGAAATATGTAGCAATAATTGCTAACAGTTATTAAATGTGCCCGGCACTGTTGTTCAATTTTCTTTCTGGGTAAGAGCTCATTTATTTCTCAGGAGATGCTTTGAGGTAGATACTATAATCCCCATCTTCCAGATAAAGAAAGTGAGACAGTGGGCAGTTATAAGAAACTTGCCTAAAGTTAAATAACTGGGCAGAGGATGAGCAGGATGCAAACTCAGGTATCAAGCTGGTTAATGTAACCAACACTCATTTTATTCACCTATATAATAAGCATAACAAAATATTTACCTGAGAAGAGGGTTGTTGCAACATTTCAGCTATCTGATCTATGTAAAATATTTCACAGAATCCCTGAAATGCTCCCTAACAGCCTCACCTGGTCTCTTTTGTTCATGCATTTATCTTTGGTACCTAGAACTTTGCCTGGCGCAAAATAGATAATCAATAAATATTTACTGAATACATGTTGCAGTGTCAGCTATCATTATTATAGGTGTTGAGGAGACATGAAGGGTAATTTTACCTCTGACATGAAGTTTGACATGGCAGCAAAGAATAAAGTGTGCTGGAGTGAGGAAAGGCTGGAGTTAGAGAAACTTCTCTGACTTACGTAATTGCAGGATGGCTGGGATGCTGCAGGTGCAAACCAGCATCCCAAGCTGGGGGGAAGTTCTCTTGAGGTGTCTGGGGGAAGACGTGTGTGCTGTGGAGGTGGTTACTATAGAAGACAACACGTCTGCTAGCTGAGGAGGTGGAAACCTGGGGTGGAAGGATTCTGTGCTGAGAACAAAGGCTTGGTCTCCTCTGTAGCAGCTGTGTCTCCCTGTGACCTTAGGAGGAAGGCATCGAGAGAGGCAAGAAAACAGGAAGGGTATCTCAGAAAAATGGAGAGATCGTCTCAGAAGTCCAAGGTGGAGAGTTTCCAAAAGGAGGTCATTGATGATGGATGTCAGACACTGCAGAGTTCTATTTCAGGACTCAGCTGCACAGGGGATAGCTCACATTGCCTGGTCCAGGGCATGTACAGATAAAAAAAAATGTGTTTTGTGAACTTGCCGAAGGTTACACTGTGACAGGTCCAGGGCTTGGACTCCAGTGTATAATTCTCAAGCCTATATGCCTAGACATTGTGCTGTCGTTATGCCACCTTGAAACATTTCCCTTGGCTCTGAGCTTCACCTTACACATCCCTTGTGTTCACGCCCTTGATTCTTTCTGGGATTACCATCCTCCTCTATATATATTAGGTCAAAATTTTCGTAATTATTGAAAGGTTCAAGCAGTCTTCCATTATACAGTCCTATCTGATTCTTCCCAGGAATAAGTCATCAAATGTTTTCTTCATCTTCTCATTTATAATTCTTTAATAACTCTAATCTTATCCTGCCTTTCATCACACCCTTTATTGTCTATTGGCTTTTTTGGAACCACTTGGGGCCCTTTAGTGCAGGAAGATGCTCTTTATCTTGGTGTTCCCCATGACACCTACTCCATTATTTTCAACATAATGTGGAATCAATAGCATTGAGTTGAAATAAGATGTAAACAGGGTATATTTCTCTTCATCTGTTACCTCCAAACTGGTCTTTAGAGATTTCTGTTATTGCCAGATCTAAAATTTACATACAATTTAAAGGAGAATCTAAAAATACTATTTGGCAAGAATAAAAGGTACATGAAAGAGTGAAATCATGTGTATATAGATCAATAGGGCACTAGTTAAAGAAACTTTGATATCTACACAGCTGTAACAAGGAATATATATATAAACATCTATGGAGTGGCATCTAGATTACTTTCTGAACTAAAGTAAATTAAGCAACAGGGAGTAAAGCATGCATAATTTAAAAATGGGGGTGAGGATGTGAATTATATATGTATATTTATATTTGTGATTAGAAGATAAACCAAAACACAATCAAAAAAGGTCAGTGAAAAAGGTGAAGGGTATGGGGAGAAAGCCAAATATCTCTGAATACACTCTGCTTTGTAAATTCAGCTCTAGAATTGGGAAGACCTTTTATAGAATTACAAAGAAAAATCAAATTTACAAAGTAGCAATTTCTAAAAATTGCAGCCAGTGTGGAAGAATTGTATTTAACTCTGTGAGTTAAGATTACGACAGAACTAAAGAGAGAATTATTTCAAGTGGTTTCAAAACACAATAATTTGACTACATCTCCAGTGGGATCTATTCTATGGATAAAAATATCTATAAAATAAATTTAAACATCTGTGGTAATCAATGTTGATGTGATGCTGACTTTCTGTTGATTATTCTGAGACTTTTGTGTTCACATTGTGAGATAAAGCAATAGAGTACTCACATCACTGAGAGCCAGAATTGCTAGCGTGAAGCAAAGAACACAAAAGTGTCAGATTGAAGAGATTCAGCAGAAGCTCCAGAATCCTGAATTTGACTTACAACTCATTATAGAACTCATCATGAACGTCTTTAGTTAAAACAATAATGACCACAAAACAACACCTTGTTTTCTAGCCTGGCCCACTGTTCAGGCATAGATGTAAAGACCAACCTTGCAATAGTGAGCTCCCCTAGCAACCATCATGTGGTCTCTAAATACCATTTCCCAAAAAAGGAAGCCAGGGAGAAATGTCTGATTCTAGATATGGGAGTGACAAAATAAGAAGATCAATCCCGAACTATCTTTCTAGAACCCAGGAAGCTATTTTAACTGTATGGGCATGTGTCCAAAAGACATAGAAGCCAGCTTCATATGATACCTGTTGGCAAAAAGAGAATAATAGCTACAAAATACATTTTTTTTTTTTTTTTTAGAGACAGAGTCTCACTTTGTTGCCCTTGGTAGAGTGCTGTGGTGTCACAGCTCACAGCACCCTCCAGCTCTTGGGCTTAGGCAATTCTCTTGCCTCAGCCTCCCAAGTAGCTGAGACTACAGGCACCTACCACAACACCCAGCTATTTTGTTGTTGTTGCAGTTTGGCCGGGGCTGGGTTCAAACCTGCCACCCTCGGTATATGGGGCTGGCGCCCTACTCACTAAGCCACAGGTGCTGCCTACAAAACACATTTAAATCTGTGTATATAATGATACTTAAGCCCAAGCAAGATTTTTATTTCTAGCTGTGATGGAATTACTGGGACTGGACTAATCTTGCTGTGAACATCTAGAAAACTGGAAAAAATATAGGGGAAAACAATTTCCAGACAATGGACAATAGGTAATGCAGATTCCAATTTCTGAAGAAGGTGGGCTCAGTAATTGTCCTGGATTCCTGTGTGGAGGTTCTCATTAGACCCTGGTTCTATAAGGGGATCTTGGGCAAAGCTTGGTGGTCTTGTTACATTGAGAAAACAAAGATCAGAGTTTGAGTAACTGAAGCGGCTTTAATTTGCAAAGCAGAGAACCAGAAAAGAGGGAGCTATGCAGACAGAGCTCCAGAAGTCTGCATATGGATTTCCATGAGCCTGTTGCTGAATAGTGAGTCACCACTGCGTTGCATAAATGCATAGGGCATACAAGTTTGGGTAAAAAACAACCAGAGGGTTGTAGTTAAATGATTCCCAGATTCTATACAGGGCCGGTAGCATTAGTGTTCTGACAAGCCTGAGTGCAGAGTTCTTGTTGAATATTGGGCATTCAGTGGAGACCCCAGAAAGGTCATGCTTTAGTAGTAGGGATAAACCACCTCAGATTAAGGGATACTATGAACCAAACCAACAGAGCTTCAAAGTAAGCCTCAGAAGGATCACGTAATCATCCAGTAACTTAAATACTTGCTAGAACAAAGCCCAACTCTTTGAAGAAAACTCTTTGAAGGAAGGTGGTAGATGTTTCATAGGTAGACAGTTGTCAACAGTTATCCAAGTATATCCTTTATTTATGTGCCATTTATTGTGTGCTATATTTATTCCTTGATAAAGCTGTAAAAATTGGGCCAACATTTAAACAGACATTTCTCAAAGGAAAATGTATGGCCTACAGACACTCAAAAGATTCTCTTCTGGATATACTCATGATCTATGTGTATTTGACTTAATAAAAAAGAGAAAAAAAGATTCTCAACATCATTAGTAATGAGAAAAATGAAAAATGAAACCATAATGGATACCACTACATACCTAGCAGAATGACTAAATTCCAAAAGGCTGACCATATGCTGTGTTGGTAAGGATATGAACCAACTGGAACTCTTATACTGCTGGTGAGAAAATAAAATGATACAATCATTTCAGAAAGTGGTTTAGTGGCTTCTTTAAAAATTGATCATCTACTTACTGTATCACCCAGCCTTCCTACTCCTAAAAACCTTCCCAAGAGAAGTGAAAACATATGGCCACACCAAGATTTGTAAATGAATGCTCCTAGAAGCTTTATTCATAAAAGCTCCAAACAATGTTAGAAACAACCTAACTGTCCATCAACTCATGACTAGACACAAAAATTATCCTATGATCTATACAATAATACAACTACTGCTACATGCACTGAGTGGGATGAATCTCAAAACATTATGCTGAGAAAAAGACACCAGACACAAAAGGGCTCACACCATTGTGACTCCATTTATATTAAAGGCAAATCTTATCTATAGTGTCCAAAAACAGGTCACTGATAGCCTAGGGACAGACACGCAGGTCAACTGATTATTAATCTTGTTGGCTATACCTTTTCACCACCTAGTCCTCCTCACCATCTCCTCTGCTACATCCTGGTCCTGTTATCTTGCTCCTGATTTTTTTTTTTTCTGGCATAACTTCCTAACCAATCTCCCTGTTTTCACCTGATTATTTAGCTTATTCTCATCAAAGAAGATAGAGTGAGCTTATTATCCTGGTCACAATCCAGTACATTCACTATGGAAAATTGTATGGAGGTACAATTTCTCAAGTTTCTCTAATAATTAAAAATAGAACTACTATATGATTCGGCAATAATACTGCTGAGTATTCATACAAAAGAAAGTAAATCAATCAAAGAGATATTTTCATTTCCATGTTTATTGCAGCACTGTTCCCTGCAGCTAAAATATGGAAACAACGTAAGTATCCATCAATGGATGAACAAAATGTGGTATATTCACAACATAATATTTTTCAGCCACAAAACAGAATAAAATCCTGTCATTTGGGTTGAAACTGGACATCATTATGTTAAGTGAAATAAGCTGGGTGCAGAAAAACAAATAATCACATATTCTCATTTATATCGTACATGGAAGCTGAACGAGTAGACCTCATGAAGATAGAGAGTAGATTGGTGGTTACCAGAGGCTGAGAAGGCTGAGGGAGGGGGATGAAGAGAGGTTGGTTAAGGAGTACAGATATACCATTAGAGGAATCAGGACCTAGTGTTCTATAGATCAGGAAGGTGACTAGAGTGAAGAATAGTCTATTTTTCATCTCAAAATAGCTAAAAGAAAATAATTCAAATATTCTCAGCATAAATAAAAGATAAATAATTAAGGTAATGGATATCCAAATTGCCCTGATTTGATCTTTACACATTATACTCATGCATGAATGTGTAAAAATATTAAGGTGTAAAAATATAAATGTGTAAAAATATTTTAAGGTGACCCCTTAAAAAAGTCTAGGATCTCCTTATTCTCATCAGGTCCAGGTATGGATGAAGCTTCCTAGGTTTGGTTCTTTGCGGGTATTCTTGATCTGGAGACCTTGAACTAAAGAAGAGATTTCTGACTCACACACCTTGAACATTCCATAGTAAGATAGAGAAGGACAATAGTAAAAGTAAACATGATGAGACAGATAGCAATCGTGGTCCATAGCAATTTTGAAATCCCTCCAGACAAATGTTGCCTTGTCCCATACTCTGGACACAGGGCATTTTCCTGGCTCAGAACTAAGTTTAACACTTTGAGAAGGACTCCAAGTCTACTGTTTTCAACAGTCCATTATCTTGATACTACCTTTTTGGGCATCTTTCCTCTGTTTGTAAGAAATGATATCCACTTAATGGGTACAAATACGGGTAACTGGCATACCTTTTGGGAGTGGGACACAATTAAAAGAGGGATTCTACCTAAAAATTCAAATATCGTGACTTTGTTGTTTGTACCCTCACATTAACCTAAAAAAAAAATACATAATTATAACTTCAAATACCAGATAAAGAAATCAACATCTTCCAGCTTGAAAAAAAAATGACATGTGTGTTGGCAGCCATGTAGCTTTTCTGCCTGTTTTGTGCCCATATAAAGTTGGGGACCCAGGGGTCTTCTTGCAATTTGAGCAGTATCAGTCCCATCCAGTTAAAGTTGATGACTGCCTTATTGATATACATCCCTTAACACTTGTGGACTTCCTATATATCTCATATAGCAGCTCTTTCTCTACTTTGGAATGATTGACCTAAGATTCTCATAAACCCTTTTTTCTGGCTAGGAATGTCTTATAGGTGAGGTCCCCCCAACAAATAAGTAAGTGAGGAGATGGTTTTGTTAATCAGTTAGATGTTAAGCATTCCACATTGTATATCAAATCAGCACATTGTACCCCATAAATGCTTTAATGTACACAGTTATGGTTTAATAGAGGAAAATAAATAGTCAAAGGAAAACAAAAGAATGTCTTATAGGCAGCTTATTGAATACTTCAGAGGTCTTTACAAAGTGTCTTAAAACCATGCCTTGGTTTATCTTTCCCTTGAGGCCATGAGTTATTTTGAGACTCTCTTACTGAGTCGAGAGTCTGGGATTGAGTAATATACTTATCTTTCTATCCACTGAATCCTCACTCCTGTATTTTTAAAATATTCTGATGTCACTGACAATTCTCTCTCCATCTAGGTTCTCTTTTCCTGTTTCTTATCACAGGCACCTAAATAAACCAGCTGATTCCACATTATGCCTGGAAATAATTTCACCAATGTGCAAAAGTCATATGGAAATTTGCTGTCATTCCAGGTACCCCAGATGGCAACACAGCTAATTTTATATCACAGGTCAATATTTTTCCATATTTTCTCTCTACCTTCCTATTTCCACTGACAGCTTGCTCACCATTTTTCTAGACTCCACTAATATTTTCCTTGTCTTTTTTTAAGGCTCCATCCACTGGTCCCAAAGCCAATGCCAATGTTTTAGATTTTGGCTGTGGCAGCAGCCCATTTTTAGGTATCAATTTCTGTACCAATTAGATTTTTGCTGTGTAATAATCCTGGCTGAAAACAACCACCATTTGTTCAGCTTATGATTCTGTGGTCAGCTCTTTCTTTTGGTTTGGGTTGTGTTGGCTAATCTCTACAGGACCTGCTCATGAGTCTGTTTTTATCTGGCAGATTGAGGAGTGACAAGATAGTCATGAGCTCACTCATACACCTGGCAATTGGCAGACTGTCAGGTAGGGCAACAGTGTATTTCATCATCTGGCAAGCTGGGACCAGGCTTCCGCACATGACAGCAGGGTTTTAGGAATGGATAGAGCAAGCCCCAGTGCATACACATTTTTCAAGTCTCTATTTGCATTGCATTTTCAATTGTCACGTTGGTCAAATAAGTTATGTGGCCAAGCTCAAGGTGTGTGGTGGCAGATTACCCACAGGTGTGATGACAGGAAGGGTAACCATGGTGGTCAGTTTTGCAAACAGTCTACCATGGATATTAAAATGCAAAGGACGAAAGATGGAGAGGTGTATTTAAAATCCTAGCTGGAAGATATTGTCACTGTCAGAGATTAATACCAGTTCCTCGATGGGGGCAAGCAGCATGAAAAGAGTGAAAGCTTTGAAATCTTGTTCCTCTGGCTGAGCAGATGGTAGCCACTGACTCTTGGGAGACAAGATACGCACAGCAATGGAACTTGGATATTTAGCCTGAGATTCATCACTGACTTTCAGATACAAAAACATTTGTGTCAAGGTTCCACTCAGGACACCCTAAGGAGTGACTGATTTGGAGAGATACCCCCTCTCACGCCAATACACGTAATCAATTTTACTTCATGCAGAATGTTTGAGAGTTAAAACAACCTGCCGGGAGTCTTTAATCAGTCCGCCTGTGTCAGGCACTGATGGGAGCTGTGGAGAAAGAGGTCACGTGTTTGCAGTGAAGACAGTAATGAAACTTCCTGGCATCCACAGGTGGATTGGGGAACACACTTTCTTGCTGGTGCAATATAAGAATTTATGGTATTGTGTAAATAAAAAGGAAACTAGCACTTCACATAAAATGGACATTTAATAGGCTTTGAGGGGGATAAAGGTATGACTCTGGAATCCTACAAATAAGTACAAATGTGATTTCTCTAGGTAAACAGGATCTCGACTGCAAATAAATAAATGAGTTGGAAACTAACTTTTAGCTGGAACAGAATCCTAAACTGTGAAAGCCTGTCCTTAATTGTTCCTATACTAAGGAATGGGATATTAAATTGTTCCTCTCCTAAACAATGGAATGCCTAATTATTTCTCTTCCAGATTGTTTCGTGCCCAATTGTTCCTCTCTCCAGCAAGGGAACATTCAATCAGTCCACTCCCAAACAATGACATGTACTCAACTGTTCCTCTCTCAACAGTTGAATGCTCCATTGTTCTTCTCCCAAGCAATGAACTCAATTATTCAGGTGACTGTAGTCAAAACATTTCCATTTCTAGAAGTACAAATTAGAGCTGTGACCAGGACAATGTTTTGGGCCCAGCTTGCAAAGTTGGAGTCAGGCACATTCATGATTATGATCATGATCCTTTGGGATAATTGTGGAATTTTTGAACAAGAGGTTTTGTCATGTGTTCCTTGCCCCAAATGATCTACTGGGTCTTCTTCACATTCTCTCCATTTAATATACAAACTAGTCAATGCCCTTACAGATGTGTCAAAGCCAAGGTGACTCCAAACAAAATACTTTTGTACCTAACATTTGTTAGTTGAGCTCCTGCTGCAGAGCTGAGTACCATCCCCGCTGTCAGGAAGCTCAGATTAGGTACAGAGGGAGACTCATAAGAGAGAGCCAGTTGGGTACTCGACAACTTAACTTCTTTCATGAGTATTTGTATGTGTTAATAATCTTCGAATATATGTGAGATCTTTATTTATTAAGCAGACACGTGGGTCATTACAAAAGTTTTGAGATACATAAAACTCAAATGTAAAATCTGCAGAGACAGACACAAAGGAAGCCCTCCCAGCAACAATGATAAACCCAGCAAGTTGAAACTTACCCAGGCGAGTCAGAAAGGATGCTGTGGACTGTGTTTCTTGGAAATGAAATAAAGGACCATAACAGAATCTCTCTCACTGAGATCATGTTTTCTGTGTTCCAGCTACTACTTTAATGTTTTACATATATTAATTCATTTATTTTTCACAGAGACTCTGTAAGGCAGGAAATATTTTTTTCTCTTTTTCACTGGGGTAAAATATATATGTAACAATATAAAACTTATGATTTTAACTACTTTTAAGTGTACAGCACAGTGGTGGTAGTCACGTTCCCAGTGCTGTGATCACCATCATCCATCTCCAGAAGTTTCTCAACTTCCCAGACTGACACTCTGTGCCCCTCTATCCACCCCCCTACTCTGTCTCCATGGGTCTGATGATCTTGGTGCCTCATAGAAATGCCATTATATGACATTTATCTTTTCGTGACTGACAGTTCACTTAGCACAATGTCCTCAAAGTTCATCCATGTTGTAACATGTGTCAGATATCCTGCCTCTTCAAGGCTGAATAATATTCCACTGTGTGAATAAAACAATTTTGTTTTTCCATTCATTTATCCATGGAACTTGGGTTGCTTCCACCTTATGGCTTCTGTAAATGCTGCTATGAACGTGGTGTACAAATACTTGTTTGAGTTCTTTCTTTTAGAAGGTATAGTAACTTTGTGTTTAATATTTTTAGGAATTATTGTACTATATGTTGTTAGTTCCATTTTACAGATGAGGAAGCTGAGGCAGAAAGAGACTAAGCATTTTGGCCCCCCCCCCCAGTCATGCAGCAGCCAGCAATTGGCAGAGCTGGGATTTGAACTCACATATATTAGAGCAAAGGTCAGTGCTCTTGGCCTCTGTACCATCCTGAAAACACTATCGTATGTGCAGCCCCTTTCTCCGCTGTGTTGAGCACTGAAGTTCTCAGTTGGATTTTCAACATTAAAAACAGCACTGTCTCAAAGAGTATTGGATGTGTGTGCATTTCTAGTTATTTCATTAGGATTAATTATTAGGAATAGAATCCTAGACTTTAACCCTGATGCTATAATTGGATGAGATTCTGGAGGGTCTGGTGGTAGGATAAGCATATTTCACACAAGAGTGGAGTGTAAACAATTTCAAAGAGGACACACTGTGGTAGATTACAAAGGTAGCCAAAAGTTCTTCTTAAAAATCTTGCATGCTAGGATATGTCCTCTTTTGCTTCTCTTGAAACCTACAATCATTTCAAGAAGCCTAGGCTGGCCTTCCATAGGCAGAAGCCTGAGCTAGCTGGCTGGAGGATGATGCAGTCACCTTCATTGCTCCTAGCCAGTGAACTACTGGACATGTGGGTGAGGCCAGCTGCAACTGGCTGGCCTCCTTCCACCTCCCAGTGCCCAGCAGCCTAACAAGTGAATCACACGAGCAAGCTTTGTTAAGAATTGCCAAGTCCAGCCAGTTCAGAAGATCTACCCATTAGAAATGTGAGCCCAAACTCACTGACATACCTCTAAATATCTATGATCTATTATTAACCATCTTGTCAGAGAGGTACCATAAAACCATTAGGATCAACTACTATACATTTTCTAACAGGAAAACCTTCAGACTGGTTAGTTACGTGTTCCGTCCATATGATATCTTTATCACTTCCCTTCCTCCATGAAAAAAAAAATTTTTTTTTTGCTTTCTTTATTTACTCAGAAGTCCGTCCTCTTCTCTAACTAAACTGTAAATGCTTACGAGGAAATGTGGCATGGTGGCTAATAGTCCAGACTCTGGAGTAAAACTGCCTGGCTTCAAATCTCAATGCCACACCACAAGTTCAGTGACTTTGAGAAAGAGGCCTGAACATTTAAGAGATTTTGATATGCAAAATAGATTGCTATGGTATCCTATGGAATCTTCTGCCAGCCATAAAGGAGGGCACTTGTCTTACTAGGACCTCGTGAACATTGAATATTGGATATTTAAATATATGATTGATAATGTGGTGTATTAACATGATTTTAATTTTTATCTTTTAAATCATCAGTGACATGAAACATTTTCTATCCAGTTATAATGACCCTGAGTCTTGATGACCTTATTTCCCTTTAATTTTCTAAATGGCTTCGACGCTTTTGGCAGGGACCTGGCTGCAGTGACAGTAGATGACAAAATAAAACAAAAGGCGACTTCTGGCCATGAGCCTCTCAGGATGAACCCGCGTGCCTAGGGCACCTTCACAATGATGTTCTATTATTCACTAGGAAATTACACTTTACAGATAGGTGTGTTAAATGAATCAGTTTGTGGTTTGGCATTTTCTTTTTTTTATGGTTCATAATTTTTTTTATTAAGTCATTGGTACATAGATCATAAATACATTTATGCCATTATGGGATTCAATGTGTTGATTATTTGTACAAATTGGAGTGCTTACATCCTACCAATCATAGCCCTCAACTCATTGACCCAATTATAGCATTAAGACATTTTGGCATTTTCAAGAGCAGCAGCGCTATTCAAGGTCTGATCTGTGGACCAGTGTCTGTATCAGTGGAGATGCATTATTGGAAATGCAAATTCCACTGAAAAAGCCCCTAAGTGGGTGGAGCCCAGGTCTGGGTTTTAACAAGCTTCCCAAACACTACTCAGCAAAAAGGGAACCAACTCCCAGCACATGCTATGTCATAAATCTCAATAACATTGTCCTGCGCAAAAGGAGCCTGACAGGAGACCACATATCGTATGATTCCATTTATATGCGATGTTCAAGAAAGGCAGATTTATAAAGACAGAAAGGAGATCAATGGCTGCCCCTGGAGCTGGGGGTGGGAATGGGCCTGAGGGATCTTACGGGGGGGATAAAAATGCTCTAAAACTGATTAATGGTGCCACTCAGTAAAGTCACTAAAAATCACTGAATTGTACACTTGAAATGGGTGAATTTTATGATATGTAAAATATACCTCAATAAAACTGTTAGAAAAAAGATCTCTAAGGTTACTCTGATGCTTATTAACCCAGACACAGTGTCTCCTACACCTGATGAAAGATAGTTATCACCAGGAATGCTTGGTTTAAAAGCAAAAGGACAACAAAAACCAGATTCCTGGGCCCCGGCTCCCAACCTAAACCTATTGTATTATAGTTTCCACTGGATGGGCCTAGTGACTTCTGGGCTCAAGTGTTCCTCTTGTCTCAGGCTCCCGAGTAGCTGTGACTACAGGTGCCCACCACAACACCTGGCTATTTTTTTATTTTTTATTTTTTTTATTTTGGAGAAAGTGTCTCACTCTCGCTCAGGCTGGTCTCCAACTCCTGAACTCCAGCAATCCACCTGCCTTGGCCTCCCAGAGTGTCAGGATTACAGATGTAAGCCCCTGCACCCAGCTGAACATTTTTTTAAAAGTATGAGTACAACCCAGATATATTGTGTGGAACATCCTTATGCTACAAATTATTCATTGTTTATCTGAAATTAAAATTTAATTCCACTTTCTGTGTTTGTGTTTTGCTAAGTCTCGTGGCCACCCTGAGCTGAGGTTGAGAGGGTCACTTTCTCAATTGCAAAAACTCAGGTCCGTTTGACTCCAGGAAACCATGCTCCTGGCCACCACGCCCAAAGTCACCTTTACAGTTTTCCACAAATATTCATTTAGCCTCCTGATCTCATCATTTGGAGGTTATCCTTCCTGAGATAGAGGTCACCAGCCAGCTTCCACAAATGGGAAACTGAGGCTCAGAGGACTCGTAATGGTTCCAGCTCGATTGTTTATTAGCTACATGACCCTGTTACATTGTTTAACTTCTTTCTGTTGAAATTTCCTCATCTCATCTGAAAAAATAGATAGAAGAATAAGGGTGAGAATAGTTCTTACCTTGTAGGGGTTTATAAGGATTAAACAAGTATGCATCAAAAGCTTTCAGTATAAGGCTTGGCCCAGAGCAAAACCTTCGATAAATGTTAGGGAAGTTGATTTTGTTTCTCGCTGGCCCACTGTGGCAGATGTCTGCCCTAATCCAGATCTTCCGACTGCAAGACCACGCTGGTGTTCTGTAGGTACACATGTGATCACAGACAATCAGCAGAGCAAGAATTCAGCCGCTGTGTAAATCACTGCAGTTAAGTGAAGTTTAATTCCTCCTCCAGACCTGATCCCGGGGACAATCTGTCCCTTCTTTTCTACGTGCTGGCATAGGCCGCCCCTCTTCCTTTTACCTTGGTTAATCTTGCCAGAGGTTTGCTGAATTTATTAGTCTTTTAAAACTACTCACTTGTGATTTTATTACTCATCTTTACAGGCTTTCTCTTTGCTCTTCAATTTCTAATCTTTTCTCTATTGTTTCCTCTTTCCTTGCTCAGGTTCTTGCTGTAACTTCTTCTGCTTACTCTCCGTTTATTAATTTTCAGTGTTTTTCTTTTTATGTTAAAATTTTAAAACATGGGGCCTACTTTGCTACACACACAGTTTTACATAGATATATGGCTATAACCCTACACCTGCTTTTTTCTTAGTGTGGTCTCCCTTTTTTTCCCTCCATACTTAATCTTTTTCTCCCTGCTTGCTCTGTCCGCTTAAATTAATAATCTATATTGCATTCCTCCACATTTCTACTGGCATCAATATGGTCCTATGTAGACACTTATATCCATATACCTATCAAAATTTACTGCCATGGTTTAACTGACACATGTGGGATCATAAAATACAACCTTTCATGTATTCTGCTTTTCCTATTCAGTGATGCCTTTTGAAAATCCTCCCAAATCCTCAGATAGCTCTGAATTTGTTTTCAGAAGGGGCTACACTTCCAATAGCATGAACGTTTCACAGGTTACTCAGCTGTTTCTCTACGGGTGGGTAGTAACTTTATTTCCAGTTCAGGGCCACTTAGAAAGATACTGGCATGAATTCCACAGTACTCACATCCTTATGTATTAATGCTTTTATTTCTATAGGAGATATGCTCTGAATTGAAATGGCTGGATTTAAAGGACTATGTGTTATTAATGGTAATAGATGTTATCACGAACACTATATGCCATCAGCAACGTGTGAAAACATATTTCTCAGTTCATCCCCAAGGGCAACTGTATCTTAATTTGATTTCAGCAGCCTGACAGTAAATACTAATACTTCGTCCCCTCCCTTCTTTTCCTCCCTCCTCTTCTTTTTCTCCTCCTTCTTCTTCTCTTCCTTTTCCTTTTTCTTCTTTGAGGATTTCTGGGCATTTTTCTTTCATATGGTATTAAAATGCTTGTAGAAATGGTGAAATTAGGAGTGCCATAGAGAATCCGGGCACTGATGCCAAAATATGGAAAAAAATTAAAAATAGATTCCCATAACACACTGCCTTAGTTTGCTCAGCTGCTATAACAAAGTACATCGATTGAGTAGCTTAACAATTTATTTATGTCCTCACAGTTCTAGAGGCTGGGAGATCCAAGATCAAGGTACCTCTTCCTGATGAAGGCCTCTTCCTGGTGTGTACACAGCCACCTACTCTCTTTGTCCTCACCTGGTGGCAAGAATAAGCTCCAGTGTCTCTTCCTCTAAGGACACTAATTCCCTAGTATCAGGGATCCACCTTCATGACTTTATTTAATCTTAATTACCTTCTTTTGGGGCCTATCTCCAAATAGTTACATGAATGGTTATTGCAACATATGAAATTTTAGAGGATGCAGTGCAGTCCCTAGCACACAATGTACCCCCAAAGAACCACATATAATTTAAAGATTTAAGTATGCCAGGTATAAAAATGATTGAACAAAACTCTTATAATCTTCAGGGAACTATATGTACAATCTGGCACCCTGAGATGTTGCTTGCCATAGCTAGAGAGCCAGAAGGTATAAAAGAAAGGGTAGGAACATTAGGACATGAAATTTAGGCTAGGCATGGTGACTTGTGCTTGTAATACTGGAAGTCTGAGAGGCCAAGACAAATCAGCCTGGGCAAAATAGTGAGACCCTTGTTTCTACAAAAAAATCGAAAAACAAACATTTGGGTGTCGTGATACATGCCTGTAATCCCATCGCCTCCCGAGGCTGAGGCAGGAGGATTGTTCAAGGCCAGGAATTTGAGGCTGCAATGTGCTAGGATGACAGGACGAGACAAAATGAAAAAAATTTAAAACTCTGTATGACCAAAAATATCAGAAACAGAATCAATGTTGACAAAATCACTGTTGTCTTTCATTATTTTATTTATCTATCATTGAGCCAAACCACAGTCTCATTATTTATTGTAGCAGGAAGTATAGAAACCCAATAGACAAAGTCCTTGAAATTTGTTCTCTTTCAAGATTTTCCTAATTACCTTTAAGGTTTTTTCAACTGTCATCTAAATTTTAGCATTACCTTGTCAATTTACACACACACACACACATCCCTTCTGGGTTTTAGATGGCGATGGTATTCTTAATCTATACATAAATCTGAAGGAAATTGATAACTTTATATTGGTAAGTCATCTAACTTATGAATATATGGAAATAAACCACTGCTATTTTTAGTGCTATGGTAATGTCAATGTTTCTCAAATTTTGTTTTTTAATTGTTTGCTGTGGAATATAGAAATATACTTGATTTTCACACACTGACCTTAAATTCATTGACTTTATTAAATTTCCTTATCAATTCTAATGATTTCTTTGTAGGACTTTTTGGATTTTCTACTTACACAGCTCAGAGAAGTTACCTGGAAACAATAATAGCGGATATCTTTGTCATGTTCCCATTGTCACATCTCACCTTTGAGTATGTTACTAAAGGTACTTTTTGAAGACACCCTCTATCGGATTAAAAAACTTTACTTTTCTATTCTTCACTTACCAAACGTTTCTTCGTTTTTGAACAAAGATTGAACGCTAAATTTTTATCAAATGCTGTTTCTGCATCTTTTGAGAAAATTGCAATGGCTTTTGTCCTCTGTTTATGATGAATTATATAATTGAATTTTGGATGTTAATTTCTGCCTCCCTCTCACGAGTCCTACAAGATAATTTGTTTGTTAATGTTATTTTATTTTTATCATTGTCATTTAGGATTTACTAATTCTATTTTTATGGCACAGCAGACACTGGCGTGTAATCTTTTATAATATTTCTTGTAATGTTGATTTCTTCGGTGCCTTCCTGGAATAAAGAAAAATAGCCCATGATTTAGACTTGCTAATATTTTTTCAGATTGCTGCATTTGTATCCACGAAGCTCCCCCCCTAACTTTTGTTTCTTCAAATGTTTTTGTCAAGTTTTAAGACAAAGTTATGCTGAACTCATAATAGAAGCTAGCAAGGAGTTCCTGTTCCCCTGTTCTCTTGGGGAGTTTCAGAAAGGTTAGTATTATTTTAGTATAATTTATTATCTACATGTCTAATGAATCTACCCATGAAGACATTCTATTACAAGGCTTTTCCCGTTATATTCTCTATTTCTTCTTGTAAGAGTTTTTATAAACTGTGGTTCTCAAGCAATTTGTCTATTTCATCTATTTAAATAAGTTTATTGGCATGAAGTTGCTCATAATACACATTTGTCCTTTAAATATCAGCAAATTCTGTAATGATGTCCCTTTTTATTTTTGATACATGTAATTTTTTTTTAAATTTCAGATTAATGTGAGGGCATAAACAATTAGGTTACAGTGTTTGCGTTTGTTTGGTAGAGTCCCTGTTGTAGTTGTGTCCTGCACCCAGGAGGTGTGCTGTACACCCTTACATTGTGCCCATTACGTGGAAGCACAACCGTCCCCCTTTCTCTTCCCTTTCCCACCTCCCTCCATCCTCCTCCCCTCAACTTGAATTTAATTGAGTTTTTCTCTTATGTGGGCATGTATTAGATCATCTACTGGCTGCATATTAGTATTGAATACATTGGATACTTGCTTTTCCATTCTTGTGATTTAAGAAGAATGTGTTTCAACTCCATCCAGGTTAATTCAAAAGATGTAAAGTCTCCATCTTTTTATGGCTGAATAGTATTCCATGGTATACGTATATCACAGTTTATTAATTCATTCATGGGTTGATGGGCATTTAGGTTGTTTCTACATTTTGGCAATTATAAATTGAGCTACAATAAATAATCTAGTGCAAATGTCCTTATAATAAAATGATTTTTTTTCCTTCTGGGTAGATGCCTAGTGATGGGATTTGGAGATCAAATGGAAGGTCTATTTTGAGTTCTTTGAGGATTCTCCATACTTCTTTCCAAAGAGGCTGTATTAGTTTGCAGTCCTACCAACAACGTGAAAGTGTTCTCTTCTTTCTACATCCACGCCATCATCTGCAGCTTTAGGAATTTGTGATGTGGGCCATTCTCATTGGGTTAGGTGATATCTCAGGGTGTTTGTGATTTGCATTTCTCTGATGAATAGAGGAATTGCGCATTTTTTCTTATGTTTGTCAGCCATTCGTCTGTCTTCCTCAGTGAAGCTTCTGTTCATGTCTCTTGCCTGGTGATAAATGGGATCGTTTGCTCTTTTTTGTTGATTAATTTGAGTTCCCCATAGATTCTAGTTATCAACTCTTCATCAGATTCATAACATGCAAATATTCTTTTCCATTCTGAAGATTTTCTATTTGCTTTAATTGTTGTGTCCTTAGCTATGCAGAATCTTTTCAGTTTGATTAAGTCTCATTTGTTTATTTATGTTGTTGTTGCAATTGCCACTGAAGTCTTCTTCATAAAATCTTTCCCTAGGATGACATACTTAAGAGATTTTACCACATTTTCTTGTAGGATTTTTATTGTTTAATGTCTTAGATTTAAATCTTTTATCCATCTTCAGTCAATTTTTGCAAGTGGTGAAAGGTGTGAGTCCAGTTTCAGTCTTTTACATGTGGTTATCCAGTTCTCCCGGCACCACTTATTGAATAGGGATTC
Source organism: Otolemur garnettii (assembly GCF_000181295.1). Taxonomy (NCBI): domain Eukaryota; kingdom Metazoa; phylum Chordata; class Mammalia; order Primates; family Galagidae; genus Otolemur; species Otolemur garnettii. Next base: position 12,911,354 of record NW_003852402.1, on the reverse strand, counting down.
TTTTCTCCAGCGTATGCTGTTGTTTGGTTTATCAAAGATCAGATGATTTTAAGAGACGATTTTATTCAGTTCTGTATGTCTATGTCTCTATTTTTGTTCCACTACCATGCTGCTTTGATCACTGTGGACTTGTAATATAGCTTAAAGTCTGAAAGAGTGATCTGTCTGGCTTTATTTTTATTACTAGAACTTGCCTTGGCTATATGTTTTTTTTTTCTGGTTTCATAGGAAACAAAGAATACAGTATGAAATTGGCATTTTGATGGGGGTTGCACTGTAATCTGTAGATTGCTTTGGGTAGTATAAATGTTTTAACAATGTTGATTCTTCTTAGCCAAGAGCATGGTACGTTCTTCCATTTGTTGATGTCTTTTGCAATTTCTTAGAGTTTCATAATTCTTCTCTAGAGATCCTTCACCTCTTTCATTCAGTATATTCCGAGCTATTTCATTTTCTTTGAAGCCACTGTGAAGGGAATTGTGTCTTTGATTAACTTCTCAACTTGGCTGTTATTGGCATATACAAAGACTACTGACTCGTGCGCATTGATTTCATACCCTGAGATATTACTGTATTTCTTGATCATTTCCAGGAGTCTTGTGGTTCTTTACTGTGGTTTTGTCTACCTCTCCCACGGGTTCTGTCTACTTAAAATTTATGTATTTTCAAACTATATTATGAAACTCTATTTAGGATAGTTACATCTTCCTGCTGAATGGACTCTTTTATTATTATATGTATGATATAATAAATGCCACTTTTCTCTTAGAACAGTTCTTCCCTTAAAGTTGCCTTTTTCTGATATTAATATAGCCAGACATGCTTTTTCTTGGCTTCGTGTTTGTATATTGAATGATATATATTTTTCATCTTTTTACTTTTAACCTGTTTCACATGTTTAAAATGTATTTCTTATAATCAACACAAAGGTAGGCCTTGTTTTTTTTTTCTTTTTTGCCTGATAATCTTTTAATTGGAGTGTTTATTTTCATTTAATGTAGTTACTGAAGTAATTGGCATTAAGTCTGTCAAATGTATCATCTTGCTATTTGTTTATAAGTCTTTTCTGTTCTTTGTTCTCTTCCCCCATTTAGCATTTTTTTTTGTTGTTATTTATCATCTATATTATTAGTTCATTTTCTCTCTTCTAATTTTGGGGACCTTATCTTTTAGTATTTCCTCTTACTGCTTTCCCACTTGCATTGTTCTTACTGCCATGTATTTCCCTCAACACTTTATAATTTTCACAAAGCATTATTCTTGTTGTTGCCTTCAAGGGTGTCCAACCTCTTTTCTTCTCTGCTACACGTTGGAAGACGAAGAGTGGTTTGGGGACCACAAATTAAATAATGAAAGCTGATGAGTAACAAAAAGGTCTGCGCATCACTTCTGTGACACCACTGAGGAGCAAAATAGGCTTAAACAACCCACATGCAGCCTGCAGGCTGCAGGTTGGACACCCCTGCTGTGGTCAACGCATTTTTTAAAGTGACCCTTATAGTTACCTTCTCCCTTGCTTTCCATTCCTTCTCGCAGTTTCTTGAATCCATCTGGAATAATTTTTCTTTACTTTGAAAAACTTCCTTCTTTTGTAGTCTGTTGGCGGCAGATTCTCTTACTTTGTGTTTGCCTAGAAATGCCTGTATATTACCTTCAATTTTGAAGAATATTTTCTCTCAGGTGAAAGCCCAGGCTGGCAATTATTTTCTTTCGGAGCTTTAAAGAAGCTGCTTCTTTTTTTTTCTAGACTTCATGATGCTATGGCTTGAATATTTGTTCCCTCCCAAACTCATGTAAAAAAACTTGTGTCTGTGTCTTGTATTCCTCTAAAATAATAATACTATATAAAACTTAATCCCCAACGTGGCAATGTTGAGATGTGGGATGTGTAAGAGGTGGTTGGGTCATGGGGGGTCTTCCCTCAAGAATGGATTAATGGTTAACAGACCACTGGGTTATCATGGGAGGAAGGCAGAGCTGGGTTAGCACATTACCCACTCAGCTTCCTCTCCACATGGTACTCTGAGCTGCCTCTGGAGTCCGCAAGGGTCCTACCTGCAAAAGGCCATCACCAGGAGTGGCCCCTCAACCTGGGCCTTCTCAGCCTACATAACTGTAAGAAATGATTTCTTCCTCTAGAAATTACCCGGTTTCAGGTATGCTGCATAACCAACAACTAAGTTACACAGTATCTATGGATAAGTGAATTATCTTTCAAGTTTTTCCTTCTCTGGAGCCAAATCCTATTTTTGTTTCAATTTTTAAAGATTTTTTTCCTCTCCAACATCAATGTTCCATTTGGCCATGACATTATTTTTCTTTGCGTTTTCTGTTTCTCTTGAATATGGGTACTGATGTCTTTTATCAGGCTGGACACCTATAGGCCATGATTCCTCCCTTCTTCCCGATTCTCTTCTCCTTCTGGGTGCTTCAATTACATTATGTGAGGCCTTCCCACCGTATCTCCCAGCTCTCTTACGCTCGGTTTTGTGTTTTGCATTATTTTTCCTCTTACCGTGATTTGATTTAGATCTTTTCTATCGATTTGCCTTTGAGTTTCCTCACACTGTGTCTGCTGTTAAACTCACCCAATTAGTTCTTAATTGCAGATTTTGTGTTGTCTGAGTCTTGGGTCTTGAATGTCCATTTGATTCTGATTGTTGTTGGCTGTCTGTGAACACTTGAGTAGCGTGAAGTAGTTAATGCTGATTAATAGTGAGCTGTCTCTTGTGGGTAAGATTTGTTAACCAGTGAGCTCTGCCAAAGAGTGTTTGTTGAGGGAGCCATCCAATTCAGGGGGGCTACTTTCAAATGTCAGCATTTGTAGGTCTCTTCTCTTGGGCTTGCCAATTCCTTCTCCAGACAGGAATTTCCTAATACCTGTAAGGAGACAGGTGAGAATATGAGGCTGGTTGACTTATTATTATCTGTCTGTCTTTCTGTCTTTTAGCCTTCGCTCTTTCAACTCCTTTAATACTTTGGCTGCCTTGTGTGTGGGAGGGCAGAGTCTGTCTAGTTCAATTTTACAGGTAGTAAATTGTCCTGCTTAAATGAGGGGAGGGGGAATCACTTGGCTATGTGAAGTCAACTAGGAATCTTGGGGTGGGGGTTCTAACTGCTTTTTAAGTAGAGCTTCAAGGAATTCTACATTTTGTCCACCTACCTTCCTAGGAACCAGAGACCTTAATTTTGTAAGCTCTCTGGCAGGTTATGCAAAGGCATATTAGTGTTTTTGTTTGTTTTATTTTTTATTCAGCTTTCCCCACCTCAGATTTTGGGTCTCGGCTTTCTTTAATTTATTAAACTGGTTCCGTATTGAAAAATTACATTCTCATTTCTCATCTGACATTGGCATTTCTCTTGATTGCTTTATCTTCTGGGTTAATATAATTTTTATTATTGTATTATTGCTATGGTAGTTTAAGAAGGCACTAGAGGTGGACTGTGTTTAAACTGAAGCCTTTTAAATTTTTAATTTTAATTACTATGTCCTTACTCTCTGACAGTCATATTTTATTCTTTTACTTTTTTAGGTTTTTTTTCCTCATAGCGTTCTATCTTTTCATGTGGTTTCTATCCTCTTATTTTTTCTCTCCAGTCATTTCAAATAACACTGTTTCAGAGTCTCATTCACATTGTTCTCTCCTCTCAAGTTCTTCAAGGTGCGAACGCTCTTGTTCTTGATGTCTGCCAAATAGCTCCCCTGGTGAATCATTACCTGAAGTAGTTTGTAGTTATTTTCCTGTGAGTCCATCATCTTTGGGAATTGCTTTTTTTTTTTCCTTGTTTTCCTGGGTAGTCTCATGACACTGGGTTATAAAAGTTTCTCCTGAGTGTGGTTTTGCATTAGTTTCTTCTGTGATCTCCAAAAATATTTACCAGTAGAGAGCCAATTGCAGGTCAATTTCCCGAATTGAAAATCCTTGGACTTGGGAAAGGTGTATGTTCAAGTTTCATATTTACATGTAGCTCAGCTTTGGGAGTTTATGTTCTCAGGGGAAAATTTTTTCCTACTCTGCCACTAAAACATTTCCTTTTTCTAGTTAGCAAAATGTTCAAGTTCCTCTTTCTCTATGGACTGAGCTCTTTGGGAAATGTGCCTAGACTCTTGCATAGACATGAAAATTCCAGCACTCCCCCCACACCCTCCCCCCATCTGGGCTTATGTGGGTATCTGCTTCTGTTTCCTCTTCCAGCTGCCCTCATATATATAACATGAAACCTCAATCTCTGTCTTTGAATTTCTTCTTTATGTTTAATAACTAATTATGTACATCTTTCTTTGTCTTTTGAATGTAGCTATACATTTTGGGAGACGTGAATGGGGGAGTAGAGGGTTATATTTTGTCCAAAATTGTAATGGTTTTAACTGGAGTGTGGTAGGAATGGAGAAGAGATGATTGCATATCTCAATTCAACATTGTACCAGAACTAAAAGATCTATATACTGTTATATATCTTATTTTCCCTCCAAAATTATTATATCTTGAACTGTTTTCTATGTTAGCATATATCTGTCTTTAATGACTGCACAATATTCCATTACATATATTATTACATACATCATGGAGGATTTAACAATCATTCTATTTGGTTGATCACAGCTTTGGGCTATTATAAGCAATATTGCAGTGATGATCATTTCATGGATTTCCTTGTCTACAGAAAGAATAAAAGTGCTCAGTCAAAAAAAAAAATGTGCATTGCATTTTAAGAATTTGTAGATACTGTCACAAAGATAGAGCTGTAACATCTTTATCCTTAGGAGAAAATGTGATGTCTCTGTTGTGTGTCTCTCCTGAGAAGCATCCTTTGAGATCTGTGTCCAGGTGACTGTGACATGAGAAGAAAGGCAGTAGCCTGGTTCTTGGGAAATGATTGATCTGTTTGGAGCAGAAAGTAATTATTTTAAAACCAGAGGTGATCTTTCAAAAGTTTGAAAAGCAAACAAAGCAAAAAGTCCGATATTTATGGATAGAGTCTTTCTCAGGATCTTAGAGACCTGTGAATGGATTTCAAGGCAGGACCACATCAGGCCTCATCCCACACTTCCACCCCCAGCTCCCACCCAACTCTCACACAGCAGGTGGGTATAGGCAGCACCCTCTGCTCCTCATAGAGTGGGGAGTTGTGGAGTCACAGTGGGTGTCACGGGGAGAGGCAGAGGATTACCTCCTACTCCCTGCTCTGGAGACCAGCAGGGTTTGTGGTTCTTTTTTTATTTTTTTTCTTTTTTTACCCCAGGAGACAAAGCATTGCAATTTATTTATATATTTTTATTTTGGATATTATAAAAGTCTATACAATTAGATTACATTGTTTGCATTTTTTTAGGTACCATCTGAGTTGTGGCCTATGATGGGCCTAGGAGGTGTGCCATATACCCTACCTTGTACCTGTTAAGTGGGAGCTTACTGAGCCTCCTCCCCACATTCCCTCTTCCCACTTTTTGAATTTAATTTTGTTTTTGTCTCATGTGGGCCTATAGTTGTTCATCTACTAGTTTCAAATTAGTATTGAGTACATAGGGTGCTTGCTTGAGGTACTTTACTAAGGAGAAGGTTCTTTATGTCTGTTTTTTTCTTTCCTTTCTTTATTTCTTTTTTTGTTTGTTTGTTTTTTGAGACAGAGTTTCACTCTGCTGTCCTGGGTTGAGTACTATGGTGTCATAGTTCACAGTAACCTCAAATTCCTGGGCTTAAGCAATCCTCCTGCCTCAGACTCTTAAGTAGCTGGGACTACAGGCACCTGCCAAAATGCCCAGCTTATTTTTCTATTTTTAGTTGAGATGGGGGTCTTGCTCTAGGTCAAGCTGGTCTGGAACTCCTGAGCTCAGGCAGTCCTCATGCCTTGGTTTCCCAGAATTCTAGGATTACAGATATGTGCCACCACACCCAGCTGAGAATGTTCTTCAGTTCCATCCAGGTAAATACAAAAATCCAGGTAAATACAAAAGTTATAAAATCCTCATATTTTTATGGCTGAATAGTATTCCATGGTATACATACACCACAGTTTATTAATCCATTCATGAGTTGATGGGAACTTGGGTTGATTCCACATCTTTGCAACTGTGAATTGAGCTGCTATAAACATTCAAGTGCAACTGTCCTTATGATGAAATGATGTTTTTCCTTCTGGGTAGATACTTAGTAATGGGAAATGAAACCTGAATTAGGTGGAATTAGAACTTCTAAGGATGGTAGATTTCCCTCCCAGAAACACTTTCCATGAAGGAGGAAAGAATGTGCTCCCAGAGCTAAGGAAAGAGCCTCGAACAATTCGTGATTATCATTTGAGTTTAAGGTGTTTGAGAAATATTTTTTCAACCTTCATCATATATCGCTGTCTTCTGTGGGCATAAGGAGTGGAGGAAAGGAGCTGTTCTCAAAGGAAGTGGCACATTTGTCCATTTGCACCTGCACTCCCCACCTGCATTGTTTTAATTTGCTGTGGGACTATGCTGGGCATGGGAGGTTATTACTCCCTTCAGATTGTGATGTTTACTGAATTGATTTGATGATCTCAGATGACTGCATTTGAACCTTAGCCTATTCTTACAAATTGTATGATCATGAGAATAATTTCTTAACTTCTCTAAACAATTGTCTCCCTACTTGTAACTTGGGGATAACAACACAATGGTCCCCTCCTTATCAGCAAGTAACAGGTTTCAGGACTCCCAGTGAGAAAGAAATTGTATGGAAACTCTATGTATACTATGCTTTTTCCTATGCATACATACCAGTGATAAAGTTTAATTCATGAATAAATCCCAGTTCTCTTGTACTTTTAGGCCATTATGAAGTAAAATGGTGTTTCTTGAACACAAACACTGTAAGGATACTATGATAGTTGATCTGATAACAGAGATGGCTGCTAAGTGGCTAATAAGTGGTGTATGCCACATGGACGTGCCATCCAAAGGGATCATTTATGGAGCAGGATGGCTTGAGACTCATCATGCACCCTAGAACAGCATGCAATTGAAACTTATGAATTATTTATTTCTAGAGTTTTTTGTTTAATATTTTTAAAATGTGGTTGAAACTGTGGAATGGATAAGAGGGGACTACTGTAGTATCTTCCACATAGGGTGGTGGAAAATGTCAAATAAAATAAGGGTAAGAGATTCACTTGCAAAAATATTTGAAGGGTGCTTAATACAGTACATATTACATTTTCTTATGTATTATTAATAGCAGTAATGATTGTTGTTGTTATTATCCTTATAAGGTAGGATAATTCAAGCAAGGTTTTTCTGATGTTCTAGAATTGTGGCTAAGTTTCGTAACTGAGGAAGAAGATGTTCAGTATCACTATTCCAAGTTTATAAAACTGCCATCTTTGGTATCAGCCCTCTCCTTAAAGGGCTAACTACCAGTTTAGACAGTATCTCTACTCTCACCCTCTGGAGTCCACAACCATGCAATGTCTAATGGGGGCTGCAAGGGAGAAAAACTGCTCTGGGGAAAAAACAGCTTATGAAGACAGGCTTTCCCCCCCATTGCTTGTCCTTTTATCTTTCCACACAAGCCATAGGAACAAAGGAGAGTGTCTAAAGAGAATTGCTCTTGTTTCGATATAGCCATACTAACACCTCTGTCTTCTGCACTGGGGCTCTGTACTAACTCTCCTGGGAATTTTTTCATGTTCCTGGATTAGCAGAGTGTCTAATGATGTTAAAAGTAAAAGAAATAAACCAAAGAGAGATGGCAGAGCTGACCAAAAACTAAGCCTTACTCTCTTCTCCAGAAGAGCAGTTCCATATTCCACAATTTGGCATGGATAAACCACATAAGATTCCTACAGCTTAAAAGGAAACCCCAGAAGATGGCTGGGCTTGAGCTGTTTTGCTAAATTAAAAGATATTCATCAGAGATAAAGATACTAAAGTTGTTAGAAATGGACTTTAGAATGTATTAATAGGCTCAGCAAATTAGGGAAATTGGAAAGTCCTATCATAGAACTGGGAACCACAAACATAACAAATTAAAATTTTCAAATAAACAAATACAGTTAGCTAAATTTTGGAATTCAATTAGTTGGTTTAACTGTGGCTAAGATTTGGAGAAACCTGATCTTGGTACAGAGGTGGGCCAGATTAAGGAAGAAAGGATAGGTTGAAAACTAATCCTGTGGTCCAACCAACCAAAACATTCATCTGAATAGGCAATGAGAGAAGAAACCAGAAACAAAGGAATGGGGAATCCAAGCAAGGAAGGGAACCAGAGGGTTTAGGTTGAAGTTCCAGGTTGCAGACCAAATGCCAGGGGATCCTCTACTGACTGCTTAAGAGGCTTTTTTTCCCCTTTGAAAAATAATGCAATTAACATTTTATTTTTATCTCTGCACACCAGGAGGTCTCAAAGGACCTGTAGACTTGTTCTATGAAAACTGCCAATGACAACCTTCTTGGGCAAAGTAATTGTATGGAGAACCCACATGATTAAATATACTTGTATTAGTTACAGATGTTGGTGCACATTGGATGACATAATTCCCCCTCCAGTGTTACAAACACATGACATAAATGATGTCTATAGCTGAGTCTATCCAAGTGGCATGTATTGTAACACAATTTAGAGCTGGAAAAAGCTTAAAAGTCCTTTGTAACTCTATTCAGAAATTGACTCTTCACTGGCCTTATAAGGTCTTTGAGTATTGAGATAGAAATAATGTTGGATTGGGAATTAGCCCATTTTAATCCTCTCCCCAGTCACATGGGCTCTGAAGCGAACAGGCCAAGGGCATCATTGTTCACACTGATTATTTGTGCCAGATGCAGGTAAACTGAAACTCAAGAGGTCAGCTGACTTGAGGAAGCTCTCATAGCTGGGAAGCAGTGATGCTAGTAAGCAATGATGTCCGCCCTCAAAACCGGGGCTCTCTGTTTCCAGAAATGGCTAATGTCTGTTCATCTATTTCCTCTTTTACCTAACATATTTTAGATAAGTTTTAAAGAGGTTCCATGACTTGTCTGTGAAGTTAGACTCTGCTGTTCTTCAAACGAAGCATAGCTAACTCCTTATACCACTTTGAAAGGAAATGGCTTTCATCCCCTTGGCAATCTAGTTGTCTGGCATCTACCCAGTCCTTGTCCTCACTTCTCTTGCTTCTCACATATACAGGATGTCATCATTGCTGCCCACCATGACCTGGTCCAAATGTCACAGCCACTTTTATATGGAGATCCAGGCATTTTGGAGCCAAGGAAGTGTTAAAGGTCGCATGAGAAAATACAAACATGGAGGTTGCATAAGAGAACTGGGGTTTGATGGAGATGCCTGGGGACCGGGGATGGGGGAGACTGGGTGCACCTGCTAGCTCCTCCCCCATCACTGTTAAATCATGGGAAAATCACGTGCCTCTCTAAGTCTCAGTTTCAAAAGGGAGAAAAAGGATAACTGAGTAAATATGCACTTGAGCTCTGGAGTCAGATGGACAGACAACATTTTTTTGTTTCTCCATTCTTTCTTCTTCCTCCAGTTTAATTAAGGTATAATTGACAAAAGCTATATATATTTATGGGGGACAATATGATGCTTTGCTACACGTACATACTGTGAGGGGACTTCTAGGCCTGTGTACCCGGGCCACATCTTCTCTTTTCTTTCTCTGGACCATGACTGTCTCCCATCACGAGCAGTGGGCTGAGCCAGGTGGCCTCTCACAGTCTGTGCAGTTCTGAGCTTTGTGAGTTTCTGACTCTTGTGGGTTAGTGGAAGGAGCACTGGACCGAGAACCTAGGACTTAGGCTGAAGTTTGAGCTCTTTCACTAACTCTACCTTTGACTTTGGACAATTCACTTTCCTTTCCAAACTCCAGTTCTCTTGTCTGTAGCAGCAGAAAGGTAGACTGTGGTCTTCAGTGCCCCTAGCTCTAACTTTCTGTGGTTTGAGGTCAGGGTCAAGGTCATCCAATTGACAGGGGACTTCTGTAGCATTGGACCAGGAATCACGGGTCTGGCCCTGACGCTTAGTTGCTAGGAATTAACACCAGTGACGGCGATGTTACCAACTCCTCACTGAAGATTTATGGTGCTCTAGCCTCTGTGCTATGTACTCTACTTGCACTACCTAATTAATCCTCTAAATAAACCTCAAAATAGCTTCTTTTATTTTCCATTCTGTACATGAAATAATAGATCCCCTAGAAAGTTGAGTAACTTACCCGAGGCCACGGAGTGAGGAGGAGGCAGAGCAGAGACGGAAATCCTGGGAGGCCACCTCCAGGGCGCTTCCTGCCCTTCCTGCCTTTTCTGATACTTCCCCATCCCAGTCTGGGCTGCAGTTTCATAAAAGAATCTTTGCAATGGATCAATGTGTGCTGTACTTCAAAATTTGTAAAGAATTTAAAAATGGTCTTCATCTGATCAAGCCTTCACACTAACATGGGTTTTATGCCTTGCTTTTGAAGCTGAAAAAATTGAGGATAGGGAAATTTAAGTGACTTTGTACAGACTCATAAATTGGTTAGTAGCAGAGACATTAGTTAAACTGGTCCCCCTGATTTAGAGTTCAGAGATTGCTTTGCAATGTGGCAACTAACTCTGTGACAAGAGAAATAATCACGTCCCCATGGTCTGCTTCACAGGTGCGCTTGTGAACAAGTGTTTGGAAGGTGCAAAATGTCCTTGTGGCTGTAAGTTCAAAAGCAGGTCCCCATCCTCCCAGCACATGTATCCGTCCATAGCACCTTCCAGCTCACTCCTTAATGAGCTCACCATGGTGCTGCAGATGGAAACAACGCGGGCAGGCCAGCCTCTTTTTCCCCAGCGTTTCAGCTGTTTGAGGCTCTGACACCCCGCAGGTCCCCACGGTGGGGCAGACATGACAAGTTAATTCTGCAGCAATTCAGGCTAGAGCAAGCCTGGCAGTCATGTAATGAGAAGGGCTCTGGTTACTGTCAGTAGGAAGGAGAAAGTCAGATAGAACAAATGGATTATCAGGGACAAATTGTATTATGAAGGAAAGTGATAGCTCTCAGTTTCCCTGGAGAACTATTCTGTCCACCTGGTGTGGTTTGGTAGCAGCAGAAAGAGCTGATTGGGGAGGTACCAGGCAGGCTGGTGACTACTTTGTCATATGGAGAGTTCCAGATGGCATTTGAGGTTGACAATTGCACAAAATAAATATTGGAGACGGTTGTCCGTAATTTTTTTTAGGGTTTACCGAATCATACAACCCATGGGGGCTTTGGAATGACTGACACTGAATCGTCAGTAGTTTTTGTTCACCCTAGTCCTGATCCTTTAAGCCAGGCCCCCACTCCCATTTCTGTGATCCATACAACCCATGACCATGAGCTGAGAACATGTCATCTGCCTTGGTAGCAACAGCATTTAGAGAAAACAGTTCAGTTCACCAAAGATCACTTTTCTTCTGCCCTGCTCCATTTCTGTTCCAATTTGCATCCTAAGTTTGACCCTGCCCTTCATCTTTGGGGTTGTAGACTGACTTTGGCTTGCCTGGGTTGGCTAATCACAAGACTAGCAATGTTAACACCAAGGGCTTTGATTCGGACTTGCCTGTCCAGTGTGTGTCCGCAGCTCTCAGAGATTAAGGGAGAAAATAGATGGAAAAGGTAGATACAGAGTTTCTGAGATACACCCACAGTCACCGCCAAGTAGCAGGGCTCAGCATGGGCAGTTTGACAGAGTACCAGACCAGGGAAAACAACACCTGCTGTCTGGCCATCTGCTCTCTCTGGCCAGTAGACCAGCCTCAGATCATAGGGAAACTGAGCCCAGATGTAGACCTCTGTCCCTGCAAGAAAAATACAAGAAGCTGAGGGCTGGAGCAGGGCATGGTCTCAGGCCGGCATCTATCAAAGGCTGGTCCTCCTGTCTACTTACTCTGCTTTCTACAAACCTCTTGTTTCTTACCATTTATTGGGTTTGAACCCATTGCCCGGCATTGACCTGATGTTAACCTGCATTGTTTTTTGCTTTTTGGTCCATTTGATTCTGCTTCTTCAGGCTCATTCTTGATTTCTGAATTCTAATCCTCAGCTGTTTAATTATTTATGACCCCCCACAGAATAATAATGATAATAGGTGCCATACAAAGAGTGCCTGCTCTAGGCCTTGAGTTTTTAATAGGCATTATTCTAACAACATTTCAAAGTCAGTTATTATTATTTTCATTTTACCTATGAGGAAACATAGGCTGAAAACAATTAGGTAACCTACTCGATGTCTCTTGGGTTGTTAAGTGGTAGCGTTAGGGTTTAAACTAATTTCTATCTGCCTCCAACATCCTTTTTCTTTTTAAAACACTCCACAACATACTTTAATAAAGAAGACGAAGTGAGAGCAGAGAACCGGGTTAGAAGACCATCTTTCAGGTAGGAAGGGGCAGATGTACAAAGGGTCCCCAGCTCTGTTCCCCAGGGTTTTACTTTCCTGTTGAGTCTCTTTCTGGTTGGTCCCTCCTGGGACACCAAGCCAAGTCCCCCAAAGCTGCTGTGACCCTCTTGGCAGCGGGGTTCTAGCTTGACAAAACTTCCTTTACTTCTGTCCCCGTCATGTAACTGAGACAGGCTGGTATTTTCAGAAAGATTTTTACTAAACACCAAGGGAAAGTGAAAGGAAATAATTGCAGCAAATATAGGCGGTACAGAAATAGCCAACTTTCCAAATACGCATTTCTGGCTCTAGGAACCACAGTGGAAACAGCAGAAAGCTTTTCTGTCCCCAAACCTGGTAGTAAGGAAGTTCCTCCTACCCCCAGCATGCCTTCAAAAAATGCTGCTGTAAGTCCATTTTGTGGAGCTCAGTCACATCTGCACTTCTGGGGTGAGCTGGGAGTCAAGGATCTGACCTGGGGAGGACACATGGGCAAGGAGGGCATGGCACGACTCTGAGATCCAAGTCTCCCGGCAAGATCTCATTTGTCCCAAGGCCTTCACTAACACCCACATGTTGGTGCCACCTAAGGCTTTGTCTCTAGTCCTGGCTTCTCCCCATAGAAACTGTGGAACATCCCCCTTTATGTACCATAGATAACTGAGCTCTTCATATTTAATCCATCGTCTGTCTCCCCCAATCTCCTTCCTGCCCCTGCAGTAAACGGCACACTCTCTACTGGGTTAGGCAAGATCAATACAGGAGGAAAGTCATCCCTAACTCTTCCCCTATGTCCCATTGGCCATTATAACCTGTTAGATTGGGTTTGCCCTCAAGATCTCATCACTTTCTCCCATTCCCTCCCTGCCATCCATAGTCAGGTCACCTTCATCTCCACTGGGACTGTCCTTCAGCCTAACTCATTTGTCCTCCTTCAGTTTTGCCTCCTTCAATCTCATCTCCATCCTGGAGGTAAAAATTCCAAACACAAATCTGACTATGTTATTTTTCTTGGTTAAGACTTTCCAGGAGTTCTCTCCGTTTCCCTCAGAACAAAATACCAAACATAATCTGACCCTGCTCCTTCCCCCAGGCCTGTGTCCCAGGCCCCCTGTCCTTGTACCTGGGTGCTGGCCCCTTCTCCCTGACCTGGTCATCCTGAACATGTCCATCTCCTGTGCTATGCTGATGTTGGAGCCTTTGGCTGCACTCTTCATCTGCTAGGTCTTAACTTAGATGTACCTTACTCAATGATTTTTTTTTTTTTTAGAGACAGAGTCTCACTTTATTGCCATTGGTAGAGTGCTGTGGTGTCATAGCTCACAACAACCTCCAACTCCTGGGCTTAGGCGATTCTCTTGCCACAGCCTCCTGAGTAGCTGGGACTACAGGTGCCCACCACAACACCGGGCTATTTTTTGGTTGCAGTTTGGCCGGGGCCAGGTTTGAACCTGCCACCCTCGGTATATGGGGCCAGCACCCTATTCACTGAGCCACAGGCACTGCCCACTCAATGATGTTTTTTATATCCCATAAAACTGGGGCTAAGTGCCTTTTCTATGGGTCCTAACATAATGCTTATTACTTACAACATTTTCTAAATTTTATGAATTTCTGCCCAACCTCTGGGGTTCAAGAGGGAAGTGGCTGTGTCCTGTGATTCACTACTGCGGCAGCATTTGCTATGGAAGTGGCAGACATGGAGTTGGGAACATCTGATAAATGGATGGATGGAAGCATGAAGGAAAATGGGGTAACCATGGCCTGGGAGGGGAATGACCTGATCAAAAGTGCCATAGGAGAAACAAAGGACTGACTCACTTGACAAACATTTCCAGAACTTCTCTGTATAAGGCTGCATGCAGGGAAACGTGGACGCAGGAGACAAGGGCCAGACTCTTTCCTGATCAGCAGGGCCTGACCTCGACTTGACCTCGGACCTCACCTTTTAGCAAGCCTGACTATATACTCGGCCCCTGGGAGCCTTGCCCTGGCCTAGTTTACAGCAGCGGAATTAAGCTTTAAAAGAAAAATGACTTCCTTCCCGTCTTCTCCCCTTTCCCTTCATTTTTCATTCCTTTTATCTCCTCTCCTTTCCTGTTTAAATGAAACCCCACGCTGTCTCTGTGTTTTTCCCACTTTCATCTTCCCTTTCAAATTCATTCACGGTGCTCTATATCTAACCTCCATTGTGTGTTTTAGCTGAGAACTTGCTGGTGGGACCAAGGGGGTGTGGCTGCCTCTTGATTGATTGCCGGGGATCCTCTCTGACCGCCGGATCACGTGGAGCGCCGCAGGGGCAGGGATGGGTGAACCAGGCCACTGAAGAGCGGGGAAGGAATTAGCATTAATTCTCCCAGACGCCTCCTTGGGATGTTTCTCAGTCAGTAAGAGATTAGCCAGGAGAGAAGGTTCAAACACAGCCCTGCCTTTTCTCACTCCGGCTAATCTGCTCCTCTCCATTCCCACACTCCACCCCCGTGCGAGGCGCTAGACTCGCAAGGTGGATGCGCACAGAGCCCCGGCGGCCTCCTCTCCTGCCCTGGACTTCTTAGGAAAGACCCGAGCAACAAAGACGTCTGGTGTGGTTTCTGGGCAAATGGGACCCTGGGAGATGTGGACAGATCAGAAGCTGCTTGATGTGGGGCTGGTGGGGGGCAAGGTGAGAAAGAGTGGGCGTGGAGGCCGGAGACTGGGAGGGTGGGCAGCAAGGAGGTTCTTATCGGCACCTTCTCACTCCTCGGTTCTGTAGCCTCGATGATTGTGGCGGACGGACCGTATGATCCTTCCTCCAGGCAGTCAGGCTTTATTATAACTTCTTTCCTTCAGTAAGGATGGGAGTAGGTATGTCAAAGGCAATGGGACGTCATTCCTTGATTACGTGGCATTACGTAAGACTCACATGGCCACTGTCCTCACTTGAGGCCCTTTTTCTCTAAGTCCTGCCAACCAAATCCTGTTTTCTCTCCATGGCTGGCTTTCAAGAAGCACACCAGCACAAATCCTCCCCCTGCAAGGGTCTGAAGGCTGCCCCACAACCACACGATGCTGAAAGAAGTCCTGGAGCCTCAGACGAGAACCCAGCTCTGCTCAACACCTGGGTTGGAGCCTTGTGAGACCCAGAACAGAGGACTTCACGGCGTTGCCTGGACTCCCGATGCGCAGATTGTGAGATAACAAACGTGCCTTGTTATAAGCCAGTAAGTGTGCTGCAGTTCATTCTACCTTGATGGAAACCAACAGTGATAGAAAAACAATGGAGTGGTTTCTTTCCCTTCCTGCGCAGAGCACCAGGGTCCGGGTGCATTTATCTTCTTCCGTTTTGAAGGTGATGGCTTAGGAAAGGGCCCTGACCTTTCCTGACATGAACCCCACCCACCCAGGCTCACGTTGCCCCTCTCCCAAGTGAGCCACCCATAGGTAGGGGGCCTCGAGTTTATGGGGATTTTCTGACAATTCAGTGTAGATAGTTTACTATTTCTTGAATCATGTCCCTCCTTTTTAGGGAGTAGATTGTGACAGTACTT
The DNA here is from genome assembly GCF_000181295.1 of Otolemur garnettii. Lineage (NCBI taxonomy): Eukaryota > Metazoa > Chordata > Mammalia > Primates > Galagidae > Otolemur > Otolemur garnettii. The sequence continues at coordinate 12,895,478 of NW_003852402.1, read as the reverse complement.
TTAATTTTTCTTTTAAACTATTCTTTGCTTGACAGACTTTCAAGATCTGCTATTTAGGCCCTACCAGGGATAAAAATTACTTTCATTGTCAACTTCAAAACCCCTTTCTCAAAGCACATGGCGTTTAGGCCAGAGTGGCTTGCCCCGGGCTGGAGGCTCACAACTCCCTCAGTACATTCCCGGTTGAAAGCCAGCACCGCGGGGCTGCAGATCTCCTGCAGATGGGAGCCGGGCAGCCAGGCCGCGCTCTGAGGAGTGGTTGTGAGCACTGGTTTGGGGAATCTGCGTGAGAACAGCTTTTACTCTTTTCACTTAATTTGTAGAAGCGTGGGCTTCAGATAGAATCTGAACTAAATTTTACAGCGAGTGAGTTAGTTAACCTGCCTGGCCTGTTTCCCTTTTAAACACAGGATTCTTGTGAAAATGGAATAAGGGAATGCGGTAAAAATTTCTCGGCACATGCCTAGCCTCGAGCTGTCATCCAGCAAATGTTATTATTTTCGTCCTGTGTCCACAGGTGTAAAGGAGGGGCTGAGTGAGACAGAGGACGCAGGGAAGTCTCTCAGGGGCAAGATGGGAATGAAATTGCACGGCCATGCGGCGTGATGCTTCCTCACTCTCTCCTCTTGATTTCTTCTCCTTTCTCTCCTCGCTCTCTCTCCTGAGTGAATACGTGCACGACGCTTAGAACGCTCCTTGAGCCAGGCATCGCCGCCTGAAGCCCCAGCTACTTGGGAGGCTAAGGCAAGAGAATCCCCTGAGCCCAAGAGTTTGAGGTTGCTGTGAGTGATGCCACGGCACTCTATGCAGGGTGACAGAGTGAGACTCTGTCTTAGGGAAAAAAAAAAACAAAACCACAAAGACAGTGCCTTGGTCATAAGTGCTATTTCTTACCATTGTTGTTTTTATTTTTACTGTAGTAATTATCATCTGTGTTACCATCATCATCATTCCTCCCCTCCTGCCGTATTCCCCTTCCTGTAGTAGAGGTGATGTACCCATGATGGTGATGCTAGGGGCCTGTATAAATCACACTTCCTGACCTTTCCCGTCATCTGGCCTCTTGTTTGGTTTTGCCAACCAGGAGACGCGGTCAGAAGGAGGAACCTTGAATTCGCTCTCCACTCTTCTGCTTTGGGCAGTGTTCCTTCGGATGATCTTCCCCCTCTTGGTGGCCATGGCCTCAGGTGTGTGGTCCCTCCTCAGTGCCTCCAGCAGAACAGGACCTCCCCCATGATTCCAGCATGGACAGGGCCACCTCTCCGCATTTCCAGCCCTGACGGAGTACACTCTTGGATCCTGCTGATACCATCTCTTCCTTCTGTTCTTCCAGACCTAGGAGTGGTCAGCACTCCCCACAGTTACTCACCTTCGTGCTATGACACCTTCTTCATTCTGCTTTCTCAGCCTTGGCAACACTTTGCTATCTATTGTTCCTACCTTCCTGGGTAGACACTGACTCTTAAAAACAGTGACTTCTATCTGCTCAAGCCATGGGGAGAAAGATCATAAGTAATTTAGAATCAGAGCTTTTAGGGTTAACTTTTTAATGGCTTCCCTTCTTAGAGTGTCAGCATATGGAGACTCACTTTCTCAAGGCTGCAGAAGGAGAAAGTGGTGTATAAGGATCTCCTCTTCCTCTTCTCTAAATTACTTCTGGATGTACACTGAGATGTACACTGCTGCTGGGTGCTTCATCCACTAATCTCTGTGTTGGCCTTCAGATGCTAAGAATCATTGAATTCATTCTTGGATTTCACATGACCTGTCATACTTTTCCTTCCCCTTCTCTGCCTCGATGTCTACCCTCTCCTCTACCATCATTGTCAAAATAATCTTGAAGGAAGGCTTTTCAGCATCTGATAGACTAACTCCTATGATGATTTCTAAAAATCTCATGTTGGCTGAATATTCTACTCCGTGATATAGGTAATGGTTTTCCCATAAGAAAATTATGGTGTGGAAGAATTTTACCATCTTCCCACAATGAGTGAGGTGGAAAGTGATGGAGCTAGGATTCTAAACCACTTCTTCTTGATTTCAAAACTCAGAAATTTAATAACTATATTATTCTACCTTCCATCCATCACTCCATCTGTTCATCCATCCATCCATCCATCCATCCTTCTGTTAAAGAGAGCTTGGTATCTCCCAAGCACTGTAACACTATGGTAATTTAGAATCACAAGGCCTATCCTACATTCCCTGAAATCCCACAGAGGTAGTTATGTACAAAGTCAGCCCTGGGAGGAAGTAGTGATCAAAAAAGGATGGAAGAGGGCTGAGAAGATGACAAATGGGGAGTGAGGCCACAGCTGATGCTGGTGTCCTTTTGGTCAGAACCCTCCAGGACATCAGAAGATAGGAACTGAGAATGTGCTCTATTTGATGTGAGACCAAAGTTCTCTCACTTTCTAATTTATCTCTTTTCTTCAGGCTTTTTTTTTTACTTTAACAACATCAACAGCAAAAACAACAATAAGTTAACAGTGAGCATAAATGCCAAACACTGTAACGGGCTGCAGGCACAGGCTGCAGGAGTGAGCTGTCCCAACTCCCCAGAAAAACAAATGTCTTTTGATGACCAATTTGCTCCTTGACTCTAAGGCTCCATGTCTACTGGTGTCTCCTTCTCTGTCTGTTTGGTCTTTACTGTCTTTGCGTGTAGAAGAGGACTTTGGTCTATGTCAGGTTCTCAGGATGCATCTTCTAAAGGGATCTAGTCTGGGGCTAGGCGTGGTAGCTCATGCCTGTAATCCTACCACTCTGGGAGGCCAAGGTGGGTTGATTGCTTGAGCTCAGGAATTTGAGACCAGCCTGTGTGAGAGTGAGACTCTATCTCTATTAAAATAGAAAAGCTAGCCAAGCATGGTGGCAGGTGCCTGTAGCCGTAGCTACTTGGGAGGCTGAGGCAAGAGAATCTCTTGAGCCCAAGAGTTTGAGGTGGGTATGAGCTTTGACACCAGAGTATTCTACCCAGAGTGATGGAGTGAACTCTGTCTCAAAAAAATACATCTTTCAGATGCTCTCTCTTTCTCTTTTCCTCTCTCATTTTCTTTTTCCTCTTTTTCTCCTGGTTTCTCTGTCTTTATTTATTAATCTATCCCTGTTTCTTTAGGATGATAAGAGGTTTGAATAACAGAAATTCTGATTCAGGCTGGTAAAAACAACACGAAATTTTATCTCTAAGAAAGCAAAGTTCAAATGTAGAAAGCCCCCAGGGTTAGTTGATTCAGTAACTCAATCATACTATCAAGGACCCAGGTTCATCCCATACTTCTACTCTCCTATTTTCAGCATCTTTTGGCTGATTTTCAGACTGATAACAAACGGCTATTCAGCCAAACGCACTCAGGAGAAAAAGGAGGCTAGATCCTGGGCTGCCTCTGCCTCCTTCTCCACCTCCTGCCCTGCCCCCTGGCTCTCTCCTCCTCTTCTTCCTCCTTCTCTTTTCCACCTAGAAAACAGTGAGCTTTGTCCAGGAGCACCACAATGTTAGCTTCCTCTCATATCCCACTGGCTACAATCAGAGCTCGTCCCAAGTTAATCTCTGCCAGTGGGGGGAGAATGATCATGACTGGCCCTAGACTGTGGGTAAGGGATTGTATGGTGTCCACTGCCAACAAATGGGGAGTATCTGAGATTTTACCTGCTACTACAGTTTCCTTAATGTTGGCAGATGACATGAGACTCCTGAGCAGGGACACACAACTCCATTACTCAAATGCAGCAGAGGGCATGAGCCTCAAGTTTTCATTAACTCCTCCTCCCTCCAAAGTTCAACAGGTGAACCACAGAGGGCACCATGAGATTTTGTGTCATGGGTTGGGAATTCCGAGCTTAGGGGGTTCAAAGTTTTTATAATAGGTGGCAAGAAAATCTGTGCTTTGTGAATCAATGTAAAGCATCTAAATTATATACATTTTGAGTTTCAGAAGGAAGGAAACAGGAAAATCATTTGAAGGAATAATGTTTAAATTTGTGTGTGTGTATATATACAAATATGTGTATTCTGTGAGAACTATACATTCACAAGCAAAAATCTCAATGAATCCTGAGTAAATATGAAGAAAATCACACAAATACACATTCTAGTTAAACTTATTTGGAGAGAAGAGAAAATAAAAGTAGCCAGGGTAGGAGGAGGGGTGACATGTCACATACAGGGGAATAAATTAACAAAGACAGATTTTTATTTTATTATTTTTTTTAGAAACAGAGTCTCACTTTGTCACCCTTGGTAGAGTGTTGTGGCGTCACAGTTCACAGCAACCTCCAGGTCATGGGCTTAGGCGATTCTCTTGCCTTAGCCTCCCGAGTAGCTGGGACTACAGGCGCCTGCCACAACAGCAGGCTATTTTTTGTTGCAGTTTGGCCGGGGCCAGGCTCGAACCCACTACCTTCAGTATATGGGGCCGGTGCCCTATTCACTGAGCCACAGGTACCTCCCAAAGACAGCAGATTTTTAATCAAAATATATTCCAGCAGAAAGACACTGGGGTGACATAAAGAACTGAACAGTAAAAGTAATTTCTCCAGTGAAAATATTTTTTCAAAAATTAATATGAAAAGAAGACCTTTTTGGAAAACAAAAGCCTAGACAATTTATAAACAAAGCAAAACATTGCATTACAAGAAACCTTAGGCTCTTTAGGCACAAGAAAATGATATTAGATAGAAATTTCAATCTATAAAAAGGAATCAATACCTCCAGAGTGGTAAATGGTGAAATAAATATAAGATACTTTTTTTCTCATTAGTAATCACTTTAAAAGTTAATTGACTGTTTAAAGATATTAACAATGTATTATAGGATATAGAACATATTAGAAGAAAACTATAAAATAATACTAGCAAAAGGAAAGGAAAGGGGGGAGAAACAAAATTGCCTTGGCATGTCATTTCTTATGCCATCAGTAAGTGGGATAATATCCTTTGAAGGCAGTGATTAATTAAAGTCGTACCTTGTAAATTTGAAAGCAACCACGACAGAAAGTAATCAAAGTATAATGACTAGGCCAATGGTGGAGACAAAATGAAATACTAAATTATATTCAATTAATTCAAAAGAAGGGAGGAAGAACAGAATAAACATTAAAGAACAGACAGAATAAGAAGAAATTGAATGTACGATATGGTAGTTTCAAACTCAACTACATTGATAATCATAGTAAGTCAAAAAGGTATGACATTCAAGAGATGGTCAGATGGAAAAATTAAGAGCTGACTCTATGTTGTTGGTAAAAAAAACCACTTAGGTATAAAGATACAAATAGGGCAAACATAAAAGGATGGAAAAATATATACTATGCAAATACTTAATAGAATATCAGACATTCGTAGTGCCTTGTTGACATGTATTAACTCAATGACTACTTAGATGAATTTATAATACACAAGTTATCATTTTAGAGATGAAGAAACTTTGAAGTCCATGCTCTTAATTACTACAACACTGCAGATTATTGGAAGGAATAAATCACATTTTACTTATGTTTGTATTTACAGTGTTCATAAATCTACCACATGAGGTCTGACTCATGATGGGTGACTGATGATTACATTATTAAAGAATAGATGCATGACTGGATGGATGGATGAGTGAATGAAGAAGTGGATGCACCTTGAGAGGCAGGTATGCCTCATTATCTCATTTATAGATTGTGCATGGAACAGACCTCACTCTGAACATGAGAACAAACATTTCCAACAGCAGGTTATATCCGACAGCAATGATTAACGTGAGGATTTGAGTTCTTTGGTGTAGGAGGCTGTCCTGAGGTCAATTACTAGAACCAAGTAGTGAGGGGACCCTTCCAAGGCCTAGGGTTGCAGTGGGGCCAGGGAATGGGGAAAATGTGGTAATAACTTTACATAAAACCTCTTCCTTCCAAGCCTTCCCCCTCCTTGGCTTTGAGTACAAACAGAACACCCACGTCCTATCATACCCGGTAGGATATCCTATCTAAAAACAGTGTCTGGTCAGTTGAAAATAATAACTTGCTGAATTATTACAGCTTTAAGTGCTGCCAAAGACATGTGTGATTAATTACATCTATTTTGCAATTTTAGAGCATAAGGCCAATGTGTTTGCCAAAGTTGTTAGGATGATCAGACTCATCAAAATCACTGACAGCACGTTCGATAGACCAGGGGCATTGTACTTACTCCACACATTGTATTTATTTGCTGAAAATCTTCTTACGATTCTTTGGATGTAAGTTACGAATATCCCCTGGAGACTGCTAAAGCAAAAAAGATAGTAGAGGGCTTGGGAGGGGGGAGCTTCGTTATAAAAATATGCATCTCATGTCAGCTACCCAAGAAAAAGAAAACAGCTGGGCCTTAGGAAAGAATTGCAACCAGGATCTGGAAAGACATAAGGACAATCTGTCTAGCTCATATGCTTAGTTTTCCTTGAACGATTCCTTCATATTGTTCTGAAGGCTAGCTTTTCTTGCCACTCATCACATATGCTGAGCTATTGATGTCCACCAATAGAATCTCCAGTCAACATTTCCTGAATTAATAGATAAAGCTTAGCTAGATTATCTTTAACCAAATTTGAGCTCTTTAGAAGAAATACTCAAATTGACTCATCTTGATTCAGTGTAAAGGTAATTTGCAAAATCATAAGTGTCACCAATCTGGGTGACAGAAATAGTGAGGGAGCCATTTTTTATTTTTAACTTGGGTAAGCATTCCAAAGGATACTAGCTTCCTGAGAGCAGGAACTCTCCCTCGTCTTCATGGATCTTGGCACACTGCCTGACACATGGTAAGTGGTTGGAGGGATCTGAACTCAAGTCTGTCTGATTCCAAAGCACTGAAGCACCTCCTACCTGAATTACTCTCTGCCTGAGTCTGTGCATAACTGGTTTATTCCCCTCTGTACCAGTCAGGGCAGGCTAAGTATATGCTGCAGTAACAATGGAGCCCTCAAATCTCAGTGACTCAGAATAGTGATTCTCAAAGTTGGGTCTTAGGACCAGTAGTATCAGTATCATCTGGGATCTTTTTAGAAATACAGATTTTCTTTCCTTCCTTCCTTCCTTCCTTCCTTCTTTCCCTCCCTCCCTCCCTCCCTCCCTTCCTTCCTTCCTTCCTTCCTTCCTTCCTTCCTTCCTTCCTTCCTTTCCTTCTTTCTTTTTTTGATAGTTTTACTTTACCACCCTCAATAGAATACTATGGCATCATAGCTCACAGCAACCTCAAACTCTTGGTTTCAAGAGATCCTCTTGCCTCAGCCTTCTGAGTGGCTGGGACTACAGACACCTGCCACAACACCCAGCTAGGTTGTCCTATTTTTAGTAGAGATGGGGTCTTGCTCTTGCTCAGGCTGGTCTGGAACTCCCAAGCTCAAACAATCCACCTGCCTCAGCCTCCCAAAGGACTAGGATTACAGATGTGAGCCACCTCACCCGGCCAGAATGCAGACTTTTGATCTCTAACAGCACCTTCTGGATGAAAAACTCTGAAGATGAGGCCTATTAATCTGCCTTACCAAGCCCTCTGGGTGGTTCTGATGCACACCTAGGTTTAAGAACCTCTGATTTATAATGATGGTAAGTTTCTCATTCACCATACATGAACAATGGGCATTACTTTACACCATCCTTACTTTGCCAGAATAAAGAGCAGCCTCTAATTGGGACAGAAAAGAAGGATGTGAAGAGCCAAGAGCTAGCTCTTAAAATTTGGCGCAGAAGTTACATATCACTTCCACTCACATTCTGTTATCCTCAGCAAATCTAATGCCGATTAGACAAAAACATCGGATTTTGTCACAGAGCAGGGATGTACCTAGGAAGGGAAATAACACTGTGGTATTAGGCTTATTTTTTATTTCTCTTTTGATGCATAGATAACATTAATGCTTTGGCAAACATTTTTAAAGTTCATGGGCCAATCATAATTTTCCCCATTACTAATACTGCTTTATTCAGCTTGCGTGGTCACTTTTACGGCCCTGTACGACCGTGCCTGTATTTGGAAGAACAAGAATTCAACGTCCCCTATATTTTTTCCCCTATCTTTGCTGAAATGTGTCTTCTTAGAAAGGTTTCCCCAGACCTGCTTTATATAATATTGTCCTGTCCCCTGACCCTCTGTCACCATCTCACATTATTTAATTTTCTTCATAGCACTTACATCTAGCTGAAGCTACTTTATTAGTCTAATCGTTCTGAAATTTATTACCGCATAAGCTTTACCGAAACAGGGACTCTGTCTTTTTCACGGCTTTATCTCTGGGGTTTAGAACAGTGCCTCACTCAGAAACGTTCTCTAAACATTTGGGGATGTGAATTTATTGATATCCCCTGAGATGGAGCAACTAACCGGTCCCTGCTATTTCAAATGGAGGTGGGGCCTGGCCTGCAGTCTGTGCCAGGAGCTGGGGAAGGCAGATAAGGAGGCCTCCAACCTGATGCCCACACACAGGGCCCAATATGGATTCGTGACTGCTGGGTGAGGAATTCAGCTTATTTAGGGAAGCTCTCGGCTCATGATTCCGCCCTAGCTTCTTCCTTCCCAACTTGGAGTGTGCCCAGCATCTAGGAGGAGGCTTCTCCTACCCTTCTAATGAGAGAGATCAGTTCTTCCAAAGAAATGCCTTATTCTCATCTCTAGAGAGGAGAACATTCAGGGAGCCTTAATGCTTCATGGCAGGGAGTACAACAAGGTTAAGAGAAACTAGAAGTTAACTAGCTCTTTCTTTCTCCAAGTCTTAAATATGGGGGATCCAGTGCACTGTTGTTATTATTATTACTCATATATATTTTACACCACACTCTCCATATGTTTCATATTTAGTAATCACCACATTCTCATGAGAAAGGTCTAAATATAACCACTTTTTTCAGACAAAAATACTTTTAGTTTGAAAGAGTAGAAGTGATTTATCCAAAGCCATCTAGCTAAAGTTGACTTCAAGTCTAATAATTTTATGTTATCATATACTACATAGGTTTTCAAGAAAGATGAATGGCTCAGAGGGGGGCAGTTGTCCCTTTCAAAAAATGAGAAAGCCCTGCCTAGTGAAGTTCTATGTCCGAGAAATCACAACTATGGAATAATTGTAACATTTATGAATGGTATCTTAGTCCTTTCTGCTATGAAGTCCTCATAATTATCCTGGCCAGCTAATAATTTTCCCTGCATACATTAAGGAAGCTGAAATTCACAGATACAAGGTGATTGAGATTCAAAGCTGAGAAGGGTAGAAATTGGACCAAAGCAACTTGAGTTTGAATTATGGCATCACCACCTATGGGGTACATTAGCCTTTCTAGGCTGTCTCTCCCCCAAGACAGCCTGTCCCTAAGGGCAGAGGTCTTGCCTCTCAATGCTGAGCCTATTGAGAATTCAGAGGTCTTTGTGACAGGTCCTGTTAATACCAACTAACACCCCTCCCTCTGTACCCCAAGTTCTTTTTGGTGACTAGAACCAAGTTTCATGAAGCACCAGCTGAGAAACTCCCCCACCAACTCTTCAGAATGAGTCAGGACTGGTCTCAGCCAGTGATGACAAGTGAATCCCTCTGTGGCCTATATTACTCTGAGTGTGGGGGTGGTCCTATGGCCCATTTCTGAACAATGAGATGGAGGACAAACATTTTTGGAGAAAACATGTGGTGGGTAGAGAGTTTTTCTGCGTCTGCCTTCTTCCTTCCTACCTGGGTTGTGTAATTAATTTATTTGATAAATACACATATGTGCTGAGTTCCTATCGTGTGCTGGAAACTAAACTACGATCTCTAGAAACAGGAGGGCACACGGCCAACAGACAAATCTCTGTCCTAATGGAACTTGTTATAATAGAAGAAGGTTGACAATAAATTAGTTTCTTTTCTTTTCTTTTTTTGAGACAGAGTCTTATCCTGTTGCCCTGGGTAGAGTGCTGTGGCATCACAGCTCACAGCAACCTCAAGCTCCTGGGCTCAAGCAGTCCTCCTGCCTCAGCCTCCCAAGTAGCTGGGACTACAGGCACTCGCCATCACATTGTGGCTAATTTTTCTATTTTTAATAGTGATGGGTCTTCCTCTTGCTCAGGCTGGCCTCAGTCTCCTGAGCTCAAGTGATCCACCTGCCTCAGCCTCTCAGAGTGCTAGAATTATAGGGGTGAGCCACTTTGCCTGGTCTGATACGAGCTAGTTTCAAAAATTAGCCTGTAGTAGATCAAGTGGTGGGAGCGGGTGGAGTGCTGTTTTATATAATGTGACCGAGAAGACCTTTCTCATCAAGTGACCCTTGAGGAAAGGTCAAAAAGAAGTGGGGGGAGGGGTAAATATGGGTGTGAGAAAATTCTAGATGGGGCAATAAGTGGAAACATCCTTTAGGGGGTAGGATAATCAGCATATTGGGGAAATTAAGGGATCTGAGTGACCAGAGCAGGAAAAGCCACCACCCAGACTTTTGGGCTGTGACCCACAGTGAGAAATAAATTTTATATTGTGACCCAGCACACGCACATGTGCACACGCATGCACGCACACACACACACACACACTGAATTTGCAGTTTCACAAAAGAAAACTTACCTTCACTATGTGTGATGCCCTGTGATACTGTCCATTCTGTGTTACTCTATTTCATTAAAAATTCTGGTCACGGCTATCTAAATTGACCACAGACCTTCTAGTAGGTCAGAATCCACGGTTCCATGGAGATGGGTGAGAATGGCAGGAATTAAGATGAGAGAGGTAACAGCAGGCCAGAAAACTGGAAATTGAGTTCTGGAAAAGGGCTAAGTGAGGAGGGAGGCTATGGGAACTCTTGGGATTAAAGAGCGATTTGCAATTTTAAAGCGGCTTCTCTTTGGAGCATGTAATATGGTAGGGCAAAGGTGGGGGGAAAAAAAGAACAGGAAGGTGCTATTGAAACTGCCTATGTGGGAGATGACAGGGGTGTGGACCAGAGCGGGAAGAGGAGGAGTGCTCAGAACTAAACTCATAGGTTTATTTCAAATGTAGACCAAACACGATTGGATGTTGGGTGATGAAGGTAGGAACCCAGGATGATTCCAGTGCTTTGGATCAGAGCAACTGGAAGAGTATAGAGTTGTCCTTTACTGAGAAGGGTCAGACTGAAGATGAATTAGGTTTGGGAAGGGAGTGAGATCAAAAGTTCATTTCTGGGCATGTGAACTTTGGTGATAACTACGTGTAGATGTCGTGTCTAGAATTTAGTGCTAGGGACATTATTTTGAATCATAACTTTACAAATGGTGGTTAAAGTCTTACTTGATAATGTTACCTAGAGATTGTGCAGCAAATACAGACACATGAAACCAAATTCCTAAGCCTTGAGGCACACAAAAGTTGGAAGTTGGACAGATGAGGACAAACCAGCAGAAAGGACTGAGATGGAAAGACCGTGAAGGTGAGAGGGAGACTAGGAGCAGGTGGAGTCCTAGAGGCAGAGTATTGCCCAGAGGAGGGGTTGGCCTGTCAAGCAAGTGCTGCAGATGGGTTGAGTGACAGCAGGCACTGAAAATTAAGCATGGGATCAGACAATGTGGAGGTCACTGGGGGCCTTCAAGGGGCAGCTTCAGTGGGTGGTGCAGAAAATAGCCCCAGTGGATTGGGTTCTGTGAAGAATGGCAGGAGAGCCATTCTCCAATGGAGGAGAGTCAGGGCATAAGAAGTGATTTTGAACAGTCTCTCTGTAAAGGAGAACAGGGAAATGGGTGAGAGAGGTCAGGAAAGGATCTCATTCTTGTAGACATGGCGGTTTGTTTCCACAACAAGGAAGAGGCCTAGGGAGCTTCAGAGACTTCGGTCAGAGACCTTATATTGATGGGGTACTGACTTTATTAAGTAAACAGTAAGTACTATTACACTTGAAGCTACCAGTCAAGAAATCTATTATTTGTAACCAATGCATCCTGGCAGAAATGGCCCTAAATACATGTTTTCCACAGACTCTTAGGTGTCTGGAAGCAGAGTGCTGCAGTCTGGAGTGTAGGGATTAGAGTGAGTTCCTGAGAAGCTGCTTATATTCTCTTGGGCAACTTATTTAAGCAGCCTCAGTTTATTTATTATAATGACTCTGAATCCATAGGCGGTGGGGTCTGAATGTGCTCTCCAATATTCATCTGTTGGAAACTTAATCCTCAATGCAACAGTGTTGAGAGGTGGGGCTCTTGGGGAGGTGTTTAGGGCATAAGGGCTCTGGCCTCATAAATAGATTAATGCCACTATAAAAAGAGCTTCAGGGAGTGGGTTCTCGATCTCCTGCCCTTCTGCCTTTGGCCAAGTGAGGATACAGAAAGAAGGCCCACAGCAGATGTCCCTGCCTTCATCTTGGACTTCTCAGCCTCCAGAAATGTGAGGGAATAGATTTCTCTTCTTTATAAATTACCCAGTCTCATGTATTCTGTTAAAGCAGCACAAAACAAGCTAAGACAATAGGGTTATTTAGAGGGATTAATGAGGTAATTCATAGAAGCTGTTAAAATGTGCTTTGAGTGCTGTAAGTGTTCAACAGATATAAGTAATTAGTACTAACTTCTATATGTTGACTTTGAACTTTCCTGCAGCACCTCTGGTTAGAGAAAACCCCTTTCCCACTCTGATCTTTGGAAAACCTACTAATCTCAACTACCCCTAACCTCCCCAGTGAGGCAGAGGCCTCCAAACAAAAAAAGGCCTTGCAGGCCGGGCTCACACCTATAATCCCAGCACTCTGGGAGGCCAGGGTAGGTGGATTGCTTGATTTCAGGAGTTCCAGACTGGCCAGAGCAAAGTAAAACCCGGTCTCTTCTAAAGATAAAAATACTAGCTGGTTGTTAATGGCAGGTGCCTGTAGTCCCAGCTACTTGGGAAGCCAAGGCAGAAGGATCTCTTGAGCTTACAAGTTTGAGGTTACTATGAACTGTGATACCACGGCACTCTGCCTAGGGGGACAGCTTGAGGCTCTAAAAAAAAAAAAAAAAAAAAAAAAAAAAGGCCTTGTGCAAGCTTCTAGATCAGGGCCCAGGGCCCAGAGGAGGAACTGCTGAGCTCTGAGTCCTGGACTCTTTTCTGCTGGAACAATAGAGCAGCCCAGTTCCCCTCACAGCTGTCTCCCTCCCTGCCCTTGCCTGCCCCCCTTTTGATAGAGTTATTCCATCGTTCATCATGCCACAGTGGTCACCAGAATATCTGATTTTGCTGCAAGCCTCCTAAGTGTATTTACTGCTGAGCAATGCGCCGCAGAACAATTAAATCAGATGACAATTGTCAGGAGTGTTGGCAGTCCTTTGGCCTGTGATTGCCAGGCTCCCCTTCCTTTGTAGGTTGGCACCTGGATCCATAATGACCTGCCTGGCTCCCTGCCCCACGCTTCTCTGATCTGCTGCCCCACAGGCCCCTTAGGTCCCAAAGCAGGCCCGGCTTGCCTCAGGCTGTGGGATTAATGAGCTTGGTCATCAGAAGGAGAAAACACTCCCCGGCATCCAGCCTGCCTGAAGATCCCCTGCCACCTGCTCCAGCCCACAGCGGGCAGGGCTCTTGCTCCTTGTGGTCTAGGAATCATGCTCCGTGTTCTAGTTCGTGTTCGTCTCATCATCTTCCTGAATCCCTTCTCAGACTTCCTCTGTCCAGCTGGGGCCACTCAACCTCTACCTTCAGCTCAGACGCTTCCTAATTTTTATCTGATCTCAGAAAGGACCTGCGTCAGCCGAGTCCAGGCAGTGCTTTAGGTGCTTTCCATATTTTATTCCTTTGAGGTCCACGTCAGTCTTCTGAGGAAGGTCAAGGCAGACAGGATCAATGACTTTCCCAAAGGACACATAGTAAGGGGGTATGTGTTCGTGGGTTCGTAGGGTGTAAATGCACCCACATGATTCAACTCTCCTTCCCTTGCTTCCTTGTACTCCTTCCCTAGGAGTTCCTCATTTGATAGGTAATTTCTAGAAACCTGAGTAGGCTTGGTGTGCCGTGGCGGGGTGAGTGTACATATAAGGACAGTCCTCGGATAATAGCTTCTCTCTCTCTCTCTCTCCTCTTTCTCTCTGTCTTTCTCTCTCTCCTCAAACTTGAATTTTGTCATCTTTTCAGTCATGAGCAGCCATCTGGTGGTAGATTTGGGGTTCTGACCTGTGCCGTTGGAATACACCCTTCCTCTTGGCTTCAGGAAGATGAATGCTGCTCCCTTCTCTGGTTCAATTCTACCAGAAAGCTCCTCATGCATTTTTGGGCACAAGCTCAACAAATAATATTTTACTTAGTTTTCCCATTTGTCAGTGTCCCTTAGGAATGATGCTGCCTTGGAGAAAAGCCAGCGTGGCTGAATCTGAGTATTTGGGGGGTTCCAAAGACCAACATTGAATGAGAAGTTCTGAATGTCACGTCCTTTAGACTTCAAACGATGTTTGAATGCACAAAACCAAATATGACACATGCATTAAATGCAGTGAGAAAGCCCTAACAAAGCCCCAGCTCTGAAGGGATCACCTATGCAGGATAAAATACTAAGCATTTGCTCAAACATGCCTTTAATCTCAGAAAATTCCATCCGCAAACTTCCTCTGGATATTCGATAATGGCTTAAAATTTCTTGTTTGGCTGAATAAAATACCATAAGTTCAATAATGGGAAGCATAGGACTTTTCAAAGAAATGTACTACACAAGAAGTGTTCATTTTATATTAACACCAACCGTTGACTTTTAATAACAGATGTTTGAATTTGTAGTTAGGGATTTATTTATCTTAGGCCCATACATTTCTGTAGCAGGAGAGAGAAGAGAAAGCTCGGGTTTATTAAAAGAACAATAAGATGTCTTTGAGAAGCTGTTCTGAGTTGGGTTGGTTGCATGGAGGAAGAGGAAGCAGTAATCTGAATGAGGTCATACTGCATCTCAAAGATGGCTCCCTGTGCAGAGCCTGGGAACTGCCCCTCCATATTCCAGTCCTCTTCAAATTTGGCCCTGACATCACCCTCAACAGTGCTCACACTGATTCACCCAATTCATTCCTGTGTGCTCTGGGACGCCCTTGGCATTTGCTTTTCTGCACCCCATCCATCAAACTCAATTTCTTGAGGGATTTGGGATAAGCTCTATTTCAGCCAGATGCTCATCTTGATCCTGGGATGAAGATTCTGGCCAGAGCCCAGACCCTGCTTCCTTTCAAAGCTAAGAAAGGAAAGTATAGTGAGAAGATTTTAGCTGTACTTCAGCTCTTCCAGTCCTTGACCTTGGTTGGGGTATCATTTAGGGTAATATTACATGCTATATTACCCAAAACACCAAATCTAAATGACTCAATGTAGTTGGTGTTTATTTCTTGTTCACCAAACAGTTTGATATTTGTGTTCCTCATTTTGGGGTGGCCTCTCATACAGTGATTTGGGGACTCAGGTTCTGCCCATCTTGGGGCTCCTCCCTTTCCTAGGCCCCCCAAATCCTCTTCATTTAGACTACATGTAGGAAAATAGAAGGTAGAGAAAGTATCACTATGTTTTGGCCAACTCAGCTTGCAGGTGACATGCATCCCACCAGCAAGAGCTTGTCACAGGGCCCCAACCAGATTACAGCTGAATTTGAAATGTTATCTTTGGCAGGTAAGTAACTTTTATAACTGAATTGATAACAGCTATCTTTTGGGGGTGGTCAGCTATCTCCAAACCTCCCTAAGCCTCCATTCTCTTATTTGGGAAATGGAGCTTCTAGAGATGTTAAATAAATTATCCAAGGTCTTGTGGTTGGTAAATGAGGAACTTAGTACTAAAAGCAATATCCCTCAGCTCATATTCCACATTGCTCCTACTATATCTCACACATCAAAATAACTTCTCAGATCAACCTAGACTACCTCCTCTCCATTTTCCCTCCTACCCTAATATAAAGCTTAAGAAGGATAATCATGTGTTGACCAACATCCAGCTGTCTTTATAAAACAAAGAAATAGATAATAGGATTCTGTAGTGGGTTGAATAGTAGCTTTCCAAAATTCAGGTCCATCCAGAACCTCAGAATATGACTTTACTTAGAAATAAGGTCTTTCCAGATACCTTTAATTGAAGAGCTCAAGCTGAGATCATCTTTGGTTTAGGGCACGCCCTTACATGCAGTGAAGAGTGTCCTTTAGGAAAAAGAGAGGACATACAGAGAGAGGGAAGAAGGCCACATGAAGACAGAAGCAGAGATTAGAGTCATTCTGCCATAAACCAAGAAATTCCAGATGTCACCATAAGTTGGAGGAGGCAGGGAAAAATCCTTCTCTAGGGTCTTCAAAGGAAGCATGACCCCCTGACACCTTGATTTTGGACTTCTGCCTTCCAGAACTGGGAAGCAATACATTTCTGTCATTTTAAGTCACCACATTTCTGGTAATTTGTTACCGTAGCCCTGGGGAGCTCATACTAGCTCTTCTCAGGAGCAAATGGGATGTCTTTCTTCACATCCATAGGAGAGTTGAGAACAGGAATTCTCTTTGTCCTCACTCGAAGAAAGAACTACACATATATTCAACCCTTGATAAATCATGTCTATTTCTGTGAACCTTTTTTTTTTCTTTTTTTTTTTATTGAACGGTAACTATGTACATTAATGCACTTCTAGGGTACAGTGTGGGGTTTTCACATGCAATCTGAAATACTTCCATCAACTGGTCAACACAGCCTTCATGTCATTTTCTCAGTTATTGCTTTAAAACATTCACATTCTACTCTTAGAAAGATTCACCTTATTTCTGTGAACCTTAATATCATATGGGAAATTTACTTTAGCAGGCACCAAAAATCAGCTGATCAATTCTTTAGACCCTTGACCAAGCATCTTCAGCAAGTCCTCATACTTCTGCTATAGCTGAAATAATCCTTGGAGTTAGAACCTGAGTTCAAGTTCAAATTCTTTCATCAACTCTTTACATGACCATGGGCCAGTCAATTAACTTACTCACAGAGTTGCACAGTATCTACCCTTTCTTTGTAGAATTAAATAATATAGTACATAGAAAGCATCCCACACAGTGTCAGCACATAGTAGGTGCTCAAATTAGGGAATGCTACCAGCTTCTTTTCTGTTCCTACCAGTTATCCAGGCCCCTGAGTTTAGATGTAAATATACTCATTACCTATTGTCAATAGCTTTTTGGATTGTAAACTCCGTATGATAAAGGATTGTGTCTAACTGGGTCACTGTCATATCTGAAGCCCCTGACAATATTGATGGGATAAATAACTGAATTTGCCTTGTCCCTGGTTTAAGTTCTTTGAAAGAATGGGGGCCCTCTTCTCTTCTTTACTTTATGTTCTCTACAGGACTTTCTTAGATCTGGACCAAAAATATATACTGAGTATTGTTTTGATTGAGTTATTATGGAAATGAATGGGAAAGGAAGAAAAGGCCTTTGGGTCCAAAACCAGAAAAGCTTGAGATAATGCATTTGGGGTCTTTTAATGGTCGAGGACTGCCGGTCCTCAGAATCAGAGTGCTTCGTTATCTTTTTAACTTGTACACGTATAGATTCAGGAGAATCTCTTTCATGGGATGTATTTAGGATCATTGATTCCAAAGAAATTGTGAAGTACAAACCATTTTCTCTCTGGGAGAACAGATTAAAAGGTCAGTGCTTTTAAAATGAGTAAAATAATGCTTGTGCGCTCTCTCTCTTTCCCTCTCTCTCTCTCTCTCTGTTTCTGAAAATTCTCTGGGAAGAAAAATCCTGGAACTCAGAACTTGCTGGGACAGAGGGAGCATTGCAACATGCTCTGACCTCCCCTGTCTTAGACTGCCCTGCCAGTCCCCTGAGTCTGTCCTCCCCTCTAAATCACCTTACTCCTGTTCACTGATGTGCCCCCCTGGTGACTGTGGAACATGGCAGCAGTAAAGAGGGTGCTGAATGCTTGGCAGTGCTGGTGGGAAAAGGGGTGCAGCTTCCTCACTGGCTAACCAGGCAGATAGGAGGGTAGTGAAAATCTCTGAGTTGCTGTGAATTGAGATTCATCTCAACAGCACTTTCCCACCTTCAAAAGAGTATTGCGTTAGCAAACGTCTCCTGAGATCTTATCATGTGCCAAACATGATGTTGAACATTTTACAGTGTCTCTTTCATTTAATCCTCATAATTACCCACTGAGTTAGACACTGTCACTATTGTCATTTTTAGCCTTATAGACAGGCACTCAGAGAGGGTAATTAATAGGTGCAATGTTTCACAGCAAAGGTAGGCCTTGAACCCAGCCCTGCTTCATGCTGTGGGCACTGAGAAGGATGGAACACCTTCAGACCTCAGTACAAATGGTTTCATGCCCCACATTATGGTTAAAACAGAGGAATAAAATTTCACTCCATTGGATTGTCCTGATAGCAGTGGATACAGGGTAAATGAGCACCAATCAGTGGGAATTGGTCTATATGCCACTTCTTTGCTTCCTTACTGACCACCAAGCTGTTCCCAGAGCTCCCCATTTGGAGTTAAGCACACTTGCCACAGACTGTCTTTAATGCCTTCTCCTCATCTCTCTGGTCCCTGCACTTGGAGCCAGTTTGACCTCAAGACTGACTGTAATTAGGGGAGATTCAAAGACTTAAAGTTGAAAGTTCAGGGGACTCAGCCTCAAGGTTTTCTATTATTTGACCTTAGAGTCCCAGTCCTACACCCTTGACTTCTGAGTCATCTGAGTCTTCCTCGGACAGAGGCCCATGGTGTGATATAAACAGTTCTGGGGTGGGATCCTTGAATGGCCAATTCAGACCTTCTTCACTGATGTCACCAGAGTCCAAGTCCTCACTGGCTCCATTCAAATCCTTCTGCAAGGATTTCACCTGCCTGCAATCCTGGAGGGACTTTGAGGACTCAACCCATTCGATGGGTGGGAGCTGCCCTTACTTCATGTTGGTAAGATCTAAGACACAGTTTCAGTGTTAAAATAGAACAAACTACTCAAGTCGTCTTCAGGTTATGCTGACCCAGGGGAAAGGCCATTTCCCTGTTCACCTGTTCTCCCTCACATGGGAGCCTTACCCCAACTCCCAGCTAAGAAATTCAAGAGTTACTTTTCACTGCTTTGTTGGGCACTGTCCTGAGCACATTTCTCCATCAAGGGCTTGGCAATGTGATTATTGATCATGAATAAAAATTAGAAAGTCAGCATGACGCAGAAGTTAAGAACATGACTTCTGGTGCCAGACTGTCTAGCTCTGTCCTGGCACTATCACTCACTAACTGTGTAACCTCAATTTCTTCATCTGCAAAATGGGGATGATGTAGATATCTATTTTATAGAGTCCTACCACCTTTCTCACATGAGGATTAGATGAGATATTTATGTAAAATGCACTTTGGGCAGGGCTTGGCCGATGGTAAATAGTCAGCAGATGTTAAAAGATTGTTTTTGTGGGCATGGTGTAATTTTTAACTTAAACTTAGGATTCAAATTTGACCTGGATGGTAGGTAGCTTGTTTGCCCTTGTGAGCTGGGTAATGTTTCCTAAGTTACTCAACCTCTCTGAGACCTAGTGTCTCCTTCCTTGCAAAATGAGGCTGTATGCTCTACCCTTGTAATCTTGTTTTGGCTGCTGTCACTGCAGAAATCCACAAATGAAGGGTGTTGGAAATGGAAGTGGGTTTTTCACTGCTTTGGCAATCTCAGGATATTCTGTCTTAACTTTCATCCAGAATGTATGGAGATTTGAAGTTGCCTGACATATACTTTTAAGACCACCATCATTTGGGATCTCAAGCAATTGATCTCCTTCATTTTTTTTTTTTTTTGAGACAGAGTCTCATTATGTTACCCTCAGTAGAGTGCTGTGGCGTCACAGCTCACAGCAACCTCAAATTCTTGGGTCTAAGCGATAGTCTTGCCTCAGTCTCCCAAGTACCTAGGACTATAGGCACCTGCCTCAATGCCCAGCTATTTTTTTTGTTGTAGTCATCATTGTTTTGTAGACCTGGGCCGGGTTTGAACCCACCAGTCCCAGTGTATGTGCTCGGCGCCCTAACTGTTGAGCGACAGGTGCCATGCCAACTGATCCTCTTCTAACACCAACAAAGTGGGTTCACCTGGCTTATTCACAATGGGCCACACAGCAGGAGGGGAGTGGCAGTTGAGTGAGTGAAGCTTCACCAGTATTTACAGCAGCTCCCAACCACTGAGGCATTAGATTCTCATAAGGAGCATGCAGGCTGATCCCTGCCATGCGCAGCTTACAGCAGGGATGACAATCTAATGCAGTGACTGATATGACAGGTGGCAAAGCTCAAGCGGTGAGCCAGCCATTCAGCCCGGTGCCTAACAGGCCACAGACTGGTGCTGGTGGTTGGGGAGTACAGCTCTAGGACTTGGTCCACTCCAAGTTCCGTGTCATTGATTGTATCAACCCTGGCTTGTTTTTGACCTTAATTGGTTTCCTAGCTATAAGCTTCTATAAAAGAAATCTGTCTCAAATTTCTTTCCCTATCAGAAATACCATCTGTGAGATTATCTGGTGTCTAGGGTGAAGTCTTCAGGTGCAATTTCTGTGAAATTAGGGACTATGTTTGTTATTTCACTGCCACGTCCCTGTTCCCCAGCAGAGTACCTGGCACAGAATATGGTCTTAGCAAACACATGCTGAGTAAACGGATCTCAATCATCCCGCGGATTCGTTCTTACCTACAATATTCAAGCTAAGCCTCATCTCTTCCTGGAAGCCTTCCCTCCGCCAAGTCTGAGTAAGACGTTCCTTCTCTGAGCTTTCACTGCAAACTCCCAGCAGCAGGCGTTTGCCTGTGGCCTGGCTCTCTGCTCAAAGTGCATAAGAATTTATTTACAAGTCTGTCTTGTGTGCACGCCTTCAAAGTAAGAACAACCTATAATTTTTCATGTTTGATAAATGAAAAATAAAGAGTGAATTCATGTGTGGCCATGGTTCCTCATCACACCACATGTTTAGCCATTGGCCCTTTTATGCACTTCTTGGACCTTCACATAAATAGAGTCTCAGAAATCCATCTGAATAAGCAGTGGGTACGTAGCACAGACTGTGCTTCCAAAACTTTATCTCATAACATACATTCATTCCATTGGTTATTTTA
The DNA here is from genome assembly GCF_000181295.1 of Otolemur garnettii. Lineage (NCBI taxonomy): Eukaryota > Metazoa > Chordata > Mammalia > Primates > Galagidae > Otolemur > Otolemur garnettii. The sequence continues at coordinate 12,874,469 of NW_003852402.1, read as the reverse complement.
GCTGGGACATAATTTGTTTTGAATTCAGATAGGACCAGAGAGAGACAGAGGACTCATGCCCTAAAGATGGAATCTCTTGATTTCTACCTGGGAGAGCAGTCTGGCCAGCATGGATGCTTGTACAAACAACCACCAGTGAGGAATTCCGGTGACTCAGCCTCTGAGAGATTGGACTGCCAGCCTTGCTCTGGCCTTGGCCTTCCATTTGGATCCTGGGCCCTGCATAATTGATGCAACTAAGACATTGCCTTGTACCTTAGGCCCTGCCCATGGCTTGGTATTTTGCCTGTAGAAAGGGTATCCATATTTTCACTGCAAAAAGTCCATCAAAAAATGAAATTCTGATCACAACACCTATTTTTGTGAGTAGACCCTTGCTACCCTCTCTCAGGGCACCCAGCTGCTGACCACACACTACAGGCCTGGATTTCTGCATACCCCACCCCTCAGCCTGCCACTCCCACTGGGACTGTTGACCTGCCAGGAACTTGCCCCAAGCTCATCTCTGGGGGACCAGTCCCTTTCAGCTAGACCTGAGCCTGGCGGGTGTAGTTCCCCCTCTTCTGTTCTGTGGTGTCTCAGCTCAGTAGAGAGAAGGAGAAATATGCTTTGCATTTGCCGAGAGGAGAGGGAACAACAAGTGCTTGCCCTCCGTGGCCTTAATGTCAGCATCACCAGGGCAGGACATTCTGAATAGGAGGGCCCCCAGAAGCCTTGTCATCATCTGGCCCCTGGGACAAGTTAACAATGCTTTATGGTTCTAGGGAGCACTGTTTTTCCTCAATATTCTCTTGACGCCCCCACCCCTATTTCAAACTCACAATAGCCTTGAAGAAAAGGAATGGACGAGTGTTTCATTATAAAATGTGATGGGTGGTCAAGTTGTACTGGTCGTCCCACCTCTGGGCCCCTGATAATACGCACTGTTCTGCCTGCACTTGCTGCCCTCTGCTCAGCCCTGCTTGCTGTGTTCCATCTTTCCAAGCATCTTATGTACCCCACTCTCTCCACCATATGCCATCCCATTCTGTACCAAAGCTGCGCCTAAAGGAGCAGCAGCAGGTTACAGAACCCTGGGCTCTGGTGCCAGACGCGGGCTCGAACCCTAACTCTACATCCCATAGGCTGTGATGTCCCCTCATCTCTCAGCTTCTGTTTATTTTGAGGAGTGGAGAGCAGTAGCTCAACCACAGGGAGGTGGTGGGAGCTCAGTGAGGGGACAGAAGCAGAAGGTTATTCTAAACTGCACATAATGATTATTATAATTATAACACCAGGTGTCCCTAAAGTTGCCACACACAGGGAAAATGGGACAGGGTAGCTCAATTGCAAAATCTTACAGAATATTTACAAAATATCCTTTCTGTGTTGGCTACTTCTTTGTAAGATTTGTAATGTATATTTTGTAAACAAAGGTACATTTCGCTGTAATTTCCCGTTTTCCCTATGTATGGTGACTTTAGGAGTGACTTTCAGGACACTCTATATCAGCAGTTCTCAACCTGTAGGTCGCGACCCACAGGAACTGTATTAAAGGGCCACAGCATTAGGAAGGCTGAGAACCACTGCTCTATATTGTGTGGAAGGCACTAGGTTAGCAGCCACTGGGGCATTCAAACATTAGCAGACAGTTACTCTGTTTTACAGAGTCTTGCAGTTTATGAAAGTGGATAATATTAGTGCCCTTGTTAAATTTCTATAGCAAAATGTGTTGAGTGTTATGAGTCACATAAAACATAGTGAAAGGACTATCGCGTCTAACCTGGGCTGTGTGGGTCTGTGAGTTTCACAGAGAAGGGAGCTTATCAGCTGGGTCAGGAAGGAGGACCCGTGATCTGTCAGGCCAGATGGGAAGTGAAAACAGCAGAAATTTTAAGTAAGTTACGACACTTCTCAGACCCTCAGATGCTTCAAATGTAAAAACGTAAAACAGAGAAGTAATAGCCACCTCAGACATTCAAATGAGTGATAATAGCTGCAAATGTTTATAGAGAACAGACTCTGGCTTGGATCCCTTCTGAGTGAAGTATACGTAGCATCCGTTTAACATTCACAACAGTTTTATGAAGCAGGTTCTATTTTAGTACTAATTTTATAGTCAAAGCAACAATGACATTGAATAGTTAAGTCAGTGTCCATGGTTGCACAGTACTGAGAAGGAGAAGGGGGTAAATATGAAATATGAATGATTAACACAGGCCGGGGGGCTCCAGGGTCCCTGCTGCCTGCCCAGCAGGGAGGCTGGGAGAGTGGGGCCAGGCTGGGACCAGTCCCTTTCAGTTAGAACCGAGCCTGGATTCTAGAACATGCTCCTCCTGCCTCTGGGCTCACAGATTTGTCCCCTGTCCCCACATGAGTTCTCTGGTCCCATCCAGAGCCTGGCCAGGTAGCAGAAAGGATGAGCAAATGAAATATTTTTGCTAAGCCCTTTGTAAATCCGCAAGGGCTTCCTAAGTGCTAATTCATAATTAGAAAGCACGTGAGGAAGGAGAGCCATCCTGCTCTCCTTAAATAAACGTGTGCTGTGAGCAATTCTGCAGCAAAGTCGAAAAAGGAAGAGGTGGAGTCCACAGCCCCAAACTCATTGCGGTCACAGCTACTCCGCGGTAAGAAAGTGGAACTCGGCGGGGAGAAGAGATGAAAATAAACCCCACAGAAGCGTTTGCTCTCTGCTTAAGTGAGTCGCTTTAGGTGTTCCCTTTCTTCCTCTTCCTGAGCCTGTGGGAGGTGAGATTGGAGTTGACTCAATCAGGAATCAGTTGCAGTCACAGAGACTGCATTAGACGTTTTCAGCGGAAGTGTTTGAAACTGAGCGTCAGGACCCTTCGTGACCTTGGGAAGGGTTGGAGGAACGGCCATCCGTTTGGTGCTCCAAGAGCACCCCAGAACAGCACTGCAGAACCAGCCTGCCCCGGGACCTGCTTCCTCAGCCACAGTCCAGAAAGCTTAATCAAAAGTTTCCAACAGCAGAGCTGTTGTCTCCAGAGACAGAACTGCTGAGCGATCACTCAAAGATGGAGAAACTGGCTGCAGCCACCACGCTCCAGAGCACCTCCACTTGCCCCTCACGATCTAAAGCCTGCCCCCCAATTTAACTGGTCTTCTCTCTTGTCAGCAGCCCGTGCAAGTGACCTCACCTCTCCGAACCTCAGTCTTGTCATCTGGAAAATATGGGTTATAATCCTACTTCAGGTGAGGTTTGCATGAGAAAGTCCTGGCCAGAGCCCTGTAGGGCATCATGGCCACTTAGCACCCTATGCAGCAGCGTGGTGTGGGGAGTGTTGGACTGTGCTCCCAAATCCTCAGATACTCCCCTCTGCCTCTCCAGAGGCTTACCGTGTACACCTGATGCTCACAGTTTGTGAGAGCCAGAAGGAAATTAGATAGGATTGCATCGTTTCAAATACCCAAGCCTCCATGTAGCTATTTCCCCAATCAGCCCTCTCCCTGCCCCCTGGATCTCACATTTTTGAAGTCAGGTCTAAAAAAGTGCATCTGTGAAGCAATGATTAATTTATACTCATGCTTTGTAAAAAACCAAAGGCATTCCACAAAAAGACCTTCTGATGAGCACAAATTAATCAGTCTTCCAACATAGAATGAATATAGTTTGAGTCTTGAGCTTGAAAAACAGAAGTCAGTCAATCTCATAGAAACAGAGTAGAAAGGTCACCAGGGTAAAGACGGGGAAATGGACAGTGTTGATTGCAGGGTGCGAAGTTTCAATCAGACGGAGGAGTAAGTTTTAGTGATGTGTTGTACTGCGTGGCAACCACAGTTAATAATGGTGTATTGTATATTTCAAAATTGCTGAAATAGATTTTTAATGTCCTCACCACAAGAAGAAAATAAATTGGTGAAGTGATGGATATATTAATTAGCTTGACTGACTCTACAATGCATACCTAGATTGAAATATCACATTGGACCCCATAAATATACAAAATTATTGTTTGTTAAAAAAGAAATTTTTTTAAAGAAATCTTGACATTTCCGTGTTCTTCAGTGGCCCCCCACAGGTACACATACAGTTTCCACCGGCTCCTGTCAGGGATGCTCACACACCCATTCTGCCTCTGAGAATTGCGGGGCCAGGAGCTGTGCACGCGGAGGGGCTGGGGCCACCTGGGCCAGGTGAGGGGCTCCTGCTAAGACACCTGAACAGAGTCTGGGGGGAGGGTGGTCCTCAGGAGGAGGTTGAAGTGCAGTTATCCAAGAAAGCTGGGAGAAGGTGGGAGCTCTCTTCCAGAACTTACTATTCAATCTGCACAATAAGCCTCTGTTGTCACCATTTTACAGATGAGGAAACTGAGGCTTGAAGAGGTCCATATCTGCACAGCAAGTTAGAGGCAGCACCGGGTCTTCTGTGCCTGAGGCCCGGGTTATTTCCTGTGAGCCTGGTCTCCTCCTCCAACTCCTTCACTTGGCCTGGAAGGCCGGGAATCCCTTCTGCCTTTCCCAAATCACCTCCAGGCTCAGCTAAACTTAGGAGAGAGCCCCCAGGGTCCACATTGCTTCACAATAGAAGCACAGCCAAGCAGAGACCCTTGGAATCTGCCATAAGCTACCAGGCAGACAGCTTCCCACCATGGGCTGAGAAATAATTATTGTCAGTAATTAAAACTAAATTACTCTTGTCAAAACACACAAAACTGCAGAGCCAGCCCCGAGGCATTGTAGGCTCCTTGTCCCCTGGGCTCTCTCTCCCTCCTCCTGGCCTAATTGAGGCCCACTGGCCCCAGGAAATCCCCTCTAAGGGGGGTATTCAGGGGTGGGTCATGGTCCTTTGACAGGGGACTCCTTCCCAGACAGAAAATGAAGGGCTAGGCTTTCCTGGCTCCTATTTTTCTAGAAAGAGAAGTGGGAGGAAAGGAGGGGATAATAATAGTGGCTGCTCATGGCAGTTAAAGGAAAACAAAAACGGAGCTTGGGGTGCGGGGAGGTTCCGGGAGGTTGTATCCAGTAAGGACATCTTGCAATTACACAGATTGGAATAAAAACAGGGGCCAGAGTGAGGGGGCCGGGGGCGGGGGGAGAGAAACTATTCCATTTGTTTCCTTTTTGATGATGGCAGCAAACCTAGTCAGTTCCAGAAAATTTAGAAAATAAAGAAACGTATAAAAAAGGAAATAAAAATCCCAAATCCCAGTATGTAGCCATGATTGGTATTTTTTATATATATTTGTAGTATTTTCTTCTAATTAGTTTTCTTCTCTCTCTCCATCTCCCCCCCCCCACACACACACACATACACACAATCTCACGGAGGATAACTTAATTCTCCTTTCAGTGCTGCAGAAAAAGCCAAGTGGTATATTATTTTATTTATGCCATGCAGCAAATGGAGGGCTGAATTTCGCTTGCCCCAGGAGAGAAGGATGGAGCCTTTGTTCTTTGGAGGGTGGGCTGTATGCCTGGCACTCCTGGAGGGGAGAGGCCAACCCCTGCACCAGGAGCTGGCAAGAACCAGCCTCCTGGGAAGAAAGGGCAGAGCTATCTGCTGCATTTTCTGTACCGATTCTGTCACTCTGAGCTCTCCGGTGACCTTAGGAGAAAAGAACAGTCTAGCCACTCATGCTCCAAGAAGCCAGATTCTAGCAGATTCAAAGAAAGAATGTGTATTCTGAAATAGTTTTCTCATCTGAATATTATGGGGCAAAACACTGTGTTGTGACACTGATGTTCTCCCTGGGTGATGTCACGCTGACTACCAGGGTGGCGTCCTGCTGGCTCCCTTTGGCTAAAACACACACTTCCCCAAGTGGGCTCTGGAGTTCTCCAGTTTCCCCGGGTGGACGTTTCTCAGAATGTTGGCTGGGCAAGGTCAAGCCTGATGACTGTGTTCTCAGGGCTTCTCTGGGGACTGCCTGGGTAATAGATTTGCTATGACTGATGATGGCAGCTGATATCGCTTCCACAAAACAGGAATCTTTTATATACCTAGGCCTTTACTCACCAGTGGGGCAACCTTGGGAAGCCGACATCATCGTCTGTACCTCAGTTTCCACTTGTGTACAATGGGAATATAAGATGGCCTGTGTCACAAGATGACTGTGAGGACTAAATGAGATAAAGGCCTTTGCCCAGCATACCGTAAGCGCTCAGAAAATAACAGCTGCTAGACCCTGTGTCTCTATTTTCAGACCCAACAAATGAAGCTCGTGAAAACCTTCACATGCCTATGGTGTTCAAATGGGCGCTACCAGGAGGAGTCGTCCTTTCTTTTCCCTATTGAGATGCTCCCCCTTCTGTCCCATTCCAAAGCAGCCTCCTCCTAGGCTATTTGAGAAATCAGCAGTCACCCCCATGCCCCATTCATTCTGCAGACTGTAGGGGAGGAAGAGATCACCTCCACCCCCCTTAGTTCTTACATGGGCTTTTACTCTGGCTCTGGGAACCAAACTGACAGCAGGCAGATTAATAATAGAAAACCATGCAAGTTCGCTTACTTTTACATGCCCATGGGAGGCTTCCCAAGAGAGAAAAGTCCCGAGAAATGACCAAAGCAAGATACTTTTATAGTTTTTAGACAAAGAACAATAAATTTGTGAAGAAATGATAGGACCAAAGAATCTGGCTAGGAGCAGTAAATTCTGGAAAAGTCCCCAGGAGGTTTACGGGGCTGTGAAGCTGCCCACTGCAGCTGGAATTCCCCAATCTTCTAGTAACGAGAGTTATTTTCTCACCCTGGTACGGGGAAGGCATCCCTCCCACGGGGATCTTTATGGCTTGTGGCATGTGGGGAAAAGGTCACCTCGCTTTTTTTGAAACTATAATTTTTCAATTGTTTTCAGCTTGAAATAATCTTTGAAGATGGCACGTCCTTCATTTCTTTAAGATCTTAACTGTTACTCACTCCTTCCTCCTGGCTGCATTCTTTCCTGGTGTGAAGCATGGCCACCAAGCAAACAGTTTTGTGATTATTAGACACTAGACTCCAATTCTGTGGGCTCGCTCCTGAATTCCCACTGTCTGGTACATGATAGATGCTAGAGAGAGAGTTCAATGCATGACGATTGCATCATAAATGAGAGGGATGTTATCACAAGGAAGCCCTTGACTCTTCCCTTTGGAAAGGGAGTCATTCAGACACTTTGGCCCTTTAAATATTGGGAACCTACTAGCTTTGCAGCATGCCTCAGTGAGCTTAAGTTTAAGAATCTATGCTCCAGCAAATCAAAACTACTTTGAGATATCACCTAATTCCAGTAAGATTAGCCCATATCACAAAATCCCAAAACCAGAGATGCTGGCGTGGATGTGGAGAAAAGTGAACACTTCTACACTGCTGGAGGGATTGAAAACTAATAATAAGGAACTAATGTTCCTTTTGGAAAGACGTCTGGAGAACACTTAGAGAACTAAAAATAGACCTGCCATTTGATCCTGCAATTCCTTTATTAGGTATATATCCAGAAGACCAAAACCCACATTACAACAAAGATATTTGTATCAGAATGTTTATTGCAACCCAATTCATAATAGCCAGGTCATGGAAGAAGCCCAAGTGTCCATCTACCCACGAATGGATCAATAAACTGTGGTATATGTACACCATGGAATATTACACAGCCAGAAAGAAACCTGGAGACTTTACCTACTTCATGTTTACATGGATGGAGCTGGAAAATTTTCTTCTTAGCAAAGTTTCACAAGAATGGAAGAAAAAGTATCCAATGTACACAGCCCTAAACTAATTTCTAGCTTTCATATGAAAGCTATAACCTAATTATAGCCTAAGAATATGAGGAGGAGGAGGGGAGGGGGGTAGATGGGGGGGGAGGGTGATTGGAGGGATCACCTCTATGGTTTATCTTTCAAGGGTCCAAGTGAGTCTTTCTAAAAGTAGAATATAAACGTCTTAACACAATAACTAAGAAAATGACATAAAGGCTATGTTAACCAGTTTGATGAAAATATTTCAAATTGTATATGAAAACACACTGTACCCCATGATTACATTAATGTACACAGCTATCATTTAATAAAAAATAAATAAAAATTAAAAAAAGAATCTATGCTCTACACCATATTTTCTCACATTTCTCATATTTAAATAATAAATACTGGATAGACACCCACCAGGCTCCAGAAGCAGAAAACTGAGTTGTCTCCTTGGAGCAAGAGAGAAAGGCGGCAGGAGCTGCTGGGGACTGCGCGTGCTCTCCTGTCAGAGAGGGAGGAAGAACGGCCACTATGTGAGCAGGAGTCTTGGCCCCCTGCTTTGTGCTTCAGATCACGAGGACCCTGGGCAAGGGCTTTCTCATCACTCTCGATACAGATGTTTTTGCCCTTCTGTTAACTGGAAGCTGGAGGTAATTGCTGGCAGAAGCACAGCTCCGCGATGCACATTAGGTTGGTGGAAACTTCATTCGACCGCAAATTGTGTCTCTAATTAGGCAGTTGCTGATGCAAGGAGTTCAGAATCTAGTTTATGGGCTGGCTCAGGCCAGAAGCATCTCCCAGCTGTAAGTGAACTGAGATAGTGTGGGAGGAGGAGGGAAGGCATGGGGCTGGGAAAAGGGTGGGTGGGAGATTAAGGAACATAAAGAGAGAAGGAGAAATGGAAGGGAGGGGAGAATGGAGGGAGGTAGGAAAGGAGAGAGGAAGGAAGGGAGGGAGGGAGGGAGGAAGGGAGGCAAGTGGATAAAAAGAGGGAAGAAGGGAAGGAAAGAAAGAAAGGGAAGGAAGGAACATTCTATCTTTCCTTTCCATGGGGAGAAATAGCACCAGATTTTATTGGGGAAGACTTAAACACAAATTCTTGGTGTAATAACTGAAAAGCTACTTGTCAGATCTACTAAAGCTAAACATAGGCCTAATCTATGACCTAGGAAATCCACTTCAAGACTTGTCTCTAAAGGAATGAATACGTAGACCCACCAAAAGACACATACAAGAATGTTCATAGTAGAACTATTTATACTAAGCCCATACTGGAAATAACCCTAAAATCCATCAGCCAGAGAATGAAGAGATACACATGGCATTTCCTTTCCATTAGAGACAGGCTTGGACTCTGTTCCCCAGGCTAGAGTGCAATGGTGCCATCATAGCTCACTGTGGCCTGGAACTCCTGGGATCAAGCAATCCTCCTACCTCAGCCTCCCAAGTGGCTGTGACTACAGGCATGCACCACCATAGCAAGCTAATTTTTCTACTTTTTGTAGAGACAGAGTCTCACTATGTTGCTCAGGCTGGTCTCAAACTCCTGGCCTCCAGTGATCCTCCCACGTTGGCCTCCTAAGTGCTAGAATTACAGGCATGAGCCACACCACCTGTCCCTGGTGCTCCCTATCATGGAATGCCACACTGCAATTTAAAAAAATGAAAATAAAAAAACCCACCAGTGATGATTCCCACCACATGCTATGTGTTGAGCCAAAAAGCTAGGTACAAAAAGGTACACTCCATAAAATTCCATTTTTTTCAACTCCAAAAACAGGCAAAATGAATCTATACAGATTGAAGTCAGAATAATGTCACCTCTTAAGTAAAGGACATTAATAATGAAGGTAATATCCTAGGGGCCTGAGTCAAGCCTTTGCATATGTTACTGATAGGCCTATCACTCAAGAGTTTTGTAAAGACAAAATGTGTTTACAAAAACAATAGGTGCAAAATGCTATTGTGTGGTTCACCCTTTCATGTCTTTGCTAAGTGAGGAAGAAAATCTTTCACACATTTATCTGTCTTATGCGTTTCTTTGGTGAGTTGCCTGTGTATGCTCGGACCAGGTGCCAACTAGAGTCTTTGTTCTTGCCTGGCTACTCTGAAGGGCCATGTTAAATATGTAAGCATTCCACATTGTATATCAAATCAGCCCATTGTACCTCATAAATGCATTTATGTATACAGTTATGATTTAATAAAGAATTCAATTAAAAAATAAATAGTGTTTTTCTCAATCCTTCTCCACTGGTTTGTTGCAAACCCTTTCCCTTCAGCTCATCATCTTCCATTATTTTAACTCAGTGAAGATTTGTTTCAATGATGATTTTATTGCAGAGAGAATTTTAAATTTTAAGTAATCCACTCTGTCAATCTTTTCTCTTAGTTCTTTCATGAGACGTTTTTTGTTTGTTTTCTTGCCAAGCCTTTTGCTTTTGAGAAACTGATTGGAAAGAGGCAATGTAGCTGGGGCAGCAGAGTGTGGGAGGGGACACAGGAAAACTGGACCTGGGGAGGCAGCCAGGGACCAGATCACACAAGGGTTGTATTCGGGAACTGGTCCTGAGTGGAATGGGTAGTCAGACACGGAGGTAAGCAAGGGAATTATACCAAGAGATTAATGTTGTGAGGGTCACTTTGAAGGCTGGAGAGCAGATTGGAGGGATACAAAATCATAAAATCCATGGAGAGAGGACTGCAGTGGTCCAGGGGCATGTGGCCTGGGCTGGGGAGGATGCTAGGTCTGGTGGAGGGGTAAACAGCTGACAAGGAAGTGGCTAGCGGCAAAGAGCAGGAACCCAAAGGTAACTAGGAACCAAACTGCAGCTAGGAACTGTTCCTGGTGGGAACATACATAGAAAAAAGTTCCTAGTGACCTGTAACTGACCTAAAGCGCACTGCCATCTAATTAAACTCGTGATGTAATCTATTACATAACCCCAACCTGTCAATCACCCCCAAAGCAAGAAACAACAACCAATCCTGCCAGGATAGGTAGGTGGGCAAACTAATAAAAGGCAGGGTCTGTTGAGACTGTGGTTCTTTTCTCTGCTCCTGGAGAGAGACCCATTCCTCTCTCTCTGGAATGAATTTTCAATTTGTGTCTTTCTGTACAGCTTCTTTCTTTTTCCTGTAATAAATTGTTTGTTCAGGAAGGTTTTGTGTTTGTCATCACTCCGTCCTCAGCTTGACTTGCTGCCAGTATTCATTCTTGACACTGGGACCTGAATGACCAGGGAACACCTAGGCAGACCCGGCAAGGTGGCAGCAGAGATGGAGAGGTGGGGAAGGTTAGGAAGGTTAGAGGCCTGATTTGGCACTGGGTTCCTGGAGACTTGGTGATAGATGGACACGCGGAGAGGGGAGGCAGGTGTGATTGGTGCAGAAGTGGCTGACCCAACCCATGCGGCTGCTTGTAGATTTCTGGCTTATGTATTTGCTTGTTTGTTGGCCCTTTTAACTCTTCATCATCCCAGAATTTGTTTTGGAGGGTTTAGGTGAGCCTGCAGTCTTATTCCCCTCCCTCAATCCTCAATCCATAGCTCAGTGGGTAGGACGCTGGCCACATACATCCAGGCTGGTACGTTGGAACCACCCCCGGCCAGCTAAAACAACAACGACAACTGCAACAACAACAAAAAATAGCCAGGCATTGTAGTAGGTGCTTGTAGTCCCAGCAACCTGGGAGTCTGAGGCAAGAGAATTGCTTAAGCCCAAGAGTTGGAGGTTGCTGTGAGCTGTGATGCCACAGCACTCTACCAAGGGCGACATAGTGAGACTCTGTCTCAAAAAAAAAAAAAGTCCCATTTTGCAATTTCCCTCCACTAACAACCTTTCTTCCTTTGTATCACACAATTTGGATGTTGTATGTTTTAGTTCATGAATTTTATTTGTAGGAAAATTATCTCCCGATTGCTCTTCTTAAAAAAGATCTTAGCTATTTGCTCATGGCTGAGTTAATGTTATCATTGCCTTTTCCCTCAAGTGAACTTAAGAATCCCATAATCAAGTAATGAACGAATTCCATCAGGAATTTAATTGGAATTTCATTAAACCCATAAATTAATTTCAGAACAATGAATGTTTAATTGTTCTCATACATGAATATTTTTGCCTATGTGCTAAAAAATGAGTGTTGTTATTTTTCAGCAAATGTGGGTGTAGCCCAAAGATTCTACTTATTCTTCAAAAAGTTTTGTTTCCTTAGCATTTTGTGTTCTGGTCACCACGGCAAAATGTCTTTTTTCTTGTTTTCTATGGATTGTCATTGATATATATAATATACAGATTTTTAAAACCACTTTTTTATGAAGTTGTTACTTTACAAAACTAGCTTAAAAGATACACGTTTTTAAATTGATTATTTGGGGATTTTGTAAGAATATAATGGCATTATCATATAAAATGACATTTTGTTACCTGTTCATTAATCCTCTATCATCGTCAGGTTTCATGCTAATTACATTGCTCAGAATCCTCAGAACAATGCTAAGTGACAGTGATGACAAAAGGCATTTTATTTGCTTGCTTGTCTTTTATTTTAGCAGGAATTCTCTTCAGTTTTTAACTGTTAACAATAATTGTTATTTGGTTTAAGATATAGTTTACTATATTAAAAAATTTCCATTCCTAATATTCCCCAGAAAACAAATTTGAGGATTACAGAATATACTTAGAGTGTCACTGAATGCCTTTTATTCCTCTACCAAAACTGTAATTCTTATTTTCTCCTTAAAAAATACTCATGTGAAATGTTGCAATAATAGATCTTTTTACAATAAATTACCTTTGCATTTCTTGGATAAATCCAACTTGGTGATTGTGAATAATCTTTTACTTTAACTGCTGGATTTGGCCTAGTAATGCATTATTTAGGATTTTTATTCTCCTTTTTCACATTTTTGGAGGCAGGGTTATGTTGGATTTATAAAATAAATATGCATTCATATTTCCCTATGCATGGAACAATTTCAATAGCATAGGGATTTTAGTCCCTTGAAAATTTGAAAGAACTAAACTTCAAAACTGGCACGGTAGTTCTTGTAAAGTAATATTTTGATACATTTTAAAAGATTTTTTTCATAGTAGCTTATTCAGGTTTTCTCTTTTTTTAAGTGAACTTTTAAAAATATCTATTTCTGCCGACTTTTCTTATTTCATGGAGATGCTAAAGTTTAAATGCATACAGTTGTATATAGTCTTTAAATTTTATTTTCACCTCCTTATCAGTCACAAAACTTCTTTTCTCTATAAAATTATTTTTCTGATTCAACATGTCTGAGTAGTGTCCTTTCATGAATATTCTTATTTTTATGTATTTATTTATTTATTTATTTTTAAGACGTAGTCTTACTCTGTTGCCCAAGCTAGAGTGCCATGGTGTCAGCCTAGCACACAGCACCCTCAAACTCTGGGGCTCAAGTGATCCTTTTGCCTCAACCTCCTGAGTAGCTGGAACCACATGGATCCACCACAATGCCAGGCTGATTTTTCTAATTTTAATAGAGGTAAAATCTTGCTCCTGCTCAGACTGGTCTTAAATCCTGAGCTCAAACAATCCTCCTGCCTCTGTCTTCCAGAGTGCTGGGATTACAGGTATGAGCTACAGTGCTCAGCCTTATGAATTTTTGTTAAAGAACCATCTTTATTTATATTAAGAAAGATCAGGAAATGTATCCTGCATTCAAAAGACTGTATTTCTACATAGATATTTTTAAAGACTAAAACCAAAATAAACCTTTTGTTCTAATCTAATCAGAGTCTTTTTAAGACTCTGTTTTAAATAAATGAATACATAAAAATAAAAAGATTCATAAAAGGATATCTCAGACATGTTTAATCATAAAAATAATTTTATTGAGAAAAGAAGTTTTGTGACTGATAAGGAGGTGAAAATAAAATATTAAAGACTAAATACACATCTGCCAGTAACTCAGACTCACCATTTTTTTCTAAATAGCCCCTTCCTCTTCTGTGGAGAAATTACCACACCCTTGAATAGTGTCTGAGTTGCTGCCATATTTATAATATACACACTTTCTCCTAAGCAAGGTATTGTTTGGATTTTCCAAGATTGGGCTTTTAACAAGTTGACTCATACTACATGACTTTTTGGTTCAGCATCAAATTTTTGAGGTTTGTGGTAGCCTATGCATATAGCAGAACGGATGGTTTTTCGTTTACAAGGGTACTCCCTTGTAAGGGCATTAATTACATCATTAGTTCATCCATTCTGCTCTTCACTGACATTCAGATTATATCAAAAGGTGTTTTTTTCCTATTACAAACAATGCTTCCTTGACTATTCTTATACATATTTTCTAGCACACATGTCTAAGACTTTCTCAGGCATGTAGGAAGGGGTGGCATTGGCATGTCACAGGGTATTTGGAGTTTAACTGTACTAAGTTATAATCTTTTCTGAAAACATTGAACTAGTTTATACCAGCGCTGGAAATACGTAGATGTTCCCAATGCCCTACACCTTCACACACTTGGTGTTGCCAAGCTTTTTTAAGTTTGATAAACTGGGGGATGCAAAATGATATGCAAGTGAGTGGTAGATCCCGTATTTAAAGATATGTTTATGCAGTTGTTGGAATAGGTCACTTAAGCACAAGGTTGAAAGTCAAGGTCTTCTTTATTAGGTATATTCCCAGACAACCAAAAATCACATTACAACAAAGATATTTGTATCAGAATGTTTATTGCAGCCCAATTCATAATTGCCAG
>NW_003852402.1:12808800-12859704 GCF_000181295.1 Otolemur garnettii | reverse complement strand
CAGTTTGATGGAAGTGTCTTGGATTGTGTATGAAAACACCACACTGTACCCCCAAAGTGCATCAATGTACACAGTTACCATTCAATAAAAAAAAAAAAAAAAAAAAAAAGTCAAGGTCTTGGTTTGGTTTCTGCTCTTAATACATCTAGTTCAAACCATCCCTAGCCAGAGTTAATCATTTGAGTTTTCATAACTTCCAGAACTTTATGCAAATGCGAAAGACATGATTTTATATATATATATATGACATTAACATATATATATGACATTGGTGATTATATATGTATATATATATAAATCATGTCTTTTGCATTTTTGTATATATATTCTCACTCTGTTGCCTGGATAGAGTGCCGTGGTATCATCATAACTCACAGCAACCTCAAACTCTTGGGCTTGAGCAATCCTCTTACCTCAGCCTCCCAAATAGCTGGGACTACAGGCACCTACTACCACGCCTGGTTAGTGTTTTCTATTTTTAGTAGATATGGGGTCTTGCTCTTGTTCTGGGTGGTCTCAAACTCCTGAGTTCAAGCAATCCACCCGCCTCAGCTTCCCAGAGTGCTAGGATTAGAGTTCAGAATGCTTGGTTCAGAGTTCAAAAGTGGAATTGGGAAGCCTTTCTAAGAAGGAAAATCATGCAGAGAAGAAACAAAAAAAGAGAAAGCTCTAAGATTTGCCTTGAACCTTGGAATTGAGCCAAAGTGCAATGACCACAGCATTCCGGAAAAGAGCTGAATTTCATCTTTGCCAATGCTGTTCCTCCTGAGTATCAGTGACCAACGAACTATGAACTTATGTATAAAGCCAGTCACCTCCACAAATTCTTTTGAAACAACTTGTGTAATCACCTTTACCTTCTTATTAAATATCCCCACTCTCCTCTTTTCTTCAGAACACAGTTTGGCTTCCAGCTGAATCTGAGTTTCATAAATTGCAACGAACACCTTGTCTTATTGCATTGCAGTCTGATTTTTCACCTCTTCTTAGTTGACAGGTGTAAGAAGAATTAAGATATTCATAATATTGAGTTTAAATATCTGAAAACATGATACATCTTTGTATTTCCATGTCTTTCTGATTGTATGTTTTGGATCTTTTTTGTCATTCTGCTTCCTGGATATTTTATCTGTTTTTATTGAGATTGAAAATGAAGTCTGCTCTTAATTGCTAATGTTGAAATATACAGTTTGTTGTATGAATATGTGATAAAAAAATATTAATTATACATTAATCACGTCAGTTTGGATCCTCCACGAAGCAGATGCTAAGACAAGAATTAGACACGCAAGAGATGTATGAGTAGAAATGCTCACCAGAAGACAAGGGGGCATCCTGGGAGGTTGGGAGATGCCAGAACGACACTGAATGAAGAAAGGAAGTTCAGGTGGAAGCATCTTAGATTGAAGTTCTAAGAAAAGTTCAAGGCCATTGGGCAGTCCTTAAGCCACAGCTGTCCCTCAGAGGAGCTCCCCATCTTCTCTGCCATGCTCAGTCCTTGACTGGGATCACCCTGAGGGAGGTGTGGTCCTGGAAGGCATATGGTGATGGATTTCAAGTGTAGCTGCTGACTTTGTTGGTCAATTATATTCCCTTATGTCTGAGAGGCATGTTCTTTTGGCCATCACAGTCCACCCCTTGTACTGCACAGATGTACTTCTCTGCTCACAGGTGAGAGTGGCTCTTCCATGGCTCCTATGAGCCTTTTATTCTTTTATGAAACATAGAAGGCAGAGATTGGTGGAGCCCCTGTCATGCAGTAGGTCTCAGAGCTGCACCTGCACTTGCCCACTTTCCTTCATTCATTCTAAATTCCCTTCCCTGTGACTGTAGCAGATTATGGTGGCTTAGCTGGTAGTGACCCACTACATTTGTGAGAAATATGAACTGTAATCACATTCTTCTCAGTTACAATAAGGTAAGGAAGAGAGGCAGTTCCAGCAGGTGCCCAGAGGATCATCTGGGATCTACTTATATTCCTCCATGTCCTATTTTGTGTAATGCAGGCCCCTCCTCTTTGTGCTCATCAAGGTCAATTATCCCAGCCAATAGGGTGATTCATCTTCTCACCTGTTGGTTCCTGGTCACAGGGAGCCCAGGGTGCCTTGGTGAAAACTGTTCCTTCCAGCTCAATGTAAATTTTTCTGTGTCTCCTGGAAAGAGGCAACCTCTTTTGGAAACCAGGCTCTCCAAACATGCAGAGTCCTGAGTTGAGAGAATGGATTAACCAGGAGTGGTGGTACACAGCTGTAGCCCCAGACTCTGGGGAGGCTGAGGCAGGAGGATCTCTCAAACTCAGAAGTTTGAGGTTTCAGTGAGCTATGATGACATCACTGTACCCTAGTGTGGGCTACAAATTAAGACTCTGTCTCCTACAACAATAACAAATGGAGTTGAAAGAATGAAGAATGAGACAATTAGGAGTGATGGGTAATGGGACCACTTCTGCTGCCACCCCTCAGTTCCCAGGCTCATTCTCCCATTTCAGGATATGATACCACCCAGGGTTCTTTCACTTAATACACACAGTACATCCTGAAGAATGCAACCCATCCTTTCACTGTGTTACCTCCAAGCTGGTATTTCAGCTGAGCTTCAGAAGGCTGTTGCAGCTTTCTGTGAGACCAGAATGCTCATGGATGTCCAGTATGTGATACAACTAGTACAACTCAGTTACTGGTCCACTCCTGTACCACCTTCACTGTGAAGTGGGCACCCTGGGAAGATACTATTCTGTGTGGGATTCTATCCCTATGGACCAGTCATTCCACAAGCCCCCATTTCCCAGAACTAAGCCTGCCTTAGTATCTCTTCCACATTTAGTCATTGTCTGGGAACACTAACCTCAACACTGTTGAAGATCAATGTCAGAGCCTAGTACATGAGAGGGCAGATCAATTATCACCCCATATAGCTGAGATAATCAGATATCTCAGAAGCGTTTGTTTCATAGCCACCATACCAAGCTACCCTCCTGAAACTTCTTACTGTGTTAACTTTTTTATTTGATTTTTTTTATTAGAATAATATAATCTAAAAATGAATGTTTGCTTCTCTCTTTTTGCCTTTTGTTAATCAGACATCAATATGTACTGCACTTTGTTAAATAACAGTGGTGGCAGTGAGCATCCTTGTCTTAGTTCTACCTTTTCTCGGTCTAAGCACCCTCTGTTTATCCTTTCCAAATTTCATATGTTTAATTCACTTCCAGAATGTAAAAGGAGATGGGGAAAACTGTTCAGTCCTATATGCCTAAATAGGATATGTCATTTTAAAATATAATTCTGAGTTTCATGCATATTTGCAGAGTACTTACAAACATATTTTATCACTTACCCTCTTAACAAATATTTAAGTGTAGAATGAAGTATTGTTAACTATATATAATGTACAGATCTCTATAACGTATTCATTTTGCATAACTGAAATCGTATGACCTTTGATGAGCAAAGAAAATGGGGTATGCACATATAATAGAATACTATTCAATCTTAAAAACAAAGGAAGTTCTGTAATATAATATTCAACAACATGATGAACCCAGCAGACATTATGCTAAGTGAAATAAACCACAGATTGGCAAATATTACATGATTCCATTTATATGAGGTATCTAAAATAGTCAAATTCATAGAATCAGAAAGTGGAATGGTGGTTTCCAGGGATGGGGGGAGAGGAAAATGGGGAGCATATGCCAATCATTTAAATCTAGAAATTCCACAGGACCCAGAGACACACAGAAACTTAGGTGTCCCTAGGCTTTAATCACAGCAAATCTTGTTCCACTCTTCAATGACTCAAAGTTTGATAAAGTGCTCTTTCCTCTCTCAGGGACGATTGTCACAGCCTCAGATGCTCAGAGAAAGCTTTGCTGGCCCCATGCTTCTTGCCCAGCCTGCAGAGTTATAGGATGAACTGTAGTAGGCCACATACTGAATCCACCGAGTGCTAGCCAGCTACGCTTTCCTAAGCTTTCCTTGCTTAGCTTCTCAGACTTCAGAGTACATCCGAAGCCCTGCGGGGCTTGTTAAAACCCAGGCTGCTGGCACTACTCCCTGTGCTTCCAATTCTGATTGCTGGTGCTGTCCAAGAATTTGCATTTCTAAGAGGTTTCCAGGCCCAGCAGAAGTGGTTCTGAGAACCGTTGGACATGGGGGTGGGTCTGAGAACTGCACATGGAGACCCACTCCTGTAGACCTTGCATATCTGCTTGCCAGGGGAAGTTTACTGCACAGAAGTTTCCTGAAGCCCTTGTGGCAGATCCTTTATGAGGTCAATATAGCACCTCTGCCCTTGCTTATGGCCCAGTATAAGTGGAGCTGCATCTATAGAAACAGCCATAAGCCTTTGAATGAAGCTGCCATTAGATCAGTGGTTCTCAACCTTCCTAATGTCGCAGCCCTTTAACACAGTTGCTGTGGGTCGTGACCCACAGGTTGAGAACTGCTGCATTAGATGAATTCACCAGACAACATCAAATACTGTTGAGCCTTAGTAGATTTTTGTACATAAACCACATTTGGATTTATTTCTACCTGTCTTTTCTTAGTCTTCCTAGACATTCTGTGTATGAATTATACTTTCTCCTGTATTCCACTTTTCCCTTTTAATACACGTAATTTGGAAATTATATGCTATTCATTCTTTTGGCACTACAATACCTGGCAAACTGATAACCAAGTAAGTGACTACCTTGGGTAGCACAGACAGGGTGGATACACTGGACAGAGGAATGATTGGTGTGCCTGGAGGGATGGAGTGAGGCATCATGAGATGTCATCACTGTCTCCGTCCATTCAGTGCTGTTGTAAAGGAATACCTGAGGCTAGGTAATTTACAAAGAAAACAGGTTTATTTGACTCATAACTCTGCAGGCTGTGCAAGAAGCATGGGGCCAGCGTCTGCTTCTCAGGAGGGCTTCATGGAGCTTCCGCTCATGGTAGAGGGCAAAGGGGAGCCAGTGCCTACAGATTGTCAAGTGTCAAGAGAGAGAAGAGTAAGGTGTCAGGTTGTTTTTAACAACCAGCTCTCATGGGAACTAACAGATGAAGAACTCACTCCCCCTTCAAGAGAGGACATGAACCTATTCATGAGGGATCTGCCCTGATGACCAAAACATCTCCTATTAGACCCCACCTCCCCAGACTGCCACACTGGGGGTTAAATTTCAACATGAGATCTGGAGAGGACAGACATCCAGACCATAGCAATCATGTACATCAGAATAGCACACAATTTAAAACTTACAAATCGTTTCTTTCAGGAATTTACCATCTAATATTTTGGGACCAATGTTGACTATGCATAACTGAAATCACAGGAGGTGAAACTGTGGATGAGGAAGGACTACTGTCTATTTTGATTTTACTGTGGGGGGTAATGGTCAAGGCAGTTAAAATTTAACTTGGAGTAAAGGATTCTCTGAGTGCAATCTTTTGTCTTTGGCTTTTAAATTATTATTATTATTTATTTTCTTGGCAGGTTTTTTTTTTTTTTTTGGGCCGGGACTGGGTTTAAACCCACCACCTCTTGCATATGGGGCTGGCACCCTACTCCTTATAGCCACAGGCACCACCCAATTATTTTTTTTTTTTTTACTTTTTTCACATAAGCCTTCACTAAGTCTAAGAGATATAAGAATTCAGATTGTATACCTCTGAGGGGGTGTGTATGTATGTGATTTCAATTCACCAATGATGGTGCTGCTCTTAGAGGAGCCCACCTTTATGCAAAGATTTCCCATCCGCTTGTCTCAGGTTTTATCTCCCAATTATGTATCTTAGCCCCAAGATACATAGAACCTCGTAGAACTCACACTTTACGTACGTCACCAGGGGATGATGTAAGTACTGAGGGTAAGTGGAGCGGCAAGGCTCAGTTACTTGTCTGCATTTTTTTTAAATTTTGTTTTTAGCCTTCTAAAAATTATATTACTTCCTAGCCATGCTTTTAAAAACCCAAGTCCCATGCATTTTAAAAACCGTGCATTTAAAAATTCATCTCCCATACTTTCTCTAACATTTTACATGTTCTGAGATATTCTCTCTGGATATCAAGTCTTGTCATATTCTCATTATTGTAAGTCCAAGAATCACTCTCTGAGTTTAATTCATCATTCTAAATATTTTGGAGGATCAGAAAATATCTTCTTTTAACATTGTTTTCTCCTTTCTGGATATTGATTTTCCTGTTGTTTTAGTAAGTCCTTAAAAAATTAAATGCTTAGTTTCTCTGCATTACATGATTTTCTATTTAGTCATGAAAGCTTTTAAAGGATTTGACTTTAGGTAAAGGCTAACATTTCCCCAGTGGTATTGATAAATATTTTCCCCATTTCAGCTATTTTCTAAATAGCGTGTAATTATAAATTTCGGTTATTCTCTGAACCAATCCTTACTTAATAGAATGTTGTTTAATTTCCAAGTGGTTTTCTCACATTGTTTTGATTACACTTTGTGATTAATTTCTAGCTTTAAAGCAATGTTGCCGGAGAATATGGCCTCTACAATTTCTACTATATAATTACATTCTGTAAACATTACACAAATGCTTACAAAGGTGTATTTTCTATTTGATGGTAATATAATTGAATATATACTTTTATCAATCTTACCATACCGTTTAAATGCTAACTATTCCCTGTTCTCTTTTTTTTTCATTGTCTATTCTGTCACATGCTGAGCAAGGTATACTAACGTTTCTCAGAAAAATAGTTTTTATAGATTTCTCATTCAATATCTACGAGTTCCTTTATATTTTTGTCTTATTGTTAGCCCTTTAAGATGTATGAGTCTTTGATCTTAACTCTGGAAATTGATATTTTGTAAATTTAAAAATAACCTTTGAAATGATTTTTACTTAAGTTCTATGTTTTCTGATACCTTGATCATTCTTGAGACATTTTTGTTTAAATTTGCTTAACTCTAGCTTTTTTCTGTTTTTTTTTTTTGAGATATCATTTAAAAACTATGCAAGTAACCTATTTAAAATGTGTGATTAAATAGATTTAATATATATACAGAGTTGTCCCACAAGTGCCACAATAAATTTTATAATGTGTCTATTAACCAGATAAAAAGACTTCTAGTACTTGTTAGCAGTCATTCCTCAAGGCCCTCTCCACCCTCCACTGCCCTGAGCCCTAGAAACCACTTACTTACTCTTTGTCTCTATAGATTTTCTTATTTATAAAAAGTCATTTCATATGAACTAAATCATATAATATGTCATCTTTTGTGTCTGGCTTCTTTTGCTTAGCATAATGTTTTCAAGGTTTATTCATGTTGTAGAATGCATCATCATTGTTAAATAACATTATTGAATAATATTTCATTGTTTTTATACAGTATGTATTCCATCATATATTGTATATATATATATTTTACCACTGATTCAATCTCTTTACTTGTTATTGATCCTTTCAGTTTTCTATTTCTTGGTATTTAAATTTTGGTAGGTTGTATGTGTCAAGACATTTGTTCATTTTTTTCTAGGTTATCCAATTTGGGGGCATATAGATGTTCATAGTGGTTTCTTATGATCCCTTGTAATAATGTTGCATTACTTGTAATATTTCTGTGGGATCAGTTGTAATGGCTCAGTTTTCATTTCACTTGTGTCTTCTTTATTTTTTCTTAGAGTAGCTAAAGGCTGGTCATTTTGTTCTCTTTTTACAAAACCACCTCTCCATTTTGCTAATCTTTTCTATTCTTTTTCTAGTCTCAATTTCATTTGTTTCTGCTCTCATCAGTATTATTTTATTCTTTCTACTAATTTTGGGCTTGTTTATTGATGTTTTGCTGGTTCCTTGAGGTGTAACATTAGGTTATTTATTTGATATAGTTTCTTCTTTTTTGATGTATTCATTGGTATAAATTTTCCTCTTAGAACTGCTTTTGCTTCACTCTATAAGTTTTGCTATGTTGTGTTTCTCTTCTGTGTTAAGATATTTTTAAATTTCCTTTTTTATTTCTTCATTGAACCTTTGGTGTCAGGAACATGTTGTTTAATCTCCAGATGTTTTTGTGTTTTTTGAAGTTCTTCCTGTTGATTTCTACTTTTATGCCATTATGTTCAGAAAAGATACTTAGTATGATGTCAACCTTCTTAAATGTGTTAAGACTCATCCTGTGGTCTAACTCATGATCTAGCCTAGAGAATATTTCATGTGCACTTGAGAAGAAGGTATATTCTGAAGCTTTGGGGTAGAATGTTCTGTGTGTATGACTGTTAAGTCCAGGTTGTATAGTTTAAGTCTGATATTTCCTCTTGGTTTTCTGTCTGGATGATCTGTTGATTGATGGAAGAGTTGAAGTACCCTACTATTATTGTATTTCAGTCTATGTCTTCCTTCAGATTTATTAATATTTGCTTTATATATTTAGGTGCTCCACTGCTGAGTACACATGTATATTTATAATTATAATATCCTCTTGCTGAATTGGCCTCTTTGTCATTGTATAAATAGCCTTCTTTATCTCTTTTCCCAGTTTTGACCTTTTATATTTTAACATAAAAATAGCTGTTCCTTCTTATTTATGGTTTCCATTTGCATGTAGTATCTTTTTCTGTCCCTTCACTTTCAGTCTACGTGCATCCTTATAGGTGAAGGGAGTCTCTTGTAGACAACATATAGTTGGGTTTTGTTTTTTAATCCATTCAGCCACTCTGTGTTTTTTTTGGTTGGAGAATGTAATCCATTTATATTCAACATATTTATTTATGGGTAAATACTTATTACTACCATTTTGTTAATTCATTTGTAGTTGTTATGTAGTTCCTTTATTTCTTTCTTCCTCTCTTGCTATCTTCTTTTGTGGTTAAGTGATTTTTTTTTAATTTTTAATGTATCTATGATCAGTTTTGGCTTTGTGGTTACTATAAGGCTTCCAAAAATACCTTATAATTAAATTGGATTATTTTAAGCTGATGCCTTAATTTTGATTGCTAAAACAAAAACTCTACACTTTGCGCAGCACCTGTGTCTCAAGGAGTAGGGAGCCAGCCCCATAAGCTGGAGGTGACAGGTTCCAACCCAGCCCCAGCCAAAAACTGCATAAAAAAAAACCTCTACACTTTTATTTCACTTCCCACCCCTTTACATTCTAAATTTTAGATATCACAATTTCCTGCACATTTCACTATGAAGGCAGCAAAGCCTGTCCCACAGAGTGTACTGTGGAGAGGGGAAGTAACTAGGAAGAAACTTTCTGCAAGCCAGGAGGTCTGGAGAAGAGAGAAAGAGATGAGGACTGAGCCTGGAGTGCTCCAGCTATATGGTCCTTAGGTTTGGTTCCTAGACTAGCAGCATCTTATGAAAAAAGAAAATTATTAGGCCCCAGCCCAGACCTGCTGAATCAGAATCTCACGGGTGGGGCCCACTAGTTTGTCCTTTCACAAGCCCTCCAGGTAGATTCTGACATGTGCCATAGTTTGTGAAACACAGTTCTCAGTAGCTCACAGCCTAGGCTGCACATTGAAATCACCTGGGGAATATTTAAAAGCATTTTACACTATCCCATTAGAGAACGAGCCCAGTTGTTGTTAGTTCCTTTGCAGGTGTCCTGCTTCTTTGCTCTCCATAGAGGCAGTGAGGCTTATCATTACTGCTCTCCAAAAAAGGAGCCTAGAACATGCTGCAAACAGTCTTCAGTGTCCTTAAGTCTCATGGGAACAGTGATGGTGGGTGGAAAGAGGTCTGTGTTTCGCACAGAATGACCCCAATTCTAGCTTACCTGGGTTCTTTCTCACTGCCAATGTGACCTTGTGCAATTCACCTAACTTTTGTGCCTCAATTTCCTATTCAGTATAACCTCAACTGCCTCCTCACTAGCATATTAAGAAAATCAAATGTGAGAAAATATAAGGAAAGTGCTTTGCCAACTAAAAAGTGTTTAGCCCTATGTATAAGCAGTTATTCTCTTGTATGCAATGAATTTGACTAGTCAGCAACTTCCATTCAGGTGCAGGAGACTCAGCCAGAGAGGCTGGACTCCCCAGATCATTAAAGGTTCCCCAGGGAGTTGTCTGTTTGTTCTGCTAATTTGAAAGTAGCCCTAGGATAGCTTCTGCCCATCACACCCCAATTCACCTTTCCCCTTATTACAGAATTCTCACTGGGGCTTTTAATTACTCTGCATTCTTTTATCCCTGCTAGTGTCTCTAGCTTTATTTCTGGCTGACAGTTCTGCTGGTTTAGGGACCCCTCTGCAGGCTCAAGTCCTCCCTGAGACATATTGAGTGGCTGCTCTGTGTAGACTTCTGCAGAGCTCAGTCACCTTAACTATTTGTACTGCAAGAGTAGATAGCAGGGGCAGTTCTGAGAGTGTGTTGTTCTCCAGAGCAGACCCATCCCCTATGTATGTAGCCCCAGGAACATCCCCACTGGCACACTGCTCAGAGTGTTTCTGAATGAGTGTGAGTCTAGAGCACCTTCTCACAGCAAAAGCAACATTGCACAGAGGATGTGGATGTTGAATGACGATCAAGGCCTGCAACTAGTGAGTGTTCCAAAAAGAATTGTGCCGAAGTCTTTGGCCCACCCAAGTTCTCTACTCACATCCTCCTCTTGAAGTTACCCTCGAGGCCTAGGATTTGGTACAGAGCCAAGGGCCTACAAGTCTTCAGTCAGGTCACCCATGATACAAGGCAAAGCCAGGAAGAGCAGCTCTCCTGCTGAGTGAGTGGTTATCATTGCTTCTCACAGGCTCACTGGGCAGATGAGCTGCATGTAGGTGCTTGGTAATCAGCATCTGATTGGGCCAGTGAGGTAACAGGCATTTACTTACTCAGTATTAAGACAAAAGCAGGGGACTTCCTGGGAAGGGTGGCTCACACCTATAATCTTAGCACTCTGGGAGGCTGAGGCAGGTGGATTATTTGAGCTCAGGAGTTCCAGACAAGGCTGGGCAAGAACAAGACCCTGTGTCTACTGAAAAATAGAAAAAACTAGCTGGGCATTGTGATGGGTGCCTGCAGTACCAGCTACTTGGGAGACTGAGGCAGGAGCATCACTTAAGCCCAAGAGTTTGAGGTTGCTGTGGAGTATGTGGCCAGGGCATTCTACACAGGTGAGGAAAGAGATCAAGAATGTATAAGATGTTTGCATACAAAAGGTTCATTTCCAAAGGATTGCTACAAAATATTTACTGTAAATCTCTCCCTCTCTCTCTCTCTCTACACACACACACACATACATATACATGTGTATATGTATACATATAAACAGATATATATGTGTGTATGTACATATTCACAGTATTTATAATCTTTCTATATTTACATATATGCATATGCATGTATATGTTTGCATATATGCACATATTTACATGGATATGCATATATTTACATGGACATGCATATGTATATATGTGTATATAGAGCAAAAACATCACTACCACAAATAGGATTGACTGTATATGTGTGTGCTTACACATGCACACAGGTGATTCTCATTATTCTCAGGACTTATGTTCTCTCTATGTAAACACACATATATACACAGGTATCTATACATATAATACATAGCATATATGTGTGTACGTATATATGTATGATTCTTATTTTCAGTAATGTTCTGTAAATCACTGTGAACACTCAATTGGCAAATATTGAACCATTGCTCCAAAGGGAATTACAGGATGAGGTTCCTGTAAGCCTTTGGTCACAATATTGTTATTAACAAATCAGTATGCAATTTTGTTTGTTGTGTATATTTATGAAGAGGTTTGAGGTCACCAGATGAAGGGGTCTTGGTGCGAGGAATGAAGAGGCTTGACACAAAGTCTGTGTTGGGAGACTGAGGAACCTGGGAGGAGCCCTCCTGAGTAACCCTCTGTTCTGCATTTATTATCATAAAACATGAAGAAGTACACAAAAGCTGCTTGCCGGACATTAGCACTGATGAGGCAGGACATGGAGAAGATCAGATAGAATGTCTCCACCTTTGTTTTCGCAAAATCACAGACCTTGAGCGCAACCTCTGCCTCCAGCATCAAGAGACCTTTGGAATCTAGAGAATCTTCACCATAATTATTATTGCCACCCCTCACATATACATTTTCTCTTGGAGGCCAGTTTTCTGATCTCCTGCACATATACAACTCACATGCTATTCTCATGATTCTCTAGATCTCTCAAGCAGGAAGCGAGTTTCATGCTAAAGATCAGGGCTCAGTTTCCGCTTCATATTTATGCTTAAAGACCCTTTGTTTAATATACTTTGTTGATTTATTAACACTGAACTCATGGCCAATGGCACTAAAACTCGTGCCTGAATAAAGCTCGCCTGACACCTTTATTTTCTCTGCAGCCTTCCTGCATTTTGGGACACCAGATAGTGCTTCAGCATCTTCTTGGGGGCCATTTTTAAAAAGCAAGATCACCGACAAAGAGCTCAAGGCTATGGAAAACATGCCACTAATAGACTACAAAAAGAACATTGGTTTAATACTGTGAGGGCTGAAGTAAGAGGGCCTTGTGCAACCTCAGCGGGAACATGCACTTCAAGCCATTCAAGTTTGCACCCTCTGCGCATGTTTGCAAGTGACTGGGACTGTGACCATGACTTGAGTTTTGCTTATTTGAAGTTACCAATGAATTTTGACAAGTAAGCAAAACTTCAAATATAGAATTCTTGAAAAATGAGAAGTGACTCATAATATACACATGCTCTTCCATTTAGAACGGGGTTACATACTGATAAACCCACTGTAAGTTGAAGATATCCTAAGTTAAAATGCATATAATGCACCTTACCTACCAAACATCATAGCTCTGCCTAGCCTACTTAAATGTGTTAGAATACTTATGTTAGCCTACTCTTGCGCAAAATCATCTAACATAAAGCTATTTTATAATAAAGTTTTGAATATCTTATCTAATATATTGAATGCTGCACTAAAAATGAAAAGCAGAATTGTTGTATAGGTACTTGAAATATGGTTTTAAATTTTTTTAATTGTTTTGGGCACATAGTCGTATATATTTATAGGGTACATGTGATGCTAGATACAGTCATACAAAATATGCTTTTTGAATGTGTGTAACCTTCACACTATCATAAAGTTGAAAAATTGTAAGTTGAACCATTGTGAGTTGGAGACTATGTGTACATATATATTAATATACACGGTAAGACGGACAGATGTTCTATTAGGGAATTTTAGCTACCAGTTACAGAATGTAGGAAGGCAAAAAGCAGAAGTATGCAAACATACTGTGGCACCAGTTGAAGTACCAAATGGCAGGTATTGTAGAGATAGAGCTACATGGAGGACTTGGTGCCACGAGGATTCCCATGTCCTGGGTCACTTGCCCCTGCTTCAGTCCATCCAGTACACACTGCTTTCCCTATGTGGGAGAGGACATAGCCACAAATGGGTTCTTCATTTTGGATGCTGTTTCCCCCACTTTTAGAATTTCTCTTTTGCTTGTTTCACCCCTAGACTAATCAACTGGGAGGGGAGATGGAATGGGAGGTACAGTGTCATGACTAACTGGCTGGAACTTGACATAATCACGGAGATAATGCTCGTGAGAAGATGGCAGGACTTGTTTGAACACCACAGATGGAATTTCAGGAGAAGGTCCTGGAGAAAAAGGTCCTATTCCTAGTGAAAGGGTGGGATTCTGGGAAGGCCTGGTAATTTCCTCCATTTTAGCCACAAATAAAATGCTTTTAAGAAATCTAGGATATCTGAGGCAGGGGGGAAGGACAAGACTCTTCTAAGTGCCCGTAACTTGCTAAGCCCTTATGTGTAAAGGGTAAAGAGATGCCATGTCTTACTGGGAGAATCAGAGGTGGCATCACAGAGAAGATGGCCTTAAAGGGATGGTGGCATCACAGAGAATGTGGCATTGAGCTTTTCCTTGGTCACATAAGAGCAGATGGTCCCATGGAGACAGCCACTTCATCTTGCAGAGCAGGAGAATGACATGACATCTTAGAGACAGCAGGATGCAGTGAAACAAGGCAGTTTCCAGGGTTGGAAGTCCACATTTACAACCCACCAGTTGTGTTCCCTTAAGTGAATGTGTCCACTACCCTGATATTAATTTCTAGTCCTTATAAGTTGAAGGAGAATAATATCTCCCTCATGGTGAAAGTAAAAAAATGAAATGAAATCATGTCTGGGGGAATAAGCATTTAGTGATACTGATTCCCTCCCATTTTTAGGGTTCAACCAGCACCTTAGTGCCAGGTAGATGATTTGAACCAAAACACTTGACTTAGAAGCCAATAAATAGCCTTCCACTCCAAACTACCATTTTCTTAAAAATCACCTGCTTCCTGCCATCCTGGTCTGCTCTGACTGCACACCGTGGCCCCGACTGCACTCTGAGGAGCATAACTGCCTCGAAGGGCACATTAGACCCTTCCTTTGCTCCTTTCTTTCCTCACTTTAGACACATTTAGTGATGGAGCCGGAGATAATGGAAATGCTGGCCTTTGAGGGCTGCATAATTAATGACAGGCTGGTGCCATTAACACCTTTACCAATCAATGCAGAACTGAGCAAGAACTCTTGGTGCACAGAGGTCCTGTCTCTCTTGATTAAAGGTGATCACTTTGAAAATATGATCAGGATTCTAACAAAATGCATATAGGAAGGGAGACCTGTGCACGGAGGCTAATTCGGCATTATACCAAGAACCAGATGAAAGATGGGCGAGCTGTCAAAGCAAACGGATGAAAAGAGTATTTTCAAACTGTGAAATGAGTATTTTCATAAGATGCATAACCTCCCTGGGCCTCATCATCATTCTTACTACAACAACAACAAAAATAGCAACACAAAATAAAAACAAATGCACAGAAATAACAAATATAGATAAATCCTATGCTATGAGTGTCTGAGTATTACCTGAGTAATGTCTTCTCCACCAAAGACAAGGCTGGTCCTAAAGACATAGCAGGATCAGCTACAGACACCTGGCTCCTCTTTCCCAACTTCCTATCAGAGCACACACAGCCCCATAGAGAAGGCAGAAGGTGGGTTGGGTGTCAGCAAGAGGCAAGAGAATCATATCAGAGGATCTAACTCATACTCAGGGAAACAGGTTATAAGGATAAGATTTCCTTTCTAACAATCGTAAAGGGGAAAGGTGGAGGGGGGCAGGGGGTGTGTGTGTATTTCCACATGGGTACGTGGAAACAAAACACATACCTACATCAATATCAATTAACGAATACTGACACTGTCTAAGCAGTAATTTTACTAATATTTAATCGTGGCTATCTATAGAAATTAGAATATCATCCCAAAAATTACCCTTAAAGAACAAAAGTTCTTAAAACTGCAAGACTATGGGTCAGTCATTGGAAAATCAAAGTGTCTTTTCAGTGAATAAATACACCCTGTTTTTGTTATTTTTTTTTGTTGTCGTTGTCCCCCCACCCCAAGATTTAGCCTCAGCCTCCATCAGTTTAGCAATGTCTAGACAAGCCAGCTAATGTTGACGTCTCTAAGATATAGATTTGGGGCTTAATATTTTTGGCAGAGTTCTCTCCGATAGACCAGTATGCTCCAAAAGAATGAACAGGCCTTGGAAAATCACAGATAAACCACAAACAGAATAGACTGGGTTACAGTGATGGTGACAGGAAAGGGAAAAAGGGAAATAGCATCTCTCCTCCCTCCAGCCCTGTGTTCCTGGAAAGAAGGCTGCCTGGTTCTTATTCTTCTTTGAACTGAAAAACAATAACCAAATATACCTGATAGTACCTTTAGCATCTCAAGAATTGTTAGGAAGATGGAGTATAGCTGGAAAACTCATTAATTTTAATTAAGTAAAAAAAAAAAAATCCATAGTAATGCAATGTCAGCCTTGCAGTAAAGTCATCACTTCTAGAAATGGAAAAGGTATGCTCTTTAAAGAAACAGGATCTCTCTCTTGATGCAACTTCTAAAAGGAATATATTGACCAGTCAACAGGAAAGCCAAGTTTCTACCTTTTAAGCAAGCTCAAGGGTGGAAGGATGATAAAACTTGAACCTATTTGTCTTGAGATTTGCTCACTCTTCTCCCTATCAATGCCCAGTAAGGCCGAAAAGATACCATCTTAGAAGTTAGGGAGAAAAAGTAGATTTGAATCCTGGCTTCACTCATGACTCCGTTGCACGGAAAACAACACCTGGACCCTGTAAACCTCAATTTCCTTATCAATAAAGAAAGATATAGAATGGTATAAATTGACACATTTGTAAAAGAAAAGTAAAAAAAAAAATCGAAATGAACAGAGACCTGAAGACTAAGGAGGGGGGAAATAAACAAACTTCGCTTTATGTGGTCCAATATTCATGATGACTGGTATTGGATTTTGTTATTAAAAATATGGCTGAGAAGAACATTACAATGTTAATGCGTTCATTCTCCCTTTGACAGATATTGATTGTGCATCTACTATTCATCTGGCAGACAGGGTGAGGGTGGCAGGATTTGACTTCTAAGAAGAGCTCAAGGTTTCCCCTGCCTCATTTTACTTCTAAGGCAAGTTCTTTGACAAAGATACAGCCTCAAACTTGATGTGTATGTGTGTGTGTGTGTGTGTGTGAGAGAGAGAGAGAGAGAGAGAGAGAGATTTGGGGAGGAATAACATCAACTTCTTATTGCATCTGAGTATCTTTTCCTTTGGGGATTTCTTATTTCAAATTTTGGGGATTTGTGGGGCATGTTACCTTGTCTGTCATGGTCTTCTGTCTCCCTTTCCTCTGAATTTTTTCTCTTTTTTGTTTCTCAGGTGGTTGGTTTGATGAGACACATCAGTGGACACCTTGCTTGGGAGAAGCCCTTGCACTGAGCACTGAGTAACCCAGGCACGAACCAGAGTGTGATTTCTAGGACAGCAAGCTTTGTCCAGGTCTTAGGCCTGCCCTCTGGTCTAGGATAAAAGAACCCCTTAGTAACTAGGATTGAGACCTGGAGACTACAGTAGGGTAATTTCCTACAGATTCTATCCCTGGAAAGGAACAGAATTCCCAGGTACATCAAAACTATGTGGCTTGGAAACTTAAGGGCAAGAGGACAGAGGATTAATTCAACCTTGGTGTAGCCAAAAAGGAAATCTATTGTAGACTGTTGAGCTAGGAAATGAGTGGACAGAAAGCAAAGAATGGGAGAATGTTTGAGCTAAAAAAGACTTGTGGAATAATTTAGTCCACAGATTTCCAATCTTTCTTATTTTTTTCTGCCACTTTACAGGGGAGGAATCTTAAGGTGAGTTCATCCTGCAGCAGTTAGTGATTGGCAAGGCTGAGTTCCTGGAATTGTTCACACAGGTTCTTCCATTGACTGACTTCAGGGCATTTCTCGTGAAGACTTCCTCAGGGACTGTCCTATGTTGTGTGTCTCTTAGGCCTGGCTCTCCTGTTAAATTGCATCATCTTCCAGACAAGGTTGCGAGGGACAGGATCATGGCTGATCTGATATCGAGGGGGTGAAATCAACATTGACTTTGAATTTGGGTAGTTGCATGAATGGAGAAGCCACCAATATCTGATGCAGAGTGCAAGAGATGCAGGTTCATAGGGAGTGACGTCAGCAGAGAGAGCACATGTAGGAATGATTCCAGAAAAGATGCAGGTTTGGAGGGAATAGAAAAGTATTACCAGTTTGGTTTCAGATACGTTGAGTTGAATCACAGTGGATGGCCAACCTGGGGGTCCTGAGAGAGGAACCATTTAGAAGGCTTTTCTTTTTATTTTTTATTTATTTATTTTTATTTTTTTGAGACAGAGTCTCACTCTTTCTCCCTGGGTAGAGTGCCATGGCATCATCATAGCCCACAGCAACCTCAAACTCCTGGGTTCAAGTGATCCTTCTGCTTCAGCTTCCTGAGTAGCTGGGACTACAGGCACCCACCACAACATCCAGCTAGTTTTTCTATTTTTAGTAGTGACAGGGTCTCTCTCTTGCTCTGGTCTCGAACTCCTGAGCTCAGGTGATCCACCTGCCTCACCCTCCCAGAGTACTAGGAATACAGGTATGAGTCACTTTTTCTGGCCTCTTCTTTTTTATTTTTAACCTTTTAAAATGCTACATAGTTCTCAAGATCCTTCCCAAGCCTACCTACTTTATGAAGCAGCCTCTAATTTCCTACCTCCTGCAACTTTTCCCTGGAAAATCTGTGCCTTTATTAAGCTCTCCCTTTTTTTGTGTGATTGTGGTCTTAGTGAATGTCTGTCTTTCCACAGGTCATCATGAGGCAGAACCAGCACCAACAGGCTGCATAGCTCTATGGGTAAGAGCACAGCTTCTTGGCCCAAACTGCTTGAGTTCAACCAGAATCCTACCAAATTTTTTACTTTGGGTGATTTATTTATCCTCTCAGTGACTCAGTTTCCTCTTCTGTAAAATGGGGTGATTATCATGGTACTTATCAAATCAGGCAGTTGTGATATCTAAGTGAATTAATATATGCAGACAGCTTAGAACAGCACCTGGCCTACAGCAAGTGCAGGAGTGGTAGAGGGCCTTCCTTTTCTTATTTTGTACAGTAAATCTGAGTTTTCTTGACTCCATTCTGCAAGTCTCAATGTAACATCTCTTAAAGGAGCAAGTTCCTTAATTTAAAATCATTTCTGTTGTCCTTTGGCTCAGTAAGTATCCCATGCCCCCAACCAGGATTCCCTGGAGACTGCATTTGACATTTGAATTTTTAAAAAATTTCAGGGGTAAAAAAAATCTATTTCCAAAAGGTACCAGTTAAAAACAAGGAAATGAGGGGGCAAAATGTCCCCTTCATTGGCCTAAGGAAAATCTCTGGGAAATTCTCTAACCAGTCTTCAGACTGAGTCACAGAGACCGGGATTCACTTTGAAGAACAATGGCTGAAAGAAAATGGGTCTTTTAATTTTTTTCATTCATTCATTCATTGATTCTGTCTTTTCCTTTTTTCCCCCCTAAATCTTTCTCTGCCAATTCTGACTGACTGAGATGGGGCTAAAACACAAAGGGGTTTTGAACCGTAACTGGCATGTCCGTAGCTGCAAACTCGACAATAATACACTTGTTAAACTGAAGGAGAGGTGCGAGTTGGCAGCTTAGAATAGATTTCATTTTCACTCTTCGTCCACTGCCAGGAACACTGCTCATCTGTCTTCTGTGTTTTATCTCCCGGTAGGATTCAAAGCAAGCGGCAGTCAGCTCAGTTGGCTTTGCTGTTGTCAACCTGGAAGCTGACTCTCACCCTGCCCCAGCTTTGGCTGCTGAGAGGTTTCACCTTAGCTGGGTCTTTAGTCCTGGGTGTGATTTTTTTTAGGAATCACTGCTTGGTTCATAGCGTGGTGCTGAAAGGCAGGAATTGGGGGTCATTTTGGATACTGGAGACATCTCTGCTGTTTGGAGTCAGATCTGGATTTGAATGTTGTACCTGGTACCCTTGAACCAGTGGCATAGCTCCTCTTGCCTTAGCCCGTCATCTCTGAAATGGTGATGTCACAACCTACCACAATGAGTTGTATAAGGATTAGGACAGCGAAGGCATTTAAACATCCAGGTATTGCCTGGAAACGGGGACACTCAAGAAGGTCTCTGTGAAAGGTCTCTCAGTTTCTAAACAGCAAACAACCTTGCAAAGAGAGGGATGGGCTGCTGCTAGTTAATATAATACTTTGTACAAATCATAACAAGGAGCAGCTTCCAGGAGGAACCGCTGATGCAGGAGCTCTAGATTGTAAAGATGCACAGATTGGATTTCAGCCCTCTCTAGTCCTGCAGCCAGGGGCCCCTGCACAGTTCACAACTTTTCAGCAGCTGTGCATGGTGACTTTAAAGACCAATGCCTGCACTGTGGCTTGATCGTGGTTTAGTTATCTTGACCTCAGGGAAACAGAATCCAGCCCAGACTCACGTGGCATTGAGGAGCTTTTAGGATGTGACCTATGAGCTAGTTTTTCCATCACTTCTTTTTCATCAGAACCTTTACTCCCCGCAAATGAGAATTTTTGCTACCATGAAGTTGCACCAATATCAGGCCTTAACGCGTGATGTTCCTTAGCTGCAATCCCCGTGTGACCACTGGGGGCAGTCTAGCACGGTGGCTAATAGAAGCTCCAGATCACCTGGGCACTGGTGCTAGTGAGTAAATTTCTCACCTGCATAATAGAGAGAGTAATAGTATCTACCTTCTAGAGTTATTACAAGGATGTAGGTGGTTAATACACACAAGGCTGTAAGAACAGTGCGGGGCACAGACGGAGCGCCCCGTTAACATTACCTATCATTGTTTCCACCCGTTGCTGCCCCCCACAAGGTTGGTTATTTCTGTCCTCGGCGAAGGCTTCATAGATGATCCTACCCAGGCGTGCCCTCTGCTTCCCTCTGTGACAGACCCAGGGTTTACTGTAACATTTACATAATGATCATTTTTGGTGTGTGTCTCACTTCTCTGCCCTCCATTTAATAATGAACAATCTAGGGATTGTTTCCTTTATACCCCTTCACTAGCCGCTATTGGCCCTGCTATAAGCCCAAGAAACATCTGTTGATTTGCTTCCTAGGTCAGAGGGTCTATGGAATCACTGCCATGGTTCAAAGCATGGTGCTGAAAGGTAGAAATTGGGGGTCATTCTATAAACAATGACCCCCAATTAGGAATGGGGGTCAACAATGACCCCCTTCAGGTCGCTTGGACGACCTGAGGCTACAGACCATTCCCAGCCTTGGGAAGAACATGAATGACTAGAACAACAGACTCAAATGCTAACAGGAATCTCTCTGCGTGTGTGTGTCTCTCTCTCTGCTCTCTCTGTGTCTCATTCTCTCATGTGTGCTATTGTCTTTATGTCAGTGTCACCCTCCCAGCTCTGCTCTATCCATGAGACTGGTTTCCAATAATTACAGACACATATGTTTCCAGATGAGAAAGTCCCTTTTATTTGGGACTTAAGCATAAAATTCTCAGGGAAGCATTCCAATTGGTCCATTTTGAATCAAGTTATCTTTTATCCCTTAACCGGTCATTGTGGTTACAAATACAAGAACAAACAGTAATTCACATTAGAACTATGCAGTATGGAGAATGTTTATGGGAGCAGCTTGGATGCTGGGAGAGATGAGGATGCCACGCACTGCAGAAGGAACAGAGAGAGGACGGAGCTGGCATGGGAAGCAGGACATAGTGAGTTAAATGCTACATACTCTGACTTACAACTGTAAGTAGGACATTAAGGTGAATGAATCTTAGGGCAGTTGAATATATGATTTCAAAGCTCAGGGGAGAGCGCAGAACTAGAGATATAAAGTTACGAGTCGTAAAAATGTAAGAAATAGTTTTTAAAATGTCCAAAGAGGATTTTGACTTCTAAGTAGTATGTAGTAGGTCACAGCAGGCTAACATTCCCATTGCATCAACCAGAAAAAAAAAATTTAGTGAATTGCAAAAATCACATTTTTTAAAGACCTGTGAAACCTGTGGAAGCAAAAAGGAGGAGATGAATGAAAACATCAGAGAGAGAAGAGCCTTTTCTAGGTGAGCGGCCAGCTGCCAGACACTTATCCCCAAGAGTCCTGTCATTCTGGCTGCAGGCTGGGGACCAGGCATGACACACAAAGAAGGACTCTCTGGGGGAAAGAGAAGGCTGGAAGGTACACAGCAGACACTCAGGCTGAGGACAATGGACTGGAAGCTGGGGATGCCCTAGAACAGTGGTTCTCAACCTGTGAGTCACGACCCCTTTGGATTGTGTTCAAGAGTCGCGGCATTAGGAAGGTTGAGAACCACTGCCCTGAAAGAAAGACTAATTTTTCCCAAGGCTAACAGTTTCCCATAAACTATTAGAAACACAAGACTAACAGAAATACAGGAGTCCATCCTGAGCATTTCTAACCACAAACCTACACTCAGGAGCTAAAACTCAAGGACTGCAATAGAAGGAAAGCCTAGTTTTTAATGCTTACAATACAAAATAGATGGAAATAAATGAAATAAATGTCCAACTAAAGAAGTTACAAATGGAGTAAGTGCAAAAACAAAGAAAGCGAAGGAACAAAATAATACAGAGTAGTGCAGGAAGAGATGAAATAGGATCCCGTGTGTAATAAAGAAGATGGAGTTGCTCTCTGTAAACAATATAGAATTGCCAACACCTGGTACAGTTGGCCAACCTCCTTCCCCTAAGAAAAGGGGGCAAATATAAATGATGTTGTAACAAAAGACAGCCATAACTTAAAATAAGACAATAACCAAACAGAATATTTATGAATAACTTTCTGATGATAAACTTTAAAACCTAAGTGAAGTCGCACATTCCCAGGAAACCATAGACTACTAAACCAACTGAAGACGAAATACAAAATCTGAATAATGACTGACTCTTGAACAACGAGGGTTTGAGCTGTGTGGGTCCACTTACAGGTAGATTTTTTTCTGCCTCTGCCTCTGCCTCCCCTGAGACAGCCAGACCAACTTCTTCCTCAGCCTACTCCATGTGAAGATGATGAAGGTGGATCACAATGATCTACTTCCACTTAATGGATTTTCTCTCCTTATGATTTTCTTAATAACATCGTTTCCTTAGCTTACTGTATTATAAAAATACAGTATATAATACATAAAACATACAAAACATGTGTTAATTGACTGTTTATATTACTGATACAGTTTTCAATCAATAGTAGGCTATTAAGAGTTATGTTTAGGGGAGTCAAAAGTTATGTGTGTATTTTCAACAGCATGGGGGGAACCCTATGTTGCCCAAGGGTCAACTGTAGTCTTACAGTCAATTTTTTTAAAAAGTGATAGTTAAAAGGTATCCACACATGTTCAAATGGCCTCCCATGTGAATTACACAAAATATAAAGAAACTGATTTTCTAATTTTTCTTTTTTAAAAAAAATGGGATTATCACATCCCAATATTCTAATTTTTCATAAAAGCTTTTAAAGAATGAAAAATGGCTGACTTTTGGTGCAGACTGAGATGGAAGAGTTCTCTATAGCCCATCTTGCCCAGTAATTACAACTAAAATATCTGAACTCAAAAACAAACCAAAAAGAAATCAACCACCTAAGGAATCTGAAAGGCAATTTGAATAGGCCAGTTGGAGAAAAAAATAAAAATTTGAAGAATGAGCCCTACCTGTGATGGTGAGAAAATATCTGGAAATTATATATCTAGTAAAGAACTTGTGTTAAGAATATGTGTAGGAAAACATTTAAAGCTCAACTGGAAGAAACAAACAATCCAATTTGAAAAAAATGAGCAAAAGATTTAAAGAGATACTTCCCCAAAGAAGATACACAGATGGTAGGTACCTGGAAAGATACTCACCACCAGCAGTCATTAGTTGAGAGTCACTGAGCAACTATTCATATGGTTGAAACAGAAAAAATAAACAGTATCAATGTGCATCAAAAAGAACGAGTTTTAATATAGGTAAATTTAAAGTAAAAATTTTAAAAAGTAAAATAAAATTATGAAAGTTTATTTTTAAGCCTTCTGTAAACTAGACATCACAGCCGTACCATGCTATTATAATAACAGAAAATCACAGAGCAGCCTTACTCCTAAACATGCACACACAGACACACACACAGACACACTCCAAATCTAGCAAAAATAAAATAATAATATAACATGACCCCGTTGAATTTCTTCCAAGGATGCCTGGTGGATTGAAAATTAGAAATAATTATTATTACAATCACTACATTCCAAGTCAAAGGAGAGCGATTAACAAGTGAGAACCTCAATGGATGCAAAAATAAATATTTCAAAATTTCACATCCATTCATGATAAAATTAAAACTTCTATCAGACTTGGAATGAAAAATACATTTCTATAGATATACAAAGCCCGGAAGCAAACATTATACTCAATCATAAAATATTTAACACATTCCTTTTACAATCAGGAAAAGATAAGAATAACGGTTACCATCAGTATTTTCAGCACTTCATTGGAAATGTCTAGTCAGCAAAATTAAACAAGAAAAATAAATAAAAGGTAAATGCACTGAGGGTGGCGCCTGTGACTGAAAAGGGTAGGGTGCCAGTCTCATATGCTGGAGGTGGCGAGTTCAAAACTGCAGTTTTGCCAAAAACTGCAAAAAAAAAAAAAGGGGGTAAATGCATTAAAAATCAAGTATCAAGGTGTCATTATTTGAAGATGACATTTTTCTACATCAATAATGTCAAAAAACATATAGACTATGATAATGCATAAGAGAGTAGCAAATTTGCCAGATCAATATATAAGAGTCAACTGCATTTCTATACATTAGCAGCAATCAAGTGAAGAATGCAATAAGAAATAACATTGATAAAAAATCTAAAGTCGTCAAAATACATCTAAGAGAAATTGCCCAAGAGTTTTATGGTTAAAAGTATAATAACATAAAATGCTACATGAAAGTCATTCAGGAAGATCCATATATATACGGGGCAGGAAAACTCAATGTCATGAATATGTCAATTCCTTCCAAATTTGTCTCTAAGTCTCTAAGCTCACCACAAATCTAATCAATATCCCAAGGAGAATTTTAGTAGGCCTTTATAGACTGATTCTAATGATCATAAGGGAAAACCAAAGGCTAATTTATAGTCAAGTTACTGTCAAAGAAGGAAAATCAGGCAAAGAAACTCATTCTGCCAGACACATGACTCACTATATATACCAAGACTCACTATAAGACTATGATATGGCGGCACCTGTGGCTCAAGGAGTAGGGCACTGGCCCCATATACAGAAGGTAGTGGGTCAAGCCCGGCCCCCTCCAAAAGTGCAAAAAAAAAAAAACAACAACAAAAAGACTACTCTATTTAGCAATCTATGGTATTGGTCCAGAAGAGACAAATACATCAAAAGAACATAATAAAGTGCTCATAAGCAAACCCTTGCCTATACGGAGTCATGATATATGATGGCACTGATGTTTCAGATCAAAGGAAAATGATGGCCTGTTGTTAGATGTCGGTTAATATGGATTACCCACATGGAAAAACACTAATAGATATTTACAGCACTTTACACATGAAATCATTTCCATATCATTTCCATAAAATCATTTCCATAATCATTTCCATAAAATCATTTCAGAAGTCTTAGGACACAGCATAAGTGAAAGTTTCTCTGATCTCAGAGTGGGATGATAGGTAAATGTGCCACCCATAAAGGAAAAGTTTGGTACTTGACTGTACTAAACTTAAGAATGCCTACTTATCAAAAGATCACACCAAAACAAGCCATTAGTTGAACTAGTTATTTGCAATATACACAAGCAAGGAAGGATTCACATCCAGAATGTGGAGTGAACACCCATGAAACGATACCAAGTGGCAAACCACAAAATAGTGAATAGGACCAAAAGACAAAGTCAGGCGTTTAGCAGAACACATGACATTTCTGATCAATAAACGTATGACAAAAGTCCTTAATTTCATCAGTAATCCGAGAAAAGCAAAAGAAATATTTGACGTGGCAAGAAAGAATAATCACAAAGATACCAAACCATGAGAATTCTCATTAAATGTACAGAAGGCACGTAAGTTGGAACGAGTGCTTTGATAAACAACTGGATGCGGCTTAGAAAAGTTGAAAATGTGTATGATCTGTTATCCAGCTCTCTGCAACTAAGAGTATATTCTACCCAAATGCGTATTTATTGATGAATACTAAGAGGCATGTGGCGAGTGCTCATTTCAGCATTGTTTTTGAAAATTTCAAAACCAACAGTTCCAATGTCTGTCTGCTATGAAATGAACACGTAAGTTGTGCTTCACTCATACAATGTGAATAAACCAGTGGTGAAAATAACTTAGCTTCAGCTACGAGCACCAACACGGATACATCTTAAAACCATAGTGTTGAGGAGCGGGAAAGAAAACAAGGTGGGGAAGAAGGCACTCAGGTTGATGCTACTTATTCAACTTTCAAAAACCAGGCAAAACTAAATAATACATGGTCTAAGAATCCATGCATTTCTTGTAAAAGTACCGAGAGAAATGATCACATTGATTTTTAAAAATTCAGGACATTTGGGACCTCCAGGAGGAAAGCAGGAGATGAAATCAAAGAAAAGCACACAGATATTAGTATATTGTACTTTTCAGGCTGGGGAGTGAGGACGTGAGGTTTGTTTTATTTTAACTTTTTAACTTTTATTCATCAGTTCTTCATTCAACAGAAAGAAGTTCTGGTTTTGGTTTTTAATTTTTATTCTTTAAGCTTTCCATGTACTAAATCACTTATTTGAATCTATGGCATGTTACTAAAACGAGTTTGAAGAAGAGTTCGTGAAAGGATTGGGAGTGATGGCTAAGGGGTATGGGATTCTTTCTGGGGCAGTGAAAATGCCCTAAAATTCCTCAAGGTTATGTTTGTACAACTCTGTGACTATACTAAAAGCCACTGAACTGTGTACTTTAAATGAGTGATGCATGATATGCGCTCTTCATAAGGCTATTTTAAAAAGAGGCATTGAAGTAGTTGAGGAAAGCAAGACATGTAGGTGACTTGTTTGGGGGAATTTTGAAGTAAAGAATCGTGGGGAAGTTCGAGCATGATGTGGAATCACAGGCAAGTTGCTTTTTAATAAGGAAGTTTGGCTCTAGGCTGGATGAAAATGCTGGTCAAGAAGAATCGAGCAGAAGCACATTTTATGCGTAAGTTAGGATGTGAACACAGCTCTTTCTATTTAAAGTCTAGGACTCTTCTTCATGGTCCTTCCTCCCACCTTACTCTGTTAAGTTTAAGACAAAGTTATCACCAAATCAGTGCTTAGCTTCTGCCAGTCATGGGACTTGTTCAATCTTGGGGATAAATTTTCAGAAACATGGGATCCTGGATAGTGCTGACAGTCCTTCCTCCTTGGTGATGAGATGTGAACACCTCCCACGCTAGAGCCACTCAGCAATTCACGGGGCTAGTATCTTATGGCTGGCATGGTGGCATGGGCTTTAGGACTGAGTAAGTGGATGTGGTAGCCATCAACTTGACCTTCTTTCTAGTTGACCTGCTCCTAGGTGCTCTGCCTAGGCAAGATTCTTCTGACCTCGGGAGTCCCTCAAACTCATTCTAATCCTTTGCAGAAATAACATAGGTGACATGCACAGCAAGTTGTGATGCAGTGAGGAAAGATCCCTGTTGCTGGGCACGGTGGCTCATGTCTGTTTTCCCACCATTCTGGGAGGCCAAGGAGGGAAGATCCCTTGAGCTCAGGGCTTTGAGACCAGCCTGAGCAAGAGTGAGACTCCACATCTACTAAAAATAGAAAAATTAGCCAGGCATCATGGTGGGCAACTGTAGTCTCAGCTATTTGGGAGGCTGAGCCAGGAGGATCACTTGAGCCCAGGAGTTTGAGATTGCTATGAGATATGATGCCATTGTACTCTACTTAGGGTGACAGAGTTGGAAGGAAGGAAGGGGGAGGGAGGGAAGGAAGAAAGGAAGGAAAGAGAAAAGATCACTGTCATTAAACATCCCTGGAGAGCAAAGATGGAATCAATAATAACTTCACCCACCTCTCACAAAAGTGAGCAAATAGAAAAAACACACACCAGCGTGAGCATCAAACAAACCAGTATTTTAAGGACAGCTCTGACTTTCCCAGATTCCATTTTAGTCTTTTGAGTCTCTGACTCCTCACTGGTAAGCCACAGCATGTCCGTCAACTCCTCACACTAC
The DNA here is from genome assembly GCF_000181295.1 of Otolemur garnettii. Taxonomy (NCBI): domain Eukaryota; kingdom Metazoa; phylum Chordata; class Mammalia; order Primates; family Galagidae; genus Otolemur; species Otolemur garnettii. The sequence goes on along the minus strand of NW_003852402.1, from coordinate 12,832,079 downwards.
CTCGTTTCCACGGGATAATAGTCATCTGCCTTGGGGAGCCAATCAAGTTAATTCTATTTTGCTTTCCACAATGACTGGTTGAGAATATCCTAGCTCTGAGCCAATTGACAAATGACAGTTTCCTGGTTGCCAGGTTCAGATGTGGCCCACTCAGTGCAAAGATCAAAATCATTTGATTAGTGTGAGATGGGACCCTATGCTTTCCACTGAACTTAAGATTGCTGTCCGTCAATCTTCCTGTGACCGTAATGAGGGCTGGCCCTAGGATGCAGCTAACGTTCCAGAGTAGCACTGAGACAGAAGAAAATAAGGTTCTTAAGGTTACGTCATGGAGCTTCTGCTGGATTTGCCCATACTGGAGCTGCCTCATTTCAGCCTTTCCTGTCACGTGAGCTGACAGTCCCCTCTACAGTTTAATCTAGTTTATGCTGAGTCTTCTATGACTTGTAATTTAAAGAACCCTTACTACTTCATGGAATTAATATTTGCCATATCTTTTTCATGGGGTACTACAAGACTTCCAGGCGATTCCAGTAACACACATGGGAGAATGTAAGTGTGGTTTCTATTGATTTTTCTACCAACATTGGATGTGAGTGGGCGGGGAAGGTAAAGATTGAATCAGCAAAGGACTCAGAGCAGCAGGAACCCTGGGATTTACATCACCCATTAGCCATGGCGCTGTCATTGATTGAACTGGCTTGACACGTCTGTGCAAAGCAAATCACTTTCTGTCCCTAAGAGTCAGTCTTCCCACCTGTAAAAAGATCGCTTCAGTCAAGTCTAGGGTCATTTAGGTCTATGGATATACAAAGTGGAAACAAGATGCAAGTCTTAATAACTACTTACATTTATTGGGCACATGAATTTTGCTATGCACTGTCCTAAATGCTTAACACGCATAATCCTATTTAATTATCACAATAAATATTGTTGTTCTCATTTCACATACAAGGAAATTGAGGGCTGGTGGACGTCGGTAAAATTCCTGCAGTCATCGCCTCATGGCAGAACGGGGACTTAGACTTGGCTCTTTTTGTTTCTAGAGCATGTGCTTTTCAGGGCAGAGTGAATAAATGTAGTTTTATTCACTCATTTGACAGGATTTATGGAGATCTGTTCTCTGCTGGGCTCTGATTTAGACCATGAAGATAGAGAGATGAGCATTTAACTGAAATGATTTCAAAATCGGGTGAGGGAGATAGCCTAGAAAAAAAATTAATATATATTCATGTCCTGTATCCTCGACACAGCAGGTGCTTAATATATATTTAATGAAAAAATGAATAAGTGAAAGACTATAAATATGAATATATGACAATGAAAAGTTTCTGAAAATATAATTAAATTTCTAAGGCAAAACTTACTCCTGAAAGAGTAAAAGAGTATGTTTAAGAATCAGGGGCTCTAGCAAGAGTCTATACATGGATTTCTCTGTCTTTTCCCCTATGATCACTGCAACTCTGTCACCAAGGATGCTCCCTGGGCTAAGCAGAAGGCTGGACGGGTGACACAGTGAATTTCAAGATGCCCTGAAGTCCCCGTCTTCTCCTGTGAAAAACCAAAGACAGGATGGGGTTGTGCCTATGGCTCAAGGAGTAGGGTGCCGGCCCCATATACCAGAGGTGGTGGGTTCAAACCCAACCCTGGCCAAAAAAAACTGAAAAAAAAAAAAAAAAAAGAAAGAAAGAAAACCAAAGACAGGCTGGAGAGAAGGAAGTAGTCAGTGCAATTGATTTTTTCTTCCCAAACACATTTCATTGACAGGAAATGTCACTGGTAAGTGATCAGTGTAACATCTCATAATGCAGACATCACATTAGTTCATTTACAATTTTTCTCAGCACGTTATTGCTTTGGTGTGATCAGGAGCAAGTTTCCATAATTAAAGAACATGATGGAGCAGAAGACAAAGTGCCTTTCTTTACATGTGGCAGGTATGAATGTTTCAAAGATGACTGTGCTTTCCACATGTTAACCTTCCAGAAAATCTGGGAAGACATTTTCCTTGTCTTAAATTGTATTAAGTCCAGAAAGAATGGCGGGGTGCCGTAGCTCACACCTGCAATCTTAGCACTCTGGGAAGTTGAAGTGGGAAGATGGCTTGAGGCCAGGAGCTCAAAACCAGCCTGCGCAAGAGGGAGACCCCATCTCTATGAAGAAATAGAAAAAATTTGCCCAGCCTAGTAGCACGTGCTGTTAAGTCCCAGCTACTTGGGAGGCTGAAGCAGGATGATCACTTAAGCCCAGGAATTTGAGGTTGCCATGGGCTATGATGATGTCACTGCATATACTGGACCTAGGGTAACAGAGTGAGACCCTGTCTTGGAAAAAAAAGTCAGAAAGAAGACTACACCCTGAGTCATATTTTCATTTTGATGAAATTGGTAGTCGAGATCGTATGTAAACCAATGCATGAAGGCTGACTGTGGTCTAAATGCATTTGGTGGTGAAAAGCTAAATGTCAGCATTTCTATAAGGATTATTGCCATTTACTGTTTTTTCTTCCCCAAACGTGTTCTTTCTATGAACCCCTTTATTTTTAGCATACAACTTCACAATTGCAAGACATTAAAGCAGACATGTTTTTATGAGTGTTTAATTTGTATGTGTCCCAGATGCCAGCTGGGATCTGTCTGTCTCTCATCTACGTGAGATGTTTCGGCCTCCATCCTAGACCCTGGAAAGTCAAAGTTTTGACCCCTATTTCTATTTCAGATGATTCCAGGGACTTAACGTTTCTGAGGCTGCCTCTGGCACTTGGCCTTGGCTCCCTTGCTTGATGGGATAGCTCCTTCTCTAGCGCAGGTGGTCTCAGTTTCCTAGCGGCTCAACCTAGGCTGGCAGCCCCGCCTCCTGCAGACACATTCGCTCACACCTAAGTGGTAGGCTCACATTGAGGCATGTTTGCTTCGGTTGACTTTACGGAAGACAGGTATGAAGAAAAGAAATGGGGGCACAGTTCGTATCTCAGGCACATCACTTCACATTGCATACTTGCCCGCTCTGTTCATCAAGGTTATTTTAGCATCAGACTCACCAAGGAGCCAAGGAGTCCTCTGACCTGCCACCCACCTGCCAGGGCGTGGCAGCTCCACACAGTGCTGCTGGTTCTGTCCTGCTTCCTCCTTTCTCGTTCCCTCACCCTCTTCACCAGCTCCCCCCAGAACAGAAGCTTCCCCCTTTTTTGTATTCTTCTCCTTTATCCCCTGCAGAATGGCTTCTTTTTTTTCTTTGTTGCCAGGGCTTCTGCCAACACTCAGGCTTTCAGAGTTCTTCCTATCCAAAGAAACTTACTAAGGTATTTTCCTGGAAGAAAAAAAAAAGACAATTTTTTTTCCCTAAGAAGAATTCTGGCACCAGCTGTTATGATAGTGCATTTTCACTCCCACTCTGCTTCCAAAGACTTGCCTTCTAGGAACTGTGTAAAGGATTCCGAGTCAATGGCACTGACTCACCAGTGCACAAACGGTCCCAGGCTCCTTGTTTCTCGCCAGGAGCTGGCTTGTGATCTTCATGCTCTTTCTTTCCCTCCATCCTACAAACGCTGGAGTCTTGTGTTGAGGTGGCAAAATCGTAAAGATGGCAGAGCCTCCATTCGTCTGGTGCCCGAGGGATTCCAGAAACACAGCCCTCCTTGTCCATCAGCCAGGCACAGGACACAGGAGCAGAAATCAAACTCCATGGATCTGTGGTGTCTGTCTTTGTTTTGCCTCTCACAACTCCCCTGGCCTAACCTGCCTCAAATATATCACTTGGCTGCCACACTTGACTCCTCTCTTCTGGGTTTCCATAGATTGCTACATTATGAGTCCCTTTATCGCAGACGATTTTCATCGGATGTTAAGAGTTGACAAGAATAAACATTTTCTGGTATTTTTGCACATGCTTGGCAATTGCATCTATGATTCTCTGCCTCCCCCCGCCCAAAAGCATCATTTGCTCATCCAAAATGTATTTACTTCTTGTTTATTATAAGCTTGAAATTGTGCTGGGCCCTGGAGATTTAAAAGAAGACATGATAGATATTCTCAGAGGGGTCTGGTGTCACTTTAGCATTTGCTGAAGATTTTCAGTTCATTGACTGATTCCCTCATTATTCAAATGCTATTCGGTCTTTGATGTTCTATTCTAGGCGCTCATAATTTAGCAGTAAAGAAGGCAGACACACTCGGAACCTCTTGCATCTCAAAGTCCAGAGGCAAATGCAGATATTGAACAAATAACTCCAAGTGCTAAGAGTTTAATAAAGGAAAAATTGTAATAATGACAAAGATCACTGACAATTATGGAAATTTCACATGTCAGAGACTATTCTCTGAGAATTTATATGTTATAACATACTTCGTCCTCACAGCATGACTCTTCCAATTTAATATTAAAAGGGGACATCATAGCACAGAAAGATAACTTGCCCAAAGTCCACAGCTGTGGGTTCAAGTCCAGATAGACGTGGGGATTCCAGTGCCCATTCTCTTAACCCTTCCACTCTTCTCACAAAATCTCAGGGTCAGGGGTGACTTCGGGGAGGAAGTGGTATTTTAACCAAGACCACAAGGCCAGGTCAGAGTGACTTTAGGGTAAGAGACCAGGGAAACGTATTTTTAGGATGAGAGAGTAGCATGTTTGAGAGCTTCGGAAACCAAAAAGCCTCTGAGGGAAGTTTGGAAGCCTTGGAGTGGGAAAGAACATCTCCTTCTAGACACGTCACACTGCCCAGCTCCCTCTACCCCCTTGATGCCAGCCCCTGGGGGGGGGCACTGCATGGTGTGCTCATGAAGAAGGCCAAACACACCTTCCAGCCCTCATTTTGAGAGCACAGGTAAAATCCACTTGCAGAAGAGGGTTCTGGGTCTCCACACACCTGTGTCAGTAAGGTGAGGCTCTCTCAGTCCCGGGCAGCTCTTCCAAAGACAGTGAGGTTTGCGGAAGGCACCCGGGGGACTTTGTTGAAGATGGTGTAATTACTGAGGTGACAGATCAAGCCTACTCTTTGAAAGAGCCATCCCAGAGGGGCCCCCCAACCTGGTGACTTGAAGCACAGAGAACCTCTTATTTTTTCCACTTCAGTGGCTCTTTGATAGTTTTGTGAGCCTGCAGAAAAGGGCTTGAGAGTTTAGGAGGAGCTGGGGGAGACGCAAAAGAGGTATGTGTTTTGATTCTTTTTGAATTGAAGAAAAAATTGTGTTAAGCCAAAGAAGGGATAAACAGAACAAGACCCTATCAACTTTCTTCTTCCTCCTCCCTAATTCCTTGGTCTTCTTCCTCAGCCAAGCAACACTTGGGAGACTGAAAAGAGCCTGAGTTTCTTCTCAGGCGCAGACATCTGCAGATCATCAGAGCTGTGTGATGTGATAGCGTTTTTGTGCACGATATAATCACGTCTGCGGAGCAACATTTAGAGTCCACTTACGTGTTCATGTACCTCCATGTGCCAATATTCACATGTATATTTTTGCATTCACTTTGTGGATGTGTTTTGGAGTCAAATATTCAGTCAAATCTCAGCTGGGTACCACTTTTAAACTGTGACTTCGGGCAAATCATGTATTCCTTCTGAATCTTGATTTGGAAAATGGAAAAAATAAGTACAACTATTCAGAATTGGGGGGAGAATTAAATGGCATGAGTTACATACGTCAGTGCTCAATACATGACAGGCATTACTCATGTAATTATTATTAGTAAGGGCTAGGTTTTAAGATAGTCATAAATTGAACAAACTTGTATTTATTTATTTATTTGCAGTTTTTGGCCAGGACTGGGTTTGAACCCACCACCTCCGGCATATGGGGCCAGGTGCCCTACTCCTTTGAGCCACAGCTATTTATGTATTTTTTTTGAGACAGTCTCAAACTATCACCCTGGTAGAGTGCTATGGCATCACAGCTCACAGCAACCTCAAACTCTTGGGTTTAAGCTATTCTCTTGCCTCATCCTCCCAAGTAGCTGGGACTATAGGCACCTGCCACAACGCTGGGCTATTTTTTGGTGGTAGTTGTCATTGTTTTTTGGCAGGCCCAGGCTGGATTTGAACCTGCCAGCTCTGGTGTATGTGGCTGGTGGCCTAGCCACTTGAGCTACAGGCGCTGAGCCACAAATAATTATTTGAACACCTATTTCTGGTCAATGCTGTGCAAAGCTAGGTATGTAAAAGATGAGAAAAGATGGTTGCTACTTTGGAAGGCCTGGCTAATGAGAGAGAGAGACATGTATGTGGCAAAAGCATCCAAGAGCATCCTGAGAGTTGAGTTGATCCTGCATGATGAGATATGGCTGGAAATGAGTGGAAGAAGCAGAAAACTAAAAGTGAGCACAGCAGATGAGGGGGGCTTCTCTGGAGGCCACCTTCCCCTAGAATATGTGATTTGCCCAAAGTCATAGTTTTAAAATGCTACCCAGCTGAGATTTGATTGAATCTTTGATTCCAAAACATACCCACAAAATGAATGCAAAATATATATGTGAAGATATATACAGGGGAGGGTGCCAAATTTGTTCCATGGAAAGGGGGGGAAGCACCCAGAGAATGATGCTGGTACCTGAGAAATGAGAACCAGCCGGGTGGTTGGGTTTAACCCTTGTTTTCACTAAGTGGTTAGGAGAAGAACAGGCAAGGCAGAAAAGAACAGCTACAGAGCCAATAATCAGAAAAATGCATTGAAGAATCATGTCAGAGGCTCGACTTGCTTCTTGCACAGAGATTTTGCGACCCAGAGACAAAGCGTAAGGTTCCATGGAGGCGGAGAAGCAGCAGCCTCACCAGCGCTGAGGGGGTGGAAGGTGTAAGTCTCCCCCTGCCATCGCAGTGATGCTGAGTCCACAGATACTCTGGCACAAAGTATTTCAGCCTCAGCCTGTGAGAGCCAGGAGAACATGGGAGTAGGGGAGAGAGTCTTTCTTGGGACACCTTAGGGATCATTTTTCCATTCCTCAAGCCATGCATAGTTTCATCCTTTCACGCACTCACCCACTCAGCAGATAACATAATGGTTAACAGCCAGAGAGAAACCCAGGCAGGGTGGCAATTTTCCATTTTTAGAATATTTACAGGAAACCTGAGTGATGGAAAAATACATTGACTGGGATCTTTGCTCTGAATACTTTGGGGATAATAATCTCATAAAGAGGTAACTACACCCCACAGTGCAATGGCTGCTATCCTTGAGGTCTATGTGAAGAAGGAAGAGAGACTCATTTGGCCTGTGGAAGAGCAGAAATCTGGGATTAACTCAAAGATAAGGAGATATTAAAGCTGAGGTTTGATAGAAAAATTGAAATTTGCTGGAAGTTCGATATTGCAGGGAGTGGAAAAATCAAGCACGAAGGCGTGAGGTGTAAGAGAATAAAGCATGTTGGGAGAACTGGTTAATGACGGCGTTTGTGACTCCAGAACTGAGGAATGAGTCAAATCCTAGAGGAATTAGATCCTAGTGTAAGGCGCTTAGATTTAATCATGAAAGTGATGGCACAGAGGATACAAAGAAAATCTGAGGTCTCTCCTCCGAAAAGCCCCACAGCTGAGTAGGAAAGAGGGACACAGAGGTTATCGGGCAGGAGAATAACGTTACTGGGATGACCCCAAACCCAGGTGTTGCAGAGCCAGCCCCATGGGCAGCTTCTGCTCTCACATTGTGCCCGTCTTTGGCTGATTCTCAGAAGTTCTGTAATTCTCAAGTCAAACTACAAAACAATTGTAAGTTGTAAAGATTTTATAGAAGGCATTGAAGGGTTGCACAGAGTGCAAGACAATGTCATCTAACTTGCCCATTCGCCTTCCTGACACTTTTCTGCGGCCTCTTCTTCCTTTTCACTGCCCTTCCATGGCTAGGGGCATCTCAGCCCTTCCCCCTAGGCTTGCCTGTCTCACGCAGCACTAAAGGGGCCAAGTGGCTCTCCCAGGCGTTCCAAACTCATATGCCTCCAAAGTCCAGGCAGTTAAAACCACTAAATGGGCTGGGGTGGGTTTAAAACAAAAGGGACTGGCAGAGACTGGGACAGACTTCAGAGCATGCACCTTGTCTAGACAGCCACAGCTGCCCCACTCCGTTTTGGAAATGCTGCCCCAATGTTGCCAGATGTTAGACTTTTAGCTAATTCTCCAGCCTGATTTTCACTGTCCAACTTATACTTTAAAAAATATATTTATACTTTAACTTATACTTTTAAAACTACTAGGTGGGCAAACAGACACCTCTGAGGGCTGCTTCTGGCCATCAGCTATCCGGTTTGTAAACTCTGAGTCAGCTCAACCTCTCTCTTTATTACTCCAGAATACCCCACTGGCTGCTCTGTGGAGAGTGGACTGCCGCAGAGAACTTTTCAAGTAGGAGGGCCTATGATGAGGCGCACCTGTGACCCGGATGAGAGAGGACCTGTGTCAGGCTCTGGGAAGAGTACGAACCAATAAATCCGAGGGATTAAAGTGAAGGGCAATTGCTGGGGCAAAATTGTCAGAAACAGCAGGAGGGGAGCACATCCTATATCCTGCTGGGCAGCCTCCCCCGGTGGAATCTCCCATGGAAGGGAGAAACGTGGTTTGCCAAGTGCTGCAGCTTCAGCATCAGCAAGGGAGTAAGGAAGGATGGATCTGGAGCTGAGATTCAAGGCCTTCATCTCTGGCTCACACACTGGGTGGCAGATGGAAGCACATCCCTATGGCTCAGTGCATCAAAGTTGAGGGCTTGTCTCCTGGGGCTGAGGTGTCCCAGAGCCCAAAGATAAGGTCTCCCAAAGCCACGCTCGTTAGACATGGCTTTCTGAAGTGGCCTCTCAGTGCTGGTGGGACCTGAGAGAAGCTTAGGCTGTGTGCAGCTGTGGGATTAAATAATGCCGAGCAACATACTGAGACACTCCTTTTCCAACTTCCATGTGTCTGATTAAGCAGAAAGTAGTTCAGTGGCAGCCTCTCTTTAGGAGCATTCTAGTGCTTGCTATCATGTGTTTTAACAGAGAGAGAGGCCTCATGCTCAGAACCCATAGTAGGCAGGTTCAATGTCATTCAAGTTCAATGGCATTATTTTGTTAGCATAGTATTTGTCCTTTATGCATGCCTTCTTTTTCTTGTAGAAAGAGGTTTTGGGTCCTCCTCTCACCTGCCAGAGGGTCCTTGCTAAGTAAATTTTCTTAAGTAAAAAATGAACAGTTTTCAACCTAGATAGTGAATAAATACTAACACATTATATATGTATATATAAAAAAAATCTAGAAAGTGATATGGAAACAATTAACACCTAGGAAAACCTGACCCAAAGCAATCCATAGACAGCCATTGGTTATGAATTGAGCGTTAATACAATTGGGTTTCTTGCCCCAACAAGAGAAGGACAACTGGATTAGCTCACTGGAACCCATCTTGTCACTTGGCACCTCTCTACTCCCAAAGCTGACATGTTTCTGGCAAAATGGGCCCAACTTTGTGGGAAATCCGACATAGAGACTTGGTTTTCACACTCAGATCTCACATGTTCTCCAAGTGATAGTCAAATTATTTGTTTTTAGAGCCAACTCTCAAATAAAGTAATAATCACTTTCCCTCCTGTTTCTTTCATGTTAGAGTATAATCGCGTGAAGGCAGAGACTTCATCTGCCTTGGTCATTGTTATTATCTCCAGGGTCTAGTAAGCTACCCTGTCTTTATCAGGACAAAGTAAACATACATGAACATGTTTATGAGTAAATGAAAGAGTTTAAGGGATTTTCAAACTTTTTAAATCTTAGAGTCCTTTCTTGGAAAGAAATCCTAAACCAATATGGAGCTACCCTGGACATTGTGAACTGAGAGAATTACTTGTCTTTTTTTTTTTTTTTTTTTTTTTTGCAGTTTTCTTGGCCGGGGCTAGGCTTGAACCTACCACCCCCAGTATATGGGGCAGGCACCCTACTCTTTGAGCCACAGGGGCCACCCGATGTCTTTTTTTTTTCTTTAACCTTCTTCATTGTTAGAACTGCAGTCATTTGAAAAAGAGAATTTAAAAATCATATCTCAATTTTTTTACAGCATCTCTACAAGATATTTCAAAAATATTTGGTTATCTTTAATTTAAAGATCAAGAAATTCAAATTCCAGGGTGTTTAATAACTAGCCCAAAGTCTTATAGCTGAAAGGGGTAGGTATGGAACCCAAGATTAGGTTTCATCAAGGAAAATTGCTTCCTCTCCAAGTAAAAGAGGCAATGGCAACCCTGGGGATTCTTTGGATCATTCTACCTCCCTCTCATTAATACACAGTTAGTTCATGTCAGTTCACGAAGACCAGTCAGTCAAGCTGGTCGTTTCGGGTCAAGTAGATGAAGAACAATTTGGCTGGATATTGTTTTCTGTTCACTTTTTCCCACGCTGACAGTTGTGACACTGAGTAATCTCCACTTTCACACAGAAGAGCAATTCGAGGATGTCTCAAGGAGGTGGATGCCCTTGAGGTTAAATAATGTCAGTAGAATTTCCTTCTCAAGATCAAGTTCATCTTTGAGTGTCATCTTTGCTTTCTGGGTCACAGGGGTGTATCACCATAAACTCCTGTGGATAATCTTGATGGCTTCAGAAGCATCTAATTCATCCTATTAGGGAACTTTAAAAATTACACGTGGATTTTCTTAATATCTTTGAGCTTAAATGGCCTTTAGTCTAATCACCTACCTCATCATTTTTAGAATGGCCATAACAAGATTGTTGAGTTTTTCTCTGAATACTTCCAGCAAAGGCTGAAGACAGTAGGGACTGGGGTTCCCACATCCTACAATGCCATTTATCCCATTGCTGGGAAGCCCTCAATGTTAGAAAGTTCTTCCTAATATGGAGTGGAAATTTATATTCCTGTAACTTCTACTCACAAAATCATAGATTGGGGATATGAGAGAAAAGGGATCCAACATTTTTGAGCACTTAATATTTGTGATGAATTAAGATTACCATTTTAAAATTCAATCTCTCAATTACTGTCCTATGAATAATTATTATTACCCCCATTTTATAGGTGGAGAAATCAAGGCTAAGACAACTTAAATGAATTTTCACTTTAACTGACAAAAGACATAATTGAGATTTGAATAATGTCTTAGCCCGTGCTGTTTAAATTGTTTCACTGTAGTTGCCAAACCTCTAAGAAACGCCATAATCCAATGGATTTAAACATTTCATCCTCATGTATGCTGTTCATACTTCCATGAGAACAGCTCTCATTACACATTGCTGGCCGTCTCAGTATTTGGGGACAGGGAAGGAGCTTGGTTATAGTATTTTTCTCTTTTTTTCCCTTCTCTATCCTCCTCTATGAAAACCACAATCAATCAGAAACTCCAGAGTTGTGCCCTGTGGGAAGACGTCACACCCACCACGAAAATATTGACATCTCCCCAATTCTCCCTGCCTTTCATGTACATATATCTTCATTAAGAATCTCTCATAATCAAGTACAAGTTGGATCTATCAGGTGTAGAGCACAAATGTCTTAATCCTGTAATTGGGTAAAAGTGGTGCAGGCTATGTTGCTTAGTGGGATGTAAGCATTCCGATTTGTACAAATAATCAACACCTTGAATCCTACAATGGCATAAATGTTTTTATGATCTACGTACGAAAGACTTCATGAAAAAAAAAGAATCTCTCATAATCTAAACTCTGCATTTTACCAGTGAGAAATCAGTTACCCAGATGAGTAAATTTCAAAAGAAATCTCTGTATTTTTTCCTTCATGAGGACATGTAGTTGTGTATATATTGGTTTCATATTAGTATTGAGTACATGGGATACTTTTTTCCTCATTCTTTCAATACTTTACTAAGATAACTAAAATGTGAATTTTACCTTAGAATTGAAAACAATGTAACCTAAACATTTGTACCCTCATATTAATTTGAAATTTAAAAAAGGAGAAATATTTGTAGGTGGACGTGAACTGAAGGTGAATCTACGCCACAGGAAAATTTGAGTCTATCTGAAGGACAGCTAGAGTAATTCAAAGTCAACTTCAAACTGGAGTCCTTTCAGGTCAGACAGATATATACTGTAAGACTTCAAAAGCAACTTGGATGGGAATCCAAAGTCAGTGAGCGAGGTGAGCTATCACAGTTGGTGCAACTTTAGTACCATTTATCAGCGTGAAAGAGAGTGGGGCTAGATGTGCCCGTGACCTGAGTTGAGGGTCAGTGCGAAAGAAATCATTTTTCACAATTTTCAAATCAGTTTAAACAAATTAGTGTCTGGCTAAATCGTGACTAATCTCTTTGCTGGGCTTTAAAGAGAAATTTAAAGTCAGTTCCTATTTCGGTTTTTCATCTCTTCAATCTACTTGACAAAAAGGCCTTCTATGCTCTGTCTTGTTGGGTTTATATCCTTACTCACAGTGGAGGAAAGAATCACTGTTGGCTAATTCCTAACGGAATGAAAAAGAAATTGTTACACGTCTTCTGCGTGACAGGAACATTCGCGAATATTATTGTGATGAATATTCACGGTAACTTCTTGAGGTGTGCACTGCTGTTTTCATACCATAGTTGAGGAAAGGGAGGTTCCCAGAGCTTTGTAACTTGTAAAAATTTAATAGGCTCTGACGATTGGAGCTGGGATTTGAATCTAAGTAGTTTGAATCTTCTCGAGTAACACTAGAAAAACTCCCCCAGAGTCTAGAAAAATCCCTTGAGTCTAGAATAGACTATGATCTGATTGTTAAGATATGACAACAACTAGCATTATGTATGGTAGATTTTCCCATGAGCCAGGCACATGTACACAGTATATAAACTCATTGCATCCAGCACTACTGTAAGGTAGCAGTTACATTATTCCCCACTTCACATAGGAGAAGACTAAGGCATAAAAGATTTAAACCCTCATTTTAGGTCCTATAATTCATCTGTGGAAAAGCCAGAACTCACGTCCAGCAGACTGTCTCCATACTCTTAGTTGCTAAGCTATATTGTAATTAGATTTCAAAAGTTTTGTTAATGGAAGAAGGTCATCCATATGGGGCCTAGAACATTTCCCTCATTCATAGACAAGAGGGTGCACTGTACCAAATGATCACAGCAGACCAACTTGGTAATGAACTAGCAAGAGGAATGATCTTAATGGTGAATATCATCAAAATGTGCTTGTTCTGATATCAAGTTCAGCGAGCAATTTCCTGGGAGACTATGGCTCCTCCCTAAAGGCAGAGAAAGCCTCGCCCTGCCCCTCCCCATCACTATCCTCTGCCTGAGTCCAAGCCCCTTGTCTTCATCGGCTTTGCTGAAATGGCGTCTACTTTCCACTTCAGCTTCCTACTTTCAGATCCCTCTAAACTTGCTTCCACCACGGCTTGAGCAGCTCGTTGAATGGGCAGGCTGTTCTGTGCATCATAGCTTTGTGAGTGTTGTTCCTTCTGTCTGGAGTGTGTAGTCTCACCACCTCCATTTCACAAAATCCTGTGTACCCTTCAAGACCCAGCCCAAACAGCTGCTAAGTCTCTAATCTCCCCTGATTCCTTCAAGCACTATTGCTCTCTCTTCAAGCTCCCTAAGGTCCCTACTCTTAGATTTTGTACTCATTTCTTGTTTTCCATGCATTTGCTAGGCAAAGATCAATGGGAAAATGTATATTTGCTATTTGTGGACACTGGAAAAGAAACACCAGCATTTACTACCCCTTACTACTGTTAGGTCTTGGAGGGAAGAGATGTTTATTTTTTGTTCGTGTTTGTACTTACACGATCTGGCACATAATGAAACTAAGTTTTGAATGAATGACTGAATGAATACATGTAACATATTGAGTATCATTACCAATTAACAGAAGATTTATTTTAAAACATTGAAACCTATATTATGTATTAGTCTTCTGTCAATTTGGGCTGTGAGACTCTAACTCACGAAGTATTTCATTTCTAGGTATTGAGAAAAACCTGAGTGTCCAAGTCTGCAAAGCTAGGGCTAGATTCTAAAAAAGAATGATTCTGACAAGGCACTGGTGTGCTCTGAGCACTGGGCCAGAGTCCCTGTCTAACATTTCTTCTCTATAAACACAAAAGAGATCTTCCCAGAGCGGTGGCATTATATTAACTGTCATGCGTTACAGTCCTGAACTGCGGTCTTTAGATGCTTTTGTAGAAGGGTATTGCTGCCAGGACATAGACTTAAAATCAAAGCATTTAGTGAGCATCTAAGCCATGGGCTGAGCCTTTCTCATATACATTCCAACTGATATTTACCTAATATGATGTGATTTCATTTGACTCGATTTTCACAGTCACTTTGTGAAATATGGCCAATGTTTTCCATTTCTGAGTTGGGAAATCTGAAGCTTAGGATAATTAAGAGGCTTATTCCAGGTGACAGAGGATGTAAGTGAAAGAGCCAGTGTTTGAGTCTAAGCATTCTGACTCTGTGCCTGGTGCTCTTCCTATCATATGTAGAACAATGTGTTTAAGACAAAAGGTTAACTTTGCTGATTCATCTTGGTTAAGACAAGGTGGTCTTTCTCCTGAGTCAGAATGTATTGTTTATTGTAATCAAGAGGGGGTGTAACCCTTGGGCAGGGCCCACCAAATAGAAGTAAATCTAAGGGTCTGCCACAGAGGACATGCATGGGCTCTGGTCCAGGTGCCCCAGTCTTCCTCTCTCCTCACTCTTTCCTGTTCTTCCCAGACAGTCCCCAGAATGAGACAAATGTCTACCTTAGCAGTCTCTGCCTCCTTAACTCCCATTCATGCTGCAGGATCTTGAAATCTGAGTTTTACCCCCACTACTGTTAAAAAAGAACATAGTTTTCCTCTGTCACTTTTGTTTCAAAGAGGAAGGTTAAGTCTTCCTTCCTCTACTGGGAAGGAGCTTTGCTAAGAAGGAAACATCTCCGTTCCCACCACCTCTTTGTAGATGGACAGACTCATCTAACCCATGGGATGGGGGAGAAGCAGAAGTCTGCTTGCTCGCCCCTCTCCTCCCCTTCTTTCTGGCTTATCTGTTCATCCATGCCTTAGGTTCACTCAGGCACATTCTACTCTGCAAATCACAAGAGGTCCATTTGGGGACGAGTGAGGGGAGTAAAGTGAGGACAGTGAGGGAAAGGTAAGGAGCCCGTTTGGCCACACATCTGAGCCTCATTCTGCTTTCCATCTGGTTTTTGTGTCTTAATTTGTCTGTTGGTTCTGATCACAGCCTAGAAGGACAGGGATGCTGTTAATTGGCTTTCCCAAACTGTCACCTTCAAAATTGCAGTCACTCTTATCAAGGTCACCTGTGACTTTCCAACTGTCACATCCCAGTGGCTCTTTTTAATCCTCAGCCTCACCTGACACCACAGCAGCGTTTGATAGCTGTGACCACTTCCCCCTTCCGTCTTGAAACCTCTCTCTTCTGTGTCTTTCCTCACCGGCCACTGTTTCCTTTTATCTACTCTGCCTTCTTCTCCTTTGTAAAAACCTCTGGACTCTTGTCATGCACAGTCTGTGGGTTATTCTTTGGCAACAGCCCATGTGTCTGTGGCTTAACTGCCTCTAGTCTGACACCGGTCACTTGTCCATCTCCTAGATTTGGAGACTTGTGGATACGGCCACTTGATAGACAGCTCCATTCTGATGCTCCATGAATACCTTGATTTCAAATATGTCCTAAACCAAGCCACCATCATGCCCATTTGACCTGCTCTCCTGTTATTACTAACTGACTGAATGCCATCCCTGATCCCTGGAGTTAGAAGCCTAGGGGTCATTCTAGATTTTGTTCTCTCCCTCAGCCATGCATTCAACCACTTGCCTGTCTGGCAAATTTTACCTTACAAATCTATTTTAATTAATTTTCTTCTTTCTTCCCTACTAGCAATCTGCCTTTATTCTAAATCTCATTATCTTTCTCCTGATTCATGGCTTTGCATTTTCTATGTCGGCTTCCCCTCTAATAGACCACCCATGGGGGCTCTTCCATAAGTTCTTCCTGAAATCAAAACAAGACCGTGACACCCATTCGGGGCTCTCTGGCATCCCCCAACGACTGAAGGAGGAGGCCTGCTCCTTAGCCCCCTCCACACGCTCTCGAGATGTCAGCCCCTTGACAACCTCACATCTGCCTCGCACTTCGTGCCTAGTAAAATAAGTCTTTTCATTATCTCTACATGGTTTAGGCTACTTCTTTTATTTATTTCTTTACCACAAAATGGCCTTCATACACACACACGTGGGTCATTAACAAAGTTTTGAGATACTCAGAAATTAAGACACATAAAACCTGCACAGATGCAAACACATGAGGCCCTCCCAGCAAGACTGGTAAGAGGAGCAAGTTGAACTCCCACAGGTAAATCAGGAAGGATGCTGCCAACCTTGGAAATGAAATAACGGACCATAACACAGTCTGTCTCAAAACTATTATAGTGTCTATATATAGGTAGTATGTATATGCAGTGTATATATGTGGGTCTCTATATAGTGTGTGTGTTTGTCAATTTATTTATTTTTTGCCTAGATGACGCCACTTTTGCTCAGTGGTTGCCCCCTTCAGAGAGCATCCTTGCAATGCCTCCTGTGGCTGGGTTCGAGTCCACTCTTTGTTCCTTCAGCCCACCTGGACATCCCTGCCCTAAATCCTCTTCACACTTTTCTTTCTGCTGGTTCCTTGGCATGGAACTCTCACATCCGTCCCAAGGAACCAGCACAGGGGCCGGCACAGAGCAGTGACTCAGTGAATGTTGATAGAACAGCAACGAGCAGCATTGTGGGACGTATAGAGAATGACAGTGAAGTATAGTTAAAGGACTAGGTCAGCAGAATCACTGAATTCACTGAGGCGCAGGCAGAAGCAGGGAGGCTCTTTCTCTAGCCTCTGGGCATGGCTTACCAGATGAAATAAAATCCAAGCATCTGGTATCAAAGATGTCCTTCTGTTTTGGTCAAATTATTCTAACCCCTCTCTCTAATTTCTCCCTCCTTGCCCTTTCCTGGTGTTCTGAAGGTACTTATGGGCAGACCAGGAATATCCAGGGTTACTTAACCATAAGCTCTTGCTTTCTGGACAAGCTTTGTTTTGTTGGAGGGTTTCTGTCCTGGAATTCTTCCCGGGAGGTATGAAGTGGAAGCCATGGGACCTGGGTGACACAGGATGATGGGGAGAAGCTGGCATGGCTGGGCAGGATGAGCATGCAGAGCCTGGGCTTCCCTCCTCTTAAGGGATCCCCCCAGAGCTCCTGACATCAGTGCCTGCTCCTGGGACTAACCATTCTAGAGAGTTCTATCTTACTGACCTTCCCACCACAGGCCCTGAAGCTGCCTTGCAGGCTCTTGGGGGGAAATCTCAGGTCCTAGCCATCGGCACCTCGCCCATTTCTGGATTCCCTATAATATTTCTTCAAAACTCTTACTTTTTCCTCTAATGTTTGCATACAGCTCCATGTATATCAAAGTACTTCCATACTTTACAATTCTTTTAATCCTCCCAATAGTCTTGAGAGTTAGTAGATCATTATGTATCCGGTAACAGAGGGGAGTCCAGCTTTGAACTCAGGTCTCATTATTCCCCAGATCCATCTCTTTCCAGTACTCACTGGGGGGGGGGGGAATTCAAGAAAGGATCCCACACTCATCTCTCAGCTATGTGTGGGCACTGGCAAATAAACACCAACATTTACTACCCCTTAGTTAAACGTTAAACATCTTTGTATTTTAACAAGAATTTTAACTTTGCAATGCAATTTCTCAGTATTATCTCATCTGGTCCTAACAGCACAGGAAAGGAACAAGCACCTCTGTCTAGAGCACCCATGTCACCTTCTTTTCCTGTCACCTCTTTGCATGAGAATGTCCCATTCTCCTTGCCAAAGTGATTTGTTTACGGGTGTAGATGTATGGTCCAAGCTGGTCCAAGTTAGAATCTTCTATTCTGAAATTTTCAGAAATAGCTACTTCCATTGGAAATAAATACCCAGTCTGGCATTGTGGTGAAATGGGGTCTCTGCCAGCTTTTTTCCATGTGACAAGACCTTCCTGGAGAACTGGAGAGAATGATGGAATCTCAACTATTTTGCAACCCAGAATCTGGTCTTGCCTAATTTTTGTTTCATTTCTTGAGTTATTGATGATGTCAGTCAATGAATCAATACATTCCTTTTTCCTTAAGCTTGATTCGATTGAGTTTCTCTCACTAGTACACAAAGTACTTTAATGTCTATTTAACAGATAAGTCATGTATGGTTCTTAAAATCATACGCACTTTCCAGCTTCATAGTGGTATAAATGATGTAAAAAAAAATAATTCCCCTTTTCGAGTAAGATTATGTATATTCATAGAGACCAACTTGGGCCACTGAGCCACAAGCTTTTTCTAATGTACCAGGTCGTAACCTTATCTGATGACTTTGAAACAAATAACTCTCATCTAGCCCTACCAGCTGACTTGGTCCAGACCCAGCACTGACCCAGTCCTCTGGGATGTCCTTTATCATGTCTGTGCCTTTTCTGATTGGTTATGGATTGGATGGCTCCTCTGCCAAGGGCTCTTTACAGCCCTTAGCAGCAAGGTTGCTGTTGTTTATACCTGGTCATCAAAAACCCATTGATCTGAGTCTCCCTTCAGGTCAGGGCCTCCATTTGTATTTCCTCTGCGTCTCTCCTGTCTGTGGATCTGTTTCCCAGGGAGCCTATAGAGCAGGGGGTGGGTGGTTTCACAGCTCTAGAAGCAATTTGTTTCAGGGCAGGTGATGGCCTGACAAATAAGTTCAAAGCTATGCAGGAAGTGCTCATTTTCAACTAAAGTTCAAGGTTAGTTTTCTAGATGGAAATTCTTCTGGAAAGTGGATGCTTAAGTTTAAATATTCTGCAAAATAAAGCTAGGGCTTTCCCTCAAAGTCTCTGATTTACCAGGCTCTTCTGACACATTATGTTCTCTGCACCATCACAGCAGGTAAGAACTGCCACATAAAAATAGCCTCCATTTTTATCAGCTTTAGTGTTGCCCCCTTGCCCAAACTCACCCTCTCTCTTTAAACCTAGTTATGACTTTCCTCTGTGCTAGAGACACCCCTCGCTCCGGTCTATCACTTCAGCTGCTTTATCCGTTCACTTTTCCCACTCTACCTGCACCTGTGTGCTTCCTGAAGTAATCGAGGGCGCCCTGACACTCACCGCACAACCCACTGCCGCTAGAACCCTCAGCGGCAGCCTGGGCTTTGTCTTGGCACTTCTGGGTGTGTTTCATTCCAGTAGTTGCTACTGTCCTAGTTTGAGGCAAGTCCTGAGATTTCTTCCTCAGTGGAAATCTGGGTTGTGCCTCTGGCTTTGCTGTTCCCCCTGCCGGGTCCCTGCATGGCCCCATCGATTCCAATTCCAGAACCAGGTGTTTGGCCGGGTCCCCTAGGGCAGTTTTTCTCACTCTGTTCACTACAGTTTACATCTCAGTCTTCCTAGGAGAGAAGGATTCCTACATGTGGGCCCCATGAATAACCATAGCGATGAGAACAATAATAACACTTCCCCCTGTGCATTGCACGATGCAGCCTGTACACTCATCTTTATCATCACATTTTATTCTCAAAACCGTCCACTGAGATAGGTGTTCCCATTCCCTTTTCATATAGATGGAAACTTAAATTCATAAATCTGAAGTTTCAGCAATTCATTTGCTTCCTATGAGACAGAGATTATGCTAGGCAGGGGGAATGCAAGTGTAAAGTAATGGTCAGTTCACCATCACTGTAAAACGGTGCCAGGGAGGGCAGGGGGATCGGCTCGGATGGACTGGGGCTGGTTGGAGTAGACATGGTGGTATGTGGGCCGTGTCTTGAAGAATGATAAGTGGGGTGGTGCCTGTGGCTCAATGGGGTAGGGCACTAGCCCCATATGCCAGAGGTGGCAGGTTCAAACCCAGCCCTGGCCAAAACCTGCAAAAAAAAAAAAAAAAAAAAAAAAGATAAGTGAAGAATGAGAAAGAGCTGGCTGGCAAATCAAAGGTGAGAAGAGGCTTAGGATTAAGCCTCTAAGTCATCCCAGGGTTTGAGGTAGTTTGAGATGAAGGAGGAGCAGGCAGCAGGGGTCCTGGTATTTGGGGAAAGCTTTCAGCGAGTTTCAGCACCAGACAAACTGAGGTTCTGGGTGGGAGAACAGCGGATGGTGAGCAGCAGAACTCTGGATTCTGGGAAGTCACAGGCAGTGGCCTGGACTCCTTCTTCTTCCTCACTTTCCGCTTTCAATTAATAAATCCAGTTCCTTTGGCCACTTCTTTAATTCAGTTTCTTCTTGCCTTGACCAATGCAATCATGTTCTATTTGCCTTTCCACTGCCTCTCGCCATTTCCACCACATCACCAGCAACCATTCTAGAATGCAGCTTGAAGTGCAGACTTTGGAATGTGACAGACCCAGGTTTGAATTTGCTTCTATCAGTTATAAGCTGTGTGACTCTGAAAAAGCTACTTAGACTCTCTAATGCTAAATCACTTGCCTTTAAAAGAGAAGGAAGCCTCCAGTGAACTCTTCAAAGAGCTCTGATTGGTTGGAGTTCAGGTCTTGCACTGGGGCCCGTCTGTGAGCAGACAGAGTTGGTGTTTCTTTGGACCCTTGCACGGTGGCCCTTCTGTGCTTTTTGCCTCAGATCTAGGTGGCCCTAGACTGCTTCCTGGCAGGCAGGAGAAGGGTTCCTGGCTGAATAAAATGTTGCAAGTGGTAAGTATGAGGTTAGGGATGTGAAGGGGGGGGTGTAAGACACCATTTTAGCCTTGAGCTTGACCTCATGCTCTTCCAACTATACAGAATCTTATTGATATATCACAGAGTTACCCAAAGATGAATATGGTACTCTGATTTCCATTTTACTATGTTTTGCAAAATATTTATATCTGTATTCTTATTGCATCTTTTTGAAGATCTGTCTTTACACCTATTCTTCCATTCTCATCTTTCATCTGTCAACCCCAGGCCCCCTCATGTTCCAGCCACATCAAAGAATGGAATACCTCCTTAGCACCCCATTGTGGTCCAGGCCTCCTTGTCTCAGCATGCCATGGCTTTGAATTGAACCTTCTCTCCATTCTCTCTCTCTTCCTTCCTTTCTTTCCTTCTTCCTTCCTTTCCTTTCCTTTTTTTCTTGATGAGATTTGAAAGTATCTGGCAGTCTTATACAAATTCTCCCTCCCTACAGAGGTCTTTCCTGATCACTCAAAGCAGATTTAACTGTCTTTCTCTATCTCACCACTCTAGCTTGTGTACTCTGTACAGATGTCAGATTGCTTTACTTAATAGTATTTTCCATATTTGATTTTATGTCTGTCTACCAGGTTCCACAGTGAACTCTGTACAACAAGCAGGTATTGGCTTGGCACCTATAGCTTAGCAGCTAGGGCTCCAGCCACATTCACCAGTGCTGGTGGGTTCAAATACAGCCCAGATCTGCCAAACAACAATGACAACTACAACCAAAAAGTAGCCGGGCATTGTGGTGGGGGCCTGTAGTCCCAGCCACTTGGGAGGCTGAAGCAAGAGAATCACTTAAGCCCAAGAGTTTGAGGTTGCTGTGACCTGTGATGCCACAGCATTCTACCCAGGGCAACAGCTTGAGACATTGTCTCAAAAATAAAGGGGGGATATTGATCACAAGAGAAATGTTTTATAATCAGATAAGGAAAAATTATCAGTATGGTTAACAGAGGTAGAGTAAGATACATAAATGAGTGTAGGAAAAAGTATAAGGGAAGATGGCGCATCAGAAAATAAGGCCGGGGAGCTATGCAGATGACACTCTTGGGATCACAGAAGTGAGATCAGCTGTGCGTGTGGATAGCACTTGCCTGTACAAAGCAGAAAGTGCAGACGTAGTAAAGCTGTACCCTGGTAATGGAGTCCCACTCCAGGATAAAAGAGTGAAATACAGGACTCATCCATACATTAATAATAAAATAAATCATAACTAGAGAAAAGCAACCAATCTCCTGAGGAATCCATTTTGGATGCAGTCTGGTAAGAATTAGAGTAACAAAGAGGGAGCTCAAGAGGGGAAGAATTTCAGCTGCAAATAAAAGATCCTACACACAGCCAACACTTTCAGTGACTTTAGCTGTGATTAGTATAAATAATGAAATAGGGTTGCGGCTGTGGTTCAGTGGGTAGGGCGCCGGCCCCATATACTGAGGGTAGCGGGTTCAAACCCGACCCCGGCCAGCTAAAACAGCAGTGGCAACTGCAACAAAAATAGCCGGGGGTTGTGGCAGGCATCTGTAGTCCCAGCTACTCAGGAGGCTGAGGCAAGAGAATCGCTTAAGCCCAAGGGTTTGAGGTTGCTGTGAGCTGTGACACCACAGCACTCTGACAGCTTGAGACTCTGTCTCAAATAAAAAATAATAAATAAATAATGAAATAAGGTTTTGAGAATTCTCATGCTTGCAAATGCATTCCCTGCAGTCCCACTGTGTGGGAGGGACACTGGCTGGCAGCGCCTTTTCTCACAGTCCCTGTAAGTCGTTTGGCCTGCAGCTACCGCAGTGGCTTAGCAATTATTTTCGGTCCTAGCCTCCTGCTTTTAGGCAGGAGTATCTGGGCCTCTGGGAAGACACAGAGGGAACTGCACAGGTGAGTCAACATTCTCATCATCACATCTCTCAGTCTTAGCTCAAAACCTAGGTCGGAACAGACTCTTGGTAAAAACGAAAGATTATGACTGAATGACTCATAGCTACTGTCAAGAAGACAAAAACCCCAAATGTCTTAAGACATACATTAAAAAGTATCTACCCACCTACCCCTCACAGAACGTGACTCATTGTCAAAGACAGTATAAAAGGCTTTAGTGTACTGACTTATTTCTCTTCATCTAAGCCTCCAAGCAGGAATCTTTAGGATGGGCATTATTTTTCCTATTTTGTGGATGAGGAGAGGGAAGGTCCTAAAGGCTGTGTGGCTTATCCAGCAAGTGGCATTCAAGGGAATTCTGTGTTGCTGAGGCCAACTTTTATCAATAGCCACAAGGGTTATATTACCATAATAATAGAATCAGGAAGGGATAATGTAAACTTGGGAATGAGGTTTAAACTGATGACAAAAGAAGCTTCACTTCTGTTTTGATTCTGCCTTCTGTATCCCAGAGAGAGTTGGCTGGAAACTACTCATCGGGAAGAACAAGCTTGAATTGTGAGTAAGATAACTTGGTACCTTCCCTCACATGTGTATGACCATGTGCAAAGCCATTATTCTAAAGAGAACTGATCGAAGTGATTTTAGACAGCTGCAGAATCTTCAAAACTATGCAAATATTGAGAAAAAAAAGACTGGAAGGAAATGTGTAAAAATTATTTAAGAGATCATCTTTAGAATGGTATATTTCTTTTCTTTTT
>NW_003852402.1:12643198-12808771 GCF_000181295.1 Otolemur garnettii | reverse complement strand
AGAATCTCAAGCTGTCACCCTGCATAGAGTGCCATAGTGTCATAGCTCACAGCAACTTCCAACTTTTGGGCCCAAGTGATCCTTTTGCCTTAGTTTTTCTATTTTTTATTTAATAGAAGCAGGGTCTCCCTTTTGCTTAGGCTGGTCTCAAATTTGTGAGCTCAAGCAATCCACCCACCTCAGCCTCCCAGAGTCCTAGGATTATAGGTATGAACCACCGTGCCCAGCCCAAAATGGTATATTTCTTTTTGCTCTTTTGTATTTTCTAAATATTCTGTGATCAGCAGATAATATTGTATTTCTTAATGGGAAAATTTAATCCTTTACGCTTTCAGGAGCTGCATGCTTCTATTACCTTAATCCTTACAAGAAATGAATAGAAATGTTTGAAAAAGTTTTTCCAGCCCAATGCCAGTTTGGGTGTCAGCAAAATTGCCTGGTAGATAAATAGTTCACTGGGTCCCTCCTGAACACACCTCTAAGAGAAATGGAGGAGATCACTGGCTCAGGCTCTAGGAGAGCACCTCCCAAGAGCCCTAGAAGGCCAGCAAATGCAAATTTGGCTTCCTGCTCAATCCCCTGTGATTAAATAAAAATTCTTGGGGGCTCTGGGAGAGGCTGGCTGGGCACCACATCCTTCTCCTTACATGGGTGTGTCAAGGAAGCTGAGCTCCGGGAACAGAAGCAGTCCTGCTTTATCAGCACTGATGGCTATAGCAGTCATTAATTAGGCAGAGATTAGCTTAAGTACAGTAGTTAGTTAATTGCAAGTTTGACACAGAATTCCCTGTGTCGCAGCATGCAGCCTGGAAGCAGAGCCAGAGCAGCAGGAGGCTTCCCAGGCTCACTGCAGATGCATCAAGTGGTAATTAATACATGGCAAGGGTTTGGGACATAAAAGGTAGCCCATTCCAGTTGTTGGAGTCATAGCTTAGCATGGTTTGAATCCTGAATAGCTCTTCCAAAGAATCTGGGCTGGTTGTACAGGAAGGCTTGCTGGAGGTGGTGATGCCAGACACAGATTTTGAAGGTTGGGTAGGAGAGAGCAGATAGATGATTCAGAAGACTTTTGAAGTCATAGGGATCAGTTAAGACTAAGATGCTAAAGGAGTATTTGGGGGAACAACAAGTAGCACAGAAAGATCAAGCGTAGTGGGTCTGAGAGTGGGACAAGGAACCTAAAAAAGCAAAAAGGTGGCAAGATATGCAAGGATGAAAGATCTTAGAGTAGGAGATTGATACTTTCTGTGCCCCATGAGCAAAGTATTTTGCAGGACGGGAAGGGCAAGGTTTCAGAGAGGCCTCAGGAGTCCATCTAGGAACATTCACTCACTCATCCATTCATTATTTTGTCCATTTTTTCACATATAGACAAAGCACCCACCTGTGTCTAGTACTGTCCTATTACAGTCAAGGTGTAGGTGAGGGAGACAGGTGAAAACAGAGAATATTATAATGCACTGTGATCAGAGAGGTGATAAAAGTTGTGTGTGATAATATGGAAACAGGAAGAAAAAGGGAGCTAGGGAGTTAGCAAAGATTCCATAGGCGATAAGGGTTTAAGTCTGGTTTGAAAGGATGAATTGGAGTTTAGCAGAGACAAAAGGAAGGGCATCTCTTGCGAGGAGAAGAGAGAAGCAAGGCAGCTTGTGTGTGAAGTGAGCCACAACCACAAGTAGGTGGATGGAGGGACAAGACAACGAGAGGGAGGTAGGGCTGAGATGGGAAAAGCTGGGATTCCCAAATGAAATACTTGAAAGAATTCTGTAGACTAGTGCTCTCTGTGATCTGTTGCTTGTGTATATCATCAGTTCATAATTTTGAGCACATGCTGACAAAATCAATTGGTTCATTCATTCAGCAATAAATTACCAAGTACCTCTTCTACACAGCCGTGTTCCTGGTGTCTAAGGACCAGGTTAGATTTTCCCAGATATTATGTATGGAAAGTCCTTGTTGGCCACATTTTTATATTTTCAAAATATGTAGGTACATACACATGTAAAATACGTAATAGGTATATAAAGGTATATTTTTCTATATATACATAGAAAAATCTCCAAGATCCCCTTCTGAATTATGGATACAATTGTTTGTATGATTCTTTCCTTGGAGCTTAGAAAACACCCTCTCACTTTAATTCCTGTCCAGTCAATAACTCCTGCCTGTTTATAACCCCTGTGTTCTAGGTGTTTGATCGGTGTTCCATCCAATCTTTTCCACTCTGTGCTCCTGATGGAAGGAGCTTTGTGTGTATATGCAATGGCTCCATGGTCTGATGAAATGCTCCTTGCTGCCTCCCAACTAAAGATAATTTTTGTAAGTTAATAAAATGTAATGGTTACTGAATCTTTATTTAAGCCATATATTGTTCTGAGTGGTTTTGCATGCACCCACTCAGTTAATCAGTCTTCACAGCAACTTCCATGAGGAAGATTACACTGTTTCCAACATGTCATGGGTGGGCAAGCTGAGACACAGGGAGGCTGAGCTTTCTGTCCAAGGTTGCTTAGTGCCAGAGGTAGGTTCTGAGTTAATTAAGTTGGTTTCACCCTTGATCACTACATCTTACATCATGCACCAGGATAGTCACAACTAACGAGCATCGAGCGTTTACTTCTAGCCGGGGACCATGGTAAGTATGCCACCCGAGCTTTTAGAACACCCCAGTGATAGAGGAACTGTTATTTCCCAGGTGAGAAATTAAGGCTTCAAGATGTTAACTAGGCTGCTGTAGGCCACCTAGCAGGTGAGTGGGGCTGGACTTGGAACCCAGGTGGCTGAGGCCAAAGCCCACTTGAGTATCCCTTGACAGTGCCACGTAGCACCTGAAGGAGGCCCTTCCTTTAAACTGAGTTTCCTTCAGAACATGCTGCTGTGAAGCTTGGGGTCTGGTTATAGGCAAAGCTTTTAGTACCATTATTGGTCCCATTACGGGCACTTCAAGATGCCAGGAATGGAGTATTATTTTACTAAATCTTCCCTTTGACTTTTTTGATGGAGATATCATCAACCAGTTTGCATGTGGAAAACTTCCTGTCTCAATGGGTTAGTCGAGAGACATTGAATGATTGCCCTTTAGTCACACAGCTGATACTCCTACCTAATTCCAGAGCCCATAGAGGAGGCATATTTAAACTATGGCCCACGGGCCACATATGGCCCGCCTAGGACATTTATCCAGCCTGCCAGGTATTTTTGCCACCACTGCCTGCCTGCTTAGCAGGCGACTCATCCCAGGAACCGCAGTGTGGCCCTCCAATGGTCTGAGGGACAGTGAACTGGCCCCCTGTTTAAAAAGTTTGAGGACCTCTGCCACAGAGTTTCCGGCAGCAGTTCTGAGGCTCTGGGGCTCTTCCCCTCTTTCTCCAAGCAGAGAACACAGGGTCACTGTCATCACATGTACATTCCTCTGTCCCTGAGCTACCTATTTGGAGAAGCCCCCCATCAGTCATGCCCACGGCACAGGTGGCAGTGTCCCTCTCTCTTGCTTGTCATCCGCAGCCTCCCAGAGGAAAGGGTTTCCTTCCAGAAGGAGGATTTACAGCTTCAGTTTTATCAACCTGGTTCCAAGGTACTGTGCCCTCACCCAGCCAGCCGTCTCTTCCCCATTCATCTTCCACGGGGTGAGCAAAGCTTGTAAATCCACAAAGGTTATGATTAAGTTTTAGGAGGCAACCCTTCCTCCCATCTCTGCCACACACACATACACACTTAAGAGCTATTCACATCTCTTAATTAAGGCTATCTAAACTGCATGGTCTTCCTCAGCATTCTGTAGTGAGGACAGCGATGGACTCCACAGACAGACTGCCTGAGTGTAAATGCTGTCCTTAATATTTACTATGTGGTTTTGAGTCTCCTCTCTGTGCCTCAATTTTCTTACGGGTAGAGTAAATATATCTTATTAATAGTATGAACCTCATAGGTTTGTTTTGAGGATCAAATTACAAGTAAAGAACTCAAGACCATGCTGATAGCACATAAAATGTTAAGTAAGTGTTAGCACTTTTATCACATCACTGTCATCATCGTTACTGTCATAGAGGGTGTGATTCTGCATTGCCTCTCAATAGGTCTACTTCTCAGGAGTATTCTTCAAACAGAATCCAAAGTCACGGTCCTGGAAGATGACTTTGAGCCCAATGGTGGGCCTTCCTCTTTCCAGATAATTTTTTCCCCAAATAACAATAATCTCCATTTGTTGAGTCACTAATTTTATGCTAGGCACTGTAAATCTATAACAAGTTGTGACAGGTATGTGCCTATTTGCACTCCTACACCTTGGCCCCAATCTATCCTTTGCTCTTTCCTTTCTCATCTCTACATCACCAAGAGCCCGTATTTTCCAAAATTCTGTATCAGTCAAGTGGCGTCTGGTGGGCTTAGCCAATGGGACATGTGGGTGGAAGTCCAGAGGGCAAGAGGAAGGAAGAAGCTAAGAACATCAGTCAGCTACTGCTATGTAACAAATGACCCCACAATCCACAGGCATACTATGGTAAGCATTCATTTCTGGGTCTCTTGTCAATTGGATCTGCTGAAGTGGTTCTCCTTTGAGCTGTGGTGGCTGGAGGAAATATGCTCTATGCTTCAGTTCTGCAAGTTATCTGGGGAATCTCTATTTCACATATTCTTCTGGGACTAACTACCTACCCCGGGCATGTTCTTTTCATTACAATGGTAAAAATGCAACTGAGTAAATCTAACTACACATGCTCATTTTAAGTCTTTTCTTATGCCACGTTTACTAATACCTCTTGGACAAAGCATGTTATATGGTCAAGCTCAATGTCAATGGGGTGGGAAAATTCCCTTCTTAATGACTACAGCTCCCCTTAACAGGCATGTTTTGCTTCCAGCTTCTGCAAAATGACTCAGATCTTAGAATCTGGTAACATTTTCTCTTCTCTTAGTCTCTCCTGCCTAGGGATGGTAGTAACAGTTTTCTGCTGTTTCTAATATAGTAATATATATTTTTTGCCTTGCTGTCCCCTATTTCTATTTTTTACAATTCTTTTTTATTATAATGAAAGCTCACACAAATTCCACAATGTATTAAATAATATACAAGGAAATGTTAATCTTCTTTTCATCCCAACTCCCAGTTCTTTTCCTCAAAGTTGACACTGATAGTATTTTTTCCATTTCATCTAGAAAATTTCCTAGCAACTCATAATTTAAAACTCATCACAGTCCTATGAGGGAGATGAAATTATTCCCAGTTTGCATATGAGGAAACCATTCATTGTGCAACTTTAGGAAAGTGAGTGAATCTTTTCAAATCTAAATGTCATCATGAAATATGAAATTTATAATGCATACGAAATGCTTACCATATCACATGGGATATTTTAAATAAATGATAGCAACAATATGATAATAATTTTATGATAGTAGTAATTATTGTTGTTAGTATTTCTCAAGGTCATTCAGAAACTTACTGGCAGACATGCCCAGAACACACATCTTTTGCATTTTTATGTGAACAGTAGCCCTACTCAGAGGGAAAGGCTGGGACTTCTAGAAAGATTTCTAAAAGGAAAATTTTCTTCACTCACCCAGATCACTAAAGCAGTCGTGAAATAGCTGTTGTCAACCCTGTTCTTGTCTAGGTATGTTGACCTCTTTTTGGCTTAACTGGATCTATTCAGTGAAGATCAGAACTCATCCTCCAAGAAGCCTCCTTGATTACACTCTTCCAACAAACTCCTCCTTTCTGAATGTGTGCTTCCTGTCCGTGCTACGTTAGCTAGCACCCATGTGGTTAGCAAACTTGAAATTAGGCGAGAATTCCTTGTAAAAAGTGCATATTCCTTGGCATTGCCCCAACCTATTGGATCTTGAGACTTCCAAGGAAGGCCCTGAACTGGCATTTTCAGCAAACACTCTTGATGATCTCTTGTGGAAGATCCAAGAGAACCATTTAAGCAAAGCTGCTTCAATCTGATTCATATTCATTTGGTCATTTGAGAAACATTTAGAGTGCATCCTCCATTCTGGGTACTAAGCAAGGACATGGAGACAGAGATATAAGTTAAGACACTTTCTATGTCCCCAAGTCTGGGGCTGGAGAGTAATGGTAACAACAGGGAAGATAGATACTGCCCTTATTATAAGAGAGGGCAGTGCATGCTGTGACAGAGGCCAATACAGGGGCCTGTGGAAGCAGACTTCAGAAAATGAGGGGAGAGATTTGGTTATTGCTTATGTAATACTCTGACAAGTAATTAATCATAAACCTCCTGGAGCAGATCTAGATGCACATTAAGAGGGTTAGAGTGGGGAGGAACTAGTGTCTGAAACAGAACACCTTCTATGAGTTCCATATTGTTCCCTCACCTACTATAGTCATCTGGTATAATAACAGCTGTTTCTGCTGGCTTAATTTCAGTTTAGATTTGGAAAACGGGGCTAGTAAAAGCATTTAAATCACACAAGGTACCAAATAAAATGTGCACACTCAGAAACATACACCTATACACCATAAATGGATATCAAAATTACTCTACACTTGGAAAGCAGTAATTATTTTTACAAGATGCTGTAAGGTTAAAGACAAAAAGAAATACACACAGATATTATATTCTTATAGGGTAGACTTATAATTTTGTTATTACATGTGTATACCTGTTGAACAAAAAAAGTGAATAAATTACAGATAATGAGAGTCAGTATCTCACTGTCAAAGAAAGAAGTTACAAATAAGGAAAAGGGGGAAAGCTAGAATGAACTTGATGTCTCAGACTGGAATTGGAGGTAGCAGTATGAACTCATGGTTCTAAAATATGTATATATAGTTATAGAAATAAATATAGACAATTATGTATGTGTGCATTTACTTTATAGCTCTGACCACTGAGAGAACTTAACCAATGTCACTCGAGTGGCAGTAAACATCCTTGGAACTCAGATCTTCATTTCTATAAGCCATTCTTCAGTAGAGCCAGGTCTCCTTGGAGAAGTGGCTTATTTCAGGGATGGGTCAAAGAAACACAAGATAACCCTGGAATATTTTTCTTGTGATGACAGCAAATAAGAATATGCTTAAA
Source organism: Otolemur garnettii (assembly GCF_000181295.1). NCBI lineage: Eukaryota > Metazoa > Chordata > Mammalia > Primates > Galagidae > Otolemur > Otolemur garnettii. The sequence continues at coordinate 12,801,719 of NW_003852402.1, read as the reverse complement.
AAGGGACATCCCCATGGCCAAAGCTGGAAACAATGTAAGCAACAAAATAAATGAGAACAGTAGTAGGTTATTCTATACAATGAAATAAGTGTCCCAGAATCCATGGTGTTATCAATAAATAACTGAATGAATAAACAAAGGGAGAGATGAAATGGCTCTTTATTATGGAAGAATTTAACTATACAGAGGACAATAGAAGACCACCTTTAGGGAAACACTATAGTAGTAATTATTGCAGGCAATATCTACCAATGGATACAAAAATCAGTGGGTGAAAGTTTGGTAAAAAAACAATATATAATTAATATTCTCAGACTTTCTATCCCAAGATATTTATCAATTTCAAGTGAAAAATATTATCTTTATAGTGACAAAATGCACAAGACACCACCTTAACCAAGTAATCGAAGTCAATAGCACCAATAAGACATTTTGATATCAAGTACCCCTGATATAATGCATCAAAAGTGTATATCCCTTTTGTTATATTCTTGCCAAAAATTCATAACTTCAAACCTCAAAAGATAATTAATTATAAGAAAACATCAGAGAAGCCCAAATGGATAGGTATTCTAGAAAATAACTTATTATTATGCATTAAAATATCAGAGTCATGATGAATTGCTAGGAGAGTGGATTTTTAAGCAATCTCACAACAAAAATGATAAGTGGGTATTATATATGTTAATTAGCTTGATTCGACCATTTCACAATATATGCTTATTACCAAACATCACATTGTACGTTATAAATATGTATAAGTTTTAAAAAATAATTTTCATTTTGTATATTTGAAGTTTAGAACATGGTGCTATGGGATACCTATAGACAGTTCCATGGTTACTATAGTGAAGCAAATTAACATCTCTATCATCTCACATAGGTTTTTTATTTCAGAGCAGCTGAAATCTACTCATTTAACAAAATCCTTGATAGAGTTTTATTAAACATCGTCCTGGTGCTGCACATTAGATCTCTAGACCTGTTTGTCTTTCATATCTGCTACTTCATATCCTTTGACCTACATGTTCCTATTTCCTCTGCCCACTGTCCACCCCCTGGTAACCACTATTTTTATTCTCTATCTCTGTATGTTTGGCCTTTAGATGAATACATAGATGCTACATAGAAGTGAGATCACACAACATTTTTCTTTATGTATCTGTCTTATTTTTCTCAGCATAATGTCCTCCAGCTCCACTCTTGCTGTGGCAAGTGGCAGGGTCTCCTTTTTAAAGGCTGAGTAATATTCCATCATGTGACATATACTTTGATTGTTTCCCTATGTTGGCTATCAGGAACAATATTGCAGTGAATGTGGGAGTGCAGTTATCTCTGGTTTCATCTTTGTTGGGTAAATACCCAGAAGTGGGATTGCTGGGTCATGAATGGTAGTTCTACTTTTAATTCTTTAGGAACCAACCTCTATACTGCTTTCCATATGGCTCTACCAATCTACTACCAACAATGTACAAGAGGTCCCTTTTCTCCACACCAACATTTTATTGTCCTTGTCTCTTGGATAATAACCATCCTAACAGGTGTGAGATGGTATATTACAGAGGTTTTAATTTTCATTTCCAGAATGGTTAGGGTGTTGAGCACCTTTTCATATAGCTATTGGCCATTTCTATGTCTTCTTTGGAGAAATGAGCAGGTTCTTTGCCCATTTTTAAATTGAGTTATAATATATACATTTTTTCCCTGACAATTCAAAAATAAATTTGAAAAAGAAGTACTCTATCATTTTATATAGACTCATTGCCATTACTATAGGAATATTTACTATGTGGAAATGCAGGCAGAAAATACCATGTAATGTTAATCCACTATATGTAATCAGTGTTACAATAATGGCAAATACAATGTCATGAAATATAAAAAGCAAATGAAGTATGTCATAATAAAAATCAAATTCCTGAGAAACAAAGAAAGAATGAAGAACTGTCACAGATTAAAGAATACTAAGGAAATATGGCAAATAAGTGCAATGTGGAATTCTGGGTTAGTCTCTGGAATAAGTAAAGAACATTAGGGGAAAGGCTGGTCAGATCTAAATTGTCTATGATGTTAATTTCCTGATGTGGTGACTCAGTCATGATTGATTAAGTTGTTAACATTAGGAATGCAAACATTTTGTATTGTTTTTGTGACTTTTTTGTAATTCTAAAATTATTTAAAAATGGAAATATTGAAAAGGAAAAAACAGAGACCTAATCTGGTTGCTTCCTTCACAGTGCCTGGCATATGATAGGAACTTGATTTGTGCTTGTAGAATTGTTTTGCCGCCTTATCCCTGATCAGTCAGTTTCCCCCATTTGGGCATTTAGGATGCTATCCTCTCATCTCCACATTTTCTGGTCTCTCCCTTTATTATTTTTTGTGTGGCCATGAATTATGTGATGCAGATGTGAACTGCTTTACAGTCCCATTAGCGTTCTGGAGAAGGAAGCACTAGAGAAGAAGCAAAGGTAGATATGGGGATTGAGAGGCTGCTAACGTCCTTCTGGTGCAGCCTAGCTGTTGTTGGGGACTTAGGGAGCAGGGCCGGGCTCTAGTATCTGACAGACACCTGTGCTTCTCTTCACTCACCAGAGAGGGGGCAGCAGACAACTGAGAATGATGCTGAGGAGACTACTGTGAACAGGGCAGATGGTAGGCTTCCAGGAGCTGTCCATGGTTCTGAGATGTCTCCAGTACCCAGCCTGACCAAACCCTTGCTGTGATCATTCGAACTCTGTGTTGGCTATAATTGAAACAATCTTACAGAGTTATAAAGCACTGTCATGAGTGTGTGTGTGTGTGTTTGTGTGTGTGTGTGTGTGTGTGTGTGTGTATGCACATATTTCTATGGAAAGCCAAGATCCAAAAAAACTGCATCACTGTGGAAGGCATAGCTGGCTCAGTCAACCTACAGTCCAACCAGCGCCTTGGACCTGTAGAGACATAGGCCCCAGGTAGTCAGTATTTTTTTTCTTACAACAGAGTTTATAAAGTATAGTTCCAAGTCTACAGACATCACACTTTCCTGGAGCTTGTTAAAAACAATTTCTGAGCCTTGTCTAACCAGACCTATTAAATCAGAATCTGAAGACAAAAGTTGGAGACAAAGAGGGATAGGCTGAATAAAAATATGCATTTTAAAAAAGCATCTCTGGTGGTTCATATTCACCCTAAGGTTTAAAAATAATTTTATATCTAGTCTGAAGTGGAGTAGATAGCAATATTTTGGGTGGGTGTGGGGGGAGGGGACATCACATGAACTACTATTTATTTGCATCTCTTTCTTTAAAGCTTTCTCTTTTCCAATACCCATTAAGATTTGCATAATATTTCACTACATGAATATACATTGGTTTCTTTGAGTGCATGAATATAATTTATAAATATACATGTATTTATTCATGTGTTTATTATTTCATTCAACAAATATTTATTGAGCACTCAGTATGCCCCAGGCATTGTTTTAGGCCTTTCAGATTCAGTGTTGAATGAGACAAAGTACTTGATCTCTCTAAGCTTGAATTTTCTTCATGAAAGTTGAGAGAGTGACAGGGATAGATATATTGGAGATGCATGCCCCCATTCCCATTTTTTTTTAACTTTTAGGGTAAATAATGCTAAAAAGATTAGAAGCTATCCATTTAGGCTTTCTGCATGCAATTTCATTCCATTCTATAAAAACTCAGCACTTGTCTTGGCAGCCAGACTGGCCACTCTGCTGTCCTTTCATATGGGACCGTCCCCAAGAACCCTTACTGGTCTGAAGAGGAATGCCACATTTCCACATTCTGGTTCCTGCATCATCTTGCTGTTAGTACTCAGGAATTCTCCCATGACTCCATTTTCCTTTCTTAGAAAAATCGACAGTGAGGAGTCCCTGCTGTTCTGCTGCTGTGACAATAAATGAGTGTGTGTTTTTCCTCCTTCTATAGAAGGAAGAGAAAAAAATGCAAAGTGATTTCCTCCCACAACAAGCATACTTTTTTTTTTTAAATCAAAAACACTGTTCCGTACTCATTTGGTGCCCTCTTCCCAGAAGAAGAACTTATTATTAGATCGGCAACTCCCTCAAACACTGAATAAAAGAATAAAGGGAAACCGCACCGCATCACGTCGTGGCAGCCTCTTGGCTTAATGTGTGAGCTCCAGCATGTCACCATATTTTACAGTAACTCTGGTGTTTTCAGCTGGCGCATTTGAGTCAGGCAAAGAGAACTCATATTTCAACCCAAACTCAATTTGCATAGCACAGATGATAACATCGCATCTTTCAAAGCTGTCCACCCTCCTGGAATCCCTCACATTCAGTTCAAATACTCCTATTCCCCATGCAAAAAAAAAGATGTTCTCCGATTAGTGTAAACAGGTCCTAAAGCCCCTTGGAATTGTTGACTATTATGGGCTCAGTAGGCAGAGTAATGTCACATCCAAATCCTGACAGAGCAGATTGGTCATGTATTGTCACCTATTCGCCACTTGAGCAGCAAAGACACTTCCTAGGTAAGGAGAGTACAGATGGTTCAACAATTTGGCTTGGAAACAGTATATCCTGCTGCTTAGAAATGATGCTGAGACATTGAAGCTGTGGCTCTAGGATAAGAACCAGAAAAAATTAATTAAAAAGAGATTATTTACTTGTTAAGAGCTAAATCATCCAGTTTTCATGAGGCCACCATTTATTGAGCATCTACTGTGTTCTAGGCAGTGGGCCTGAAGCGAAGAGCAACAAAGATCCAGATCCCTATCTCACAGAGTTTATAACCTATAGGATACAAAGCCATTTAAACCAGAATTATAGCAGAAAATACCATAAACCCTATAGTAGAAAATGCCTGGTGCACTGAGGAAATAGCCCAGGGTGTCACACCTTGTTTTAGTCAATCCATTTGGATGGATATAGCAAACTATCATAGACTGGATATCTTATAAACAACAGAAATTTCTTTCTTATACTTCCAGGGGCTGGGAAGTCCAAGGTCAAGATGCCAATAGATCTGGTGTCTGTTGAGAGTCCATTTACTTGTTAATAGACTGCACCGTCTTGTTGTATCATCCCATGTGAGAAGGAGTGAGGAGCCCTCTCACCCCTTTTATAAGAACACTAATCTCACTCACAAGAGTTCTTTCCTCATCACCTAATCACCTCCTAAAAGACCTTACCTCCTAAAGCCATCACCTTGGGATTAGTTTCAGTATATGAATTTTGGGGCAACACAAATATTTAGATGGCAGCACATCTCATTTGTGGACCTCAGAAAAGGCTTTCTGAAGGTAATGATAGTTTTAAAAAGACACAAGGATGAGTAGGAGTGACAGGTCCTAACTTTGACCTTATTCATTTATTTCAGTACTTTAAAAATGCTACCCTGTTACATGGCCTTTACTAAAACCCAGAATATAGAGGTGAACAAGCCCTGGCCACTGACCTTTAGAAACATACAACCTAGAGTAGCAGGCGGACACACAGGAAGATGTGGTATGAGCCAAGTACAATGCAGAGGGGTGCAGAAGGATGAGGAGAAGATTCATTGATAGGAAGTAAGACTCTTCCTAGGGAAGAAGGTTTAAAACAATGACTTTAGGCCCAGCATGCATAGAGGCATGAGGCTGTGCAAATGCTAGAAGTGAGTTCAGGATGAGTGGAACCCAGGTTGGTTGATGGAGATGAGGATGGAGCACTAGGGAGGGGCACAATTAAACAGGCACCAAGATAGAGCAGAGAGGTACACTTCCAGGACAAGTGGAACTTACAAAGGATTTTATGCAAAAGAGTGCCACAATCACATTTGGACATACCATGAACGGTTATTTCAAGCAGAAAATGCCCAGTTACTGCCTTGTTCCTCTAGTTTAGGGTCCCTAACCTGCTTTCTTTCCTCTCACTGCCTGTCAGGGTTCTCCTCTGGTGGTTTCTTGTGCCATTTCCAGGATTTATAATTGTGCTTAGTGGGGGAAATGGGGAAGGTACGGAAAAATAGGCCTATGTTATTTTTTTCTGGACCAGAAGTTCTACCTGTTGTTTTTGTAAATGACATTACAAAATTCATTAGAAACACACAAATACACATTATACACACAACTATTCTGTCATGTCATCTTTCGCAGCAGCATGGATGGACTGAAGGCCACTATCCTCAGTGAAATAACTCTGACATGGAAAGACAAATACCACATGTTCTCACTTGCAAGTGGGAGCTAACTAATGTGCATGCATGGAAGCAGAGTGTGGAAGTCTCAGAGGGGTGGGAGGCAGCAGGGAATGGGTCGTGGGAGGCTGCTTGGCGGGTACCATGTGCCTTGCTTCAGTGATTTCTGTACTGAGGGCCTGACTGCACTATAGTATGATGTATCACTGCAGAAAAATTACACTCGTACTTATGAACATATACAAATATAAAAGGAAACAAATATATATGCATATATAAAAATACATAGTCTACTCTTGTGCTATAACAGTGTAATTGAATAGTCATGACCGAAACCCACTTCCCTGTCTCTATGGGACTGAGGTGAATGGGTGCACATTATTTATTATCTGGACCTTGATAGAGAAAGCTTGCCAGCCCTTGGTCTAGATTACCCATTGACCAAGAGGTAATGGTTGAGCCTCGGTGCCTGTAGCACAATGGTTATGGTGCTGGCCACATGCAACAAGGCTGGCAGGTTCGAACCTGGCCAGGGCCTGCTAAACAAAAATGGCAACTGCAACAACAACAAAAATAGCCGGGCATTGTGGCAGGCACCTGTAGTCCCAGCTACTTGGGAGGCTGAGGCAAGAGAATTGCTTAAGCCCAAGAGTTAGAGGTTGTCGTGAGCTATGACTCCATAGCACTCTACTGAGAGTGACATAGTGAAACTCTGTCAAAAAAAAAAAAAAAAAGGTGATGGTTGAGATGGTTTCAAACAACTAGATAAGCACCTGACTGAATATCTACTCAGGCAAGATGTGGAGATCAAGAAAAGGACCTGCTTGATAACTGAATACTTTCAGAAGTGCTTTCATGTTGGTTATCCCAGTTGGTTATCCTCAAAATAGCTCTAGGAAGTGGAATAGTAATAGATGACTAGTTCCCACATTCTATAAAGCTGAAAAATGAGAACCTGGAATTCTTAATAATATCTCCCTCTAATTACCAACATGTAGTTGCCAAGCCAGAGCTCTACCTCTGACCTCATGACACCTGCTTTAGTATATTGCACTGACTTACAAGACAAATCATAGTCCTTGACACCTGATGCCTTAAAAGAGGTTGTGGTATATATGTGTCGATGTAAAATAAGATCCAAACAAAATAAGATGCCATAATAATACTACATGTGTGACATGAGTTCTATACTAAGACTCTAATCGTGCCTCAATGACAAGAAAGAAGTTAACGTGATACTTTCATCTTCTGTGTCATTTGCAGACATTTATTCTCTACAATTTTCAACTTTTACAAACGTAAGAAATGAGTTGCTGAGATACTTCCCCAAGTGAACCAACGACTAACACTTTTAGATTAATTAGGTTTTCCAGAGCATTTTCACAGTCATTAGCTCATTGAATTCACCAGTAATGCTTGAAGATAGAAGTTAGTTCTCCATGTTGCAGAGAGAAATCTGAACTTTGGTGAAATTAACTATTTTGCTTAAAGTTGCCCTGTAAATACCATAGTTGGAATGGAATTTAGGTCAGCATGACATTCATTGTGAAGTAAAATCAGCTCACCTAGGAGACTGGACATGGAACACAGCCAAGAGACTTCTAGTATAAGACCATTTCATACCATTGATGGGGAACCTGAGAATGTAGATGAATCATTTCTTAAAGTTGAAATCTTTGTGGCTACGACTTTATGGCTCTCCCTTTCTGTGAGCTTTGAGATTGGTTATAATTTCACTAGCACTTTCTGTGGAATGGCAATAGTAAAAAAAAAAAAAAAAAAAAGATATTGTTCTTTGTTCTTGTGGAAGGAAAAAAGATTAGTAGCTTTCCATTTGCTTCTTATCTCTTGGTTTTTCTGCTAAAGAGGATTTGAAGAGTGGGTTCATTTTGCTCACGGCAAAAAAGGAGGCCTTTTCATACATTTCCAGCTGGCCGAGATCACCTGGTTTCCAATTCAGGAGATGTGAATAATTGTTTATCTCGGGATTACCAACCCATGCTCCTAACTAATCCCCTGCTCCAGGGGACCAGGGAATGTAATGTTAGATTTATTTATAGATGGGGTTATGTGAAGGCAGAGAGCACATGATTCCTCTGATATGCACAGCAGTTTTCCCATCTGCTCCCATGTGCGAGAATAGGCGGGAGGGAATAAGGCCCTTTTCAACTCTGAATTGGGAGAAAAAACAGGCAACCTGGGGACAGCTTTCTGATGGTGAGTAACAGGTATATCCACTTGTGAGCATGCCTGTACCACATGTGTGCATCTGTGTGTGTGTGAATCCGAAAGTGCATGTGTTTAGAATATTTGTGATTGTGCATGAAGTTGCAGTGTGTAGAAAGGTTATGTGCATATGTGTGGAATGAGAGTGCCACATGCTATGATTTTGTGCTTATGCTTGACCTTGTTAGGACCATAAGTTGTACAATCATACTTGCTAACTTGTCATTACAAGAACCATGAGCCTGAGTGGTGTAGTCTACCTGGGTGAGGTATGGTCGTGTTTACACCAGTCTATGTGCAGAGAATGTCCCTTAATTTTAGACTATTAATTCTTTAAGGAGAGAAGAAAATTCCCCTCTTGACCTTTCTCCTCCTGTGAAATTTAAGTCCTGCAGGCTGATTTTACGAGGACTGTTTGTGGATATCTATGGTGTCAGATATCATGAAAAGTATGCCCAAACCTCTTTTTTTTTTTTTTTGCTCATCAGCTTTCATTAGTATTTGTGCATTTATTGTAGGGTCCAAGACAAGTCTTATTCTTCTGAGGTGCAGCAAAAAAGAAGAAAAGCTGGACCTCCCTGGTGAGGGTGAGACCAGCCTTGCACCTATCTGTTCCAGACAGATCTGTGAAATGGATTGTATCTGGTCTGAAGAAGGGTTTGTGTGGTGTCCCTGAGCCATCACCTTGAGACCAGACTCTCTGTGCTAGAAAGGAGCGGAGGGAGGAGACAAACTTGAGCTCATGGACTTGTTCCACTTTGCATTAGATGACCCTGGGTAGAGCTATTAGGGGTCAGGCAGTGGGAGGCTCACCCCCTAGAGTTGCTGAGGAAGAGGGGAGTTGAGTCTTATTGTATAAACTCTTTTTGTGGCACCATGGTCAAAAAACAATTAGCCATAGATACATAGGCTTATCTCTGGACTCTCAGTTCCACACCATTAGCCTAGACAGCATTCACAGCATTTTGAACATTCTAGTTCTGCACAGATGCAAAGAGCTCCAGGAATACAACCAGGGAATCTTGTTCATGATGAAAGGGCCTTTAGAACCCAAGTTTATCCTCCCTCCCACACCCACTTAGAATCCCGCTACAGTTTCTTCCCAAAACTTGTTCTGGCCTTGGAACAAATACCTCCTGGGATGAGGCTGTGTAACTCCATTGTTGTACAGCACACTTGTTCCCAGGAAGCTACTTCTTCTTTGAAGACCAGTTCCATATAACTTGTACCTCTGCTGGGCTCATGACAAGTAAGTCACTTTCTTTCACTTGAGGGTAGTGTGACATAAGTGTTGTCCTGAGTTCAAATTGGACCTTGTCACTAAGGAGTCACAATATTTTAGGTAAGGGCCAGTTTCCTTACATGAAAATTGAAAGTGGGGATAAGGCTCCATGCCTCACGGCTTGTTGGGCAGACTCTGTGTGTGATAAAAACTTCCAAGTCCAGTGCCTTTCCTGGTTCAACCTAAGCCCTCAACTGGTGCTTTTTGTTGTACATGATAGAGATTCAGATACTCAAAGGCAATGATCATACCTGCTAAATCCATTTTCATTCAGTCTAGGCAGCCACATTTTCCTCATTGGTTCTGCACTTCACGTTATTTACAGAACTTGACTCTGTTCCTTCTGGATGGGCTTCAGTTTGTTGATACCATTTGGAAACTGCAGTGCTGGGGTCCAAACACAGGGCCACGGCTGTTCCCCGGGGATCACAAAGGGACAGGAGGTTCACCTCTTTCATAACAAGCAATGCTGCTCTATTAATACAATGCCAGCCTGTGGCCCCTCTACACAGCCACGTCCTGCTGTCACCACACTGACTCATGGCACGATTCTGTCATTAAGGAAGTTCATGGTCTCTCTCAGTTGTCCCTCATCAGCATCTGAGCAGGTGATTTTTGAACATAGGAACTCAATAAGTTAGATGAGTTTTATTTCTTACCAAGGCTCTATGCAGTCTGGTGCCCACTTACTTCTCATCTCCTGCCATTGTCCTCAGTACTCCCACATGAGCCTTTCATTTCTTCGATTCACCAAGGCCATTCCCATCTCAGGAACCTGGCACGAGGCATGGCTTTGGCCAGGAAAGGTCCTCCCACTCCTGGGATTTCTTATATCTGCTTCTTTCTTGTGATGCAGATAATTTCCAGACCCCCAATCACAGCCCTCCCAAAAGTCCCTTCCCACCTCCCTAGACTGCATGTCACCCCACCTAATGACACCTGTCACAACTGGTAGTAATCTTACTGATGTTCTTCTTTGTGGGGGTCTCCTGTACCAAACTGTGAACTCAACAGAGTGAGAACAGATGCCTTGTCTGTCTTGTTCATCTCTGAATCCCCAGCATCTACCACAGGCCTGTAGTTTGATACTACACTGAATTCAGTTTCATATACACTGAATGAATAATTTTTGAGTAAAAGAATGTATGTATGAGTGGATGAGAATATTTTTATGTATAATCTAACTGGTGACTTTGATGGAACCTTTACATCAGACTTTTTGAGCATACTTGTGAATCAAGCTCTGTCAACACTGTCCTCTATACATTTGCTGAGTGTGCTAAGACTCCATCTAAGTTTTCAATAAAACATATCCATGAGGATGGGACACAGGATGAGCATATGACAAGCCACTAAAGACCTCTCAACATTTTGGAAGATGCTTCAGGGCTGATGGAGGCCCAATGGAGAATGGGGACAGCGATCCAATGTAAATTCAGCCTCATTTAAAGAAAGAAGAAATCAGTGTTACCAGTCTTATATTTGGGTTTGGATGGCTTTTTCTAAGTTCAAAAATTAATGGTGATTACTAGAAATTATTTTCATCTTTCAATTAGAGATCATATTAGTGAAATGGCAATAATTTTATACAGCTCAACCTAATAAGTACATGTGCTTTCCAGGGTCATTGTAAAGATAAACAGAATATACCCAGAAGGTGCCTAGCATCACCATCTGGCACGTGGTACCTACTCAGCAATGCTCATGATTATTACAGCTGTTATTTTGCTATTAGTACTATTATTACTGGCTGCCCAGTATGGGCCAATGCACTGCTGGGTGCTCTATCTGGGTCATCTCATGTAATACTTGCAAGGATGGAACTTCTCCTCCATGTTTTTCCAAGTGGAGGGAAGTAAAATTAGTGGAAGATTCTTGCCCTTTCATCCTCATCTTTGTCTTTGAATAAGTTGAGGTATTCCCTTTGATTGGTGAGTTGGGAATGAGTAACTATGTATGAATCACTCAGTCCTTTCTCTCCCTCTCCTTTTAGAAAGGAGATGACCACTAAGTGGCTGTGTGTTCTCCTTCCTCCCCCAACAGTTGTCCTCAGTGAAGTCCCTCTTCCTTTCTCCCCCAGCCATCCTGGTTAGTAGAGCATGTCCCATCCACCCACCATTTCCCCATCTTATTTCGTTTTTCTCTAAAGTACTTATTACATGTTGTGCATTAATTTATTTTTAAAAAACTGTGGTGGGCCTCCATATCACTATATGATCTTCATTTTATTTTGTAATGTTATCCTATGTCCCCAGAGCCTAGAATAGAGCCTGGCAAAGAGTAGGAACTTTATAAATATTTGTTCAATAAGTATGGCGCATGTTATTTGTTATTTACTTCAACTTAACTGCAGAAAAATAAAACAGCATTGCAAAATCAGAGATTAGCAATCTTTCTCCCTCAGTGGCCAACTTGCGCTGAAGGCCATTTGACTCAGCACTCCCACTGCCAGGTGTCTATCCAAAGGAAAACAAGTCATTTTATCAAAAAGACACCTGCACTCGAATGTTCATCACAGAACAATTCATAATTGCAAAGATGTGGAATCTTTGGGCCCTAAGGGCCCGTCAATTCATGAGCAGATAATGAAAATGTGCTGTGTATATATGTGTGTATATATACATGAATATGTTTGTACATATATGTGTATGAAATTAATATATGTAAATATACGTGTATGTAAAAATAGATGCACATATAGACCCAATTCAATACATATACACACATTCATACCAGAACAAGGAAATGGTGTCTTTTGCAGCCACTTGGAGGGAACTAAAGACCATCATCCAAAGTGAAGTATCTCAGAAATGGGAAAAAAAGAAACACACATACCACACACATGTTCTCAGTAATGACCAGGAGCTAAATGATGGGCAGACACGGGTACAAAGATATGTAAAGGACACTGGAAGCCAAGAAGAGTGGGGGATGTGAAGGTGTGAGGGATAAAAACTTCCCTAATGGGTGCGATGGACTCTATCCTGGTGATGGCAAATTAAAAGCATTGTAGGAGGTATCTGTGGAACAAGAATAATAATAAACAACTCTTAAGTGCAGTTACACTTGTTGCATTTCTTGGTTTTGTATTTTTCAAAGAGATATCATTTGTTTCAAAAAATGTAGATAATATTTATTTTTAATTTTTTCTGAGTTTGTCAGAATGCAAATAAGTTTGCTCATCCCTGGTACATGACATCTTCAGCCAAAGGCCAGTTTCTAGGATCCTAGGATGGACAGGGAGCTCTGGAGTTCCAGAAACTGGGGAAGCAGGTCCACCAGCCCTTGCTCAGTCCAGGCTGAATCCATGTTGCCACACGTATTGAATAATGATGTGGAAAAATGGCTCTGGCTGGAATTACTGATGCGGGGTGATGTTTCTCAGTGAGCTCTCTCTCATGCTCCATTTCTGATTAGAGAAGTCTCATTTATTGGAGACTATGGGATAAGAGCAAGGATTTTTTATAGCTCAGGGGAGAAATTTTATCATTCATTCTGCATCTTGTCTCTGACTTGTGGAATCTGACTTTCCCAAAATAGCAAGAACTATGCCTTGTGTTTCAACTTTTCACATTTCTGTACTACTAACTTATCTCAATGAATCATTAAGGTTTTCCATTGAGGTAGATATTATTAATATCCTTATTGTGTAGATGTGGGGGCTGAGGCTCAGAAATTCACTTGCACAAGGTCAGCCAGCTTGAATGTGGCAAAAAAGACTTCTTGCAAATATAGTTTTCCTGCTGTTAAACCATGAACTCTTTCCTGGATTGCCCCCTCAATTTCTCCCCTCCCTACCTGCTTCTTTTGGAGTTCCTTATATGTTCCCCCCTTTAAAAGAAGCTCCTGAGTAAAGAGCTTCTCTCTGCAGCAGCTTCTAACTTGACTGTCAGGAGTAAATGCTGTTTTCTCAGATACTGTGAGAGCTCCCACCCACTGGCTGTGCTGAGGAGTTGGAGGAACCATTTTCCTGGCTTAACTAGATTGTATCATCATAACACACACTTGCTAATTCGCCTCAGGAGTCCCCTAACAACCAGCTTAGTGGAACACAGGGGCTGCCTTCCTTTTATCTTTTTAATTTTTATAAAGCTAAATGCATAAACGAAAGGAGAGAACCAAACTCAGATCTGCTTTTGAAATGCCTCCCTGTCTCTCCTGGCTTGGTCTTGTTTCTGGAAATTCTCAGCTAAGGCAGAGTCTAGATGTCTTCCCAGAGATAACCAATTAAAATAATAACTTGAAATATCAAAGATGCAAGGTTGGAGCTGGGTGCCGTTGAATCTGAGACCATGGCACATTTATCCTCCTGCTGGCCTCCACCGTCCATCCCTTCAGATGGCAAGACTTGCACTTGACTTTATGGTCCTCTCATACCCTTAGGACACACTTTTCTGTCATCCCAAAGACACAGCCCGTGGTTTTAGTCCCTCTGGCTCTCCTACGCTCTCCTTGCTGCTACCCCCTCACTTCCTTCTATTTCCTTCTGTTTCTTCTCTCCTCCTATGAAACTTTGTAAAAATGACCATAATTTCTTACTTTCCCCTGTATTTCTCAGCCTTCTCCACTGAAAGGTAGACTCTATTTCCTTCCCCTTGAATCTGGTATGTCCTCTGACTTTCTCTGATGATGGCATATGGCAAAAGTGACCTTGTACCAGCTCTGAGCTCAGGCATGAAGAGGCTAGTGTGTTTATGTTTATTGTCTTGGAACTGGGCTGAGCCAAAGTGTCAATACCTCTAGTCTGTCCAGCTGGATGAGGAGGACTGCATGGCCCTATCACCCCTGGCACCCTAGTTGAGCCAATCAACTAAAAGCAGAGCTACTAATTGACAGGGAGTTGACTACAGATTCAGGAAAGTACTCAGCCCAGACTAGGAAAACCAACCAACTGGGTCAAAAGTGATTGTCAACCTGAAGAACTGTAAGCCAGCTGAATGGTGTTATCTAAAGCTGCTAAGTTTAAATGTTGTTTCTTAAGCAGCCATAGCTAAATTGATGCATTTCCCTTTCCTACTTTTCCAAATCCTCTTTGAGAGCCAATTGACAAAAATTGGCTTGGCTTTCTAGCTCTGAGACACCCCAGAAGCCACAACTATGGCAGCAGAATGGCTTCTTTGCCTATTTTTGCTTGTGCTATGGGGTCCAAAAGGGAGGGCTGCTATCCTCTTACCACCTCCATCCCCAGTCCAGGCCAGAGATGAGCATGTGGCTTAGTCTGGATGAAATCAAAGTGCTTTACTCCAAAGCAACAAATATTAGTCTAAAGGGGAGTAGGGCACAGGAACCAAACGAGGGCAATCAGAGTCCTTCCCGAGACTTTACAACTGGAGAACTGAAGGAGAGTAAGCGAAGTTTCTCTCCAAACTTGAAAGGAGATGGTGACATTGTCAGCCTGGAATACCATTGCCCAACTTCCCTGGCAAATGGAGAAACTGATGGAGGACAATGGAGCTGGAAGACAGAGAAGGGTTGGTTCAGGAGAAGACAACACTACTGCTGAGTTTTGAGTCCCCAGTGTCATCCATCCCCGACTTTGCTGTGGCTTGAGGTTGTGAACCAAGAATATCTTCTATTTGTCTAAGCTGGTTAAGTTGGACTTAGAACTGAGTCTGAATCCATTATAAAACTTTGTTGCAATCTTTCCCAAAGTTGAGGGTTCCTGACATCTCACCTTGAGAATTACCAGAAACAAGACCAAGCCAGGAGAGAAAGGTTGAGTTTCCTGACGTCTCATCCCAGTGTAGCCTCATTTGAATGAAGCTGGAAGCTCCTACCATCACATACATTTCTCTCATGCTCTTTCCTTTCTATTCATTCAAAACATACTGATTATGGTGGGTAAGAACTGGGCTGTGCATTTGAGTCATAGAGACAAACCACATAGACTCTGCCCTTGGGGAGGTCATGGCTGAGTAGGGCCAGACATGAGCAGCTGGACAGTTGTCTCTGGCATTATAAGTGCTGTGATAGAGGGTTGCATTAGGTGCTATGATAATGCAGAGAGGTCCCAGGATCCAGATGCAAGGTGGGAGAGAGGAGCCACTTAGGGAGGGTCTCCCGATGGAGTTGCTGTGTGTGCTGAGTATGGCAGTGATTGTCAACCATCCTGGAGAAGGCAGAAGGCAAAGGGCAAGTGACCGTCTCCCGCAGAGGGGATGTTATATGGAGGTATGGAGAGAGTCTAGGGACCTGCAGTGACAGATCAGAAGGTGAGGATAAGAAGAGAGAAGGTAGAAAAGTTTTATAGGATCATGGATCATGCTATCAAGGTTGGGCCTCTCTTTTTTTTTTTTAATTTTTTTTTTGCAGTTTTGGCCAGGGCCAGGTTTGAATGCACTACCCCCAGTATATGGGGCCTGCACCCTACTCCTTGAGCCACAAGCACTGCCCATTTTTTTTGGCTGAGAGCAGCAAAGAGTTGTAGAAAGATTGCAATTGTGGAATCAGTTCATCAGATATATACTTTAGGAAGATAGAGTTAGCCTCGGCACAAAGAACAGATTAGAGCCACGAGAGTCCAGGCAGGACTTCCTAGTAATCTAGGAAGAAGATAATGAAGATCTGAGTGATTCAAGGCTACAACCCTGGGTTTTAGAGGTGGAAGAGAAAAGAAGATGAGAGAGAGATTAAAGAGGCAGAAGCCACAGGAATTAGAGATTGTTGGGAAGTGGGGAGAGGGAAATCTCTCCCTCAAGTTTCTTTTTTTAGCCCTGAACTGAAGTGCAGGTAAGCAGTGTTAAGGCTTTGGGGCTCCAAATTCAACAAACTCCTTGATGAAAGAAATCTTTGAAAAAGAATAATGAGAGAATCTCAGTCCCTCATGTCCTGGGTCACTTAATAGTTATCACCTCCCACTTTTATCTCCCCATCCTTAAGATTGCCCAAAGCTTAGCCTCTTACCCCAGCTGGTGAACAAATCTTATGAGTTTCTTATAGTCAAGACCACTGGGCTCCTGTTGCTACATTTCCCTTCTGTCCAGGACCAGTGTGCCTCCTGCCTTGGCTGGCTGGGTTTCTCTCTGATGCCCTCAAACAGCTGCTCGTGTGGCTGTTATGTTACATTTATAGTTGTTCTTGGCAAGAGGGTTGATCCGACACAAGCTACTCCAACTTGGATGAAATTGGGAGTTCCAACCTCAATTGCATTTAACAACATAGTAAATGTCTACTTAGTGTGATCAACATTTCTTTGGGGGATATGAGTGAAAATATTAAATAAGCACCTAACATTGCCAGGTAGTTGGATAGGTGCTTTATATAAAATGTAAGTGGTGTTCTTTTAGTAGTCAAATGCAATGGCTCTCAAGAAAGACTGTCTGGGTTTAAATTCTATTGCTTAAACTTGGGCAACTTATTTAACTGTTATCTGCCTCAGGGTCTTCATTTATAAGATTAAGGTGAAATGTACCTATCTTCTGGGACTACTGTGAGAAACAGATGGCATAATCTGTAAAGCTCCTGGCGCAGTGTCTTGCTCATATTAAACACCTAAGAAATGATGGTGTGTGTTATTATTACCTTGTTTACATGGCACCAGAAATAGTTATCACTGATCCTACTTGGCAAATGGTGAGAATGAAGCTGAAAGAAGAAAATGTGAGTGTAAGTGAGCAACGTGTGAGTGTGAGTTTGTGTGAGTGAGGGGTGAGGGGTGAATGATATGACCAGAAAAATAATCACATTACTGCCAAATGAAACAAAACAAAGTAAAGGAAGAGAGGAGGCAGGGGAGCGATTCTAGTTTGATTTCACTGCAATGCCAAGGAGAGAAGGAGTGAGGGCCTGAAATAGGTCGATGGCACCAGAGAGAGGAAAGAACAAATAAATAAAGAGATGCCGTGGAGAGAGAAGGCAGTGGATTTAGTGACACCTTGATGATCGAATTTAAGAGTCCAAGGTGACCTAAGAATTCATACCTAGAAAGGGAAAGGAGAAAGGTGTTGACGACTACTAAATTTCTCTTTGTGGAGGCAGAATTAATAAAGAGGGGCGGAAATGGAAAACAGGACAGATGTGCTTTGATAAAAAACGGGTATTCATCAATAATCCGGCATGTACACAGTCGGTGAAGGAAAGAGACCCAGGTGATGTAGCATAATGGAAGCCTCCTAACATCTGTGCAGGTAGGAGGAAATGAGTTCTGTGAGAGAGACAGGCCGCCCAGGGAAAGATCAAGGTGTCATACATAAATTTGCTTTACCTGGCAACTTTCTCTAGTTCAATGCTGTGGACTAGAGTAGTCCCAAAGGCAACTCAGACTTTGAGAAAGGGATAGGAAAGAAAGTTTCAGCCTACATCTACTCATCTGTCCATCCATCCATCCATCTATCTATCCATCCATCCGTCCATCTAACCATCCATCCACACATCCACTCTTTTATTGCTCACTCAGTTCATTACATGCCAAATGTTAGAATACAGGGTTAAAAAGAAAGTCTCTGACCCCCCAGATACTCTCATCCTAATAGGAATACAATCATATAGTTTAAAATCTAACTATTATCTATAATTCTACAGTGTAAATAAGTGTCACAGCTTCACATATAGATACTTTCTGGTAGGACTTAAAAGGAATTTATTAGGGGAGTTAACTTTGACTTTTACAAGGTCTTGTTAGGTGACCTTGATCAAATCCCTCCCACCTATAGCTTGAAAGGTCATAAGAGAATCTCTTCTTGCTAAGCCTCAGCTTAGACATGGAGAGGTGTATAGATAGAGGTGTACAGTTTATAGATGGAGGGGTGGGGGGACTAGTGACTTCTAAGTCTCTTGCAGCTATTTGACTCAGGAATCATTCTATGGGAGACCCTCCAGTGACACAACCTGGATCTGACCAGCAATTCCATTTCCCCCCACTCTCCTCTCCCTACCCAGAGCATCACTGAAAGGACCACAGGAGAACAGGGCAATGAATAGATCTCAGAATGCAGCTGCTGTGTGAGCACAGACACACCCTATAGTGGACCTGGGTAGAAGCTTTCCAGCAGCCCAAATGGCTTGAGCCTTGCAATGTATTGGAGTGCAGGGGTTGCTGCTCAGCTTCCTGACTCAACATCTGTACATGGATAAATCTCTTACCCTCTTTGTTTTAAACGGCATAGAAAGGGGGAAGGAAGAAAGGAAGCAGAGAGAGATTTTACTGAGTAAAGGGAGCAGTAGTTGCCTCTTTTTTCCACACCTGCATCTTAATGTGTTCTCTTTCTCTCACTTTTTAGCACCTTCAAATCTTTTAACCTCACATCTTTTATCAAGGTGGCCACAGTCCAGCGGGGTCTCTTTTCACTCTGTGGATTGTTTCCTTTGCTGGGCAGAAGCTTTTGATTTGCTGCAGTTCCCACCCCTTGTCAATTTCTGCTTTTGTTGCCTGTTTGTGCTTTTGGTGTCACGTCCACAAAGTCATTGCCAAGACCAATGCCATTAAGTTTTCCCTATGTTTTCTTCTAGGAGTTTTATACTTTCAGGTCCCACATTTAAATCATTAATCCATTTGGAGTTGATTTTTGTGTATGATGTAAGATAAGCTCTGGATTCCATGGTCCAACACCATTTGCTAAAGAGACTGTCCTGTACCCACTGTGTATTCTTGACACCATTATCAAAGATCACATGACTGTCTATATGTGGGTTTATTTCTAGGTTCTCTATCTTGTTCCATTGGCCCATATGTTATTTTTTTAATGCTAGTATCAGATTATTTTAGTTACTGTAGCTTTGTGATACGATTTCATATAACAAATTATTATACCCTACTCTTCTTCTTTCTCAAGATTGCTTTGGCTATTCACAGTCTTCTGAAGTTTCATATGAATTGTAGGATCTTTTCTTCTATTTCTGTAAAAACATGCTGTTGGGATTCTGCTGGGGATTGCATTGAATCTGTAGATCACAGAATGGGAGAAAATATTTGCAAGCCATATACCCAATAAGGAATTATTCTCCAAGAAATGTAAAGAATTCCTGCAACTTAATAGCAAAAACAGAACTAACACCTCTAAGTAGGGTGGGCGAAGGACTTCAGCAGATGTTTGTCCAAAGAAGACATACAAACAGCCAAGAGGTATATGAAAAGATGCTCAGCTTCCCTAATCATTAAAAAATGCAAATGAAAACCACCATGAGATATTACCTCACACCTGTTAGCATGGATTATAAAACAAAAGATAAACATGTTGGTGAGGATAAGGGGAAATTGAGAGATTTGTGCAATAGCTGGAATGTAAAATGGTGCAGCCTATTTGGAAAATATTATGGAGGTCTCTGAAAAAGTGAAAAATAAAACTATCATATAATTCAGCTATACCTCCTCTGGCTATATAGTCAAAAGAATTTAAATGAGGGTCTTGAGGAGGTATCTGCATTCTCATGTTTTTTGGGGGTTTTTTTTGCAGCATTATTCACAATGGCCAGGATTTTGAAACAACCTAAAGGTCTATCAAGGAAGAAAATGTGCTCTGTACATTCAGTAGAAGATTAGCCTTAAGAAAAAGAAGGAAATCCTGCCGTATGCAACAAATGAACCAATCTGGAGGGCGTTATGCCAGGTGAAAGAAATAGCCAGTTATAGAAAGACAAATATTGCATGCTTCTACTTAAATGAAGTATTTAAAAATAGTCAAATTGAGCAACTGAAGAAATGGTGATTTCCAGGAGCTCAGAGGAAGGGGAGTCAGGAGTTGTGGTTTAATGGGAATAGAGGAAGGGGAGTCAGGAGTTGTGGTTTGATGGGAATAAAGTTTCAGTTGTGTAAGATAAGGAAATTCTAGAAATCTGCTATACACATAGTTAACAGTACTGTTATGGGAAAAAAAAAAAAGAATAAAAACTGGGTAGCACTTGTAGCTCAAAGGAGTAGGACGCCATACACTGGAGGTCATGGGTTCAAACCCAGCCCTGGCCAAAAAAAAAAATTTGTGAAGAGGGCAGGTATTTTAAATATCTTGCCACACATGCAATATTCTGGTGACCTTTCCCGGGGCCAGTCTTTGCAAGTCCCTTCTTTTGGTGATGTGAGTGGCAGTGACCAGCTCCACTCCAGGCAATCTGGCCTCACGGTGGTGAGAATACCCCACCTTTACCTCCTCATTGGTCATAGGTTCATCTTCCTTCTCGGCTTGTGCTCCCATGTGTCAGCCTCCTACCTGGATTCCGCCTGTTCTTTTGAGCAGTCTTTCTGGATCTGTCCATTCCCCTCTATCTTTACTGACATCTCATTTCCAGTAATTCCTTTTTCTTTTTTTTTTTTTTTTTCTGAGACAGAGTCTCACTTTATCACCCTCCATAGAGTGCCATGCCATCACACAGGTCACAGCAACCTCCAACTCTTGGGCTTAGGTGATTCTCTTGCCTCAGCCTCCCGAGTAGCTGGGACTACAGACACCCGCCACAACACCTGGCTATTTTTGTTGTTGTTGTTGCAGTTTGGCCGGGGCCAGATTTGAACCCACCACCCTCAGTAGGTCAGCACCCTACCCACTGAGCCACAGGGCCACCCATTTCTAGTAATTCTTAAGAGGTTGGGCTCTGGGGACCAGATGCCATGGTTTAAGCCTCAGCTCCACCATTTACTAGCAATATGACCCTTAGGAAGTCAGTTGTTCTCCTGTGTCTTAGTTTTCTCCCTTGTGACACGGGGGCAATAATGTTCCTGCTGCTGAAGGTTGTTGCGAGGATTACCCGGGATCATTCCCACAGCCTGTGGTCTCCTTCCTGGGTCCTGCCTTCTGGCTGCTCACATACTCACCTGTGACACTGGCTGCCCTTCTCCACACTCCAGCTTCCCCACCTCCTGCCCTGTTAGAGCTGCAGTGACTCCTCACAATTCAGTAGATAAAGACCGTGATCCTCACGACACCAGCAGATGGACCCGTGTGTGGCCCAGGCTCTTGTCTAGTCTCACTTTCTGCTGCGTCCCTCAGCTGCACTGGCCTTCTCAGAGTTCCTCAAATTCACCCTTACGCCCCACCACAAATTTCTGGAACAAGCTGGTTCCTCTGCCTGGAATTCCTCCCCCCCTGGATAGATAACTCCTTCCCCTTCCCCAGGCACCTTCTGACAGGTCGGTCCCTCAGGGTAACCTGGCAGGATGGCTGTTTTCAAACTACCACAAACTAGGTGAATTAAAACAATGGGAATTTCTTCTCTCAGGTCTAAAGACCAGAAGTTGAAAATCAAGGCTCCTGTGAGGTTGGTTCCCCCCGGAAGCTCTGCAGGAGAATCCGTTCTGTGCCTCTTTCCTAATTTGCGGGGGCTGCTCCCAATCCTTGGGGTTCTTTGGAGTGCGGCTTCCTAATTCCCCTCTCTGCTTCCATCATTATTCTCTGAGTCTATATATTTCAAATTTATCTCACTTTTCTGGTATAAAGTTACCAGTCATTGGAAATAGGGTGTACCAGTGGTTCTCAACCTTCCTAATGCCGTGACCCTTTAATACAGTTCCTCATGTTTGTGGTGACCCCCAACCATAAAATTATTTTCATTGCTACTTCATAACTGTAATGTTGCTACTGTTATGAATCATAATGTAAATATCTGATATGCAGGATGTATTTAAGTGACCCCTGTGAAGGGGTCACAACCCACAGGTTGAGAACCGCTGGGGTATGCCCTACATTAAGATTATCTCGTCTTGAGATCCTCAGCTTAATTACATCTGCAAAGATCTTTTTCTCAGTAAGGTCACATTGATAGTACTGGGATTAGGACTTGGAAATATCTTTTGGGGAACTCAGTCCAACCCACTACACTGCCCAGGATGTTCCCCCTGCCTGCCCATCCCTCAGTGCCCACACCCACTTACCCTCTCACATGTGCTCTCCTCAAACCATACATTTTACCTTCCTGGCTCTTACAACAGTTGTCTCTTTGCATTTATCCACACGGTCATGTGATTACTGCTCCTACTAGATCATGAATTCCCTGAGGACCAGGACCATATCTGTCATCTCACCTTCAATCTCCAGAGCCAAACCTAGTGTCAGCACATCACTGGCACCCAGATTTAGATACTTATTCATGCAGATGGCTTAAAATATTTAATGATGGGGAAATAGCTCATAATATAGAGTGTTAAAAATATATACTCCATAAAATCTTGACATGCACACACACACAGAGAGAGAGAGAGAGAGGAAAATACAGACACCAAAAATTCTTATTTTCTTTTTTTAATTTCAGATTAATGTGAAGGTACAAACAATTAGGTTATAATTTTGTGTTTGTTAGAGAGTCCTTATTACAGTTGTATACACCAAAATTTTAACAATGGCTATGGGGAGAGCAGAATTAGGGGCCATTTTAAGATTTTTCTTTCTACTTTTTTCACTTTCTATATTTTGTACAATGCATTTGTTTGATATGGTAATTATTTTCTATTGCAAACATGTGCGGCTAATAACATTTAAGAACCTTAGGAAGATGACTATAGAAATATCACCAGATAGGCTTTGTGGCACATAACATACAAAAATATAGAATGAATTGTATTTGTTTCTCATTTTGAAGTGTTGGGCCAATGATTCTCAACAGATCCTTTTGTGATTATTAGAAAAATCATGATTTTTTTCCCCTAATAGATGATAGTAAACCAGAATTGGATCAGTCATAATCTTCTGTTCACAATACATCATTGCCATCCAGGATTCTATTATCTTTACTTTTATAATAGTATAACTATACATGAATCCCCACTTGAATACGACTCTACCATTCACCTATCCATGTGCTATGCCTATTCCCCACCAGACACACAGCATCTAACCTCTGAACCCTTTGGGTACTTTCACACTCGGTGCTAGAACCTGCTCTGAACATCACAGCCAGGATTGCATTTTTCCAAGAGAGCAGGACTTTGTGTACAGAGAGCTCTTGCAGATGCCTTCTCCACAAGCACAATTCTCCCTAGATGGGCCATATTGCCCACAGGCAGCATCTGACATTTGACAGTTCCTTAATGATCAATCACCCATGAGTGAGTGAATTATGGAAAAGAGCAAAACATTAGCTTTGACAATGGGGTGATACTACCTGGCCCCCACTTTCATCAGTAGGAGGCTTTGGTTGAAAAATGAAACCAGGAAGCTCTTGGGTCCTAGGATGTCTCGGCAGCTTTGCTAATTGGTTAGAACAGTAGTTTTCAAACTGGGCTGAACATCATTTGCCTGGATTATAAAAATCATTAACAATGCCCATCCTGGGTCCCCCTGCTGACTAGTGGAACTCACCTTCCTTCAGGTGATTCTGAGGCACAGGAGGGTCTGCAGACACAGAGTGAGGGTGAGGCAGAGGAAGCTCGGAGAGGGGAGACTGAGCCCGCTGTGTGCCATGCTGATTTTCATAGAAAAATACTGATGATCTAGCCACACAAGGCTCTTTCCCCCTAGCTGGTGTCAGACCAATGGAAACCACCACTCCCCTGGGTACCAGCCTGGAAAAGGTTCCCTGAACTAAGCCTGTAGAAGCTTGTAAGGAGGGAATTCCCAGGCTTAGACAAACTGAAAGACCAGGGGGAAAACAGGTAGCAGTTAGACCTCCAGAGATGGAGAGATGGGGCAGGCTGCCACTCTGGTTTGATGAAAAGTACGGCTCTCCTGAGGGAATGTAATGATGTCAACTTTGGAGAAAAGATAAAAATGAATGAACTTTAGAAAAGTCAAAACAGCTTGGGTTTTCATATGCAGAAGTGGGCTTGCCTCCCCACTGAGCTGATCCAGGCAGAGGTGGGCTGCCTTACTGCTGAGCAGATCCACGCTGGGGTGGGCTGCCTTACCGCTGAGCAGATCCACGCAGAGGTGGGCTGCCTTACCACTGAGCAGATCCACGCAGAGGTGGGCTGCCTTACCGCTGAGCAGATCCACGCAGAGGTGGGCTGCCTTACCGCTGAGCAGATCCACGCAGAGGTGGGCTGCCTTACCGCTGAGCAGATCCACGCTGGGGTGGGCTGCCTTACTGCTGAGCAGATCCACACAAGTGGTTTCCCCTGCCCCCCTTCCCTGGTGAGAACAGCCAACATCACGAGGTCACAAAGTTGCAGAAACTGGCTTTTTTTAATGTGACTCACACTTAAAGATAAACAATATGAAGAAATCTAAGGTTGGTTAAAGTGCAATAAAAAGCACAAAGAAGGAGAGGCTGAAATCTTCCTACTTCTTTTATACAGTTATGGCCTTCGGAGGGATCTCATGGTGGATGGACGGGAAAGTGAATGTGTTATTTTATTCTCTCATATTCAGGGAGAAAGAGGTGGGCGGTTGATTTTAACTTCTGTGGAAAGAGGCAGATGCCCTTAGGACAGATTTACCAGTGAGACAGAATTTTGGCTCCAGTATTATTTACTGTGTATTTTCAGGCACATTTCTTAACCTTTCTGAGCCTCAGTTTCCTTTTGGTATGTAGCAAACATCCCAGATTTGGCCTGGGAAATGTCTGGAATGGGCAGCTATAAAGGGCTGGGAGGGGAGACAGCCTGGGATGGCAGAGTCAACTTCCTGTGGTAGTTGGTGGAAGAAACCATTAGTGCACCAGTAATGAGGAGGAAGTTTGGGAGAAGGAACTGATGTCTATCTCAGACATGGCTCTTTTAACCCAGATGGAAAATCCTGCATCCAGAATCTAGAAAAAGAAACAGAAGCCAGAAAAGTGGTTTCTGCTGTTGTCATTAAAATCTCCTTGAGGCACGGGTGCTCAGCAGCCCTCTTTAGGGACTGAGATGACCAAGTGAGATGCCAGGCTGGGCAGAGGGAACCTTTCTATAGGGGACATCTTCATGTCTTAGGCCTTCTGTGAGCTCCTGGGACAGGGGTGATATTCTGCAACTGGGAGGGGAGCAGGGTATCAGCTGCACAGTAGAGGCTGCAGCAGTGCCCAGCAGAAGGGTGACTGGCAGTAAGCATCAGAGGCAGGGATGAGGTACCACCGTGCAGCTGCAAAGGTGTTCACTGCCCTGCTGGGAGACATTCCTGGGAGAGTAAAGTGGAAGAGCTTGGAGGGTCTCTCAACATGCTGAGAAACCATTCACCAGTACCCATGAGATATGAAAGGAAACTGACTCCTTTTGGCTTTGGGGCAGGGGCGAGATAACAAAGGTGATTGCTGCTGTCATAACCCAGTTGTGCCTACAAACTGGAGCAGTCTGAGAACTTCAGGGAACACAGAACGTGGGGATAATGGCCTTTAACTCAAAGCAGTTTTCCTCCACCCTGACACTATAGGCATTTGGGGCCAGATAATTTCTTGCTGGTGTCAGGGGAGTTGCCTGTGCACTGTAGAGTAATCAGCAGCATCTCTGGTCTCTACACGTTAGATGCCTGTTGCATCCTCCCAAATGTGACACCAAAGATATATCCAGATAATTCCAAATGTTTCCTGTGGGGGAGAATTATCCCCATTACAAACCACTGGCTCTAAGGGATATTATGAAAATTTAAGATGTGGTATATTAAATGCCCACCCCAGTGCCCATATCAACACAAATTAGTTTCCCTCTCTATTCCTGTCACTGGATGTTCTAATTTATTTGGTGGGAAGGTTGGTGCATGGATCAGAACTAACTAGAGATCTATCACTGGGCAAGAGACCATGAACAGAACCTCCTCTGAAGAAGACAGATGAATGGCTAACAAACAAATGAAAATGAGCTCATCGGCCCTAATCATCAGAGAAATGCAAATCAAAACCACCCTGAGATATTACCTAACACCAGTGAGGATAGCCACATCACAAAAATCCCAAAGCTGCCGATGCTGGCGTGGATATGGAGAAAGGGGAACACTTTTACACTGCTGGTGGGACTACAGACTAATACAGTCTTTATGGAAAGAAGTATGGAGAATCCTCAAAGAACTAAATGTAGATCTTCCATTTGATCCTGCAATCTACCCTACCCAGAAGGGAAAATATAATTTAATCACAAGGACATTTGCACTAGAATTTTTATTGCAGCTCAATTCACGATTACCAAGAGGTGGAAGTAACCCAAGTTCTTATCAACATATGAATGGATTAACAAACTGTGGTATATGTATACCATGGAATACTATACAACCATAAAAAGGATGGAGACTTTACATCTTTTGGATTAACCTGATGGAGTTGAAACATATTCTTCTCAGTAAAGTATCACAAGAATGGAAATGCAAATATCCAATGTACTCAGTACTAATATGAAAAAATATAAAAATAGCTACATATCCACACGAGGGTAAGACACAAGTATATTCAAATGATGGGGAGCAGGGAGGAGCGAAAGGAGATGGGGAGGAGGGAGAGGGATTGGAAAGCTCTCATCTAATGGGCACAATGGAAAGATACACAGCACACCCCCCGGATTAGGGCTTAACTATAACTTGAACTTTACCTTGGAAACACAAACAATGTAGCCTAATCATCTGTACCCTCATATTAATCCAAATTTAAAAAAAAATTGAAAAAGAACTAGCTAGGGATACTGCCATGCTAAGTTGCTGTAGCCTCTTTGTTGTGTAACCTTGGGCAATCACTCTGGTATCCAGAGCTTTCTCAACACCAAAGTGAGAGGCTTGGATTTGGTGATTTCTAAGTACCATTTCAAGACTGACATTTCATGGTTCTTAGAAGGCTTGGGCCAGGGTTCAGAGAAGAAAGGCCGTGGAGAGGACCTTCTGAAGAAAAATCAAGGGATCTGGCTATTTGCGATGCAGCAAAGCTGAGGCTGAGAGGGATGTGCTAATCACTGCCAAGTATTTGAAGGCTGGATAGATAAAGGAGAGAGCACTCACAGGCCTCAGAACAGTGATTAGTTAAGCATGGAATCAAGCCAGATGCTATAATCAAAGTGGAAATGAAGATATTTGGCTGAGTGAGGATGAAGAGAAAGCCTGGAAAAGGGAGATATGGGTACAGGCAGGATACCAGCTGCCAAGGCATGGGGGGAAGAACTCTACGAAGGCCCTAAGACCCCATGGTGGACACATTCCTTTCCTAGTTGCTCAAACACAAATCTAGCTACTATTGGGAAAAGACTTGGCAGATGTAATGAAGGTCCCAAATCAATTGACCTTAGGATGGAGGGATTATCCTGGTATGCCTGAACTAATCACATGAGCCCTTTGAATCTGAGTATAGGGTCAGAGATGCAAATTGTGAGAAGGACTTTACGGGAGGCAGATGGAATAGTCCACAAGGCATGGACAATGAAGGGAGCTGAAGAGCTGAGGGCAGGAGCTGAGGAGCTGAGGGCAGCCCATGGCTGAGAGCCAATAGGGAAATAAGAACCTCATCCCTGCAACTGCAAGGAGTCAGATCCAGGCTATGAATGAGCTTAGAAGAAAGGTCTTACCTGAGCCTCTAGAGCAGAACTCAGTATGGTGGATAGGTTGATTTCAGCCTTTGAGACCCAAAATGGAGAGCCCAGCTGCACCATGCCAGGACCCCTGACCTATAGTTCTATGAGATAATAAATGGATGCTCTGTTGAACCGCTAAGCAATAGAAAACTGGTACACAAAGAATGACCTCTGGTGTGTCCCCTTGAGACATCCCAGCTCCCCCCAGCCAGATGGGTAAAGCAACCACTGAGTACTGTGTTTATTGTGGGCTCCCACCCTGTGGGCTCCAGTAGATCTTCACATGGGGCGGCCTTTGTGTCCAACAACAAGTGGCTGATGTCAGCTAGTAAGAAAGGGCAGAAGCACAGGAGCGGGTAGGTAGAGACACATTCCCTATGGCTTCAGGGGAAGTGGCAAAAAGTTCCCACAAACCAAATAAAATTGTTTTTTCCCCTGTCACTGTTTACAGGGACTGTCACACTGTTTCCCTGAGATCAGAGGAAGTTTTGTGTACTCTTAACAGAACTGTAGGCTGAACGATTCTTGGGGCAGGAGAAGGGGAGTAATGAGTTGCTTAGAGTACATTGGTAAATTGGTAAACAAGACTAGAAGTGCTCCCTTGTGAAGCAAAGTGAGTCTAAATGTAAGATCTGGGGTGTGTGTAAGTGTGTGAAGGAGTGTGTGTCTTTGTGTAGATGAGGCTATAGATCCCCACAGGTACCAGAGAGCACAGCACAGATGTGTGGATGCATGCAGTTATGTCACATGTGGGTGGACTTCACGTGTGGTGGTGGTGGGGGTCCTACATGGTGGGTACGTGCATGTACAAGCCTATGTGATAGGTGGGGGGGGGAGGGGAGTGTGATGGGGAGGACACATGTGTGACTGTGACTCTGGGACATTGGTACCTGAGCAGGCAAGGGTGTGGATGAGATGCGGCAGAGTGTGGAGAGGAGGGAGCTGTAGGTGTGATTATTGTCTGTAGGAGAGAATGGGGTGTGGGTGGACATCCAGGGATGACATGTGGTGGCAGAGTCATGTTTTCATGCATGTGTGTGTAGGGTATGTGTAGGGGAACTATTTGCTACAGAGAGTGCTGAGCTGTGGTAGGGGGTGGGGGGTCCTGCTCCATGACTTTCCCGCTCTTTCTCTTTTATCCTATTTAAATCTCTTCTTTGCACTCACTACTCTCTAAATCCATCTCATTTATGAAATTGTGTACTGGTTTCCTCCCTGTCCATTGGAAGGCAGCTCCATGAGAGCAGGACCTATCTCATTGCCCAGTGCACCTTCTGCATTTAGAACAATGCATGGCAAAGGAGCAAACAAAGGAATATGGGGGTGATGTAATGGCGGGCACCTGTGCATGTGAGTATGTGTGAAATGGGGGTGGGGAAGCTACTGCAATAGTGCAAATTAGGTGTCTTGTGACCTGGGAGTTAATCGAGGAGGGAGGTGAGGTTGGGTAGAGGTGAAGGGCTTTATGTGTGATTGCCCACTCTGTATGTGACAGTGTGGTCAGAGTACGAATGTGCGGTTGGTGGTGATGAGTGGTGGAGGAAGTGGGAAAGGATGTATCTAGGATTGACTGAATATTTAGTGCTTAGCAATCTCCTTCGGCTCATCAGGGTGTATATTGTCAGGTGCTAACTTGTCAGGTTCTGGGGACCTGAAACTGTATTGTGTCCTCCTAATGAGGCTTCCTGTCTTGACAACTGAGTCTTAGGACCCAAAATTAGTCAATAATGCACAGATCGGTTAAAGGGAAGATAGAATTCTATCTTCCTGAGTGGTCTCTGAAGTGAGAATTGGGTCCCCTTGGGCACCTATAAGAGGTGGCTATAAAGTCCAGGTAGCTTTCTGTGTTTGCAGCCATGTCATGCTGTGGCTATATGTGTGTGTGTGTGTACGTGTGTGTGTGTGTGTGTATTCTTTCAAAGATCTCAAGTCCTGGAGATGTTTTTTAAGACCTAGAGAACTATATTTTGAAGGTTTAAATGACCCTGCAATTTCAGTTCCTTGTTTCTTCAACTAGGAAAGTTCATCTTCTGATTATTGCTAAAGAATTATTCTTTTGCTTGTTTTTCTAGTTTTTTCTAATAAGAGCTCAAAGCTCCTGCCAGCCCTTTTGCCCAGCTCTGGAATCAGAGGACCTTTGGGTGTCTTCCTCCTTGTTTAAATGACACCACAGCCCTTCCTCCTGATTTATCTTGAATTATTCTGTTTTCATTTTTTGGGAAAAAAACATTCTGGGCGCTTTGAGGTTTAAGATCCACCTTTCCTTCTTCTTCTCCTGTGTCTCCAATGCAGCTGAAGTGTGGTTGATTAGTTATGAAGAATTATTGCATTTCAAAGGTGGTATATGGTGGAAATAGATTAACTGGGTAATTTCCAAAATTATTTTTTCCTGAAGATCTTGGATCGGATAGTTTGACCTAAAATTTTCTAAGTCCAGACACTATAGAACATACCTTCCTTCTCTTTGTTTTTTTTAAAACCTACTACGTGAACGGCATTGTCCTAGAATCTGAATATGTGACAGGAGGTGACAGAGAGAACCATGAGGGAGAAATAAGTCAAAAACTATGTTGGATTTGGGGAAAGGACTTTTGGAGGAGCGGCACCCAAAATATAAAATTGGACCATCACTACCATCAACAGTACCATGGCCATCATCATCATCATCCTTATCAATCATTCAGTAAAGACGATAGAAGGTGAATCATCCAACTTTTCTCTTCTGACCTTAAATCCATATTAAAAGGGCAGAGATCATGGTCCACCTTCAATCTTGACTCCACCCTTACAGATTTCATAGAACACAAATTTTATGAAGTTTCTGCTTTTCCCAAGAGCATTTAACCTCCCTGTCTATACCTAGTTTAAATGCAATCTCTTTTGATAGCCATCTCAGTATGGTTTGATGTAAATAGTTTCTCCAATAAGAATTCATCATCTCCTCCTTGCCACACTGTGCCGGGCTCTGTGACCCAGGGGTGCAGAAATAGGGAAAATATACAGGGCCCCATCACTGACCTCAAGGGGCTCACAGGCCAACAGAAAAAGCCAGGAGTCACAGAGACTCCTTTACCCTCCAACCAAACATGTAGAGGACAAAGCATGATCAGGAAGGCACCGTAAAGGATGGTGCAGTTTTCCAAGAGATGGTTACAAGACAGTAATAGCGTCCCCATCCATGTTCTCTGGCTTGGACACCCTACATTTTCTAACTTTCAGGCCTTCGCAGATCATTTCTACCCTTTGGACTCCCTTCCTCCTTTTCTTTTACTTACCCAAGTCCTGCCAAACATTAAGGGACTAATTTAGCTTTACATGAAGCCTTCCCAGACCACTGGGAAGTTTCTCAGACCACCCACTCTCTCTTCCCTGAACTCCTGAGGTCTATTCCAGCCATTGTGCCCAATGTTACATTTTTGGTGATAGTTTATTTTATTTGCTGAAGAAAGAGAGTCTGAGAATAGGAGGTTCAGTTCTTTTGTTTGGAACCATAGCCTGGTCAAGCTAGGACTTGGAATAGGGTAATGGCCTTTCAAAAAGTGATTTAAATTCTCTATATCTCAGTCCATTCCTCTGTAAAGTAGGAATGATGAAATAGGTTTGTTGTCAGAATTAATAAGTCTAACTGTAAAGCCTTTAGAACAGTGGTTCTCAACCTTCCTAATGCCACGGCCCTTTAATACAGTTCGTATGAGTTACCACCCACAGGTTGAGAACCACTGCTTTAGAACAATACCTGGAACATGGCAAGCTCTAAATAAATGTTATCTGATTCAATCACCTCCAAGCCCATCTACTATTTTATAGATTGAAGAGGCATAAAGAGGGGAAGTAACAGTTCTGAGGTCACATAGCTAGTGAGTGGCAGAGATGGGACCAGAACAGAAATATTGTAACTCCCAGCCCAGAGTTCTCTCTGTGGTCTCATACCAGACCTTGGCCTTCCCACTGGTCCCAGCCCAACCCTGAATTCTGTACCTGTGTCAGGTAACTGACCACTACACCCAGCCAGTAAGCCTCAGAGGAACCCACAAGATGTGGAAAGAGAATAGCCCAACTGGCCTAAATCCTACTGGTCTGAGCTCTCCACCCAGAGAACTGCTAACCTACCCTTCAGAGAAGACATTGCCTACGGACCAAGAGGGGAGGAAGAGTTCAGGTGGGCTGACATGAATGCCTTACTTTGTGCTTAAAAGCTCTACCTCTCTCTCTGCATCTTCTGTTACGACCTGAAGGCGACTTAGCTTCTGCCAGCTGAAGAAGCAGCTCCATTTAAAATCCATTAGCTTTTTAATTGCAGAGAGATTGCGCTCCCACTGCTTGGCTGCAGGCTCTCACTTAGTATCCGGTACCTGAGAACCAGTGTGCCAGGCAGCTGGCCAGCCTTGTCCCAGAGACCCAGCAAGCAGCTCTGGCCTGCTGCTCCTTCTGACCAGGCCCAGGTCCTTCTCACCTGGCAGCTCTGCTCCTGGCTTGGTTACTCAGGTGGGCAGTTGAGAGGGGAAGTAGCCCTGCCGTCTCTGCTACCCACTAGCACAAACTTGCTGTTGGGACTCTGGGCACTGTACTGTGACTCTCCAGACTGTGGGCTTTTCATATTAATGTACCAGACCCACTCTGATTCACCTAACTATCCAGCGGAGAAGACTTTATTATCCGCTTTATAGTCCAGGACACAGGCTCAGATAGCCTTGTCTAAGGCCACACAGGTGAGAAGTATTAGAGCCTGGACTCAAAGCAGCATAGCAGAATGGAAAGAACTGGAAATACCATAGTGTCAGCCCAGATTCTGCCAGCACTTATGGGGTGTCCTAGAGCAAATCCCCTGAGCAAGCCACGTGACAACATCTTTTATGTGATGAAAAACTTGGTATTTAATACTCTGTAATGTATGTCTGCACATCCAACTGACACAGAGACTGGATAAAAACACTGATTCCTAAACCTTCACCAGGCCCAGAGAATCTCAGATTTCTGTGGGCGAGACCTGGGAATTTGCAGCTGAGCGAAGTCCCATGCGGCATAAGGAAGGGTGTGCAAACTACTGCCACTTTGCTAGTTCTCACATTCTGTGAACTGATGCCTGTGTTAGTCAAGTGCAGCAACAAACAAACCTCAAATTGGGTCACATGCCTTAACACATTGAAAATATCCCACTCATGTAACGTATGCAGTCCGTGCAACCGCTTCTCCAGAGCAGCTGCCCTCCGTGGGGTGGCTGTCCAGGCCAGGCTGCTTGATCTGTGCACTTCCACGGCCATGTGTGCTGCTACGATGCTCCCTGGCACAAGAGAGGACTGAGATGGAATGTGTCCACTGCGAAGTGACACACACAATGTATGTTTACATTTCCTTGTGCAAAGCAAGCTCTGCTGGCCAGTTCTCACAGAGAGGAGGCAGAGAAGGGCAATCAGCCCTGTGGGTCTGGACCAAAGTAGAGATGAGCTAGGCATTGGGAAATGGTAGAAATGCCTGTTATGGTGACCTCCTGGAACTGTGTGGATAAACCTTTCATCCTCACCTGGTTAGTAAGACGAAGGTCAAAGTCCTAGGAATAATGCTCGGGGAGGATAATGACTTTTCATTCATTTGTTCATTCCTTCATTTTAAACATACTCTCTGAGCCCTTCTTATGTATTTGGTCATGGGCCAGGGATGAAGAAACCCAGGCGGGTTGTACACAGGCTACTGACCTCAGGCATGTGGTCACGTGGGGAAGGCAGACATGTAAATGGACAATGAGAATAAATAACCACAATGCCAGTGGAAGGCAAGAAGAGAGGGATTTTCCAGATGGGTGAGAACAGGCATAAAGCCATGGAGACAGTAAACAGCTTGGGATGCTCATGCGTCTGGGAAACTTGATATGGCTGGGCTGGGAACAAGAGAAAGGAGAAGCTGACAGGCCGGGCTGGGTGGAGGCATGGGGACAGAGACCCCGGGAGGGTGAAAACACCCAGGGGATCCGTGAGAGACCAGAGGGCGGCACCTTCTCATCCACCTTACCCTCTTTGCACCCCGGGGAAAATGGTTTGGGACAGACTTGGGTCAGAATTCCATCGTGGCAGCTGCTTTCCAGAGAATCCTGAGTATCACAGTGTCACCCCAACATTGTCATTTCTGAAGGAAAACTTAATGATAAAAAACAATAGGTGATGGAGGTGGGTCACATGTCAGTCTTTTTTTTTTTCATGAGCTTGTTTTCCCTTGTACCTTAGAGGCACATGTTATAGGAAAAAGGGCACTGGACGTGAAGTCCCCCAGGCTCGGTTTCAAATTCAGGCTTTTCTCCCTCTTGATCTGTGCTATCAAACTTATTCTTTTTGAGTCTCAGTTTCTTTAAGGTAGAAAGTGGGTGACAATGACTATTAATACCAGAAGTGAGTGATTAAATAATTCTTATTTAAATAAGTCCTTATTAAAATAGAGAGTCTAATAATAGAATGTCCTGTTGACCATTTCTCTGAGTCCCTTTCTCCCTGAAAACATTCCTTCTTCTTTCTCTATCTCCTCTTTGTGCTACTCCCCTTTTTATTTAAGGGTCACATCCTCACTCATAGCCAGAAAGATCTGGGCTTTGAGTAAGTGGTTGGGCTTGCACCAGTCTCTGCTCCTTCTTACTGGCCAAACTCTGTGGCCAGGTGTGAAATTTTCTCAAAAGATGGATGAGACTCGAAGTCTGGGTTTCAGGCAGGGTTCCCTCAGGCACAGCACATGAGGTTCATTCAGCACAACCTGAATTGTGCATCTATACTGTGCCAATGTGGGGATTTAGGAAATTGACATGAAGGGGACATGGTCCAGTCTTCCCATCGATCACCATTCAAGAGAAGCGCTGGATTATCGTCATTGGTTTTAAATTCCTTTCTGCCCTGCACACCTGCCCAGTGCCTTTGCCTGGTTATTATCTTGTAATTATCTCTGCATCATTCCTTCTGTCTGGAGTAAACTTTCTTTTGCTCATTAAATAGTTGCTGCTGCTTCCTTCTTATCTCAGTTCCTAGGCTTCCTCCCAGGCAGACTTCCCTGGTCACAAATCCCAGATAATCTCCATCAAACCAGGCTATTTTCTTCATATCACTTATTACACCTTAGAATGCTCTGTGTGCTTGTTTATATATACGTTTTAGAGTAGTTTCCTACCTTCTAAGCATCCACCAAAGAACATAAGCTCCTTGAGGGCAGGGACCTTGTCTTATTCACTTCTCTAGGTATTCCTGGAACCTCAAGCAATACTAATATCTCAATCAGTATTTGTTGCATCAATCAATATATTAAAGAATGACTACGTGGTATTTGCAAAGAACATTTGCTCATGAATATAAGCAAGTTTTATTTTTTCCAAATGAAAAAAATATATATCATGCATGTTTCCATTATATGTGGTGAGTTGGACTTGATAGGGGCAACTGTAATGGTACTTAATTCTTTCCCCTCTGGTCTGCAAGCTGACCTCATGGGTTCGTTCTTATCCTGACACTGGAGGAAATCTCACACAGATACCATAGTCTTTTGAATTCCTCTAAGTCTCAAGAATAACTTCATTTTAGCAAATAAGCTACCTAATTCAATCTACTATTTTAGGGGAAACCATGAGAAATTGCCAATATTTGATAATTTTCAATCTATGTAAGTGACAACTTCACATAGTTCACACTAATCATGCAGTACAAATCAAACATAATTCAAATTTAACTTGTTCCCCTGCCTCAGCTTGGAAGCTGCCCCCAGTGGGGGCTAAAGGCATGATTGTCTTTCTTCATGATTATCTCCTACGCCACTGCCTCCTTGTTCCTCCTTTGGGATCAGGCAAATGAAAAGGGGATCAGAAGAGAAGGGCATAGTTTTATGTGACTAGTTACCTGTTGGGAGTTGGATTTGGGATCTAGGCTTGGTGAACAGTTAAAGCTGACTTCTCTCTGGAGCTATGTCTGTGTATTTTCTTTGGGAACTTCCAGCAAGCAAATTCCTTTTCTGAAATCAAAGTGTTCTCTGGGGACAAGCAGAGGTGGCCCCTGCTCTCACTGTGTGCTCCGAAGCATCCTTGTACACAAAACCTTCTAAGATGATCCAAGCAATCTCTCTGTTGTGGCCAGGGAAAGGATGGCTTTCACTCAGCAGAACTTACTCACGGTTCATTCACAGCCTCACACATTAATCCTAATGTTCCTTCAACCCCCCAGGGACCCAGATCAAGTTCTCAGTATGCCGCCTTGACCTCATCTAATCTAACATCAAGAGGTGAGCCCCTTTCCTGTGCTTCGAGGAGAAAAGAGAGAACAAACTCTTCAGCACCCCACCGCTCTCGCCAAAGGACTCCTCTCCTCCGATACTTCCAATTCAATATTTCATAGACTGGATGTGAGTGATTTTTTCTGGCCGAAACTAGTTTTGTTGTGTCCTCTTCAATCCTGTACAGAGGATCTGGCCCCTCATTTTGGGATGCGGGGACTAGTGTAGTTTTCTAGGTTGTTAGGGCCTCAGTTGAAATTCGAGGGTGATAGAAGAGCTCCCTTTGACACCAGTTTTACTTATTTACAATGGTTTATCGAGTCTTGCCTTCCCAGGCATTTTATTTCAGAACTGATGGCACCAGCCTGCAAAGTACAGCAGCTTCTGAGCCTATTAGATGAAGATTTGGGAAACAACTCGGCTGCCTGTTAGAAGGTTTCAATCAGCTTGGCCTTTGAAAAAGATGAATTACAAGAGCAGTGTGTGATCACCGCTGTGAGGGAGACCTTCAAAGTCACTTTCCTGCTGGGAAAAGTTACTTAAAAATATATTGACAAACTGACCAACCACTCACAGGACTGGGTCATTTAAACATGGCAGTTGTTGACAGAGTCTGCCGAAGATCAAGGTTTTATCTATTCTTTAAAAGTGATATTGCATAAAGAGTCTGACATCCAGACTCTGTAAGGGACAGTAAAAGGCACAGTATAAAGTTCCAGGGTTCCTTACATTTCCACTGCTGATAGAAAATGTAGCATAAAATAGAACACAGGTTTTGAAGTCAAACAGACTCAGATTTCAATTCTTTCTTTCTGCCTTATTAACCAAGTGTCACTAGTCAGATTTTCCTCACCTGAAAACCTCGTGGGTAGGATTTATATGAACATTAAGTAAGATAGTTGCAGGATGCTGTGCTTTCGATATCGTAAATGCTTGGTAAACATGAACTATTTTTAACAAAAAGTTATTGTAACTAATATAGTAATTATGAACCCAGAAGTCAAACTGCCTAGGCTTCAATCCTTGACTCTGCCACTTAAAAACTATGTGGGCTTGTCTATAAAATGTGGGTATTAATAAAATCTGTCTCATGGGGTTATAGAAAATAACAACCCGAATTAATGAATATAATATAAAACACAAATATAAAATAGAACCAAATAGAATAAGATGGCTCAGCAACAGTTAGCTGTTCCTATTACCAAGGCCCTCTTTGTAATCTTTTCCCCCATAGATTGGAAAATCTGATCTATGCAACTATGCTTAATTTCTGCTCTTCCCTCCCTAATTTTTCTGCTAAGATGAACCAAAGACATTCGTGACTGCAAGTCAGGATTTCTGATTAGCAAGGGGGACCCTAGCAATGTCATCAGACTAATTCTAGTCACAAAGGAAAGACTTTGGTATTTTTGCTAACCAATGAAACATCTCTCCAATTGACTTCTTAAAAATATTGAAACAGCTCCAAACTTAACAAACAAATTACAAATATAGAAATAACACAGAAACAGCTTTACTAAGTAATTCGAGAGTAAGTAGACAACCTGTTGTCCTATCATCCCACAATACTTTAGTGTATATTTCTTGGAAACAATGACATTCTCCTGTAACCACGACGCATCCTTCAAATCAGAAAGTTAGCTTCAATACACCCTCACCAGCCACTCCCCAGATCCACTCAAATTTCTCTAATGGTCCCAATAATTTCCTTCACAGCTAAAGGATGACACAGTTATAAATCATGCATTGCACCTAATTTTATGTAATTCTTGTCTCCTTCAGGCCAGATCATTCCTCGGTCTTTCTTTGACTTTCGTGATGTTGGCACTTTTGAAGAATACAGGTCATTCATTTTGTGGACTGTTTCTCTATTTCTTTTTTATGTTTCCTTATTATTAGATTTAGATTATGCATTCTAGGCAGAAATATCACAGAAGTGTTTTTATCACTCCATCTCACTAGGCAGTAGAGGAGTCTGTTTGTTTAATCTCTTGATCAACGGGGTGTTTTCCAGGGTTCCCCACATTTAAGTCATTCCTCTGTCTTTTGTAACTAATTGATGTATTTATGACAAAGCACTTTGACACTAGGTACATATGCCATTGTGAGTTTTATCAGTATGGATTTGTGGTTTCCTGTTTATTCTATAATAATAAAACTATACAATAAAGTAATAAAGTTATAATCCATTATTATTATTATTTAGATACCCAGGTTGTCCCTAATTTGGCCATCGGGGTCCCAGCTGGTTGGGTCCCCTTTAACATGCACCTGTGATTTCTCTCTGTCACAAAAGGGATGTCTCCAGGCTCATCTTGGGCTTCCCTTGCCCCAGCTCTGAAATAAGCCATTTCTCCAGGGGCTCTGTTTTCTTTTATTGGAGAATGGTATTAAGAGAGCAGTCTCTGAGCTGTAAGTGTGCTCACTGCTACAGGGAGGTCACTACTCCCAGATCTCCTCAGTGCCAGGGAGTATATCTGTGCAGAGTCACACACTTGCATTCAGATCTATCTACATTCAAAACCACGAATTCACTCCAGCTTAATCCTAAACTATGATTTTCGTTCTAGTTTTCTGCCCTTCTTTATTTGTACCTCCCTTCTCTGATGGGTTCCCACTGTCGCTACTTGATTTGCTCCTCTGAGCAATCCCCCTGTATGTAACGGACCCCCCACTTCCCCTGCCACACACTCCCCACCCACGGACAGATGGATGGATCAACAGACAGCCCCTCTTTTCATTTAATCCCAATACCCCAAGCAGGCCACCCCTTCTGGGTCTGGCTGCTGGGTCTTGGCTGTCCCATGCACATGTATCCTCTTGAGGAAACCCCTTCTGGTCACTCCTCCTCACCTGTTGCACACTCAGTCTGACTCCTCCCCAGAGAGTCCTCTGCCCTTCTGGGGCCCTGACATCCCCCACAAACTGCCCTTTGTATAGAAGTGCTCATCATCCTGCTCAGGTTCCAAGCACCCTTGTAGAGCAAACCTCCAGCATCACCCATACAGACACCCCGATTACCCCACTGGGCCCCTGGCTAGGCTTCTCACAGCCCATGAGGGTGACTCTTCCCTGCCACAGGCCACATCCTCACATGCTCCCAGCCCTGGCATTTCACACACTCTGGGCATGAAAATTCCCTCACTCTGGAAAGGCTCAGGTGTCCCTGCTCAGGGCAGCCCTTACCTGTAACCCTCCCACCCTCCCTCTGTGGACCCTGTTGACTCCAGTTCACAGCAACCTCCTCCCTGATGAGAGCAGATGCCTCCCCTGCTGCTCCACCTGGTAGACCAAGGACTGAATCGCCAGCAAGGAAGGAGAGGGGAAGGAGAGTGAAGGGGAGAAGAGAGGAGAAAGAAGAAGGGGAGCAATACTTGAAAAGATTTCCCATCCCAATTCAGTGATTTACAGTTATGTGCCTAAATTAATAAAAATGCTAGAACCTCTAACACTTTTCACAGATATCCTTTAAAAGAAAATCAGTCTTTAAAATTGAGTTCCTTGAAAGTGCGTTTATGGAGGCAACACTATCAGATATACAAAATCAATCTAAGCCTATTGCTTATGTTGCAGTGGCGCACTGGGAACCAAAAAAGGGGTTAAATGTAAAGACCCTCTTCAAATTGTAAAGCACTTTCCAAGGGGAGAGAGTAAATTCTCAGGATGACGTACCATTTTGCACATACCAGGAGCCACCGTATTCTGATAGCTGCACAGCTGGTCTCCAGGAAAAGGAGTTCAAGGCCCCTGTCCAACTCTCTTCCTGCTTCAGTCTTGACCCTCCAAAGACGTAGCAGGATCACGTTTGCAGCATTTTGCCATCCAGGAGGAGAAGCTTTCAAGGGTGTAAAGACCAGGCCCTTCTTCTCTTTCTTCCTTCTACATGTCAATCATCCTACAGCCCCATTTTTCTCTTTCTGTCCTTGTTGCCTCACTGTGTCCTCCCAAGGGATGGCCTGGCTCATAGATGCTGCCCAGAACTGAGCAAGTTTGGAGGCAGCCTGGCAAAGTTGTCTCTCAGCAGCAGGGTAGACGTTCTTCTTCACTGAACACTGGGAAGAAATGTCATGATGGGCGTTCATCTTGAATAACTCCAGGCTGTCATTGGAGGAAACAAGTATTGGGAGGAAAATGTTCCACATGGGGCTGAGTGTCATTTATCATAACATGCTGCCTATTAGTTCAATTCCAGCCTAAGTCAGCATAAGTCTTCTTTCTTTGTGTATATCAGTGTTTTTCAATGTGTTTTACTCATGGTGCACTTGAACCCATTGCAGGCAGAATGGGGACCAAAGACCCCATTCTTGGCAGGGAAGGGCACCCCCAGAAAAGGGAAAATTAAAAAGTAAGCTGAAGGAGTTGGAACAAAGAAAAGTGAGCTAATTTACCTTTAAGCTAGCCACTGCTAAATTTCTTTCTTCTTTTTTTTTTTTTTTTACTATTTGAATAAGTTTGGAGCCTTTCCTGAAACTCTGGCCTATTGGGGATACAGCTTACACAAATACCCTGCTGAGTCTGTGAACACTCTGAGGAAGATAATGGCCATAAAAGAGATCATGGCAAGGCCCAGAATAGATACGTCTTCTAGGTCATTTCCTGCCCATTAAACAGACAAAGCAGATACCCATTGTGGAGATTTGCATTTGACTGGGGCAGAGACCAAGGGAACAGCTCGAGCCCTGAGATTTGGGCAGGAGGGCTTACATCCCTTATCACAGAGGAAAATCCTCTGTGGTGGTGATGAGAGAAAAATGCCCCCCTCTCACCGATTCCTCAGAGGAGGTTAACGTCACTGACGTTTTACTCCAGTGAACTAGCGGAGCTTAACACCTCCCTGGGAATCTGTGTGTGTGACTTCAAACAGGAGGCTTCCCCCACACAGGCTCAAGTTTCAGATTCCTCAAAACTGCTCAAATCCTTAAAGTTAGTAACAATAACACAATAGGAGCTGATACGCTCACTCAGGGAAACTGCTGGTGTCTTTGTTCCCTCCCTCAGTTTACCACCTGGGCACATAGATTTCAATAAAAGCTGAGTGGAACAGAGACTGGAGGCCACTCATCAGAACCCACAAAAGGGTGGTGGTCCCCTGAGCTCCCACCTTTGAAAATTCTAATCTGTGTCTCTTGTCTCTTTCTTTATTGTCATTCCTAACTTTATATTTCTTTAGTCAGTCATGCCAGTTCCACAGGTCTTAGCAGACCCTGCCCCTGGGGTGGGACTCTGACACCCATAGTTAAACTTCTGTGGCACACTTAAATTATGTTGATCAAGAAAAAAAAGAGGAAAAAAAAGAATATACTTACTATGCTTAGAACTTCTTTTGAAAATAATTTGTTTCAACTAAGAAATGGATACTTTACATCGTTTGTATTTACCTGGATATAGTTAAAACACATCCTTCTTAATTAAGGATCTCTATATTGGGAAAAAAATATCCAACATACTCAATACTGATATGAAACCGATATATAAACAACTACACGCCCACATGAAGGACAAAACACAAATATAATTTAACAGGAGGAGGGAGGGCAACTGTTGGGATCTCACTGAATGTCCCCAAGGTGAGGGTGTTCAGCACGCCCAATAGGTGAACTTCAAATTGTCAATTAATGACAATTTGAACTTTACCTTAGAATTGAAAACAATGTAGCCTAAACATTTGTGCCCTCAGATTAATTTGAAGTAAAAAATTAAAAAAAATAATAATGTGAAAGAAGGAAAAAAAAGAAAAGAATTTAATTAACGCTCTTTAAAGTTTTTCACAGCACACCTAAGATCCTCTCATGGCACACCAGTGTACTGCAGCACACCAGTTGAAAACCACTGGTGTATATAGTTCTTTCAAGACCTATAAGAAGGAAAGGTGACTTGTCAAAGCCAGGATTTAGATGTTCTTGGGTTCCCTTTATTCACTCAATAACTATTTTTCAAGCTCCTATGCACGAGATTTTTTTTTTTTATTATTGTTGGGGATTCATAGAGGGTACATAGAACCAGGTCACACTGATTACATGTGTTAGATAAAGTCCCTCTTATAATTGTGTCCCACCCCCAAAAGATGTGTCACACACCATGACCCCCACCCCCTCCCTCCTTCCCTTTCTCTGCTTTCCCCTTCCCCCACTTCCCACGTACTAGGTCATTAATTGTCCTCATATCAGAATAAGATTCTAATACGTAGTGCTAAGTATACGAGATATGGTTTTCTGCTGAAATTTAGTCAAATGAATGAGAGATGTTTTAAACAAGAAACCTACATATCCCTTGAATATGTGGCATAGAAATTGATGAATAGAAATTTATCAAATAGAGATCAAGAAAGCAGGTATTAGAAGCAACAGCATGTGTGAAATCCCTGAGGCAAGAAATAATTTGACAGGTTCAAGGAACTCAAAGGAGGGTACAGTGGTTGGAGAACAGTGATCAGAGAAGCCTGGAACAAGCCCAGGGAGACGGCAGCTTCCAGAACATGCTGGTTCTTGTAGGCTGGTAAGAATTTTAGGCTGTACCCTAAGTGCATGAGAATCATTAAAAGATCTTAAGCAGAAAAGTAGCATAATTTATTTTAAAAATACTCTTGCTGCTTTGTGGAAAATGAGGTGAAAGGAGCAGGATTAAAAGGCAATAGGGCGTTAAGGAGCTACTGTGATCAACTGGGTGTGAAGTGAGGGCAGCTGCTACTGAGGGTGTGGCAGGAATGCTCCTATCCATCGTCCTCAGAGATCCCAGGCCAGGCTGGAGGTGGCAGGTCCAGGGTTCAAAGACACGACTTCAAACTCATTAATCTCCTAACTTGTGGTCAAACCAGTCACAGTACAATCAGTCTGATTTTTATTCCTCCTCA
This sequence comes from Otolemur garnettii, assembly GCF_000181295.1. Taxonomy (NCBI): domain Eukaryota; kingdom Metazoa; phylum Chordata; class Mammalia; order Primates; family Galagidae; genus Otolemur; species Otolemur garnettii. The sequence continues at coordinate 12,758,661 of NW_003852402.1, read as the reverse complement.
TCTAAACTCATTATTCTCCCTAATAGTTGTGGATATTCGCCAACTCATTACTCTATATATCATAGAGGGCAACTGAGATGTGTGGCCCCCAGTGAGCCACACCTCTTTGTATTCATGCCTTTGTGTCATCCCTCCCTGCTGGGTGTGACCTGGATTTAGAAATTCTCCTCTGATGAACAAAATACTGGAGCTGGATTAGATGTCACTTTAGATATTAGATCCCATGAAGACCTGGGCTTGCTTGCACTGAGGGAAGACAGCTGCCCTGCAGTGAGCTGCTCTATGAAAAGGCCACGCGCCTTGGAGCTAATATCCAGCCAGTCGCCAGTGAGGACCTGGAGCCTGCCAACAGCCACGTGGGTGAGCCTGGACACAGGTCCTCCCCCAGTTAGCTCCTGATAAGGCTGCTGCCCTGGCTGTCACCTTGATTTTACCCTTGAGCAAGAGGCACCCAACTAAATATTACAGAGTCTCTCATGAGCTGCCAAATACCAAATGTTTGTTGCTTTAACCTGCTGAGCCTTGGGGCAATTTGTGGTGCAGCAATGAAGACCAAATACAGCAACATTCTAAAATGTCTGGTATATTTGGCACTGTTTCCCAAAGCGGTCTTAGTGTTTGTTCCCCAGTCTCACACAGCTGCCTTAGTGGGTCCATTCCAACCAGGACGGTAGTCACCAGCCACAGATGCAAACCTTTCCCGGAGACATTGGTTATACACCTGTGAGAACCGGGGAGACCAATGTTCAAGCCTCTCTGAAATGAGCAAACGGAGGTTCAGACAGGAACTTTTGATCTTTCAGCTCACCAGTTTTAGAGTAGAGATAATATCTTGTATCTTCCCTTCCAGATTGATTTAGTGTCTCAGTCTCCTAGCTGTTAGGGAGATGAGCCAGAATCTCTGATCGGAAACTTCCAGGCGATATTCAGAGTTCGGGCACTCTATTAGCATCCGAGTCCTTCTGCAACAAATAGCACTATCTTAGTGGCTTAAAACAACCCCTCTAACACACTGTTTTGGTAGTCAGAAGTCTGAAATGAGTGTCACCAAGCTAAAATAAAAGTGTTGGCAGGGCTGATTTCCTTTTTGGAGGGTCTAGGGGAAAATCCATTTCAAGCATTTTAAGTCTATCTGCGTTTTCTTGACTCTTGGTCTCTTCTCCCATCTTTAAAACCAGCCATAGTCAGTTGAATCTTTCCCACATCACAATAGTCTGACACACTCTCTCTTCACCATTTGGGAATCCTTGTGAATATGCTGCACTCATTTGGATAATTCAAAATAACTGACATACATCAAAGCCAGCTGATCAGTGAGCTTAACTCTACTTCAATCTTAATTCAATCTTTACATGCCTTGCCATGTAAGTAACATATTAATAGGTTCATGGAATTGGAATGTGGATATCTTCAGTGGGGAAGATGGGGCAAATTATTTTGCCTCCCACAGGAACCTTGCCTCTACCTCCCTCGGCACCTTGTCAGTTGGTGAGGAAGTGTGGCAGTAACACCTTTGTACCAGATACCTATGCTCTTTCCTCTCTCCCTTTATGGTAACATCTTCAATGTGCCCTCTCAAGGTCCATTATTCTGTTCACGAGTCATTGAGTGTATAGCCCAGCTTCTACCCCGGGGGTTTCCAACCTCAGGTTTTGAGTGAATAGGCAGTGAATGGTGCTTTGGGGGTTTTGTAAAGCCTGAGATCCACGCCTGGAAATTTAAACGCATGCTAGCACAGGCATACACCTAGCCCCTCTGCTGGCCGTGGGTGGTGCCTAAAACAGGGACAGCCACACTTTGGCCATCCATGGATGCATCTCGTCTTCATCTTCTGCTGGGCTGTGTTAGTGGCTGAAGCTCACTGGGCCTATGAGATGAAGCATGGGATGAGAAAGGTAAAAAGAAAAATGTCTTGGTTCGTGTACATGATTCATGAAGCCAGGATATTAATATTAATGATCCTATCCACCAAAGACTGGTAAATGAAATATGCAGAGAAGATAAACTTGGAAGCCCGGAAACTTCAAGTCTTTTCGACTTAGTTCCCCTGAGGGAATAACTCTGAAAGTGTAGCCAAATTTGTAGAAAGCTATTGTGCAGAGCCAAATTGGAGCTTGCTAAGAACTTTTACGTTTATTAACTTGCATTATGCTCACAGTAACCCCTGACATTGGTGAGACCAGGAGGGGCTCCCACGTTATGAATGAGAACGGGGCGTAACAGAAGCAGAGCTGGAGCTGCGATTCAGGTGGCCCGATTCCAAATCCCACATTCTCTTCCCAACCTCACTCTGCTGTGTTAGTTTTTACATAATGTAATTAAGATGACACACTCAAATTCCTCTTGCTGTTATACAGAGAAATAAAAAACAACAATGAAAAGCCATTGTGCTAAGAACATTTCAAATCCTCTCTGTCTCACAAAATGTCTGTGTCTATAAAATGAGATATAAGTAGGGATTATTCCATATGCTTCTTGAGTGAATAAATGAAATAATGAACAAAGAAAAGTCGACACAGTGCCTTTTATTAAGATGGCTTTCCAAGAAAAGTAGGCTTCATTTACTTATTCATTTATTTGTTCATTTCAATGAATGTTCGCTGAGCTTGCACTACACCTATTGACCGGTTGTGGACCCTGGAGTTATTACAACAATGAACACAAGAGACAAAGATGTTTCTCGTTTTCCTTTTGAGACTAAACATAAAACAAGCAGAATGGTAGCAATAAGATGGGACTATGTCAGGCAGGGTGAGAGGTACAGACTACCAAGTGGGTCAGGAAGCCATGTGAAGTAAAGGAGAGAGGCATAAGGGAGTCACCCCACTGGGCCACAGGTGGGAAAGATTGGATGTGAAAAAACAGCACATTCCAAGGTGTGCTTATCAACTCTGAATGTTGGCTGTATTAGAAGGATTTTCAGTCCAGGTTCAAATTCAACATACAATGAGCTTCCAGTCTCCACTGCCTCCCCATCTCTGCTAACATTCACTGCTCAAGTTTCCCCAGGAAGGAAACATTTTCTAGGTAAAGGACAGAATCCTGCATTCCACATCTTACTCCAGAGCACTCCACCTTTTGACCAGGAAATCAGTTAACTGAGCTCTCATCTCCTGTCTCTGCTCGGATCCATCTGCAAAGTCTCTCCTAAATCCATATCACATCAAGGCACTCTAACTACCTGTGAATTCAATTCAACGACGACATTTATCAAGCAACTACTATGTGCTGGCAGTTACAAGCCCAGGATGTACAGTTACTTGCCCCTCTCATTTTACTTATGGTTAGTTTCTGGAGGGTAAAGATTGGAACTTCTTACGGTTGTCACCCCAGCACCTAGGATTTCCTAGACACTTAAAACCATGAACTTGAGGGACGTCTTGATCCATTTCTGTTACTATAAAGAACACCTGAGTCTGGGTGATTTATAAAGAGACGTATATTTAGCTCATCATTCTGCAGGTTGTATGTACAAGAAGCATGGTACTGGCATCTGCTTCTAGTGAGGGCTGCAGGCTGCTTCCACTCACAGCACAAGGTGAAGTGCAGCTGGCATGTGCCCAAGATCACCTGGCAGAGAGGAAGCAAGACGGGGGGCAGGGTGCCAGGCTCTTTTTAACAACCAGCTCTTGCAGAAACTAATTGAGTGAGAACTTGCTCACCCACCCCTCTGCCCCAAAGGCCTAAATCTCCTCATGACGAGTCCACCCCACGACTCAAACATCTCCCATCAGATCCACTCCAACACTGGGGACCAAATTTCAACATGTGGTTTGGAGGGAACAAACCAAAAAAACCTATAGCAAGAGACATTTGGTGAATTAATCTACCTAAAGTTTGAGGCCTTTCTTTCACTCCATGCCACCATATCTTTGCATAAAAATAACATTACATCCCTTGCACTGTACCTCACTGAGAGTCAGAAGGCTCTTTTGTGTAAATTATCTCACTGGGAATTAGGAGACTTAAAAATGTTTATTCATTTCAATTCAGCAGTTGTACATTTAGGAAATTATTCCAAGCAAATAAAAAGAATCTAGTCAAATATTTGAGTGTGGAGGTAGTCCTTTCAGCAATATTTATATAATATTTATTGAAATTGGTCACAGTCTTATGTCCAGCCACCTAGTAGCGATCCTGTAAGTTGCGTTTCTTCCTATACTTCTTAGTCTTTCTCCTCTTCTACCTCCTCCTCCCCACTCCTCTCCTCCTTTTTTTCCTTCTTACTCTTATCCTCCACTCTACTTTCGGCTTCCAAAGAAAGCCACCTTACTTTGCACTCAAACTAGAGCCTACCATTTTGAAAGATGCTAACTATAGAGTAAAGAGACAAAGCCAAGTCTATCTTACACAAAGCTACATGGGCCCAGTATGTTACTTTGCTGGGATGTGTCCTTCTGTTGTGAAACTTTGCCTCTGGAAATAATTTGAGGTGGGTTATTCCAGAAAATATTGCCCTACATTTCTGCCACTGCCTGGGTCCTGTCTACAAGACTAGGACCACTTTAAAGTGAATTCTTCGCTAGATGGTCAACAGAGATTTGACGGCAATCTGCATGATGCTGACAGCAACTTTTCTTCCCCATCCATGCTGTGCCGAGGTTTTTGCGGTAAGCAAACTTCTTTGAAGTCCTCCAAAGGATGAGTATTTCTGGTTCTCCCATATACTGAAGGTGTAAACTCCGTAAGGTCTGGTTTTATTAGGAGACTCTATGCTAGACATCCATTTATAGTACATGGACTTGTTAGCTGTCTCTGAACCCTGTAAAACTGTGGGGGGGAAAAAAAAAAAAGTTGAAATTTCACTCCAGGCAGAGGATGGTTCAGTGCTACACTTTCACCTCTAGGTTCTTGTTACAAGTAATGTTTGCCTTTTGCCGGGTCAAAGAAGCCTTTGCAAAGACACAAAAATATTTTTCCAGCACTTGATACTTAACTTCAGCAGGAGGATTGGTGGGGGTGGTGCTGGTTTATCATATTGGCAGAAACTAAAGTCCCTCACTCGGTAAGGTAAAGAATTTGGGCACAAACCTAAATTTGTGTGCCTCCAAGGACCCTCAGCCATTCTGAACCATATCACACTTATCAGTAGGGCAGTAAGGATTCTGCTCTATTCCAGTTTCGTGAGAGTAGAGTACGGGTCCTCCATTTAGTACTCAGAACTTGTATGACTTGACTTAACTCCAGAATTCAACTTTGTTCCTGCCAATTCCAAAGCAGAAAGAGCAGCTGAGCCTGGAGGCAGGTGCGTAGCAGAGAGTGAGTTAAAGGGAGCAAGCAGGATTTGAATCTGGAAGTGTTGTTTTGCCCTACGAGGCAAAGAGATTAACCAGTCCCTCCTCCTGCTCCATTCATCCCCAACATCTTCCTTCAGTCCCTAGTCAATTCAGGCAGCATCACTCTCAGAATCCAAGACAGAGACAAGTCAAGATTAATGGACTGTCACACATGTATATAAAATCCGCTTTTCCTTTTCCTCTTCAATGAAATACTCAAACACATTACCATGAGCAATATAAAAGCTGTAACAGGCAAACCTTTTACTTACATTCATACTTCATCTAAAGAGGACACAGCAGCAACTTTTTCTTGATAAAATTTGGAGCTTTTATTCAGAGCTTGATTTAAGCTTTGGAGAATATTGCCATGGAAATAAATAAAGCTAAGGAAAATTGTTCCAGCTGAATATTTTATTTATACAAGAGGGGACTAGAATTCTACACATACCTAAAACAGAAAGGTGTCCTTACAATGCCTGGGTGGAGTTACTCATCCATCCATGTCTTTGCCCTTATATCCATTCACCTGTACCCATCAATTCCATCAATCAGCCATCAATCCATCACCTATGAAATTATCCGTCCCTATTAATCTACCCAATCTTCAACCCATTCATCAAACCACAATTACACCTATAAATATATTTTCTATCTATTTATCTATTTACCCATCTATCCAATTATCCATATTTTTAACCTCCATCCATCCATTTATCCATGTATTTATTAATCTATTTCTTGGTATACCTATCAACCTATTAAAAAATCTTTTCTGGCCAGTTGTGGTGGCTCACGCCTATAATCCTAGCACTCTGGAGCCTGAGGTGAGTGGATTGCTTGAGCTTAGGTGTTCAAGACTAGCCTGAGCGAGAGTGATAATCTGTCTCTACTAAAAATAGAAAGACTAGCCAGGCATTGTGGTGGGTGCCATAGTCCCAGCTACGCAGGAGGCTGAGGCAAGAGGATCGCGTGACCCCAGGAGTCTGAGGTTGCTGTGAGCTATGATGCTGGCCACTTTAACCTGGGGCAACAGAGTCAGACTCAGTCTCAAAAAAAAATCTTTTCTGGCACTCATTATGCACAGGATACTGAGTTGGTCTACATGTGAGTACAAAGTTGGATACCACGACAACACAAGGCAAAATGTGTCAAGTACTTTTGTATCAACAAAGTATTCAGGGGAATCTGAGGATGGAAGAGCCAGTGTTTCATGGGGAGAACAAATGAAGAGAAACAGTATTTGATTTGGCAGTTAAATTACATGCAAATCTCAGGTGGAAATTGGGTGCACAGAGATAGGGCTTCTGGAGAACATGGGAGTTCTTTCAATTCCCAGAGAGATCCTATATTCCTCCACGCTATATGAGCCCAAAGTTCCCCTTCAACTTAAGCTAGTTGGAGCTGCCCGTCAGTCCTTTGGGCAAACAGCATCCTGACTTTCAACACAGCCTAGATCCCCCCACTTGATGAATGGCACTATCATATACAGATAGAAATGTAATGTGAGCCATACATGTAATTTTAAATTTTCCAGTAGTAGCAATAAAATACAAACAGGTGAAACTGATTTTAATACATGCCATTTAAGCCGATATATCCAAAATGTCATCACTTCAACACATTTTATAACTTTTTATTACACTGAGCTCTCATACAACTCAGTTCAAGTACATTTCAAGTGCTCTGTGTGGCCAGTGTCTACCAAATTGGACATCACAGCTCTGAGCTCTGTCACTATCAGAAATAGCCAAGACAAAGCATGATGAACTTCTCTGGTGTGTTCTATAATGCCCTGAGTGGTGAGTCTAACCTCTGACCTCTCCTCCTATTCCTTCATGAGGGCTTTATCCTTGTCCACAGAAATGAGGCAGATCTCATCTAATGCCTGCCTGACAGGCCTCACAGCAGAGATGCTGATTGGAGGGGAAGTGTGTAAGATTCCAGATGTAGATTCCACCTGTTGTCTGCCAAGGCTCCAAGAAGCCAGGTTGGGTGGGGGGGCAGTTTTCAGCGTAGCTTCCCCCATCTGCACACTCAAGTCTGCACGTGATTGCCCAGAGCCCTTCTGCACGTTCTCTTAGAAGCATCTTCTCCCTTTTTCCTCCACTCATCCCCACTTTTTGAGCAGAGGCAAGAAAAAGAAAGGCCCTTGTTATTTCAAATGGGGCTTGACATAGCCTCACAAAGAGTATAAAATCAAACCATTTTCACAGGCAATCAAACCCGGGCAGTTAAAACAAACTGAGAACTCAATTACAGCCCATTACTGTCGGATGCTGTGCACTGGTCTCTCCACGAACCGTGGCTTTTGGAAAAGGGGGTGGGAAGGGGCAAAGGATACTTCCTTCTGTTGCCTGTTAGTAGTCTGGGCCCACCAAAAAGACCTTCATGTCTTCCCTCAATCCAAGTAGAAAAGACAGGAGAACAATTCTCCTGCTATTTAAATAGCTGAAAAGTAAATGATGGTGTTGACAAGCCCTAAGCAAAGATCTTTCCAACATTTGACTAATAGCACAGGTCAAAAAATGCATTTATAATGTGTGTGTATGTGTGGTGCTCACATGCATGCACACACGTGTGATCTCTTCCTCACAACCACAGAGTACGCACATTTGTCACATTTAGTGCTACTGAAGTCAGAGTAAAATGAGGTTCCAATTTCACACGGCATCCTGAACATGTTGAATTAGTGCCCTTTTTATAAAATGAGAATAATAATAACCCTCAACCACATAGGGATGTTATAAAGATCAAACATAGTAGGACTTACAGAAGTTGCTCTCTGATTATCTATCTATCTATCTATCTATCTATCTATCTATCTATAAATGAGGGGATGTGGTATGAACCATGCAGGCCTGGTTAATAAAATTACCCCCAAAATAATGAAGGTTTCTCCAGGTTACTTTAGAGACATGAGCATGTTTTGAGCCTTTGTTCTATGCTCCAAATGCACACAAATCACACAAAAAAATATTTTATATTGTAATAAGAAGCACGTCATTTAGTTCAAAGTATAAAAAATAAATATATAATAGGGAGCCCAAAATGACAAGCCTGAACTGTAGATGTTAGAACCAGGTGTGAGTAATTGGGATCAGGGACCCCTTTCTCAGATAGGGATGAGGACCAAGTATGCCCCCCTGTATGGAAAAGACTGTATCCTTTTTCCCCATTTGAAGCCACAGTGGTGGACAGTCCATGAATTGATACTTTAACAGCTCTGCCTTCTCACCTCCTGCTGTGGCCAGGACTATAACAGTAAGGTGTGTCTGGTGGTAAATGGGTCCCTAGTGAGCCTGGCAAGTGGGCCCAGGATCGTGCAGTATGGGGCAGGCAGGAGTCCTGTTGCAATGCTAGTTTTACACACTTTCCAGATGAGCATTCTTTTATCTATTAAACTTCTCTGTTTAAAGAAAAACTAAAATATCTTCTCTATGTCATTCCCATGAGCCTTAACAGTGAAATCAGACCAATAATAATAGCTGTTCATGAATTCATTATTGATTCTCTATCATGACCAGATATTGTGCTAGGAAAACAGTCCAAAAAGACCCAGTCCTGAGCAATGTTAACTGTACCACAACAAGATGTTTATAATTTGCAGCCTTTGTGAGCAATGTTAACTATACCACAGCAGGATATTTATAATTCACAGCCTTTGCGAGTCCCACACCAACCCTGTGAGGAAGGGTTAATCCCAAGAGAGTGAACAAATTGAGAAACTGACTCTGCAAAGTGGCCTCCTCCAAATCACTCCATTAGGAAGCTGTGGACAGAGGTTGCACCCTGCATCTTCTGAAGGCTTCTGCTATAAAATGCAAGGGCTTAGACTGGAGTATATAAGGACTTTGGGGTTTCCCAGAGATGGCAAGACCCGTGTTGGCATAAAAGAGGCAAAAATTCTGAAGAATAAGCCCTTTTCAATTGAGAATGAGGCATAGGAAAAAATACAAGTAAGGGATAAGATACTACTCCACATCAACTAGGATAGCTATAATTTTCAAAAAGAAAGAGAAAGAAAAATAATGTTGCCAAGGATGTGCAGAATTTGGAACCATTAGCCACCAGTTTGGTAGTTTTTCAAAAAGTTAGACTTAAAATTACTATATCATCCAATAATTTCACTCCTAGGTAGATATGCAAAAGAATTGAAAATAGGACTTAGACAAATACATGTACATGTATGGTGAAAGCAGCATAATTCATGATAGCCAAAAGGCAGAAACAACTCAAACACCCATCAATGTACGAACAGATAAACTATAGAATAGCCCCGTGGTGGAATATTACTCAGCCATGAAAAGGACGAAGTGCTGACATATGCTACAATGTGTATATATGAACCTTTAAAATGTTATGGTAAGTGAAGTGAAAGAAGCCAGAAGTAAAAAGTCCCATGTTATGTGACTCCATTTATGAGAAATCCCCAATACAGGAAGATCCATGGCAACAGAAAGCAAACTGATGGTTGTCAGGGGATTTGAGGAAGGGAAATGGGAATGGCTGCCTAACAGATATTCAGCTTTGTTTCAGGATGATGGAAATGTTTTAGAACTGTATAAAGATGGTGATTGCAAAACATTATGAATACACTAAATGCCACTGAATTCTTTATTTTAAAATGGTTAATTTTATGCTATGCTGCTTTTGCCTCAATAAAAAGAAAAAAAAAGAACAAGAATGAGAAAATCCCAGCCACTCTCTTCCCAAGCTCATAGTGATCTTGTTTGGTTCATGGCCTCGGTACTTCTCTTAATTGGTTCTGATTATGAAACCAGGATCAAAATCAAGCTATCTGTATCATACAGAATGGAAGTGAGGTACAAATGACATCAACAATAAGCAACAAACACTCAAAATGGAAAAATCTTTAAAATTATTTTGTATTCCCTTCCTTGCCAATAAAGACAAAAAATGTCTTTAATGTGCAGAACCGTTGGTAGTTTTTATTGGTATGTCTTTACTGGCAGCTCCCAAACCCTTCTTAATATTCAGTCTCTTAAGTGTAACTAACCTAGGATGGAAGTTTCTGTCTTTATAAATTACTGGCATGGATGTGGGGCTCAGGGTGATTTAGGAAGGAGTGGCAGAATGGCAGGAATATAGATAGTGAAGATGAAGGAGGATGGGTCAGAAGACAGGAGGGAGAGAGACTCCTGCAACTATGTGCACAGCCTCACTCCCTAATGGAAAGTAAACTTCTCTCACATCGAGGAGCATGTCTTATTTATCACCAACAGAACCTATTATAGAATCCAATTTATAGTAGGCACTCAGTAAATATTTGTTTAATAAATAAACTATAAAGGAAAATACATTTGGGTTTCACCCTGCTTGCCTCACTCATGAATTATCACACTTGGAAAGGGCAATGCTAATAACTTAATTGAGCTCGTTTGTTCATCCAATTCATTTATCTATCATTCATCCATCTTCCTTTCAAAATTCAACAAGCCTGTATTGATTGCTTACCCTATGCCACCACTATCCCCGGAGCTGTGGCTATAGACACAAATATGACAGAGTCCCTGCCTTGCAGAGGAATTGGGAGCATGGCAGGTTAGAGCTGGAGACATGGGAAAGGGTGGGCAGTGAGGACTCATGAAGTTCAGAGGAGTCAGACATGGGGGGAGGTGCCCTGGATGGGCCAACCACAGAAGGAGCCTTAGTAAGGCAGGTGATATGGAGAAGACCAGGGAAGCCCTCACCCTTCAATAAGCCCAGGGACAAGGACAGAGTTAGAAGGGAGAGATACAAACAAGGAGGCCAAAATCTAGAAAAATTTGAGAAGAAAATAGGAATAAAAGGGGAAAAGATTGAAAATAATAGCTATCGTTGAATTGTGGCACCCCTCCTCTGTCACTGCTAGGTGCTGGTCACATATATAAGGAGCAGGTGCAGCTGAGTTGAAGACAAAGCTTATGGTGAACAGTCACTGGGATGAAAAACCAGGAGCACCTGTTGTTCTGAACTGCCCCTGGCAGGCAATATGCTCTCCCAGAGGTGTCTCCTCCCACATCTTTAGAACCTATGAATGAATATGTTAAGTTACCTGACAAAAGGGACTTTGCAGTTGTGATTAAGTTTATGAACCTTAAGAAAAGGAGATTGTCTTGGATTATTGGTAGGCCCATCCAATCACAGGAGCCCTTATAAGCAGACAAAGGGCTGGACTAAGAAGTATGTAGCAAAAGGAGAATTCAGAAAAGCAAGAAGCTCAATGGGGGGAAGCATGAGAAGGAATCTGAACAGCCTTCAGGAGCCAAGACTGGCCCCTAGATGACAGCCAGCAGGAAACAGGGACCTCAGACTGATAACCATGGGAAACCAAGTGGCCAGCAGCCTGACTGATTCAGCACTATGATACTCCAAACAGGGGACCCAGGAGAGATGCACCATACCAGACATTTGACCTACAGAACTGTGAGATAAATAGGCATGTTTTTTAAGCTGCTAAATTGATGGTAATTTATTATGGCAGCAATAGAAAACCAATGCCCTGCCTTCAACAAGAGTTTACATCACATCAGATTCAACCAGTGTTTTTCTACCTTTTTTATCTCACGGCACACTTGAAACTATAACTAAACTTCCACAGCACACTTAAATTACATTGAATTTTTTAAAAGCACAAAAAAAATATATACTGACTGTGCTTTGAACATCTTTCAAAAATAATTTAATTAATGATCTTTAAAAATTTTAGTGGCACACCTAAGATCTTCTCACAGCACACCAGTGTGCCGAGGCACCCCTGTTGAAAATCACTGGATGACACACTGCTGGTGGGACTGCAAACTAATATAGCCTTTTTGGAGAGAAGAATAGAGAATTCTCAAAGATCTAAAAGCAGACCTTCCATTTGATCCTGCAATCCCATTATTAGGTTATCTACCCAGAAGAACAGAAAACATTTTATCACAAAGACATTTGCACCAGAATGTTTATTGTGGCTCAATTCATGATTGCCAAGTCGTGGAAGCAGCCTAAGTGCTCATCAACCCATGAATAGATCAATAAACTTTGATATGTATACCACAGAATACTATGCAGCCATTAAAAAAGTTGGAGACTTTATATCTTTTACATTTACCTGGATGGAATTGAAATACTTTCTTATTAGTAAAATATCACAAGAATGGGAAAACAAATAGCCAATGTACTCCATACTAATATGAAATCAATATATAAACAATTGCATGCTCATAAGAATAATAAAACACTAATATAGTCTAGTTCAGGGGTAGAAGGAACTGAAGGGGAGAAGATGATTGGCAGAAGGAGGGAGGGCATGAGGCAAGATCCCACCTAATGTGCGCATTGTGAGGGGGTATAACAGGCCCCCTGGGTGAGGGGCTCTGTTACAAATGGAACTTTACCCTGCAAGTGAGAACAATGTAACCTAAAAATTTGTACCCTCATGTAAATTTGAAATAAAAAATAAATTTAAAAAAATGAAAAAAAAAAGAAGATCACTGGATGAAACAGTGAGTTGTCCCTCCAGAATATAGATTATTTGTTATTATTCTTGAAGTTAAGAGTGCATACTCTGGAGTTAGATCACCTGAGTTTAAATCCTGCCTCTGACAGGATATTGGGTCAGATTGGATATTTAATTTTTCTCATTGTCCTCAGCAATAAAACTTCTGTACCTATCTTATCTGGCTATTTCAAGGAATAAATGAGTTAACATTTATAACTTGGAAGTGTGCCTGAAACAGGGTAAATATTGAAAGTATTTGGTGTCATTGTGGTGATCTGCCCAGAACACAGTGGAAGCATTTGATCAACAGCAGGTTTTCTTCTTATAGTAGACGCAGTGGTTTGACAAGAAAGTGCTTCATACCTCAGTGCTGAACATCATTATGGTCATGGAGTACATCATTTGAAGTACTCCTCTTTGGAAGCTATGCACCGACACCAGCACCTAGTCTAGCCTTTAAAGCAATTTTGGAACATTTTTTCTGGAATGGACATCAGAGATGTTGTTGTAATCACACAAAAACATACAACAATAATAATGAACACTACTTGGCAAGACACTACCCCAAGTTAATACGAGCACATCGGTGAGACACTGATATACCAAAGTTATGAAACTTTACTGAGTTGTTTGTACAGTGCTGATAACATAAGCACACAAGGGCAAGTTCTCGAACTAATTATCATACCTCATATGATGACAGCTCTGATGGGTATTCCAGAAATGGTGTTTTAAAACTGATATTTAAAGGGTAGACTAGGTGCTGGTGTAGGTGCATAGTTTCCCAAAGGGAGTACCTTGAAGATGACAGTAGTGATTTTTCAGCAATGAGGTAAGCAGCACACATTTTCTAGGATGAGTTCCTCAACTTAGTTATCAGACCTTGTACTCATTCCCTCCAGTAAAGAGTTGTTTGAGGGGAGCTGCCTCACCAAAGTCACACCTCCCTGGGATCAGCCTATACCCAATGTCTTGTCATTATGTGGGAGCAAAGCCTGGCCCCCTAACTACAATTCAAGACAACTCTGAAGGGCCATCCCAAGGTCTCTATCGTGGCATCAAGGCCGTTGAACTTCTCCCCATGTCCTGTCCTGTCCTGACTCCCTCACTTTCTCAGAGGTGCAACTCTTGAGATCATTCCTCAAGAAACCTTCTGTATACACATCTGTTTCAGAGTTTGCTTCCCAGAAAACTTTTTGTTTTTAGAGACAGGGTCTCACTCTTATCACTCTTACCAGGCTGGTCTTGAATTCCTGAGCTCCAGCAATCAACCTACCTCAGCCTCCCAAAATGCTAGAATTATAGGTGTGAGCTCCTGGGCCCAGCCTGTTTCCCAGAAAACTTGACACAATGCACTTCTTCTTTCTCCCTTTTCTTCCTTCTATTCTTCCTGCTACCATGATTTGCAAACTACACACTATGTGCCACAACACTGTTCTAGGTAGTTCCTAAAGCACTTCAATACTTAACAGCTTTAAGTCAAAGTAGACATTTATTAACTCTGTCTTAAAACAAAGAGTTAAGATATTGAGTAATTACATACCAGCCCCCAAAGCTGGGTAGGTAGGTGAGTATGAAGCCAGTGCTGTTCAGTGTGTTGAATTGACTAGATTGCCCTTGCATCAGACCTTTGGGACATAAACCCCATCTTTGCTTGGCTTTGGGTTGGGACTCCCTTTGGATATGGATCCCTGAGCTACTTTTTCTGTCTTGGAGGGCTTTCCCTATTCCTGCCTCCACAGTTCTTGTTTGATGCTACCATTCTCCTAAGTGGGAACAGTTGGTAGGCCCTACAGCTGGAGCCCTCCCATTCTGAAGGAGGCTGAAGCTCCTGTGTACCACGTGGCATTTTCCCTTTGAGGGCATTATGTGATATTCTTCTGGGACCAGAGCCCTTCATCTCAGCACCGAGGACCACCCCCAAATTAATATTCATCCAACCCATCACCTGAGAACTACCCTTCAGTCAGATAGGTCTGGGAATGGCCAATGACCAGGCTCATCCATGTCCCTCTGTCTAGACTCCCTCATGGGGAGTACTGTATATTGTGTCTGTACAATATGCATAGTCCATAAATCCATGTCCATGTAATCTCTAGGTAGGAAAGTTATAACCTTAAAGACATTATCCTGCCATTTCATGCAAGCTAATATTGGACACAACTGCTTTATGTTTAAGTAGGTGCATCACAGCATTGCTCCTAGATGCAAAAGAACAAGGAAACAATTTAAATATGCAACACAAGGAGCACAGCTAAATAAATGTGAGCAGATAACATTCTGTCATAAAAATCATGTTTTCAACTAATATTTAATGGCCTGGAAAATAGTTCAAAATATGTTAGTAAGTGAAAAGGATAGAATAGTAAACACTTCCATTGAATTTTGTCACTGATATTTAATAAACCACTAAGAAGACTACAATAAAATACATCAAAATATTCATACTGATTATTTTAAAGAATGTAGAATCACATGTATTGTTTTTATTTTCTTCTTTGTACATTATTTTACTTTTCAACTTTGTGCAAAGAAAAGGACCCACTTCTGTTACCAAGAAAAATGACAATTTAAAAAGATACATAAAAATCTATTTTTTAAAAGGAATTTTTTTAAGTTGGTAATAGAATACATTTTGGGTTTTATAATTTAACACAGTAAAATCCAGGGTGTTATGAGCATTTC
This sequence comes from Otolemur garnettii, assembly GCF_000181295.1. Classification (NCBI taxonomy): domain Eukaryota; kingdom Metazoa; phylum Chordata; class Mammalia; order Primates; family Galagidae; genus Otolemur; species Otolemur garnettii. Next base: position 12,743,211 of record NW_003852402.1, on the reverse strand, counting down.
TTGTTCATGTTTTTAAATTTTAATAGCTGCCCAATACATCTGGTATGTTTTCTAATTGATTTTTACTCAATAGTTCATGGTATTACATAACTACGTACACAAACATCCAGATCATTCTAATTACTGAGTACTGGGAGGTTCTAAGTACCATTCTTTATCAGGTTGTTTTGTTTTTTTAAAAAAAGATATAGGAGAAGTGAAATTGTTCAAAACAGACTTCATGAATATGTAGCTCATTCTAGGTACTGGCTTGGACGTTAAGAATATAGGGGCGGGCATGTTTCTAAGATCATAATGTATTACATGTGTTATCATTATATACTAGAATTATGAGTGTGCAAAATGGACTAACCAATTCTAGGGCTGCCAATAAATTCTACATGGAAGAAATGATTTCTCAACTGGGTTGAGAATAAATAGGATCTATTTATTTATTTTTTCCACCTATACTGGGAAAAATGAGAGGCGGCCATTTTAGGAAGAGGCAATAATATAAAAAGAAGTACATAGCTGTGAAAATACATGATGTGTTAGGAAAAATTGTAAAACTGGTAAAATATATCACTAAAAAAGTAAAATGGGCACAGATTAGGAGGGTACTTGAACGCTATTGTATAGAATTCACAGTTTTGTTTCTGAATAAAATGGGAGATGCTAGATAATTTCAGTGGTAGTACAGGGCATGGATGTGGTTACTCTTTTCAACAATCCAGCATAAATGCATTTACATTTTCACAGCTTAATGAACTGAAATGATAGAACTACCTGAATGAAACACAACACAATTACTTATTAGTTCATTTAGCATGTATCCAATATGCTTAGCCCTAGTGTCTCTAAAAACCCTGTAATATGTAAAAGTTAAAAAATATTTTGTCTATGAAATACATTTGTATCTTGTCAAGTGCAAGGCACAGCAAAGGAATGAAGATATTTTTAAAAAATAAATGTTATTGTGAGATAAGACCAAAATATTTGCTTAACTAAAAAAAAAAAAAAAAAAAAAACACACAGAACTGAAAGCCCTAAGGTCCTTCTAAAATGTCAGTATAATTTACAGCACCTTTATAAGAGAATTACAAAACTCTGAGAAAAGAAACAGCTGAAGATATTAACAAATGGAGAAACATACCATGCTCGTGGATGGGAAGAATCAACATTGTTTAAATGTCCATACTACCCAAAGCAATCTACAGATGTAGTGCAATCCCCATTAAAGCACCATTGTCATACTTTAAAGATCTTAGAAAAATAGTACTTTGTTTTATATGGAACCAGAAAAAACCTCAAATAACTAATACATTACTCAGAAAACAAAAACAAATCAGGAGGTATCACATCACCAGACTTCAGGCTATAGTATAAATCTACAGTAATCAAAAATGCATGGCACTGGCACAAAAATAGACAGGTAGATACATGAAACAGAATAGAGAACCAGGAGATGAACCAGCCACTTATTTTCATTTGATCTTTGATAAGCCTATCAAAAGCATTCACTGAGGGAAAGATTCCCTATTTAACAAATGGTGCTGGGTGAACTAGCTGGTGACCTATAGAAGACTGAAACTAGACCCTCTCCTTTCACCATTAACAAAAATTGATTCTTACTGAATAAAAGATTTAAACTTAAGATATGAAACCATAAAAATACGAGAAGAGAGTACAGGAAAAACACTTGAAGAAACTGGCCTTGGGAGAATCCTTTATTAGGAGGACTTCCCCCTTCCCCCTGGCAACTGAAACAATACCAAAAATATATTACTGGGATCTGAGCAAACTAAAAAGTTTTTGCATCGCCAAGAGCACAGTAAGTAAAGCAAGCAGACAGCCTTCAGAATGGGAGAAGATATTTACAGGTTATGTTTCCAACAAAGGTCTGATAACTAGAATCCACAGAGAACTCAAACTGATCATTAAGAAAAGAACAAATAACCCCATTTCTTTGTGGGCAAGAAACTTGAACAGAAACTTCTCTGAAGAAGACAGGTGCATGGCCTACAAACACATGAAAAAATGTTCATCATCTTTAATCATCAGAGAAACACAAATCAAAACCACTTGGAGTTATTATCTAACTCCAGTAAGATTAGCCTACATCATAAAATCCAAAAACTATAGATGTTGGCATGGATGTGGAGAGAAGGGAACACTTCTACACTGCTGGTGGGAATGCAAGCTAATACAACCTTTTTGGAAAGAACTTTGGAAAATACTCAAGGAACTAAAAGTAGACCTACTATTCAATCCTGCAGTTTCTCTACTAGGTATATACTCAGATGATCAAAAATCATTTTTACAGCAAAGATACCTGCATCAGAATGTTTATTGCAGCCCAATTCACAATTGCCAAGTCATGGAAGCAGCCCACATGCCCATCAACCCATGAATGGATTAACAAATTGTGGTATATGTATACTATGGAAAACTGTATAGCCATAATAAAAGATGGAGACTTTACATCTCTTATGTTTACATGGATGAAACTGAAACATTCTTCTTAGTAAAGTATCTCAAAAAATGGAACAAAAAGTATCCAATGTTATGAAACCAATATATAATCACCTACACATTCATACAAATGATAAAACACAACTATAGTCCAGAAAGAAGGAGGGAAGAAGAGGGAGGAGGGAGGGCAGGCGGAGCGAGGAGGAAGGGTATTTGGTGGAATCTCACCTATTGTGTACTATGCAATGGTACATTTCAAAACTATTAAGAGTATAAATGTCTTACTGCAACAAATAAGTAACATAACCACCACCTTAATCAGTTTGATGTAAGCATTCCACATTGTATATCAAATCAGTACATTGTATCCCATAAATGTATAGTTATGAATTAATAAAAAAAAAATGGAACAAAGAAAAGAATCTGAAATAGGCCTACACATATAAAACTCAATTTTTTAAACAGTGCCATGTCAATTTGATTTTACTTCTAATGGCTATTGATGTTGAATATCTTTCAAATCACTTATATACCTGTACATCTCTTTTGACCCTACAAAAATGAAGCATTTAAACACAGTATGATCTCAATTTTATGAAAACATAAACTTATGGTACTAACAGCGAATCACAGAATAAGTGCTTGAACTGATTATCTAAATCCAAAAATTACTATTTTTAGCATATTTGAATTAATCAATTATTACACTTAGCAAGAGATAACAATGTGACTACAATAAGCTAAATCTAAACAGGAAAATAAGTCTAATGTAAAAACAAGTAACATTTTTGCTGTTGTTTTTGTCTCTTAACTGGCTCCCTGACTACAACTAGTTACTCCTAAGATATAGCCATTTCAGAAAAAAAGAAGCTCCACACTTTGTCTTTAAAAAGCAGTTGAATAATAAATTTCAACTTTTTCTGTCGCCTTTCCCCCTTCCCAAATCATCCATCCTAGAGTGTTTCCATTATCTTGCTAAAATCCTACAAAGAGTCTAATTCGGCCATTGACATCTCCGTGGGAGCTTTAAATATGGGGAGAAAAACAGAAAAGTTCAAAGCAGTTGGAAAAGCAGCAAAGTGCCTAAGGATGCCAGTTCGAGGTTTTTATTGTTGAAAAATTCTACTTTCTAAAAGTCAGCAGGTCAAAATTACTCACCGCTGGAGGTAAGGGTCTTCAGAAAATGAAAGGATGCTTTGGCTTCGTCATTCAGGATATGTGGCCCTCGATGGTCAAATAATAAACCGCTTCATTTATGGCTTTAATTCTCAGGCTCCGGCGCTGACACTGGAGTTCGAAGATGCATTTCCTGTCCTGTCGTCGGGATGAAGTAGAAGCAACGTGCACCCACACTTTCCCTAGCGGGATTCTGAAGGGCTTTCTCCAGAATCATGTGTGCAGTAACCGTGTCTAGAATATTCATAGTTATTGCGTTCATGTTCTGTATGACACGGATCATTAATATCTCAAGACTCCTCGCTTCCGTGGAACCTTGAAGGACGCCAAACACTTTAGCACATACTCTGATTGGTAACTGAGTCATCTGCTTGGCTTTGTCTCCGCCAAGCCAATGCTGGGCCTCTCTGGGCTTCACAGTCATATCATCAATTTTGTAAAGAATGCAATTTCCAGCCCTCTCTGCCTGATTATTCCCACAATGACGACCTGGGAAACTACAATTTCTTTAACCTTGAACACATTATCAACGAGAGTGGCGGTGAGCAGCTGGTTTACACAACAAGGTGTAACTTTCTTCATTTCGAACTTGAGTCTGCGGGTCTTCCCCGCTGGACCTGCACGTCCCTCTGATGGGTGGTCACTGCCGCGACTAGCCCCACCCTCAGCAGAGATGCTCTCACAGCTTTCAAACCCCGTCTTACTCATCTTAAAGACAGCTGAGGAAAAACAGGTGGCATTTGATCTCGTTAAGAAGCTCCACTGACAGGCTTTGTGCTCCACCCAGGGTTACTATATATGCTCTGGCTTGATGACGCAAATAGCTCTTGCCACTCCTGTAGCCAATCAGCTACCATACTGCAGCTGCCTCCAGCCAATCAAGGCCTGTCAGGTTCTCACCTGATTCCGTAACTCTCCGGGGTGTGCTATTTTAAAAGTCCCATATGGGGCCAGTGAAGCAGCTCAGGCCTGTAATCTAGCCCCCGGGAGGCTGGGGGGAGGGGTCGGTCGGCAGGTGGGATTGGGTGGGATTGCCTGAGCGCACAGGTTCGAGACCAGCCTGAGCTAGAGTGAGACCTGATCTCTAAAACAAAAAATAGCCGGGTGTTGTGGTGGGTACCTCTAGTCTACTTGGGAAGCTGAAGCAAGAGAATCACTTGAGCCCAAGAGATTGAGGTTGCTGTGAGCTATGATCTCACAGCACTCTACCCAGGACAACTGAGTGAAACTCTGTCTCAAAAATTAATTAATTAATTAATTAATTAATATATAAGTCCCATGTGTAGCTTGTAGACTTTTCAAGCCTTCTTGCCAAGTTCATAAAAGGCATTTTTACTAGGGCCACCCCCTTTATTTCTGAATGCTGCAACTTGTCAAGTTTGAAAGGAGTAAAATCACAAAGCCAAAATACTTAGTTTCTGAAATAAATATATAATAATTATCTGGGCACACAACTAGATTTCCAGGTAAACATGGATATTTAACTCTTGGTTCTATGTTTTATATAATCAAAAAGGTATTAAATAATAAAACAATGTTAAAAAATCAACTAGTAGGGAAGGAGAGGCAAGGTAGGGGGAAAGAACCTACTTAATGGGTACTGTGAACACTGTTTTAGTGACTCAAGCATTCACAAAAGCAATCCATGTAACCCCAAACTTTTGTATCCCTTGAAATTTTGAATAAATACATAAATAAGAACTGCCTTCAGGCTCAGCACTCATAGCTCAGTGGTTAGGGTACCAGCCACATACACTGAGGCTGGTAGGTTCGAACCCGGCTGGGCCTGCTAAACAATAAAAAATAAAAAATAGCCAGCTAGTGTGGTAGACGCCTGTCGTCCCAGCTACTTGGGAGGCTGAGGCAAGGGAATCGCTTAATCCTAAAGAGTTTAAGGTTGTTGTGAACTGTGACTCCACAGCACTCTATTGAGGGTAACATAGTGAGACTCTGTTTCAAAAAAGAAAAATTAAAAATAAATAAATGAATAAATAAATAGAACTGCCTTCAGAGTCCTTATATTCTAGTGAAGGAGACAAACACACCAATGCCAGGTAGTATTGGCTGTTGGGTAGTATTGGCTGTTATGAAGGAAACTGGATGGATTAGATGTTGCATTTTCCCCCCTTGGGAACGATTCCAATCTCAGGAAGAAGGAAAGAAAGTACTAGGTTAGTGGGGAGGCCAGTCCCTGTGAGAGACAATAGGTAAGTGTCTGGGAGCTCAGGTCCTAGATTGGAACACCAACCCTGCACTGCAGCCCGAGACGTGCCTCTCTGGGGTAGTTTGATCTTCCATGGCAACATCACCCTTTGTCCTCAGATCTAACATCAAGCGTCTGGGAATCTCAGGAAGGGGTATATTACCCACGGTTTGGAGACCTCATCTGCCAATCATCTCTCACCACGTAAGTGTAGTCAATGTCCTGCATGTCCTTGGTATCTCCACAGCCTAGATGACCAATCGCCATGTGGGGATGTCTTCAAGCAACACTCGGGGCATTTGTGAGCAGTTGTAGAGGACCACCAGATACTGAGAGGAATGGGGCAGAATGCACCAGAATTTTGTTTCAGAGTAAGGCAACAGTGAGTTGAGTACATTCTGTGTCCCCAAGTAACTGGGTAAAGAGAGTGTGATGGTTAATTCTATGCATCAACTTGGCCAGAGTACCCAGATATTTGGTCAAACACTAGACTAGATATTTCTGTAAAGATATTCTTTAGATGACATCAGCGTCTGGATCAGTAGTCTTTGAATAAAGTAGATTTCCCCCCTAATGTTGGTGAATATTCTCCAATGAATTAGATGAGCCTTATGAGAAATAAAAACTGACTTCCTTGAGGAAGAGGGAATTCTGCCTACAATCTGACTTTCCATTTGAGATGCAACATCAAGTCTTCCCCATGCCTCCAGCCAGCAGGCTACTATTAATAATATCACAGAGAATTAACATGGGTACCTCAGTCACATCTGGATAACTCACCTGGTGGCTCAGCCTCGGCATAGATGCACTTCCATATTTCATGATAATTGATTTATATATTTCTTGGGTTGTTAGGGTCACGTGCCTTGTGCCCCACAGAGATCTTGACCTCTAATGACAAGTTCACCAAATGAGACCACAACAGAAATGCAATCACTGCTCGAGGAAGGGACCGAGTCCCAACTGTCTCTGAATATACTTAGCATTTCACGTATTGCTAGGCTTGAAGGGGTGTGTCATGTTGAATTTATCACTTGAATTCTGTCTCCCCCCAAAATTCATATGTTGGATTCCTAACCCTCAGTCCTGTTTGACTTTCTCTGATGAGCCTCTGCATTTTGCTCCAGCTCCAACCCACTTTGAAGTTGTTATTTATTCCTTACCAGGTGCCCTGATTCATTAGTGGTTTCCATTAAAGCCATGGTTGAAAGACACTTTCATTTGAAAGCCTCGAGCGTGGTGTTTTTGTTGGCTGGCTTCTCCTGCTCTAAAATAATTACCTTTTTTGAGGTGTTGAACTTTCTCATGTTTGGCTCTCCTCCCTGACAGCCCTTTCTTTGATCCCTTCTGGAAGGACTTGCCCGGCCCCATTTAGTAATGCCAGAGGATCTTACAGGAAAATAAATCATTGACTATTCGGGCTGAAAAAGACCCTAGGAGATGCTGTTGTCCAAACTCTTCACTTCCAGTTGAGGTCACTGTTTTCAACATGCATTCTGTGAATGGTAGGAGCAGCAATAATAAAAATAATAAGGAGACATCAGTCATATGCTTTGTCATTTGCAAAGGATTTTATATGATTTTATTTCATACTACCATAAATAAAGGGAGATAATTTGGAAAGTAAGAAAGATTATTGACCCTGGTGTCAAGATTAGAATTCTCGCCTATAATCCTAGCACTCTGGGAGACTGAGGTGAGTGGATTGCCTGAGCTCATGAGTTTGAGACCAGCCTGAGCAAGAGTGAGACCCCCATCTAAAAACAGCCGGTCAATGTGGTAGGCACCTGTAGTCCCAGCTACTTGGGAGGTTGAGGCAAGAGAATCATTTGAGCCCAAGAGTTTGAAGTTGCTGCGACCTATGAGGGCAACAAAGTGAGACCCTATCTCAAAAAAAAAAAAGAATTCTAATTGTTACAATTCTGGCCTTGCCACTTCCTTTCTGTGGTGAGTTTAGCAAACCATTCCACCTTCCCTATCTCCATAACCCAGGTCTCTCTGACTTCAGATTAAAACTCTTTCTACCGTTCCAGAAAATCTCAATTTGCCCCGTCACTAAAAGCCACACCCATGCCCTTAGAAGATTAGTCTTAGGGTTTAACTATCATAACAGTTTACAAGGTGCCCAGTTCATTTTAAAACACATAACTAAACCCTAAACTTCAAGTCACAGCCTTTTGATATGAATGACTAAGAGGCTGGATAGTGTAATGATACATTCTATGCAAGAAGCTCTTCTGAACAGTCTCTGGCCTCCAAGCTCCTTTGCAGTAATGTATTCAGCCCAAATTCAGCAAAGAGTTTCCCAACACTCGTTCTGCCACATGTTCTTTGTGGGGCATCTTGGAGGATGTAAAGTTAATAAAGGATGTGTTCCTATTCTAAGAGAGCATGTACTGAAATAAGCAGCCTGTTAGAATTTGGAGCAGCTCCATGCTACACCTTATTATATTGACTCTGAAACTCAGCTTACTGTAGGTTTGACTCATTGGCCCTCTCACAGCTTAATATGTTATTAAATGCCACAGGGAGAAGGCACAGATGGGAGGACAAGTTTCCTCTCCCCTATCCCTTCTAGTTTCTCTACAAGGCAAGGAAGTTGCCAGTCTAATAGACCACACCATAAATCATGACATGTTTGCCAAGTGCACAGAGTCACCAGGCATCAAACCATTGCATGAGGGCACGTGGGTCTTCCTTCCATGGTGCTGGGTTGGAAGCTGAGCAGGAGCCCATTCAGTGCTTAGCCATCAGGATCTCCCTGCCGGTCATCTCTGCATGTGTACCTGACAACCACATCACCACGTTGTTTTAATGAACAGTGCAGCAAGCCAGGGAGGTTGTGCTCTCAGGATCCACTGGGACTCAAGGGAAGGTGGAAACCCTCGTGGATGTGTAGGTGAGGTTTTGCTCTAACCCAGCTATATGTAAATGTACCCTTGGAATAAAGTGCACCAAGCTGATCCATAACAAATTATTGGTTTTCTTTCTTTTTCTTTCTTATTTTCATTGTTCCTTGTACGTAGAGTTTTCTCAAGAACTCCACAGGGAAGAGGGTCACTTGGATGAGGCTAAGACTGGAATACTCTTGGCTTTCTTTGCTGTAATGCCATTGAACCATACCCCAGTTTTAACAGATGGAATTTCTGATCTTACTTGATACAATCAGCCATCTGTTGCTTGAACATCATCTTCAAGGCCCCCTAAAAGCATTCATGTGGCCTGCGTTTACATACCGCCAGTGGCAGGGATCTCAGTACCTTACAAAGGCTTCTCTTCTACCCTAACATACTTCTGATGTCAAAACAAAGTTCTTTTGTATGTCAAGGCCAGTCTGGTCCCCTGTGACTTCCATCTCATGGCCTTATTTCTATCTCTTAGGCCAAAAGGGAAAAGATTTAACAAGCCTATTCCCTTTTTGTGTAAAAGCTCTTCAACTTCACTACAATACCCTCTAGTCCCGTCAAGGTCTGATAACCCGCAGAAGGAGATATTCCCAAGTGTTGGTTGTTTCTCCATAATTGACTTTTCTGCTCAGTGCTCAGGTCGGACGAGTCTCAGTTGATCCACAGATCTGAGGTCCCCTCTGTGCATACAGCCCAACGGAGTGCAACAGCGAAGGTGCGGGCAGTGGCTGCAATGAAAGTCAGGGCTCCTAGTACATCTCCACTGCATTTGTAATAAAATAGCCTATCCTCAGGGCCTTAAAGGAGACCTGTCTTTGACACTCAATGATCTTAGCATCCACTGAATGTGCATATAAATGACACATTTCATTAGGTGCCAGATGGACTAGTGGTCATTAGCATGTCCTGGCATCAGTGTAGATACACAGAGGCAATCGCAAACCCAATAGGTAAGAAGCCTGTATACTTGTATAAGAGAAAGAGCAAGACAGACCTGGTTCAAGTCCTGCCTCTGCCACCTCCCATTTTTTATGCCCTTACTCCAGCTACTCTGTCTCCCTGGACCTCATTTTCCTCCCATATTTGCACACCAAAGAAACAATATCTTCCCCCACAGGGATAAAACTAGTGAAGGGAATAAATGTGCCACCTGATACATAAAAGGTGCTCCAAAACGTAAGTTCCCTTCTTTAATTTTTTAGTTTACAAGATTTTCTAAAATATATTATCCAATGACAAGTAGGATTCATTTGATCTCATTTTCCGCCTTCAGGCAGGGCCACTGCATGGGTAAATATCTTCTATTCCAGGAAGAAAAATGAAAAAAAAAAAAAAAACTGCAGAGGAGATTGTGCAGGCTCCTCCTTGAAAAGTTCTCCATTCTGCCCAACTTTCATTATCCATGCTTCTGTCTTCTCCATCTGTAAAATGCTTCAGTTGAACTAGATGATCTTGAAGGTCTTGGGCTCTATTGTTATCCTCATCTATTATGCTTGCAGCAGTCTAAAACTATTTTTATTCTGTTCTTGAAGGAGAAGGTGAAGGAGAGCTAACACTCCTTAAGTGCCTCCTGTCTTCTGGGAGCTCTGCGGCTAGGATCATTTCATGCTGTATGAGGGAGGTGTTCCTACTGCCTTCACACACACAGATGGAGAAGGTCATCAAAATCAATAGATTGGCCAGATTACTCATGGTTAATAAATGATAGAGATTCCTAAGGTCTACCTACCTCCGAGGTCCTTTATTCTGACCATGATACAACTCTGGGAGTTGCCAGATATCACTCCAGGTGCCCAACACTTTCATTACTTTAAAATCATTTGCTGGTATCACTTTCTTTAAGCATCTGGTTTTCACTTCCAAATGAACCATCCCACACTGCCAGTGGACCTAACTGTGTTTCAGTAACTAAAGCTGGGGTAATAAATGTAGAGTAATGTAGACGTTGATATCAGTAACCTCTGGATCCAGAGGAGACTCTAAGGCCAAATCTACCCAGATACCCTAAATAGAAGACCCCAGGTCCACTAACTTTCACACTAGTAACCTCTCACTGCCACCATTTAGGGGCAATGGGCAGTCTTGACAGATAAAATCCTTACTACAAAAGCTGCTCCTGTGGTACAAAGAGGATCTGGGAACCAAGTGAGTGATAACAACAGGTGACATTTGAAGTGCCTTTGGAAATTTTAATCATACTTATGTTGAAAATCTTTGTTTCACTTGGCTCCAAGATTAGCTACATAATTTGTAGGGTATAATGCAAAATAAATGTGGGGTTCCCTTTCCATAACTCATTGAGATTTTCACGATCATAATAGCAGAGCATTAAACCAAGTGTAAGGACCTTCTGAGCAAAGGGCCCAGTTCAACTAACTGCCTGGGTCACTTGTTGTTATGTGCTGAATATTTATGACCCCCTGAAATTCATATGTTAAGGCTTTAAGCTCTCATGGATGGTATCTGGAGGTGGGGCCCTTGTTAGATAAAGTCACAAAGATAGGGTGTTTGTGATGAGATCAGTGGCCTTATGAGAAGATGAGACCAGAGCGGCATGAGCTTGTTCTTGTGTTCTCACTCCTTGTCTGTCTGTCTGTCTGTCTCTCTCTCTCTCTATCTCACTCTCTCTCTTTCCCTCTCATTGTCATGTAAGGACACAATGAGAAGGTGGCCACCTGCAAACCGGGAAGAGAGCCCTCACTAGGAACTGATTCTGTAGGCACCCTGGTCTTGGACTTCCAACCTCTAGAACCGTGAGAACTAAACGCCTGCCATTTAAGCCATTCTGCCTATAATATTTTGATATAGTAGCTTGAGCAGAATAAACACACACCCATGAGATTCTCCCTACTTGACTCCATGGTATAACACCTCATCAGCTATTTCAAACTCAGAGGACTTGACTTAGGCATGTGTTCAATAAACACATGATCATAAATCATTTATCAAATCATGTATCACACAAATAAATAAATGAAATGATTCAACGGGTTAGGTTTGAAGTCTAGCTCCCAGACCTAACACCTAGATGACCTTGAGTGTGGCGTCTTTTCTCTCAGAGCACCCGTTGCTACATTCTCAAAATGGGAGAAATGTTACCTATGCTATGCTGTAGATCTGAGGATGAACTGAGGATGACATGCAAGTGACTAGCATATTAACTGCCACTCGGCAAGTGATGTTCTTTTTTTGTTTCCTTTTTCTCCTCATAGGCTTCCCCAAAGCACATGGAAAAACAGACACAGTCTGAAGAAACCCTTTATCAGTGGATAAATATTAGAGAAAATCCAATTACACACAAGAAATTCATAAACTTATGGAGTCTTCATTTGACTCTTGCTCAACTTGACTGAGGACATATTAATATCTCATCCTGGTTGGCCACTTCTGTTGAAGAAAGCCACGTCTGGCCCGTACTGGTTCCAAATTCAAGTTCCTTTTCTTGTTTTTCTTATCTTTTTTTTTTTTTTTCTTTTAGACAGAGTCTCACTCTGTCACCCAGGCTGGAGTGCTGTGGCATCATCATAACTCATAGCAATATAAAATTTCTGGGCTCCAGATATCCTCTGGCCTCAGCCTCCTGAGTAGCTGGGACTACAGGTATGTGCCACAATGCCTGGCTAGTTTATTTATTTATTTATTATTTATTTATTTTTTAAATAAAGACTTGGATCTCACTCTTACTCAGGCTGATCTCGAACTCATGAACTCAAGCAATCCACGAGCTTTGGGCTCCCAGAATGTCCTGGGATTATAGGTGTGGGGCACTGCACCAGGCCCCAACTTGTTCTTTCAGGACCTTGAAGGTAATGGTATTTATGCTCTAGATCCCAGCATTCAATGACTATTTATAACTGACCAGTTAATACGCTCCTTTTTCTCACCCTACAGCTTCTTTATCCTCCATTAAATAATCAAGTTTTTGAGTGCCTTGTTTGATGTTTTTTCCACTTTACCTCTGTTTATTCATGTAATACCTCTGGATGTGTGGCACATGGACCCAGCTAACCTCTTGGAGCTGCTTTTCTCCACCCCCCCTTCTCTTTCATCCTTCCTCTTTCTTTCAGAACAGCTTCATGAGACATAGTTCACATGCCATGCTATTCACCAATTCAAATTGTACACTTTACTGACTTTTAATATAAATTACAGTAGCAAAATTGTGCAACCATCATCATGGTCAACCTTAAAACCTCAATTAAAGAAATCCTTCACCCTGTAGCCACAATTCTCCACCCACCCCACCAGCCTCCAGCCCTAAGCAACCAGGAGTCTACTTTCCAATCCTGTAGATTTGTCTGTTCTGGACGTTCCACATAAATGAACTTGCACAATATGCCGCTTTGGGAACTGGCTTCTTTCAATTGCCATGTATTTAAAATATAGCGATGTTATGGCAGGTATCAGTACCTTTCCTGCTGCTGAGTGCTATTCTGTCATATAGATTTACCACATATTATTTATCCAGTCGTCAGTTGAATCCCAGAGGTTCTCAGCTGCTGTCATGCTTGGCATTCAATCTGATATAAGCATTTCTAAAGTCTGCCTTTACAATAAAATGATATTTTACTTCCCCATTTTCAATACAACAGAATGTTTCCACTCTCCATAATCAATTTTTACTATATTTTACAATAAATTTAGGGTTAATGGGGTTTTGGAAAGAGATGGACATTGAGCCCATGGTGCCTTGGTTTGAATCTCAGCTCTTTCGATCACTGGCTGTGTAGTAGCCCTGAGTAAGTCAGTGAACTTGGGGGACTTGTTTTTCTTGCCCATAAAATGGGAATGCTTATGTTTTCCACATACTGTCACAGTAAAAATTAAATGAGACAAAATATAACAAGAGCCAGGAAAAAATGCTCAGGAATTGTTGCTCACACATATCTGCATGCATTTTAGTTTTTATAAATGGCCTATATGCTTAGAACAATAGACTTATTGCATTTGATTTTATATACACTCTTTTCACTATAATCCTAAATACTTAGCACAGTGCTTTCTTGTCCAATAGGCCTTCACAAGAAATAAATAAATAAGATTTATATCCATGGATGTAGAATAACTGGTGCTTGAGATATAGGAGGTGTCCCAAGTTAGCATGATGGTGGTGATGATACTGAAGGTAACTGTGATCCATTCAACTGTAAGCAACCCTTATGTATTTCGCATCCTAGTGTATGTCCCCAGCACCATGTCCCATGCTAAGGAGACACTCAGCTTACTTAATGGATGGATAAATGATGATATGTATTATCCCAAATTTAGATAAGAATATGAAATTAGAGAGGGAGATGCTTGTCCTACTACTCAGAAATATAAGAGACTGCTTTACCTGACTCACCACTCTCATCATGGAATGGAGAAAAGGTCCATAGTCCCAGGAGTTAGGAAACCCAACTTCCAGTTCTCACTCCACTGGCAAATGGCTCTTTGATCCTGGCCAGTTCTCTTCTCTTTTCTGAAACTCAAGTTCTCATTAAAAGAAAACTGGCAGTACTTAGATCTGGTCTAGATAAGAATGTGCTGACGGGTATTCCTTAGGGCAAATCCAGCCACAATTATGTGTGTACTATCTGCACATTTGGAGGGTAGAAGTAGGGTTGCAAAATTAACAGGAAGTTTGCATATAATTCCAGTTTGTTTTACTCATAAAAAACTAGGCGATCTTTTAAAAATGGTACGCAGATTGGAGGAGCAGAAGTTTAACTGGCCATGTTTTTACATAGTATGATCTTATATATAGAAAATCCTAAAGACTCCACCAAATACTGATAGAACTAATGCATAAATTCAGTGAAGTCAAAGGATACAAAATTAACACACGAAAATCAGTAGCATTCCTGTATATATTAACCATGAATAATTCAAAAAAATCAAAAGAATAATTCATTTATAATAGCTACAAAAAAAGAATATTTAGGAGTAAATTTAACCGAGAAGATGAAATACGTATATACTAAAAACTGAAATTGTTGGCAGGGGAAATTGAAGAAGACAAAAAACAGGAAGATATTCCTTGTTCACGGATTGGAAGAATTAGCGTTGTTAAGACGTCACACTACCCAAAGTGATCTACAGATTTAATGCAAACTCTAGCAAAAAATTCCAATGACATTTTTCACATTACACTAGAAAAAGCAACCCTAAAATTTATAGGGAATCACAAAAGACCCTGCATATTAAAATCTATCTTGAGAAAGATGAACAAAGCTGGAGGCTTTGTTCAAACTAACTGACTTCAAAATATATACAAGGCTATAGTCATCAAAACAGCATGGTACTGGCATAAAAACAGATACACAGATTAATGGAACACGAGAGAACACAGAAATAAATCCATGTATTCTTGGTTAATTGATTTTCAACAAAGCTGCTAAGACCACACAATAGCGGAAGGACAACTACTGTAACAAACGGTGTTGGGACAACTCAATAGGCACATACAGAAGGTACTCCACCCAGGGTGACAGAGTGAGAGTCTGTCTCAAAAAAAAAACAAATCAAAACATCATATTGTATACCAAAATATATATACATAATTTCTGTCAATTAAAAAGTAGATCTGAAACTAGGAAAATGTGTGAAGATCTTGCAGCTCTGGGTTTCCATTACTACATGGCAAAAATTTGAGGGCAGTGAATAGCTTCTGCTGTTTTTAGACTGGACATCTTCAGGCTTCTAATTGGCTCAGATTATTTTGCCTGGCTTCTATAAGCATTTAGTCTGCAACCCTGGCCAAAATGCTACTCAAAAACATGTTTACTTAAGAATTCAGTGACTAAATTCCACCCACGAGGGAAGTCATCTATACCCAGAAGTTAAAGTCAGAACCATTGTCACTGAGAGAAGTGTGTCTTTGAGTTTGTCCTGAGTTTTTTCCTTTTCTTTTCTAACAAAGGGTTGTTGGAGAACATTCTACTTAGTAAAGTATCACAAGAATGGAAAAGCAAGTATCCAACGTACTCAACAGTCAATGAACAAATACACACCCACCCACAAGAAAAACACAATTAAACTCAAAGGGGGGAGCAGCAGAGGGAGTTGGAGAAAGGAAGGGGAAGAGGCAGGTGGAGGGGCATTGGTGTGCTCTCACCTGACGGGCACAACGTCAGGGTACATGGCACACCTCCTGGTGAGGGGCACAACTATAACTTGGACTCTACCTAACAAGTACAAACAGTGTAACCTAATCATCTCATATGAATCCGAAATTTTAAAAAATGTTAAAAATAAAAAGTGTTGTCTGTCACTACAGACAGATTTATTTCTGTGTTCTCTTGTGTTCCATTAATCTGTGTATCTGTTTTTATGCCAGTACCATGCTGTTTTGACGACTATAGCCTTGTATATATTTTGAAGTCAATTAGTTTGAACAAAGCCTCCAGCTTTGTTCATCTTTCTCAAGATAGATTTTAATATGCAGGGTCTTTTGTGATTCCCTATAAATTTTAGGGTTGCTTTTTCTAGTGTAATGTGAACACTAGAACACTGGACAACCCAAAGTGACAGACACTCTCTGTGTTACTATGGTCAGAGGCAGAGCAGTGAGAAGTTCAGGTCCCAACCGTCTGGGTTTGAATTCTGGCCTTTGCTACATACTAGCTGTGTGTCCTAGCAAACTTGTTTAACACCTCTGTGTCTCAGCGTTTACACCCATGAAATGAGATTCAAGTAATATTATCTACTTCATAGATGGTGCTGAGCATCAGGTGAACATGGGTAGAGAGAGCCCCAGGACAAGACCTGGGCAAGTAAGCACTTCACAAACTCACAGCATTAGCTGCCATTGTTGTCATTGTCACTACTGTCATCATCTGAGGCTAGCATAGGCCCAAGTACCTCCTGACAGGGGAATGAACCCCCAGGAGGACCATTATGGCCCTAGGACTCTCTGATCTTATGGAATTTCATAGTAACATCTCAGGAGCATTTTTCAAAAGTGCTACTGAGGGGGTTAAATGTTAGATCATTACATGGACTGTCCCCATGAAAACTTCCTGTTTCATTTTTGATCCCAAACACAACACAGAAAGGAGGGAGATGGCTGCTGCCTATCCCAATCAGGAAAAGATGTAAGCATGAGTATGAGAACTGCATTTTCTAAGCTCTGAACCCTTATTCTCTAATACAGAATTTCCAAGAGATAAGGCAGGTTCTTTCCTATAGGGAGGGCCTCTCATGGAAGAGCTGTAGGTAAGGAATAGCCTTTTCCCCGCTCTGTCACTGTTTCCCCCACCAGAGGCTTTAACAGTGCCAAGACATGTCAGAACACGCCTTATGACTTTAGCATCCTGAATCGGTTTTTTCCTAAAGGAACTAAAAAATCACCTGCTGGGCCTGTGCTTACCTTTGGGGTCACCCTGGGAGGCACATGAGCAGAACAGAGAGGAGGGTCCAAAGAGGGGCAGGTCTGAGCTGTAAGGTCCCTTTGCTCACTGGAGCCTTGGCAAGGTGATTTGTACCTTCTGAACCTCAGTGTCTTCACCTGTTGAATGCAAAAGCTAGCCCAGGTTCTTAACGTGAGGTCCCAGGACAGCAGCGTCACCCCAGAACTTGTTAGAAATGCAACTCTTAGTCCCAGCCCCAGAATCCCAAAGAGAGAACAATCGTTTAAGTCAGTCATGCAGATGGTCTTGACCAGCGGTCCTCAAGCTTTTTAAACAGAGGGCCATTCACTGTCCCTCAGAGCATTGGAGGGCCGGATTGTGGGCCCTTGGACCAGTTGGCTGCTAAGCAGGACAGGCAGTGGGGGCAAAAACACCCAGCGGACTGGATAAATGTCCTAGGTGGGCTGCACCTGGCCCACAGGCCATAGTTTGAGGATGCCTGGTCTTGACCATGCTAAAGCTGGAGAAACACAGGACTAGACCCGCCAGCAACTCACTTCTTTAGGGCTGGCATCCCCCTGACATTCTCAGCTGCCAGGACTCTGCACCAGGTAGAAATTCTGGCAGCTAAGGACATCAGGGTGACGCCAGCCCTAAAGAAGTGAGTGGGGCTGAAAACAGGTTGGCTCCTCAAGACAGAGGCCTGTCAATAATACATCAAGGTCTGTGCACAGAACGACCTGCTTCCGAGTTTAGCCTCTACCACGGACTTGTGCTTTTATCTTGGTGCATATTTCTTAACCTCTTGCACCCTCACTTTCTCATCTGCAAGGGGAAGGGACCCGGAAAGATGTTAAGATGTGTGTGTGTTTATCTATACATCTAATATTTGTGCGTACGTTTATTTATATGTATATACTTGCATGCATGTTTATTTATATGTACATATATTTATTTGCAGAAAATTCTCCCTTTATCTGTGTGACATGAGAATTTTCTGAGCAACCTCCTGCCTGTCAGTTGAAGGAAACCGTGCTTATTAGGAATGTCATGGCTCATGGGACAGATTCCAAGCCTGCTTTCAAGTGAAGACTTCTGAATTTGTCTCTCCAGAAAGCTCTGTCTCTTCACAGTTCACTGGAACTTCTTTAGGGCGTGTGAATGGTGAGGGCCTGCTGTAAATAACAGGAACTGACATAAGCTTCCAGCAAAGCAAAGTAGAAAGTGCTTTGAAATAGGATCCCAGGGCAGGAAGGTGGTCAGGTCCTGGTGGCAACTATTGTGATCAGAGACCAACTTAGCACTCTGTCTTTGAGATACCGATTTTTCCATTTTCCATTGCACATGGTGGAAAATAGCCAGCCACGGCTCTGGAATGGTCTGGCCACAAGATTTTGTGCCCTCTCTTACTTGTGTCACTTCGGCAATCACCTTGTCCTAGGTCCAAATTCCTGGGGAAGGCATACGACCAGCTGACTTGACTCAGAGCTGCCCATCCCTGTCTAATCAGCTGGCCAGAGACACAGGATCATCTCACAAACTAGAGGTGCAGGTGGTTAAGAAAGCTTGGCAGGAGTTGGGGAGCCCATCAGAGCCTTTCCTCTGGACCAGGGTGGGCGAGCAATCTCTGGAGCCCTCCTTCAGGGCTCAGCGGTTCATTGCCAGGAGGAGTCAGGCGCCGTACAGACCCTCCCATCTTGCCTCGCCCCCCCACCCCAGTAAATGGTTACAATTTATAAATCTAGATGCCTTTTTAAACTACACAGACAAGAAAGCACAACTGAGTAGATGTGGAATATGGAAAATGAATTTTCTATTCCATAAGCACAGCAAACTTCAGCGTAAACAAGGAGATACGGCGTAACATAAATTATTATTATCTTCAGTGCGTGTAATGCTTAATAGGAGCTCATTGAATCTCTCGGTTATACAAGGCAGTTCTGCTGTGATGAAAACATTTTGTTTTCGTTTTTAAAGAAGTAATTGAATACATGAAAAAATACTACTTTTACTTAAGTTAAGGCAAAGAAAATTGGTGTGATTTTGTGGCAAATACGCCAAGATAAAAAGTCTTTTCTTGTTCAGCTACAGCTTAGCTGTGATAGGGGTTTCTCCCATCCGGGCTCCAGGTCCTTCAACAAGGGAAGTTAGACCTACTGATGGGTGTCTACAGTCCTTCTCGCAGCCGACACCATCTGATATTTTGGAACGTCCTGTGGGTAGAGGTTTTGTGACTGTATAAGTAGCGCAGGAATGTTGGATCAGTCATGGTTCTGGCTGGGAACGAATGGTTCACTCAAGGGGCACATTGAGAAAGATGGACACAGGATTGTTTATACACATAGAGGTTTGGGTGGGGCTGAGCTCCCAGAAGCTCTCAGCCTAGGCTGGACATGCGGGCACCTCTGGGTGGGAAGCCACCCGAGGCCATCAGGGAGCGAGTAGCAGCATCAATACCTGCCTCTCTCTCTCTCCTGCATAGTCTGACTCCAGCCTGGTGCCTCCCACTGGCTGACCCTGAACAGAAGCCAGAATACAAGGGAGCCCTGGAGATACACTCTACCCGCTGTACAGGAAGGGTGGATGCCAGATCTGGAGACACAAACGGAAACCAACAGAAATAGGAAGAGGCTCCATGCAGGGGAGCTCTCTCACCTGCCTGTCCATCGGATCCAGACACATACACCTTCCATCCCTAACACAGGATTATCTCCGCCTCTCTGGCTCTGAAGAACAAACAGGAAAGTTGCCTGTATACTAAGGTGACCAGACGTCCTGCTTTTGGTGGGACAGTCCTGGTTTTTAACAATTTGTCCCGCATCCTGTGGCATTTTTAAGAAGTCCCAATTTTTGGAAAGAATGCACGACAAGCTAGGGAACGCGGGACAACAGGAAGAGAATATATGTTTTTTGGCTGCTGAAAAGGTTAATGTAACTCCATTTGGGAATGAAAAGGCTAATATAAATTCCCTACTCCCCTGCTGGGCAAGGTCACCCAGGTGGACCGGCTCCCTACTCCTTTGAGCCACAGGTGCTGCCCTATACATAATTTTTTTTAATGTATTATATTTGTAAATTGTACTTATGTTGAAATTAAAAATATATATATTACAATACTATTTTTGCGTTCTATGAAAATTTTTGTTGCTCCATATAGACCAAATTTTTAATTAAGAACCCCACCCCCTCCCCCCCCCCACACCCCCACAATGCTGTCCCGCTTTACCAATGTTAAAATCTGGTTACCTTACTGTATACTGATCCTTGTCGGATGGACTTGAAAGACCCCAGGCCAGGCCAGAGAGCTGCTGGTTGTAGCTGTCTCAATACTCTGTACTCAGGAGACACTGGGTGCCCAGTTACGGTATTAGAGATTTCTGAACCTTTTCTATTCCAAGCTACAGTGAACATTACAGAACTCAGCCTTCCTCTCTGCTCTGATCGCTCCCACCTTCTCAGAGCCCTGCAGGGGCTCACCAGTGTCCACACAAGCCTTTCTTCAAGTGCCCCGCCCCATTTATCTGCAGGTACAGGTGTTTTCCTAATGCAGTTCCTTTTCATGGGCTGTTACGCTCTTCCGCTGAGCTAGAATTCTCTTCCAGCTCCCTGGAGAAACACTGCTTAATTTCTACAACCCCAGACAAACCCTACAGGCTGAAGATCAGCCGAGTTGAAAGCAGACTAGCCCTCCTTAGTCAAATATCTGTCCTTGTACCTCTCCTTAAGTGTGTGTTTCCCATTCATTTGGGTCTCTCTAAGCTCTCTTCCGATTCCATTACTGCCAACATGGCTGGCTTCTTGTTTTTTTGTTCTCAAAATCCCACTCCATGGTCACCTCCTGTTCTGCCTGCCCCGCAGGGAATTATACTCCCCAGGCTCCTTTGCCCTTTGCTCCCCAGTAATTTCACCCAATGGGAGGCACTGGCAGAAGATGGGAAAGGCTGGGGCATTCTCACCCTCTCTCTGGGCTCTGGAGGCATCTCCAGTTACAGTGCCCTGTCCCCTGGGACTCAGCTCTCACAAAGCCCTCCCTGGCTCTGGCTCCCACTGAAGGTCACACTTCTGGGCTCTGGCAGTGCCATCATTTCTAGGGAACTTTAGATCACCTCTGAATTGCCTGCAACTCTTCCTCTGGGAACTTCTGAGTTGCCTGTGGATTTTTGCTATTGGAACCTGTTCGGGCTTTCAGCCCTTCTGCCCACTGTGTGAAACTTCCTCTGCTTTAAGTGCCTAGTTTCTGAGTTCCTGACCAGGCTGGAACCTCACCCCCTCGGCCTCCGAGGGATCAGGAAGCATGAAGTTATAGAAAATGCACTCGCCTGAGTCACAGCGATGACTGGAGGTCAAGTGCAAGTTGTGCCCTTTTATTCTGTGTACTTGGGCAAGGTCTGCACCCTCTAGCCAGTGATGAGGATATTTGTTTCTCAGGCTGACTGGGAAGACTGTAAGAGAATTCACATTGAAGAAACTAGTATAAAAATGACCTGGCACAGGGTAGGTATTCAATAACTTGAAATCAGATTCCATGATATCAACAAGAAATAGATTGATCTCTTTTCCTGGTCCCACTTTCAAGTTGAGACTTCAGCGATTTGCGGATAAGCTAACAGCCCGTATAGGAATGAAAGAATGAGAAGTGACGGAGAAGAAAACAAAGGAGAGCAAGGAAGGGAACAAAGAAACATTGATTGAATGGTTACTTCATTTTAGGACTTGTTCCAGCTTCCTTAAGTATATACATCAGAATGTAATTTCCCCCTGGAGAAAGGATTTCATTCCCTTTTCTTTTTTTCTTTCTTTCTTTCTTCCATTTTTTAAAATTCCCTTTGCTTTTCAGAAGAGGAAACTGGGTGTCCAAGAGGTACTGTAACTTAACTTGTCACAGGCCACACAATTAGTGCAGTGGTTAAAGCCCAGAAATGTCCATCCCTGGCTTCTGAAGCTGCCAGTGTGGTCTAAGAGAACAGGAAAGGAACTTTCTTGAATGAAGGAATTCAAACGCCACATCAAGTTTTGAGATCACAAACTCACTTTCCTATTAACCTCTCAAAGCAAACCAAGAGGTGTGGGGGTGGGGGGGAGAAGAAAGAAGTGGAGAGAAATGTGATGAGTTGGAGACCCCAGAGAGCCAGAGGGGATAAGAAGGAGGTGGAGGCGGCAGAGACAGTGTGAGATAAGCAGCTACAATTCTAATAGAGGATCTTCCCCTGTTCTGAGAAAAGTCCTATTGCCAGAACCTGTCAGGGGAGATGTAATCCACCTCTGAGGGAAGAGGGACAGGAGGGAAGGAGGAATGAAATAGAGGTGGGGGAGGTGAGTGGAAGGCAGAGGTCATCTCAAGGACACTTTCTACTGTGAAGCTCACCTTGTGCATGGCCCCCACACGCCCTCCTCTCCACAGGAACTGTAAGTGGACAAGTAAGTGGAAGGTTCAGTACTTTACTCTTTAAGGAAAGAACTTTTGCACCCAGCAAGGACATGGAAATGGGCCATTGGTTTCTGAAGCTACTGTTTCTTCTCCACAAACCCTCAGATGAAGAAGTTGCCCACAGCTGGCCCCTCTCTGAGAGTAACAAGGACAGAATCTGTCTCTGAGGGTTTCAGATACAGCTGGACCTTGCCACACATCTAACCCAGTGCCGGGGGACAGGGTAGGAGGCCCAATGTTTTCCCGATCACTCTCTCAACTCAGAGTCTCAACCACAGCCACACCCTAACATGAATGGTGCTGTCTCCTTGTTTAACAGAAGAGGAAGCCAAGACTCCAAATGGAGAAATGGCAGGCCAGGGGCAAACAGCCCGTAATTTGAATCTCAGCCTTCAGGTTCTAGGTCAGGGACACGCTACTGACGTACAAGATGACTGCAGGCATGTTACAGGTATAAACGTTTAGCCCAAAATTTTAAGGCTTAGGAGTTTATTTTATTATTATATTAGAGTATCTTAGGAAAAAAGCTTATACTAATCAGTACACTAAACTTTATACATTACAGGCAATATGTGTGTGTGTGTGTATATATATATATATATATTTTTTTTTTTTTTTTGAGATAGGATCTCACTCTGTCATTGGGCTCTAGGGATCCTCCTGCTTCAGCCTCCCAAGTAGCTAAGACTAAAGGTGACTGCCACAATTCCCAGCTAATTTTTCCATTTTTACTCGAGATAAGGTCTCACTCTTGCTCAGGCTGCTCTCGAACCTACCTGAGCTCAAGTGATCCTCCCACCTTGCCCTCCCAGAGTGTTAGGATTAAGGTGTGAGCCATCACATCTAGCCTGTATATGTGTTTTAGTTAGTAAAAATATTGAGTTTATAGTAATGCAAGGCTTATTAAGCCAATAATAGCAAAAAAAATTTTATAGTGCTTACTACAGATGTGCCATATTCTAAACTAGATAGAGATGGATATAGATTTGTATGTGTATAATTAGTGCTTATGGGTTAGATTCCAAATACGTATTTCACATTTTACAAAGAAGGAAACTGAGGCATAGAGAGCTCAAGTAACATGCCAAAAGTCACACAGCAAATGAATGGCAAGGCTGGGATTTCAACAGAGGCAGTCTGGCTCCAAACAGAGTCCCTGTGTTATACCCCACGTGTCTGAAATTTGAAAATGGATATCTACTGTAACTCTAGGAGTGTGGCAGAGATTTTGCACCCCAAATCCATTCCGCCTTTCTTCCAGAATAAGAGAACTTGAGATCAAGTGTAGGGCCCAGAGAATTAGACTAAGTTCTGGCCAACAGAGGATGAGGAGAGCTGACAAACTCAATGACCTATTCACTGCTTCCCTTTCTGCTTCCCCAGTGCTCATCTGAGGAATGAGGCAATGATGCCTTGCACTGTGAAAAAACTGGACACCCCCCAGGGAACTCAGAACAAAAACAGAAGGAAACTGTCGGCTGAGTTCAGTTCCAACCCGTATGTAAGTAAGACTAAACCTCCATCTTCATTAAGCTCTCCTACTTTTGAGTATTGGTTAAATGCAACCAAACCTGTATCTTAATTCTTATAGGAGACTTGTAGCTTTCTTGCAAATTTGGAAGGGCAGCCTAATTTTTAGGACTTAATCTGATAGGCCATGTGAAATAACCTGTACTAGAAGCCATCCTTGCACAGTCACAACAGCAACAACACAAGCACTTACTGTGTGCCAGACACTTTCTAAGCGCTTTACACAATTGGACCCATTTGATGAGGAAGATACTATTTTTATCCCCATTTTTCAGATGAAGAAACTGAGCCCCAAGAGATGCAAGGAGTTCATGCCAAACCACACATGTGTCAAGCGCAGTAATTTCATGAATGGCCTCTTGGAAACTTTGAACAGAAGTTTAATAAATAATGGAGATAGCTCTCCCCTGACACTGCAGAGAGCTGCAGGGGCAACTGGGCTCACTGTCTTTGAACTTGGTTTCTGGAGGGCATTGTCAGAGCACACATTGGGTGCCCTCTACAAACTTGGCCTGTTGCTCTGGCTCTCCTGGGGTGTCACCCTTGACTGTTGGTCCCAGGTAGCTCCCAAGTGCCTCTGCATAGCAGCAAGGAGAGGTGGGAAAGAGGAAGGAGCAATTGTGAACTGAAGCAGGACCCGTGATGTCAGGAAGACCCTCCCTCACCTACTGAGGTTTCACATCTAACTGGTTCAGGACTCATGGAAGCAAGGGAAGCAGGAGGAGGTGGTTTGTGGAGTTGGCAGATGAAGAGGGAATCAATAAAGCAAATGGGCCCTGAGCAGCCTGGAGCCTGGAAGCCAAGTTCAGCCCACAAATGCACGGGGGGACTCTCAGGTTCATGGAAAAAGGGAGAAGCCACCCCTCCACTGAGGGCTTTGTTGGCCTGTCTTCTAGTCCCAGTAAGGAATTTTAAGATCTAATTATTTAGCACCTACGAAGCAAGGCGCCAAGGAAGAAGCAAGGCTCTGCTGATGAACTGAAATGGAAAAGAAAATTGAGTCTCAATTTCTGCTCCTGAGAGCCATGATTTGGGAGAAGGAGGAGGCAAGTGAAAAAAAAACAAGCCTCTGGAGGTGAACAGAGGTCAGATCATGCTGCCCTTCGTGTGTCAAGTTAAAGACTTCGGATTCAGCTTCAAAGGCTATGGGCATTGTTAAAGGATTTCAGGCAGGTAACAAGGTGGGAGTTGCATTCTGTAAAAGTGATTTGATGGATAGGCTTCCCTCAATGGAGGCCAATTCCCTCTTCTAACTAGGGAGTGAGCGGTGGCTCAGAGGCGAGAGCCGGGAGCAGGAACTCGCCTCCCCGCTTGAAGCTTGGCTCTGCACAGTCTAGCTGCAAGACCCTGAGCTCCCGGGGCTGCAAGGCACCCCTGGTAATAGGACAAAGCAATATGTCCTCGGGGTCCTTACAAAGGGGAATAAGTCAATCTGCATAAGGACTCCGGATATTGCCCTGCCCCCAGGAGCTGCCGTCATCAGCCTGAGCTGGGCAGCTTCTCTTCACTGATAGTCCTTCCTCTGCACGGCTCCCAGTTCCTTCCTGGACCACTCACACCCCTTCCTGGCAGCGCGTGCCACAGTGCCCTTCAGTGTCCTGTCCCTTGATTTTCCCAAGGCTGGAGGAGTATGAAAGATTGAAGGGAAATAGCTTTTAAGGCACAGTTCTCAGAAGGATGGATTGGGAGCAAGTGTCAAAGCTTTATTTCAGAATTGCAGCAGAAGAATCCACAAAAAGAAAAAACAAAGCAGTTCATACATATACCTATTATTATATATGTATATATACAAATAATATATGCATTTTTTTTTGTAGTTTTTGGCCGGGGCGGGGTTTGAACCTGCCACCTCTGGCATATGGGGCCGGCTCCCTACCCCTATGAGCCACAGGCACCGCCCCCATATATGCATTTTTTTAAGGTAAAGAGTTAATGACTGTCAAGCACTAACAGTTGTTAGACTGGTCGCAGGCTGGTTAAATGTGCGGCACTTTTTCCAGCTGTACAGGTTAAAGGCCAATTTCACAGGGCCCTGCTGTGAATTAAAAGAAACACCTAATAGCAAAGTTCTGCTTCCAGCTGGTCATCTAAAAATTGCTCAGAAATGTCAGACAATATTATTTTTCCTTTCTTTTTTTTCTCAGAGTGTATAAGAAAAAATGAAATCTCAAGACTCCACGCAAAATAGCAGCTCATACAGAGCCCTAAGGAAACCATCCAGGAAGACCAGCCTGTCATGGGGGCTGTGACACGCCGGTCAGTGCTGGCCACTTGGCCCATCCAAGTCCCACATAGGGGTCTAGGGTGGGTCCATAGCTACAGGGTGTGGACACTGCATGTCCTGCCAAGGACGAGTATGGCCAAGCACAGGGAGTGATTCCTAGAGATGATTTGGTTCGTAAGTAAGAATCACCTGGTCATTTTGAGGCATTTCACCCCAAAGAAGTTACATGTTATTATGCAGATGAGCTAGGGCCTGTCTTTCCTGATCCTACTGTGCTTTGCAGATATTGCCTGGAATAAGAAAGAGACCTGTTGCTGGATAACCACCTACCTCCTACTTGAGCTACTATTTGAGCTATAATCAAATCCTACGGTAGGGGGTTTGAAACACAGATCCTTAATTAACTCTCAACTAAAGGCCACCTACTAACACATAGAAGGTAATTAAGGAGAAGGAAAAGTAGGTTTTAAAGGGTCATTCTGCTTATGTCCAACTCCTAAAGCAGTTCTAGAGAATACTTGTTGAGTGAGTATTAAACAGTATTCGGTTCATGACTGAACCCTAACCCTAATCCTAACCCATGAGCCCCAGTGTAGGATCATGCAGTGGAGGATCTGGGAGCCACATATCACAGTCCTGGTCTAATGTTTTATTGGAGTCTCAAACTTTGGATCAGTGCTTTCCCTTAGGATGCCCAGATCACCCTGCCTGGCTCTGTTGTTCTTTGTGACAGGGCCTTCCTATTCCCTCTGTCCCCTCCTGGTCCAAGACTGAGGGCAAATACTTCATTTACAATAAAGAGAACTTGGGTGGTGAAAACTTAAATACTGGGGATTCAGTAGGATTTTTTACTTTAGTAGTATCCAAATACTTCTCTGAGTTAATTAAGTTCCCAAACCACAGTTTTCAGTATGATTGGGAGGATACTTTAGAGGTTCTGGTTAGGGATTCTTGGCCATAGAAATGTCACCATATTACCCAGCAGAAAGGGGAATCCCCTTAGGCCCCCAAGGTTCTGCTCCCCCAGCCGGCCAATGGGTTGGCCAAATCTTACTGTCTTTCTGGGCTTTGCTTGCTCCCCTATGGACTCAGTGACCATGAGCCCCAGCTGCTCTGATCCTCTGTAAGGAGTTCCCCATTCCTCACAAAGAGCTCAGCTCTGAACATGGAGTTTAAAGTCCCTCCGTAGACCAAATCAGCCCATGAAGAATGGGCTTATTCTGTAACCAGAATAAGAAGCTATCATCTGACATCGTACCCAACCAGTGGGCCCATGGCTGTAAGAGCTGCTCTTGCTACCTTGGGTCTCTTTCCATCAGAGACTGGGGTTAGCCCGTCCCAAAATCCACCAAGCAGCACGCTGCAGCCCTTTAGCCTGCCAGGGCAGGCTGCCATCCACATCTCTGCACAGAAACTGCTTGAGTCACAGCTACTAATGCCTTCCACATTGCCAAATCCAGTGGCCAGTGTTCCATCTTCACCTGACTCGGTTATCAGCAGCATTGGACAAGAGCCTTTTCCTCAAGGAAATTGTCTTTCTATTTGGATTCTGGGACAGCAGAATCAAACGGTTTTTCTGCTGTGTTTCTAGATGTGCCTTCCCCATTTCCTTCACGAGATCATTTGCCACTTCTCAAACTCTAAACACTAGGGCAAACTGTTTCTGCACTTCTCCCCCAGACTCACTTAGAAGTGAATTCTACCTGTTTCCACTCAGTCTCAAAGCTTTAGATGTCATCCAGAGGCTGATGACTTTTACATCTCTAGTCCCAGCTTGGAGCTCTTTTTCAAACGGCAGACTCCAATGCACAAAGCTTACTTGACGTCTCCTCTCAGAAATCTGCCAGGCATCTCAAACTGAACACATCCAGCACCATGTTCTGCCTTCCACCCTGATCCTGCACTTGCTATTTTCTTCCATGTCTTTGTACGTGGTACCTTCACTCTCCCAGCTGACAAAATCAGAAGCCACGGTGAATACTGACTCCCTTACTCTCTCTCACTCCCATTCCTGTCTGACTGCCCTTCACTGCGTCTCCGCAATCTGATAACTTCTCCCCATCTGCACTGCCATTGACTTGACTTTGGCCACTGATACCCCCTGTTCAGTCTCCCTGCTTCCACCCTTGCTTTTTTTAGAGCCTAAACTACATAGCAAGCAGAAAAATGTTTATGCGATACTTGTCAGTTCATGGCACTTCTCTGATAAAATTCCCTGGAACTCAGAAGAGTACTCTGGGTTTCAAGGCAGTGTGTGCTGGGGCTCCTGACCCCTAATTCTGTCTTCTTCCCCTTCCTCGCATCTGTTGCAGCCATGCTGCCCTCCTTCCTCCTCTAAAGCGCACCACGCACCCTCCACCCCGGGGGCACTGACTCTTCCTCTGCCCAGAACACATTTATCCAGCTAGCTCTCAGCTGGCCCCGCCAGCCCAGCCCAGCCCAGCCTCTGCTCACATGAGACCTCCTTAGAGAGGCCTTCCTGAGCCATCTTATATAAAAGAGTGTCTTTCTTACTCTCAATCCCCTTTTCTGCTTTATTTCCCTTCTAAGCCCTTCTCCCCGCTGACGTGCTGCATGTCAGTTTATTAATTTATGGTCCGTCACTCCTCGCCAGCACATAAGCTTCAGGAGAGCAGGATCTTTGGCTGTTCTGTTTACTGCCGTGTTCCAGTACGTGGAACGATGATTGACACAGGGTTTGCTGAATAAATGCCTACAGGGAGGAAGGGGAGCTCTGTCCCTTTTCTCTGAAAGTGCTTTCAGCATTCACATGCCACTTACATGCAGACGCAACAGGTACCCCCACCCCCGCTCTCACATAGCCTGTGATGTGCACTCGCTCATTCTCAGCCCTGCACATGTCACCTGCACCTCCACGCCTCTGCATGGCTGCTTCCCTTTCCTAAAATGCTCTGGACATCTTGATGTCTCCCTCACCTCAAATACAAGATAGGCAATATTCATTTTCTACAATGGGTCTCTTCCCTAGGCCCCTGTGCCTGGTAGGATAGACTTGGGTTCTATGTAGTATTTGCACCCTAGTAGGGTTTCCACAAAGTCCCTCTGCATGTGACTCCCACTAGTAGCAGGTGAAACCTAAGCTGGCCCTGGAGGACTGTTGACACTGAAGAAGGCAGTCAGAATACAATGTGAAATCTGCACAGAGAAGGAACGTGAGAATACAAACCTTCTAACTAAACCACAAAGGCTAGCTGGATATACTCTGGTACATGCCCATGCATGTACGTCCAGACCCCTGCACACACTCTCATACTCCCAAATGCACAGACCCACACCCATTTCCCATCACACACGTACACACACCGAAGTGTGACTACTCACTTGTCCTCATGTGGTGATTCAATGAGTCTGTGCACTGCTACAGAGGTGCCTGGTGCAAGGCAAATAAAACACGGTCACAGTTCTTATCTAGGCTGCTAGATGGACACTGAATGGCCTCCCACGTGATCAGCTCTGCCCTGGGACCCACGAAGCCCTTGGCTATCGCTGGTCCCATAGCCTTGACTTGAAATTTCCTCTTCCTCCCCAACCACCCTCCAGCAAGCCAGACTCCAAGACTTTGAACTTGCTATCTTCTACCTGGAAAAGTCCTTTTTCCACTGTCACCTGTCTTGCCACCACCTGTCATGAAGGAATTGCCTTAAATGTCACTTCTTCCAAAAAGCCAGCCTTGAATCCATAGACTAGCTTCCTTGGTTCTGCTGGGGGCTTCATAATACCCAGTACCCCCAATTCATCCTAATGCATGCTTCCTGAGCAAGAGGTTGTGTGATACTATGGCTCACGGTTGTATTCTCCTCAATTCTATATCCCTAGGACAGAACTTACATGAGGAAGTCTGTACTGATTTATCTATTGCATGAATAAATTACCTGAATCTCCATCAGATCCTGGCCCTGCCACTGCCTCCATGTTTGTTTGAGACTCATTTTCCTCATTATAAAGGTGACAACTTCATCATATGAAGAATACATGTAATGGTATAGGTAATGGTTCCTGCACATAGCAATAGTTCAACATATAATAGATAAGGAGCACCTCTTCTAAGCCTAATCCTTATCCCCGCTCAAGGAGAATCACTACCTTATTCATTCTGGACTAACTCAAGGAACGGAAGACCTCAAATTCTCCCTAATCACCCTTGAAAGATAAGATTCTGATAATGAATAAAAAGATGATTTTGTCATAATAGGATTTCATTTCATATTGCTAGGTTAGTTAGAAAGAAATCTCAAAGGAAAAAAAAACAACCTGCAGTGTGTCCTAAATGGTTAATGGTCCTCAGCTAGCAATCTGCCCAGCATGAGAAAGATTTCTCTTGCAGTCTGACAGCCGATCTATAATCAGGTTCTGCTTGGCTGCTACTCTGCGTCCCTCCCCGGAGCTCTCCATGGGGCTCAGTGAACACCCATGGAAGAAAAAAAAGGCCCAAATCTTTCATTGCATGTGTTTCTGATTTCCCAGAAGCTTCTCAACAGAGGGGCACTTGCAGATGCTAGCCAGATGTTGCTTTGTCCTGTGGGAGATGCAGGCCCTTCTCCAAGTGTTTTGAGGTTTACGCTTGGTAAAATTATGGAGCTAGTACATTCTTCCCCTTCCCTTTTTCCTTCATTCACTCAATAAACATTAATTTAGCAGCTACAATCTCAAGGACTAGGATTTCAGAGATAAGCAGTACAGTTTCTGCCACCTAAACTCCCAATTTAATAAGAGAGATGGAGCAATTCAGCAGACGATTACAAGACAAGGTGGTTACCGCTGTGATGGAAATGCAGTGTGGTACAGGAAATGGGGGGTGAGTCCCTAACGCATTCTGTGTGAGGATCAGGGAGGGCTTCCTGAAAGAGGGGTCGGAAAGGATAGCCACAACTTAGACAGCGGAGTAACAGGTATTTTAGGCAGAGGGAATAGCATGTGAGAAGGCCGGTGCGGGGGGGGCAGCAGCCAGCATACAGAAGGAATAATAAATTACTCAGAAAACAAGTTCAATATGCCAATCAGAGGGTTACAGAAGATGAGGCCCAAGAAGAAAATGGAATTCAGATCATGAAAGACTTAGATGTCATATTTAGGAGGTTAAGTTTATTTTAAGGCAATGGAAAACAGAAAGGCATTGAAGGAAGAATGCGTTCCAGTCCAGAAAGACCAGGCGCATGATCGCACCCATCTATTAGATCTAGAACCTAAGCAGTGGTAGGTTGTTGGTTAACTGACACAATCCTATGCGGACTTCGCACCTCCTTGGTTACTGTACAGCCAGAAGTGCCCAAGCCCAAATCGTGAAGGAGCCTCCAGAGAAGCATTGAAAAGGGATAAACTTGAACACATATAGATTTTAGAGGCTTTGTCTTTCTTTCTTCTTCCTCCATGGATATTGGACACAAAGTTTCCATCTTGAAATTGGGAGACAACACACAGTCACTGAAAGTGAGGAGACTCTGGAGATGTCGTCCAGACATCCTTGAGCTGTGGACTTTACACCAGCATCCATCTACTGCAGATTTCTCTCTCTGCATGACAAAAAATATTTCAGTGTGCAAGGAATATTGTAACTCAGGAATTCCTACCGTGTACAGATACCCTTGGTACCTGCCAACATTTTCCCTCTTAGTCCCCAACAGGAGTCCCTCCTCTTCTCAGCCTCCAGCTAACGCTAGCGTCCTCTCCTGAGCGTCCTCCACGGCAGTGGTGTGTCCGTCCGTGTTGACCATCTGCAGGAGTGGACAAACATTCTCTTCCTTCCTCTCGGCCTCCTTTCTTTTCTCCCATCTTTCCTTCCATTTGTATTTTCCTCTTGCAAGTTGCACACGTTTTGTTTCACTTTTTTCCAAAACCTTAAAAATTCTCTCTCCCGTTTCTGTCTCTCAGCCATACACCATTTAGTTGCTATTCCTCACCAACCCTCACAAGGTTCCATTGTTTATTCTTACTTGAATTTATATCCATTCACATGCATCAGCTCACAAAGACCTACATTCTTTGTTCTCTCCTTTTTATGCGATTCTTCTTTTGCGTCTGCCTCAGAAATATTTTAAATGAGCTCTTTGTTCTTCTCAAAATAAACTAGTTTGAAAGATAGCATACATAACCGTATTGGAATACCCTGCTCACCTGATCTGGCCCCCAGGGACTTTTTTTCTGTACCTGAAGATTGAAGAAATATCAAAAGGAAGACATTTTGATGACATTCAGGACATCAAGGGTAATAGAACAACATCTCTGATGGCCACTCCAGAAAAAGAGTTCTCAAATTGCTTTGAAGGGTTGATGAGGTGCTGGCCTCAGGTGCATAGCTTCCTAACGGGAGCAGTTCCAAGGTGACCATGGTGAAACTCACCAAGGAAGGATGTAGCACTTTTTCTAGGATGCCTTCGCAAACTTAATTGTTGGACTTCGTATAATGTGAACATATTTCAGAGACCATTATTCAGCCTACCATATTGTGTAACAGAAAATTCTCATGAATTTGGGGATTAGGACATAAATATATTTGGGGGCCTACCTTACCCCCGCCCCTTGCATACGAGTTTTTCCTCTGGAAACGTTAGCAGGTGGGAATGTTTCCATCTACTCTTTATACTTCTTAACCCCTATATTGTTAATCTCTTTGTCTTATTACACTGCGTTACTAGGCTAATTACTTTGTTCAATCTTTCAGCTCATTAACTGTCTTTTTGACTCTTTTCTTTCTCCTATTTATTCATTAATATATTTTTTCCAATGATCCTACTTCTCAGTTCCAGAAATATGAGTTTGGTTCCTATTAGCCAGCTTTTTTAATCTCCCAGAGGATATTTATTCTGGAGTACTTTTTCTATATGACGAGTTAAATTTATTTTAGGGGCTTACAACTTTTCTGAATGTTCAGTCTGATGCTTGCAAAGTGGGTGTTTCTTCCAAATATTGGATGATTCTTGGCTGATCCTATTTATAATTAAAAGCTAGACTGAGCAGTATCAGAAGCTGGAACACACTTTATTAGACCAAATGCATATCTCTGTTGACTTGTCGTAAATCCAAATCCAATTACCTAGACATCACGAGAGCATGTTATTAGTAATTACAATTGAGAAGAAGGATGTATTTCCAAAGTTTTTGTGCTTTATCTTGAGTGTAGTATCTTGTTTCTTGGAACCTGGGACAGGTTATTCTAGTTCCCCAAGTTAAACTCGCACTTCTGATTACTTTGCTAGAGGTTTTAACTGCAACTCTTTCCACACTAAAACCTTCTATATGTAGGGAAGAAACTCGTACATATTCTTACCGATTTACCTGGGGCTCTGCTATGTTTATTTCTTCAGTGCCGACACTCATGCTAAGAGCTCTTCTAGATGTAAAGTATAAAATCTGTGAGTTAGGAATCCATTTTTCCCCAATATTTCATCAACTATCCCCACCCCTTTTTCATTCAATAGACTATTCTTTCCCCCATTCCTCTGCAATGCCTCTTACTTCATTTTGTTTTAAAAGATTCTATTCAACGGGAAGCAGAATGGTGGCGTCCAGGGACTGGGGAAGGGCAGGAAGGTAGTGTTTAATGGGTAACAGTGTTAGATTTGCAAGATGAAAAAGAGTTCTGGAGATTGATTTCACAATACTGTGGATACACTTTACATTGCTAAAATGTGTATTTTTAAATGGCAAGGTGGTACATTTTATGTTACATGGTTTTTACCAAGATAAAAAAAAAAAGTCTCAATTTATGTTTTGTTCTGTTTTCTTGTGTTTTGGAGACAGGGGCTTATTCTTTTGCTGGGAGCAGGTACCGCAGCATCCTCATAGCTCACCGCAACTTCAAGTGCCTCAGCTCAAACGATCTTCCTGCCTCAGCCACCCAAGCAGTTGGGACTACAAGCTCACACTCCCACGCCCAGCTGACTTTTCTATTTTTTGCAGAGATGGAGTCTCCCTGTGTTTCTCAGGCTGGTCTTTAAATCCTGGCCTCAAGCGATCTCTCCCCACCCCCCACCTCGGCCTCCCAAACTGCTGGAATTACAGACATCATCCTCTGCACCCATCAGCCTCTGCACCCAGACTCTATTCATGTATTTCTCATTGGATGTTTATTCTGTTCCATTGTTTTGTCTGATCCTTTTCCTATGCCATACTTGGTTACATCAAATGTACTTAATAGAAATTACTCTTGATATCAGCTAGGGCGCATCCTCTAACTATGCTTTTCCATTCAAAAAGAAGTTGGCTATTTTGAGTCCTTTCATTTTCCCAATAAATTTTACAATCAGTTCATTAAGGTCCAAAAGTGACACTGTTGTGATTTTTAACAAGAATTATTCTAAACATTTAAAGATATTTGAAGATGAATTGCAGTTTTACAATTTTCATTCTGTCAATGTACATAAACTTTTCTTCCTTCATTGTATGTCCTCCATAACAACACTTTAAAATGTTGGTCATAAATGTCTTATGCATCTTTCTCGAGGTTTTTTACCCCCATGTACCTAATGACTTTTCGGCCTTATAAATAACCATTACCAAAGTAACTATTTATTGTTGATATATAGAATTGCACGTGTATTTTGTATGATTATCTTATTTCCAGACACATTGGCAAATGCTCTTATTAATTTTAATGATGTGTTTATATTCTCTTGAATCTTCTAAATAGATGATCCGAGCACTATGGGCAGGATCAGGATAAATTTTAACACTTGCACCTTTGGTTTCTTCTTTACTTTTACTAATAAGACATCTATGTAATACCTGCCATAGATCTCTAAGCTGTGCCTGTGTTCTGCGCAGTTCTAGGGAATCTACCAGTGCATGTTGTGAGATAGAGCACTGATGAGCACTGGCAGAGCTCCAGTAGATGCAGGGCTAGCAGGCAGCTTGCCATTTTTCTGATTAGATAAGGAGGGGATTCTAAGGCTTTGTCCATTATCTAGGCTATTTTCTGCAAGTCTCTGATAGATGTACATCATGAAATTAAGTATGATCCCTTCTAATTTAAGTGCTAAGAACGTTGTCCCCAATGGGTATTACACTTTATCAAGTTTTTTTTTAATTCCGTAGTGAGACAATCACATAATTTTTCTCTATAATCTCTTAATAGGATAAATTGCAATATTCGATTATTTAAATTTAAACCATTATATCTGTGGGGTATAACCAACTTCGTCATATTTACTTGTATATGAAGAGAAAGACAGAGTGTGCACAGTATTTGATTTGTTGAGCTATTTTGGTAATTTTTAGCTCCTATGTTATAAAAGTGATAGCCCTGTAATTTTCTTTTCATAGAATCATTATCTGGAATTGGTATAAAGGTCACACTATTCTCATAAAGTAGGACCGATTGTCTTGCCTTAATACTCTTTGATTTTTCCATGAAAGTCACTGTAATATTGAAATTTTTCTGTGTCTGATTGTTTGGATAGAATTTGCCTATGAATTTATTTGTAGTAGCATACTTTTAACTTGTATTTGCTTTTTCTAACAATGTTGGTTTATTCTGCCTTTTTTTCCTTTAGTTTTATTCAGTTATTTTTCACTTGTATTTAAGAGACTGTTCATTTAATATAGGTTTTCATATCTGATCCCATACCTTTTCAAAAATAATATTATTTCACTTATCTTTTATTTTTTTCACTTATCTTTTAAATTCTCCTCCATCTATACATGTGTTCCTCTTCTGCCCTCAATCCTCATGTTATTCACTTAGCCGTTATCTCTTTTCTCCTGACCAATCATGCCAGTTTATCTATTTTATTAGTTTTTTCAAAAAAAACCCAACTTTCTTTGGTTTTCTGTTTTAAGGGTTTTTTTTACATTTTATTGTTGTGTGTTCTTATCTTTGTTATTCCCCCCTTTTCAATTACCTTTGGTTTTATTCTAGTTTATTTTAATCTAGATATGTAAGTGAATATTTACCTAATCAATTTTCCAAGTTTTAGCACAATTTTTAAGAACATTGGCTTCGTTATAACTGAGCCGTTAGCTGTATCCTATAAAATGTGATATGTAATATTTACATCATTCTATTTCTGTTCTTTCTTGAAATGTTTATATTCTTTTTTTTTTTTTTTGGCCAGGGCTGGGTTTGAACCCTCGGCTGGATTTAAACCTGCATATGGTTTAGGCTAGTGCCCTACCCTTTTAAGCCACAGGCGCCTCCTGAAACGTTTATATTCTTAAAAGTGTTCTAATTCAAATTATATTGTGTTAAGAGATATAATACATGTGATAATAATTTTTGGAAACTTGCTTAAATTAGCTTTATGACCTGTTAGTCATTAATTTTCAGAAATATTTATTTTCTTCTTGAAAAGAATGTATATTTTTTGAGGTAGAGTCACAGTTCTAGCAGGACTCTCAGAACAAGCTTGCTAATCACACATGTTGCTCAAATCATTTGTCAATTGTATTGTTCTATTCTTTTACGTTCTGAGATTTTTTTTGTCTGCTTCTTCTATTAAATGCTCAGAAATATCTTATTGTTATCCACAATAATTTTGAATTTGTCAATTTGCTTTTGTAACTCTGTTCGTTTTTCGATTACAAATTGTGTCTGCGTGTGTCTGTGGGTAATGTACACACAGCTGAGTAATATGCATGCCGACTCAGACTTGGCAGAGTGTCCTGGTGACGCCTATTTTTTATCATCATATAATGATGAGCACAAAGCTTTGGTTTGGAGGTTAACATTTTTTATTCTGGTTTTACTCTAATACACCAGGTTTATTTTTCCCAGAATTTACCTGATAAATCTTTATGACTCTTACTTCACTTTCAACATTTGCTTGTGCTTATCTCGTACATCTGTCCCTTGTAAAGCCCACACAACTGAAGATGTTCGTTTTCCAGGGCCACCATAACAAAGTGCTGCAGATTGGTTGGTTTACATGCAGAAATTTACCTTCTCGCTGTCTCGGAGGCTGAAAGTCTGAGACAAAGTGTCGGAAACACTGGTTCCTTCAAAGGTCTGGGAGGAAGAATCTGTTAGGTGCTTCTTCTCCAGCTTCTGATCATTTACTGGCAATCTTGGCCTTTGTTTATGGCTAGCATCAGCCCAATCTCTGCCTTCATCTTCTTTTTTTTTTTTTTTGTAGAGACAGAGTCTCACTCTATCACACTTGGTAGAGTGCCATGGCGTCACACAGCTCACAGCAACCTCCAACTCCTGGGCCTAGGCAATTCTCCTGCCTCAGCCTCCCAAGTAGCTGGGACTACAGGCACCTGCCACATCACCTGGCTATCTTGTTGTTGTTGCAGTTTGGCTGGGGCCGGGTTTGAACCTGCCACCCTCAGTATATGGGGCTGGCGTCCTACCCACTGAGCCACAGGCACCGCCCTCTGCCTTCATCTTTTTATGGTATTCTCTCTATGTGCGTGTCTCTGTGTCTACCTTTATCCTTTGTCTAAGGGCACTCACCATGTTGGACTAGGGCCCCAGCTTCTTGAGCATGACCTCATCCTAACTAATGACATCTTCAATGACCCTATTTCCAAGAATGTCACATCCTGAGGTACTGGGAATTAGGATTTCTGCATGTGAATTTGCAAGGGGATTCAATCAATAACACTGAGTTTTAAAAGTTTATATGTAGGCTCAGCGCCTATAGCTCAACCGGCTAAGGCGCCAGCCACGTACACCTAAGGTGGTGGGTTCGAATCCCTAGCCCGGACCCACCAAACAACAATGACGGCTGCAACCAAAAAAAAATAGCCAGGCGTTGCAGTGGGCACCTGTAGTCCCAACTACTTGGGAGGCGG
Source organism: Otolemur garnettii (assembly GCF_000181295.1). NCBI lineage: Eukaryota > Metazoa > Chordata > Mammalia > Primates > Galagidae > Otolemur > Otolemur garnettii. The sequence goes on along the minus strand of NW_003852402.1, from coordinate 12,705,212 downwards.
AGGCAGGAGACTCACTTGAGCCCAGGAGTTGGAGGTTGCTGTGAGCTGTAATGCCACGGCACTCTACCCAGGGGGACACCTTGAGGCTCTGTCTCAATAAAAAAAAAAAGTTTATATGTATATACATTCATATTTGATTGTATTATATAATATTATAAACATTGATAGAGAGAGAGATTGTATATATGTGTACAAAGACTGTATATCCATAGATTTGAATTTTTCTACTTTTTTGCTTTCCATTTTACCTATTTTATGCTATTTTTCTTTCTTATTTTTAATTGATCAAATAGTTTTCTTTTTCATTTTTATGTAAGTTGGAAATAAAAATATGCTGAGTAACAATAAAAATTATGTGAGTATAGAACAGTAAAATTTGTATACTTTTCTTATATGTTTATGAAGGAAATTTAACACTAAATTTCTATTTGTTTTGTGGGAATCTGGAAGATTTAATTAAATTTTTAATTTCCTTCATAAACTTACAAGAAATGTATACAAATTTCACTATCAGATACTCATGTTATTTTGATTGTTATCCAATCCGTTTTGATTTCCAACTTGTTCTGAGTACCCTTTAACTTAGTCACTGTAGTTGTCATTGTTTACATAAGTAAAACTTACTAAAATCGATGTAACATTTATCTGACTATTCCTTGTCCTCTCCCAGTCCTTCCTCTGGATACAAGTTGCTTTTCCTGACATATGTATTCTAGATATTTATTCAGCAAGGACTATCCTCCCTTTCATTTTTCTGAAAAATAATGTTATAAATTTTAAGTCAAAGGTGTTTTTCTCTCTTTCTTTTCACCTGCCACAGCAAATTCTATTTTTGTGTTCTTCATTTATTACAACAAAGTTAGAACAAATACCAAAAAAAATACCAAATTTTCAAAAACCAAAATCCCATTCGTATTTATTGTGCTTCCTAAAACTAAAGGTATGATTCTTCCACAGACTGTAGAAAATCTTTACTCATAGAAAGTCTTTACTCCTTGTATATTCAACAATTGCTACATCCCCATTCTCTCAGTTTCTTCCCTAGAAATCTGATTAGATGTTTGTTATAAATTTCTCTTTGGTGTAGTCAATGTTCTGGGTTCTGGCCATTCTGTAATACCACAAAACAGCTATGCGGTGGTATTTCCTTGTTTTGATTTTCATTTTCCTGCTGACACACCTTGAGGAGCTTCTTTTCTTATTTATTTGTCACATCTACATGTATATTTGCACACATATATGGGTGATTGTGTGTGTATGTACATGTATGTGTGTGGGTGTATCTTTAACGAAGTTCTATGTTAAGCTCGCTGGTCCATTATTAAAATAAAGTTGCTTGTTTTCTGTTTGTTGCGTTCTTCCTTTGTATTTCTTATTACTTATTGTTTGTTTCTTATGTCTGCTGTTGGATGTCGAGTGGACCCCAACCTAGGACAGTGATCAGCAAGAGAGATGGTGCTAGGGAATCACAAGACTGACACAAAACTTAGTGCATGAAACCTGGACGCCTATAAGGACATACACTGTTGCAGGTGCCAGGCAGTCAGAAAACAATGCAGCCACTTGTCCTGCTTCCTAGAAATCCTTTTATTGGGTACATAACAGAGTATATGTGCAAGAATGCACAGCAGTCAGTAGTTAGCAGTCAAGGTTAAAAATGAGAGAGGGGCGATTTTAGCCCCCAGGAAGGTTGGGTCAAGGGTCAAGAGGGACATAGAGTAATGGAACATCTAAAACAGCCAGATGACGGTGCAAGCAGGAGAGGAAGGGGAGAGCACGTCTCACCTCCTCAGACAGACGGCTCAGCTTCTCTAATCTAAGCTCCTAGTTGGTGGCCTCTGCTGCCTGCCTGCTGATTTCCCCGAGCAGGGATCGTCACTCAGACATTCCCCTGACTGGGCACTTTACCCTGCGTTGGAAAGTCCGTGAAGAATTCATCCTGTCCACTTTCCACAATTTTCAATTCTGCTTTTAATTCCTTTAACCTACGTATATTCTGAATTCAACCACTCTATCAGCCAAGATTATCGAGGGTCTCATTCTGGCGTTTGTTCTTCCTGCCGAATCTTGTTCTCTGGCTTGATTTCTTATCTTTGTACTTTGCTTTTTGAACTTACATACGTTGTTCAGCCCATCTGCAGCTTGGAAAACCCCATGAAGCATGTAGTCAGGGTCCTTCTCTCCAAAGGGGACTTTCTTACACTGTTAATTGGGCGGCCCTAAGGTGGTTGGGGTTTCTCGGAACCCCAATTCCTCATCATGGTCAGCTGTGGTTACACATATGCCGGGAAGACATTTTTCCTCTCACAGCCCAGGCCGAGACAGACACTTTTCCTTTTAGACTCCTTTGTGGGTAGAGATATCTTTTTCTGGTACATTATTTTACCTACAGTGTAGCCCCTTGAGACGTCTAGGTTATGCAGCGTCTCAGTTCCAATTTCCATTTTTAAAAGACCAAAGGACTTGTTTTCTTCCCTGGCAGCCAAAAAAACCCTCCAACCTCCTGGTCAGGAAGCATAGGAACTTCTCCCAGGATAGTCTCTGCATGGGTGGCCGCTTACAACTTTCATTTCAGCCGCCCCTCTGTTTTAGATCCCAGAAGATACCTCTTTCTTTCTCAGAAGCTCAGCTATGCATTTGAAAGAATGTTTGTTCCATTTTGTCTCTCGTGTCCAACGTTTGTTTTTTTTTTTATTCAAAAGTTTTTCTGAAAGTTTTCCAGACAGCCAGAGATAAAGATCTTCTGAGTGCTTCCTACATTTAAAATATACATCAGAATGACAGTCCAGCTGATAACCTCTTCTGACATTCATATCTGTTGGTTTTGTTTTGTCTTTTTAACAATAACTTCTCCACCATTCAAAGGGATTTTTTTTTTTTGAAGAAGGTATAGAAAGCAGGTGAACTGGACCTACTGTCTCAACCCAATTTTTTGATATGAGTCTTCAAGGTTGAATAAAACCTTCCAAGTGGAAATAGAGGTGAAGGCCAGTTCTAAGGCAAGGTGATCGTGACAAACGTGCATTCCTTAGGGAATGAGGACACGTTAGTACAGCTGGCAAGCACTGTACGTTAGGACAAATATACAAGATGAGTCTAAAAGCAAGACGGGTTTATGTGATATTAAAATGGGTCCTGTGTGACACTATAAAAGGATCTAGGATCTGCCATGTAATTCAGCAAAAATAGTTGCCGTTTATTTGTTACTTAGCAGGTGGTGGCACGTACTGGAGGTTTTGCACAAGGTGCTACTATTGCCCACATTTGATGCATAAAGTGGGGCAAGTGAGATTTAGCGTGCTAAGGTCACACAGATCCCAGAGGCGAAGCCAGGATCCTGTCTGACTGCAGAGCTCTCAAATTAAACCCCTTTCTGCAGTGCTCCCTAATAAATAAAGATAAGCCAGTCAAAGTTTTTAAGATAAAAGTGAGGTAATTTAGGGAAATGATTCTGTTGACCTGGTTGCCTAAGGAGTGGAGGAATTACATGTCACCCATCGCAGCTTCTCAGCCCAGGGAAGAAAACTATACCCTGGAAAACAGAAGCGAGAACCAAGAGTGGGGAATGTACAGCCCTTTACATTGAATTTTCAAGAGGCAGGAGGCCACGGGGACATTGCAGCAGAGGAGTGAGATCCTTACAAATTTTAAGAGAAACAATTTCATGGCTCTCTAGAGAATGGCTTGTAGTAGGAAAGGGTGAAAACAGAGAACTATCATTACTCACATACTCCGCTGTCTCTATTTACAAGTAGATAATATTTGGGCCTCCTTGATTGGGAAGCAGAGGTGAGGAATGTAAGAGTATTCCAAGAGACCAATTCTTGGAATATCAGCTGAGCAGAGTCGTCCAAGGGCAGCCATATTGCCTTTGTGAAGAGAAAAGGCAGTGAGAAGAGATCTTGGTGATTTGGAGGAAGGATTAGGTGGGTGGGGTGGTATCAGTGACAGCAATGAAAATCACATTCCCTTTGGTTAACATCTATTTCCTATATGGCAGGAATTCTCCTGAGAACTGGAAAAGAGAAAGAAGCTTTGTAATGTGGAAATACTCTATGTAGATGAGGAATGATGGACAAATGCAGATTGGTGTTACACATACGCTCTTGGGTTTAATATTTTCAATTTTGTGAGACAGGCATTATCACTCCCAACATATCAGGCAGAAACTGAGTCACAGAGAGGTTTGCTAACTTGCTTAGAGCCAACCAGTACGAACCGGTGGAGATGGAATTCAAACACAGATTGTTACGGCCCCAAATGGTGTACTTGTTGAGAACACTGGGAAGAAAACTTTGTCTTAATCAAGGTGACAATTACCCTGCAGTGAATTGGAACTCAGAAGGGAGCCTGAGAAAATTACAGTAGCAGCCCAGACAGACACATCTGGAGGCGGCTTCCACTTTCTCTAATGCTCTCAAGTGTGTCGCCCCTGGGATAAGGCTCACTGGTCCTGGAGACGGTGTCTGTTCTCACCATTCAAATTCAGTCCTAATTCTGGAGACTTTTTATCACTCCTGTGGGTCAGAAACCAGAGCGCCCAAGGACACCCAGTACATTCTCGTCAGGGGAGCTCTGAGCACCCCCACAGCTCATGCCATCCTGAGCCGTCCCCTGCCGTGCTACCTTCTAACTGAGGAGCCAGCTGATTCCCCACTGTGAGAGATGGACTAGGAGGCTTTCTGGGCTCTACTTCTGTAGTGAGAGATATTGACATCACTTCCTTCCATTTTCACTCCCTTCCATCCCCGCAGGCCCTGTGTGTGTGTGTGTGTGTGTGTGTGTGTGTGTGTGTAAGTTTATTCCTCCACTTCTCAGGATAAAAATATCTAACCATCTTCTCTTTTGCTCCTGCTTCTGTCCTCAGAGTCAGCATTTCCTGTCTTATGAATAATGAGAGAAATCAGATGAACGCTAGCAAGGATTCCATGTGGGTCCAGAGAATCAGACAAAAAGACACCCAGAGAAGGAAGGAGCTGGAAAAGAGTCTGAGAGAAAGATGAAAGGATGAGACAAATTCCACCTGCTGATGCTAGAAATAAATAAAGCAGGAAGGATATAAAGTCACATAGAAACAGTCTATCAGGACAGGCTTAGTTTACACTGACTGAGTACCTGCTCTGTGCTGGGCATAGGATATTAAGGTTTTCTCTTACTTTCTCTCTCTTGATACTCCAAACCTACAGAGACAGTCATTGTCAGCTGCCTTTTACAGAAGAGAGAAATGACATGCCCATTGTCGTGATCCAAGTTCATTCAGCTCTGAGTATCAGAGCCAGGATTCTGAGCCAGGTCTTTCTGATCTCCAAGTCCAGGACTCTTTCCATCACACAATCTGCTACCTTTAGCTGGAAACGGGAAACGAATAGAATGAAACTGAGATCATACTGAAGGGAAAACACACACACAAACCAGCTGAATCATTTCTATCTCTGCATCTGCCTTCATTTATTAGGGCCGCTATAATAAAATACCATAAACGGCGTAGTTTATAAACAATGTAAATTTATTTCTCATCATTCTGGAGGCCGGGCAGTCCAAGATCAGGGTCTCAGCAGCTGTGTGTCTGATGACAGCCTGCTTCCTGGTTTATAGATGGCACCTGCTAGCTGTGTGCTCATGTCGGGGAAGAGATGAGGCAGCTTTCTGGGGCTTCTTTTATGAGGTACGAATCCCAGTCAGGGCTGTGCCCTTGTGGCCTAATGCCCTCCCCGAGGCCCTATCTCCTAAAACCATCACATTGGTGATGAGTGTCAACATCTGAATTTGGTGGGGACACAAACATAGAGACCACAACACACCTTGACACGAGACCGTGTGCAAAGCTGCTGCTTAGCTATGCTGCCTTTGTGCTTCTGTTTATCCTCCCCAGCGTCGGGTCTCCAAACCTGCCCCCAGCATCTCTGTTATGCTCCCTCTGGCTCCTCTCGAGTTTGCTAAGGCCTTTGGAATTTACAGCAGAATCTCGGTAAGTTGAGCACCCAAGAGACAGTAACAAACTGGTCAACATACAGAGGTGGACATAAGGACCACCTAACATAAGGAACTAGGCATGCCATCCATTGAGTACATGTGGCACATGTCCAGTCCGAAAATTAGGGAGGTGGTCAACTATAGAGGTTCTACTATAATTATATTCACCAAGAAAGCCTTGAATACCTACAATGTAATGGCCATAGAGGCACCAAAGAACATGACTATGGCCACAGCCAAAAAGGAAGAGATGAAATCAAATCTAGAGTTTGGTACCTGCAGCAGGTTTGCTTGCCAGGCACATCGTGGGATTTATTCACGTACTCAACAAATATTTGTTGAGTATATATGAAATACTAGGCATGGTTCTTTTGCTAGGGATATAGCCATGCACATAATAAAATCTATGTTCTACATGGAGTTTATATTCTAGTAGGGAAGCAAGACCATAAATACATAAATAACCGCAGTATATCAGCTGGCAACAAGTGCGGTGGTGAGAAGTAAAGCAGCATGCTGGTGGAGTTTCTAGTTTACACAGGGTGTTTGCAGAAGACTTGTGTGGGAAATAGTGCCGGGGCCTGAAGGAAGTGAGAGTGAGCCGGGTGGTTATCTGGGGGAAGAGCCAGGGCCGGGGCCCCAAGGAGGACACATGCTTAGTGCATTCACAGAATGACAAAGAACCTTGAAGTTGGGGAGTACTTGCGCTGAGGACAGAGAAACAGCAGGGGTGTGGAATAATTTAGGGCTATGAGGCCAACTGTAAGTAAAGCTTTGGGGTTTTAATAAATAATACAGAGAGCCATATGAAGATTTTGAATAGAGAAGTAAAATACTCTGACATGTTTTGAAGTAGTATCTCTGAAAGATACCTGGCACATAGAGACCAGATTATAGGACACAAAGTCATAAGTGAAAGGTAGGAGGACCAGCTCGGAGACTTGAGTAGAATCCAGAAGAAAGAGGATGGTGCCTTGGGTTAGGCTCCTATCAGTAGGAATATTGGAGAACATTTGGCTTACAGATGTACTTTGATGTGAGAGCTAGCTGATCTTCCAGACAGATTCGCTATGGATAGTATAAGGAAGGATTCCAACATTTTTGGACTGAACACCCAGAATGTGGACCTACCCATTATTGAGGTGCTATTGAAGACTGGAAGTGAAGATAAGGAGTTCAATTTTGGATGTGCCGATTGTCAGTTGTCTACTAGATAAACAAGTGGCGATGCTGAGTGGGCGCTCAGATATATGAGTCTAGAGAAGAGAGAGGTCCAGGGTGGAATCATACCCTGGGGAGCATTAGCTGTGGTAATAAAATTAACTAAGCTCACCAAAGAAATGAACACTGCTAGAGAAAAGAGGCAGTTAAGGACTGACTTTCCAAAGATAAATCTAGCATTTACTCATCAGGAAGTTGGGAGAAACCAGAAAAGGATACTAAGAACAATCAGTGACTCGCCAGAGGTACACAAGAACCACACGAAGAAAGTACCTCAAAAAGAAAGACATTTGTCCCCCCACACTGACCCAATCCACTCTGACTTCTTGAGGGCTGGAACCTGAGACCATATAAGGACAATGCTCCTCCCACCAATGGGCACTGGTGTCTCCAAGTGGACATAAGTGTCTGTCTTGATGTGGCTTTCAGAAAGCAAGTGGCATAGCCAGAGAAGAAGAGCAAGACCAAAGCACAGAAAGAATTTGAGGTGACAGTGGATTGTGAACTCACCTGAGACATCCTATTATACACACCTAAAATAATTACAGACCAGTTTGAAAGGACTCATTGACAGTAATTAAGTCACGAGGGACTTAATTTGAGTATAAAGAGAAGTGTGATTAAATTATGAACCTGGAAATAGAGTTTTGATAACATAAGGCATTTAAATTTCCATAAAAATAAAGAAAGGAAGGAAGGAAGGAAGAATGTCAGATGGACATAGTGGCTCACGCCTATAATCCTAGCCCTCTGGGAGGCAGAGACCGGTGGATTGATTGCTGGAGCTCAGGAGTTCTAGACCAGCCTGAGCAAGAGCGAGATCCAGTCTCTATTAAAAATAGAAAAACTAGCTTGGTGTTCTGGTGGGCGTATGTAATCCCAGCTACTTGGGCAGCTGAGGCAAGAGGATCACTTGAACCCAGGAGTTTGAGGTTGCTGTGAGCCACGGCACTCTACCTAGGGGGACAGAGTGAGACTCTGTCTCAAAACAAGTAAATAAATAAATAATAAACAAATGATGTCAAAAGAAAACCGTGTGAAAAAAATATTTGCAAACCTATGAAAGGAGAGATTAACACGTTAAACACAACTAAAGTTCTACACAGGAAAAAGAACCAACAACTAGATTGAAAAGTGAGCAAAGGAAAGCAACATACAGGGATGGAAAAAGAAATATAAAAAGCCGATCAATAAGAAAAAGAATCTTAAACCTCACCAGTAATTTTAAAATGCAAATTTAAATAATGAGGTATCATTTGTCACCTTTCAAATTTACAAATGCTGAAAGGATTGATAACGTTCACTTTTGTCAAGGGCACAGAGAAACAAACTCTCGTAAGTAGTAGATTGGCGCATTTCTATGGGGTAATTTATCAGTCACAAATTTTAATCATTTTTAAATTTTATAATAGTTTTAGACTTAGAGAAAAATTAAGAAGATAGTATAGAGAATGTCCATGTATCCACACCCAGTTTTCCTTATTATTAGAATCTCAAACATTACTATGGTACATTTGCCACAATTAATGAGCCAATGCTGATACATTATTATCGACTAACGTCATTACCTCCCTCCCATTTCCTTAGCTTTCACCTAATGTGCCCCTTCTGTTCCAGGACTCACTCAGGACACCACGTTACATTAGTCATCATGTCTCCCTGGGCTCCTCTTGGCTAGAACAGCTTCTCATTGTTTTCTTTTCTTTTTTCTTTTCTTTTTTTTTCTTTTTTTGGATGACCTTGACAGTTTCGAAAAGTACTGGTTAGGTATTTTGTAGAATGATCCTCAGTTGGGGTTGTCTGATGGTTTTCTCATGTCTCAACTGGGGTTATATGTTCTTGGAAGGAAGACCAAAGAGGTAAAATGGCACCGGGGTCATATCCTGTATCAAGAGTACGAACTTTCCACAAGACTTCTCATTGTTGGGGTTAATCTTGATCACCTGGAAAAGGAAGTGCTTGTCTGGTGTCTCCTCTGTGTTCTTTTCCCCCTTCTTTTCCATGTCGTACTCTTTAGGAGGAAGTTGCTGCATCCAGCCCACGCTTAGGAAAGGAGAGGTAGGCTCCACCTCCTTGAAAGTGAATGATCTGACATAAATTATTTGGAGTCCTTCTGTGCATGGGAGATTTTTGTCTTATCCTTCACTTATTCTATAATTCATGTATATCAGTATTGATTCATAGATTTTTATTTTATACTTCAGATTACAATCTAATACTACTTTATTTCTTCACTCCAATTATTTCAGCTTTTCCTTTGGGAACTCTTTCCATTGGCACCTGTGTCCCTATGACATACCCCCCATCACTGTGCTTAAGAAAAAGAACAAAACCCACTGTCCTATTTCCCATCACTACCAGAAGCCTGGGATCATCCTGTATATTTCCTGCCAAAGTCTTAGAATCAGCCACTCAATGAATGCTGATTCCTTCCATTAGACAATGGTATTACTACATATAAAGCAAGATCAGGGTGACCAAGTACCAAGGCATGCTCACTGTTGGGGTGTGTTGGTTTCTGGGTCTTCTCAGCTGACAATGAGAAAATACCTGTACATATAACAATCACCTGTATACACATATTTATAAATGTTTCTATATAGAGACAGTCACATCTATATTGAGCAAAACACAAATTCTTACTGAGATCTCCAACAAACCCATTACCATATGGATCATTCTAGCTCTCCTCCCTTACTTATTTGCAAACCCCTACTCCACCATTCACCATCTTTTCACTTAATTGTTTAATTGCAGCTCAATATTCATGTAAAGTGGTTTTAGAATCTTTAGCCCATACCTTCTGGGGAAACAACTTTTTCAACTAGAGTAGAAAGCCTATGTGCTGTTCATCTTGGCTTTAGTCTAATTCATTTCCAAAGCTACTTAGACCAGCACTTCGTTCCCCCACTTCACTCATGGAGGTTGCTTCATACACTGAAAATACATTAGATTGTTTTGTCACATTCCACACTTCATCCTGGTATGTCTCAACCTCCTTAATGATTTCTTAAAAATCTGTGCATTAAAGTTCACTCTTTATGCTTTAAAGTTCCATAGGTTTTGATAAATTCATGGTATCACATATGCACAATTACAATATCACACAAAATACTTTTAATCATCCTCTGTTACTCACTTAATCAGCCTCCTCACCCAATCATATGCTTGGGAACCACTGATCTGTTTACCATCTGCATAGCTTTGACTTTTCTAGAATGTCGTATAAATACATGGCATGAAGTATGTTCTAACTGGATTCTTTCCCTTGGTGGTATGAATCAAGATTCATACACTTCTTAGTGAACTGGACAGCTCATTTCGTTTTATTGCAGAATAGCATTCCAAGTATTCCAAATTTATTTATCCATTCAGCTATTGAGGTTATCCTGGTTGTTTCCAGTTTTTAACTATCATAAGTAAAGACACCAAACACATTTGGATTCAGAGTTTTAGTTATACCTGAATTTTCTGTTCTGTCTTGTTAATTTCTAGGAACACGACTGTTGGATAATTTGCTAAGTACATGTTCAGCTTTGTAAGAAATTGCCTAACTGCCTTCCAGAGTGGTTGTACCATTTTGCATTCCTGTCAGCAAGTAACAAGATTTACAGCAGTTCTGCATTGCCAGTCTTTTGGATTTCAGCCTTTCTTATAGGTGATTAGTAGTATTTCATTATTGTTTTAATTTGCACTTCCCCAGTGTCAAAAGATAGTATATGTCCGTTTATCTGCTACCTGAGTATCTTCTTTGGTGAAGTGTTCATACCTGTCATTCATTTTTTAATTAAATTGCTTTCTTATTGAGTTCCAAGAATTCTTTATATATTTTGGATAGAAATCCTTTATGAGACGTGTGCTTTGAAATATTTTCTTCCATCCTATGGCTTTTCTTTGCATTCTAAAAGTGTTTTTTGCAGAAGATTTTGACTTTTAATGCAGTCCAACTTGCCAGTGTTTTCTTTCATGGATTATTTTTCTGATGATGAATCTAATAATTTATCAACAAAATCACTTGAAATTAATTTTCTCTTTTCTCAAAAGAAGTTGTCCACATTTACCTGGGTCTATTTGGGGGCTGTTTATTGTGTTCCATTGTTATTTCTCTATTGTTTGCCAACATCATACTCTATCAATTGCTATAACTTTATACTGAGTCTTGAAATCAAGGAAAATGAGTCCTTTAGTTTTGGTCTTCTTCAAGATTGTGTTGGCTATTCTAGGTACTTTCCCCACAAAACTTAAACTCAACTGGTTATAATTTTATTGATAGTGTGTTACACCCCTAAATCTAATTGAAAAGAATTAATATTTTAACAATATTGAGTCTTGCAATTCATGCATATGAAATATCTCTCCATTTATTTAGAACTTGTATTTCTTTCATCACATTTTTCATTTTCTGCATACAGATTCTGTACACATTTTGTTAGATTTATAAATAAACGTTAAATTTTTAGGGATTTTTGTAAATGATACTGTTTTTCAAATTTCAAATTCCATTTGTTCATTATTGATAAACAGGAAAAAAACAGCATTTTTGTTGATTATGTATTTCTCTACCTTCCTATCCTCATTAGTTCCAGGACTGTTTTATAGATATTTTGGAATTTATACCTTTATAGATACTTTGGAATGATGGTTATGTCATCTATGAATAGTTTTAGTTCTTCCTTTCTAATATGTGTACTTCTATTTCTTTTTCTTGCCTTATTGCATTAGCTAGGACTTCTAATACAAAGTGCAATAAGAATGGTGACAGATAACATCCTTGTCTTATTCTCCACCCGAGGATAATGTCTAGTGTCTCTACCATCTCTGCCATTAAGTAGTCTTTCAACTGTAAGTTTTCTTGAAGGTATTCTTTAACACATTGGGGAAATTTCTCTTTGTTCATAATTTTTAGAGTTTTTCATGAATAAATAGTAGATTTAGACCTTTTTTTCCTGCAAGAGTTAATATGATGATATGATTTTCCTTCTTTAGCCATTGGTTTTCTTTTTTTTTTTTTAATTTTTTTATTGTTGGGAATTCATTGAGGGTAGAAGAAACCAGGTTACATTGATTATATTTGTTAGGTAAAGTCCCTCTTATAATTATGTCCTGCCCACAAAAGGTGTGTCACACACCAAGACTTTTTTTTTTTTTTAGACAGAGTCATATGTTATTACTTTCAATAGAGTACTGTGGCATCATAGCTCATAGCAGTCTTAAACTTTTGGGCTCAAGTGATTCTCTTGCCTCAGCCTCCCAACTAGCTGGGGCTACAGGCACCTGCCACAATGCTGGGCTATTTTTAGAAACAGGGTCTCCCTCTTGCTCAGGCTGGTCTCAAACTCGTGAGGTCAAGCGATCCACCCTCCTTAGCCTCCCAGATGGCTGGGATTATAGGCATGAGCCACTGCGCCTGGCCCATATAGATTTTCAAAGTTTACCAGCCTTGGAACAAATCACAATTGGTCCTGTTAAATAATTCCTTTTTCATATTGTTCCATGAAACTTTCTAATATTTTCTTGAGGATTTTTAAAAAATATATGTCCATAAGAAATATTGTACTATCGTTTTTCTTTAACATCTTTGACTGGATTATTATTAAAATAAATACATCTTATTTTAATTTTTTTATTTGTTTGTTTGTTTTGTTTTGCAGCTTTTAGCCGGGGCTGGCTTTGAACCCACCACCTCCGTCATATGGGGCTGGCACCCTACTCCTTTGAGCCACAGGCACCGCCCAATATGGCTTATTTTAAATACAAAATGTTAATGGACCTTCAGAAAAACACATTTGACTGACAGCTTGAAAATGTCCACATTTTGGAATTGAGGCTCCTTTCCTGTCTATAATGTTTTACACTTTTTGCAACACAATAGTTAATGCAAAAATAATATCTAACTAAGGAACAAAAACTCTCTCAGCTGTGCCTCCTTGGCTAGTCCCTTACCTAGCCTTTAAAATGTATTCCTGTTTCTAACTTTCTGTTTCTTTTATTTTCGCTGGTAGAAAAGCTTTAGCATCCTTCTTTTGTAAGGAGCACCTGATAAGTATTAGCCACCCACTACATTATCTCTGAGAGGAGGGAACAGTAACTAAAAAATGGTATTTCCATGTGCAATCACAGTGATACCTCTTTTTCTTACACTTTGCAAAGGTTGCAAGGTACTGAAATCATGGATATTTTTAGCCCAGCAAGAGACCTTAGAAATCATCTCATCCAACCTCCTTATTTCAAAGATGAAGAAATTGAGTCTTAGAGTGTTTTAGTGGCTTAGCCACAGAATCATCCATTTGATGTAGTTCACAGAGATAGTGAAGATTTAGTACAGTCTAAATCTTTTACCTACAATTGGGGAGACTGAAGCTCAGCAAGTGAAGGGACTTTTCCAAGATTACACAGTGAAAGGTGGGGAATCTAAAAGGTAGTTCCCATGTGGGGACTCAGAATCCTGTGCATGGGTAGCAGCAGCCTGAATCAGTTAAGATTGTTCAATCTGAAGACACAAAACCTGAGAAGAGGTAAAATGATGAAACCCATCAGGTCATCAGGTGTGAGTCTGGGCTTCCTCACTGTGTAATAAGGAATTTGGCCAGCATTTCTCCCCCATTTCTGAATGGGAATCTCTAAAACCTTATAATTTCCTGAGTGACAGGACTATCTTCATGGTGGGCTCCACAGACCACACCTGATAGTTCATGGTAAGAGTTGACTCATGGTGGATTCCTGGATGGTTTAGACCAAAATGATAACTCAGGAGAGACATTGGTCATGCCAGAAAGAGAAACTTGATAATTAGAGGGCTGAGGTTTGGTTCCAAATGATACCAGCTCAACCTTTCTTAAGGTAGAGAGGCTAGAGATGGAGTTCAACTCAGTGGCCAGTGATTCCATCAATCACACTCACATAGGGGAACTCCAATAAAAGGTTCCAATGTTGGGAACATTTGACATCCTCCTCCTTCTAACTATTTGAAATTACATACCATATGATTATGAAATTCAGTAACCCTAGCATGGGCTAGAACACTAGAACTTGTTCCTTCTATTCAGAGATAACTTTGGATCCCTTATCACATCTCTCTCTATTCCCCTTCCTCCCTACCCTTCCCAGCCTCTTTGTCCTTCTTACATCTACAAGGTCTACTTTTCTTTTAACAGCCACATACAACCATCTGTAGGGTTCAATTTTCTGTTCCCAGCTGATTTCACTTAACATGATGTTCTCCAGTTTCATTCACATTGCTATGAATGACAGAATTTCATTCTTTTTTATGGCTGAATGGCATTCCACTGTGCACACAACCCACATTTTCTTTAACCATTCATCTACTACGGGACACTTAGGTTGATTTCCTATCTTGGCTGTTGTGACTAGTTTGGCAGTGAACGTGGCAGATATCTCTGCAATGTACTGATTTACTTCCTTTAGGATAAATGCCCAGTAGCTGGATTGCTGGATTGTATATTAGTTACATTTATAGTTTCATGAGGAACTTTCGTGCTGCTCTCCATAGATAAATGTTTATAAATGTTTGAGATGATGGATGTGATAATTACTCTGATCTTATTACTATATATTAATAATTTTTAAATTTAAAAGTTATACCAAAACAAAAATTTCCAGTGAGCTCCCGGGTTGGCAGTTCTCTACTATTTACTGAGAAGATACTGTATCCTTGGAAATGACAAAAATTTCATGTTTGAGACCCTCTATCACTGACCCTATGCACCGCCCCTTTTGGCCTGTTCTAATCTGCGTATCTTTATGCTAGACTAACACTGTAGTCATAAGACTTTCCTGAGTTCTATGAGTCACTCTAGTGAATTCTCAGACCTGAGAGAGAGGTTTTAGCCAGCTGGTCAGGATGAAAAATGGCCTGGGAACTCCAGAACTTATGGCCCATGTCTGAAGTGAGGGCAGTCTCGTGGAGGACAGTGCATCTAACCCATGAAGTCTGGCTCCATCCTGGGTAGTTGGTCATTACACTCACGTTTCTAGGATCATAAAGTTTTAGGAGTGAGGACAGAGATGAATCTGAAAAAAACTAAGGCAAAGACCATAAGAAACCCTCCTGTTTCACTTTACTCTCAGAAACACTCATTTTTTCAGAACTTCAGCCTTCATCATATCACAGCCGCCACACTCACTACAGTTTCTGAGGCCTCCAGACCACGAGCCATTCTTCAAAATATCCTAGCAATATTCTTAGTGCAGGAAGTAACACAGAGGTGGTTTTTGTTTTGTTTAGGGTTTCGTTGTTCATTTTCTTCCTGCTAGGGCAAGACTGATTATTTAGAGAGCACCATACAAAAGTCTTTCAGACTTTTCTCTCATGTAGGCAAAAAAAGCAAACAAGAAACAAAAAACCTATCTCATTTCTTGTTTTGAGTAACTGCTGGTTTGCTTTTTTGCCAGGCAAATTTGGGAATTATGTGCACGCTAGAATGACCTGGCATCAGGGACAGCTGGCAGCCCTTCTCTCTCTAGGAAACCGGGCTTGTTTTGCATTACTTTTCCTCTTTGGAACACCATACGATTTTTAAAAGTCCTTTCCTGAGTCTGCTTGCTGCCCAGACTTGAATTCTGGAAGAGAATGGAAGGGCTGAGAAAGAAGATGAGCCGGGATGTTGAAGGCAGGGCAGGCACAGATGTGTAGCAAGAATCGTGTTTCACAAGCAGGAAGTGAAGTGTACCATGCTATTTGTTTTTCTTCTGTTTGTTTGTTTTTAAAAGAATGGAGATGACTAAATTCACATCTTTTGGGTACACTTCCCACTATCTCAGCGAAGGGCACATGTACTTGTAAAACTTTGACTCCATCTGTACAAAAACAAAGTATGCAAATAATATTCTGAAATAAAATAAAATAAGAAAGAAAGAAAGAAAGAAAGAACACCAAAGAGAAAGAAGAAAAAAATAGAAAATGGGGTCAGGCTGCTTCAAGTGTTCTGAAGGAGGGAAGTCTGATATACCCAGCCCCTCTCAGCTGAGCTCACTGAGCTCTGCACTGTGGCCATCACCATCTCCTCAAAGTGCTGGGGTGTGGAAGTCCTTCTGCCACTCTGTCTTATAGCAGGAGTACCTGAAGAGAACCCTGGTCATTTTTTGGATGAAATGGATTTGTTCTTATAGAAAACAATGGCCTGATAGTGGAGATTCTCATCCTCACAATTTATTTGAGATGTAACCCTCTGTTTTGTGAAAGATAACACATAATCAAATGCAGGAATTTAATAAATGTCTAGAAGTATTGATAGAAGAGAAACTGGGAATGAGGAGCAGAGCAGAGTAAGACACTGAAGGCATAAGGGAACAGGTGAATAAATACCAACTCCTCTGATAACAGCTGCAGCAGAGAGATGTGCATGTCCCACGGGGGCAGAGAAGAGCACCCAATCCCAAAACAGACAACGGAGGACAGGATGGGGGCATCTGAGCTGAAGGTAATTTGACAATGTGGAAAGGGCAGGGGTTTTAAAGTTTACCGGAGTAGTTGCAAGTCTCCATATCCAGCTCTATGACCTTGGGAAAATCACTTAACCTCTCTGAGCCCACTCTTTATTCACTATAAAGACGTATACCCACCCTTGAGGTTCTTGGGAGGATTAGATGAAATCTTTGGGACTAGTTATCTAGAACAGTGCCTGATCCATGGTAAATCTCCAGCAGACAGTAGCTCAGTGTTTGTAATTAGTGTTGAGTTGGACTTCTTCTTTTCAGTAGGGAAATTGAGCCGTGGGCTCCATTCAGTGGGATGTGAAGATGCAAAAGATGACTCAGATCTCTTATTTGAACTAGGCAGATACTGAGGACAAGCACAATTAGGTATGGAGAAAGGAGGAGGAAGAGCCGGGTGGTGTGGAATCAGTTACAGCTAATATGCCTGTGGGACATCAGATAGGAGGATAATCCGGAAAGGAGGCACAGTAAGGAAGCAGAGGTTGCTGACTGCTCCAGTGCAATTCTTGAGCCATCATGGCAGCTCAGTGCCTCCTCTGCCTTCATCTTTATACGTCCTATTAGTCAAGAAGAGGACTCAGTCACTGTAATGACTCACACTTTAATCTACCTCATCTCCCTGAATTTCTTGAGAGTAGCTACAGATAGGCATGTGCCTTTCCTGCACCCATTAACTCAGTCATTTGTTGTTTAATTTGATGACTATATCAAGGTATCTACTTTATCCCAAATACCGATTTAGGATCTAGTGAAAGAGATCTAGAGATCTTTTTTCTACTGAGTAAAATAGTTGAGTTCCCAGCTCAATAAGCTTTAGTACTTATGTGTCCTTAAGTGTGGACATGTGCGCCCCTCCCTACTCACTGACAGTTCACTTTCCGTAGAAGAGAATACTTTCCCCCTCACTTCAATTCAGGAGGACTTTGTGGCAAAAAAGAAAAGTAAAGAAAAAATGTCCAAAGGACTCTTATAAATCATAAAGTCCAGTCTCCTCGGTTCAATAAGTATTTATTAAAAGAGCACTGTGATGAGGCACTCTTATTTTTCAAATGGATCCTAAGGAAAATGGTATGGACTGAATGTGTGTGTCCTCCCAAAATTCCTATGTGGGTGCCTTAACCTTAACCTCCAGTGTGTGGCTGTATTTGAAAAAAAATAATTTTGATAGAGTCTCACTTGTCACCCTAGGTAGAGTGCCATGGCATCACAGCTCACAGCAACCTCAAACTCTTGGGCTCAAGTGATTCTCTTGCCTCAGCCTCCCAAGTAGCTGGGACTACAGCTGCCTGCCACAACACTTGGCTATTTTTAGAGATGGTGTCTCACTCTTGCTCAGGCTGGTCTTGAACTCCTGAGATCAAGTAATCTACCTGCCTCAGCCTCCCAGAGTGCTAGGATTACAGGTGTGAGCCATGGCACTGGGCTGAAGATGGGTTAATTGAGGTCCTAAGGTAGGGTTCTGATCCATTAGGATTAATGTTCTTATAAGAAGAGATCCCAGGGACCTTTCTCACTCTCTCTCTCACTGCATATATGCACCAAAGAAAGACCATCTGAGCACACAGTAAAGAGGCAGCCATAAGCAAGCCAGGAAGAGATTCCTTATCAGGAGCTGAATTGGCCAGCATCTTGGTCTTAGACTTCAGTCTTCAAAACTACGGAGATAAATTCTTGTTAAGTCACCCAGACTATGGTAGAGCAGTCTGAGCCAAAAGGAAGGGCCAGTGCATCTGTCAGCTATTGCTGTGTAACAAACCATCCCACAGCTCAACCCCTTAAACATTCATCATTCATGATTTACTATGTAACAAATCTGCAGGTTTGCCAGGGGTTGGCTGGTCTGGGATAGCCTCTGCTGTATGTAAGTTTGCTCCGAGTGTCTCTCACCTTCTTTCTGGGATCCACAAGGAAGATCTCTTGTGTGGCTATGGCATAGGTAAAAGAGAACAGATGAAAACAGGCACATGGTCTGGGGCTTGACATAGCCACTTCTGTCTTGTTCTTTGGCCAGAGCAAGTCTTGGAACTGGAACATGGTCACTTCTACCTCCAAAATCAATAATGTGCTACAAAGTTTCAGGAAAAGGAAGTGGATACATGGAGAGTCACAAAATTGAAGTCATTAAGGTGATCTAACACATCCAGAATTAAAATCTAGGTCTCCTTAGGCCCCAGTTAGGATTATTTCCACAATCAGCCATCACTTTTAGTTTTAATGAGAAACACACGTAAGCATCTTTGCTCTTAGCTATCTGCAGGACTGAGCCTCAACAACAAAGCCAGAAGCCAGGCAAGAGCACAGTCACAGCCAACACCCACAGTGTTCTTTCTCCCTAAATCCCACCCTTAGGCTCATACTGCCCATTGTCTATGTCTCATGGCTATCACCTCTACACCATGATCAAGGCCATCCTATACTTTCAAACCTGGGGTCATGAACTTTCCTTTTCTTCTTCCTACTTAACCAAAACCTGCTCTCAAAAGACTTAGCTATAAGAAAAAAGCTGATTCCAGAACAAATAGTTACTGAGTATTTAATCTATATGTGGCTTTGTGCCTGGTGTTAGAATATGGGTCTTACAGATGAATCACAGGGCCAGCTCTCAAGGAGCATACACTCCAGCGGGAGAGATAATACATGCATGTAATTAATTGTTTTCATTCCCTGTGCAAGAAAATATTAAATAAACTGCGAAGCACTGTCCTAGAAAGGTGGGGTACAATAATAAATAAGACAGACCACAATGCCTCCCTGGCACAGCATGTGTGCAGAGTGCCAGGAAAGACTTCACTCCTGTGAGGAGAAGGAAGCCAGGTGAGAGATCATAGAAGCTGTGGGTAGGGGGAAAGGCAATGATTAAGTGGGTTCATGAAGCACAGCTGGGTTGTAAACAAACAATGTTAGTCCTCTTAGATATGGTTAATAGAATGGACTCTGGGCTAATGACCTGAGTTTGAATCTATGTCTTAATATTCAGGTAGAGGTTGGGGGTTAACCAGGGATAAGTTACTTAACCTCTCTGCTAGGTGGTGTGCTAGTAAATGTTTGAAAAAATAATTTTTAAAAAAGAAAGAAAGAAAGGGAGGGAAGGAAGAAAGAAGGACATGGAAGCAAGCTAGCTCTACTTTGTAGCCCTTGCCATTTTCCATGGTGTAAATACTTCCACTATGGCCTACTTCAAACTACCAACATGTTGTCCCTGGGAAGTGATGTTGGGTAATAATACCATTTTATAGCATTTATATTATAAACACACAATCAATAAATAACCTCAGAAGTATAGGTAAATAGTAAAATATTAAGAAGTGATGAGTTTCAAATGCTTACTGTTGTTTTTTTTAGATTTTTTTATATTAAATTATAGCTGTATTCAATAATGCAATTATGGGGTAGAATGTGCTGGTTTTATATACCATTTGAAATATTTTCATCAAACTGGTTAACATAGCCTTCATGGCATTTTCTTAGTTATTGTGTTAAGACATTTATATTCTACACATAGTAAATTTCACATGTACCCTTGTAAAATGCACCATAGTTGTGTTCCCACCAATTACCCTCCATTCACCCATCCTCTCCCATCCCCTCCCCTCCCCCTCCTTTTTCCCCTTCTTTTTGGGCTATAGTTGGGTTATAGCTTTCATATGAAAGCTATAAATTGGTTTCATAGTAGGGCTGAGTACATTGGATACTTTTTCTTCCATTCTTGAGATACTCTGCTAAGAAGAATATGTTCCTACTCCATCCACGTAAACATGAAAGAGGTAAAGTCTCCGTCTTTTTTTAAGGCTGGATGATATTCCATGGGAATGTTTACTGTTTTTATTTTAAATATACTTCATTTAATTGTAAGTCTATATAATTTAATTTATAGCATGGCCTATGCTTAAAAATCACCCCCAAATTTCTTAAACTTTAACGGTCAGCTTGCTTTGGCTCTTGCAAGCCGGTAGGAGCCATCTCCAGCATGCCACCAACCCAGTGCCCCAATACCTCATTTACTAAATGAAGATAAATAGCTCTTAACTCATGAGGTTATTATAAGGATCAAATAAGATAGTTTGTAGCAGACACTCTGTGCCTAGCCAATTATAAACACTTAACAAATGTTGGCTCTTATTATCATTATTTTTGCTATCATCAGGTATATTTATAAACAGAATATGAATAGCATAAACACCAGGAAGGATTTGTGAGTGAACCAGGTTGCTTGGAGATATGATCAGCCTGTGACAACCTCATCAGTCAGTAGCCATCGCTGACCAATGATGGTGCAGGTGCCACCATTCTGAGACATGAGCCTGTTTGTCACTGGTGCCCTGAAGACGTGGCAATTGCAGGCACTGGCACATGAGTTCTTCCCTGGGGAACTGGGTGTGAGGATGAACCTAGGCTGGGAATAATCTATTCTATACTCTCAGGCTGCAAGTGCCTCCTGGCTGTGTTCTATTTCAGTGCTGCTCAGATGTCTGGCTTCTTGCCCTCTGAGAGCCACGGCCACCCCAGAACTCTGTTGTCTTTTTCTTCCTTCTGCCCCAAGGACTCTTAGGGGAAATGGGCTGAGGAATGAAACCGACATTTACCCGTAAGTATTGCTTTATGCCAGACATCTTTCTAAACCCTTTACGTAGAGTGACTTAGTCTTCACAAAAATGGAATGAGACAAGTATTTATATCACCCCCATTTGGTGCATAAGAAAACATGCCCAAAATCTATCCTTAAGTGAGTGAAACAGCTGGCATTAGCACCCAGACATAGACTTCAAGGCCCACACCCTTCACTGAGAGCTATCACTTTTATCAGATGCTTTTATCATGGGCAACAGTGGCATGGAAGCCAAGTAGACAATTATTTTTTTGGTTTGGGATTTTAATATATCCTGGGCAGGACAAAAACTTGAATCTCTTAATTGCACTTTTTAAAATCTTGAATTCTGTGACAAACAGTGGAAGAAGATGGAAGTAGTCAGTCATTCAACAAACTTTTTGTCAAGTGTCTTCTGCGTGCAGCTGGTATTCCTCTAGCACTTGCAATGTACAGAAATAAGACAGAGTGGCCCAAGAGGCATGCAGCAGAGTGATAGAAAACATACCAGAGAGTGTGTTTGGAGAAGGTGGAGGATCCAATTTTCTCAAGCATTTGGATAGCATAATCCACAGCACTGCAGAACCAAATGAGCCACAGCCTCAGAAAGGTCACAGCCTGTCAGAGGAGACTATTAAGCATCTAAAGACATAATTGAATTACAATATAAAAAGTTCCATAGCCAAGGTTTGTGCAGGCAGGGTGGGGGAGGGACAGAGATGGGTGGGTATTGCACATGGGGGGAAAACATGGTCAAGGGAGGCAGTCAAAATACTACGATTAAACTATTTTATTTTATTTTATTTTGACAGAGTCTCACTTTGTTGTCCTCAGTAGAGTGCTGTGACATCATAGCTCACAGCAACCTCAAACTCTTAGCCTGAAATGATCCTCCTAGCTCAGCCTACGAAGTAGCTGGGACTACAGGTGTCCACCACAGCACCTAGCTATTTTTAGAGTCAGGGGTCTCACTTTTGCTCAAGCTGGTCTCAAACCCATAAGTTCAAGCAATAAACATTTTGTTTTTAAGAATAATTTCCAAAGTGGGAAAAAAATATATCTAACAGAGAGAAGTCTCAGTTCCCATGGGTGGAGGGTAGCGTAAATATAAGACAGGGGAAAAATTAAAATTGAGCATGATGCAAATACAGCAAGCAGGTTAAGGATGGAGAGTTGGGTCATCTGGTTTGCAGATGGCAGAGCTGAGACTGAGACAGGGAGGCAGTGATTTCATTCATGGCTCTCACAGAGCTGACTTTGAACCCAGCTCTTCCTATTGTCATTTCAATGAATTTTTTGTAACCTCCAACTTAGAGGACAGGGGAGCTCCTGTGCCTGAGTGATAGGGAACCTGGAATGCATTTAGGATGGGGAGCTGATTAGAGATGACAGAGTCACAACTGGATAAACCACGGCTCAGGTTGTCTAGGAAATTGGAAATAAGTAAGTACTCATGCCAACTGGGTATAAATAGAAGGCATTCTAAGAGGGGAGGGCAGAGGCCTAATGAGATGAGGGAGGATTTGCTGACGGGAACATAGGGAGTCCCTGGCAGGGTTGGTATTAGAAACTCCCAGATCAAAAGTCCTGATAATGTCTTTGCAACAGAATGGGCTCCTTGGTCTGTAACCTGTCCTCCTGTGAGTCATCCATAAAGAAGAGCGAGTGGCCTACAAAAGAAATGAATGCTTCCTCAAAACGTCCTACATGATAAAAATCAGAAACATGGAAAGCCCAGCGTTGCAGCTATAAAGAGGAGGCTAAGGGCAGTGGTATTTGCACACAGGCTGGGACAATGCCCATCCCCAACCCTCACTTATGCCCAGTACCCCACCCCGAAGGTGCTCTCCTTTCCTTCCCTATCGACCTCAAATATATATGTACCAATCCTGCAAGTACTGGGCCAAATCACCCTCCCTCCATGACCACGTTCCTTGTAACTACAGCCTGCACAAATCACTTCCATTTTCTGCCTTCCCATAGCGTGAAAAACCATCAGGAGACATGTTTGTGCTCACTTGTGTTTTTTCCTAATTGTTTTATGTGGAAATATCTTATCTTCATGACAGAACAGACTCCTTGAGGAAAAAGCAGCATCTTCTTTTCATCTTGTTCCCTAATGATGGTTAACATAGGTAGGCGATGCTTAGAAAATAAATGCTCCTTCAGTGAACACGGCCGTGGCGTGTGCAGACGATCCAGGATGAGAGAGGATCAGGACGCTGCCCCCACCCTCAACCTCAAAAAGCTGCCACTGTCCGGAGAAATTTAAAGAAACAGAGACGAGTCTCATTACAGACTAATCTGTGTCCCTTATTTCACCAGAGAAAGCACCAGAAAAACCACATAGACTTGCTGAGGCCCAGGAGTTAGAGAAGGAGAAACTGCAAGGTATCTATTTACCTGGGGCTGAGTGTCTTTGGAAACTACCCTTGAATGAGTATCAGACCCTTTGTGTATTAAGGTCCTGAAAGGAAGCCACCTGAGCCTGAGCAGAGGCCAAGAGAAAAGAAGAACCAACATTCCAGGGGTTGAGTGGGTTCAGCATATCCTGACTTGAAGGCAGGATAAAGCTGCATCGTTTCTTGGGATGTGTTTGCATAGAGAGTTAAAAGGACACAGTTTCCAACCTACGGCAACATCCAGAATGGCTAGCCCAGCTTCTGCGACTGTGTCCCAGCCCTACCTTCAGGGGGCGCCCCAGTCAACTCGAATTCTCCATAGCTGAGGTGACCCGCACCAGCACCTCTCTGCTGCTCAGACAAAGCCCGCCTAGGCTGGCCTCTATTCTCCACCAGCCCCCATCCCTATGGGGCAGAGGAGAGGGGAGAGGGCCAAGCTGAATTTGCCGTAGATGTTGCACCACTAAAGATGGGATTGTCAGCAGCAGGGATGAGCCAGGTGGAGGATGTTACCAGTGGGAGCAGGGGATGATGGGAACCTCTGCAGGCTGAGGACAGCCTGGGAGGCGTTTGGGATGCCCCACGCCAGCCCACCCCAACTGTACATGAATGTTGAGAAGAATACTTGGTTATAGAACAGCAGGATTTTTAAAACGAATGTATCGAGATGTGATGTAGATACAATAAATGAATGCATTCATTTTAAAGAGAACAGTTTGAAGCATTATGACATATGTATACCAGGTCAGACAATTAAGTTCTCAAATTTATCCTAGAAAAAGTGCTTACACACCTCACCGCTGAATATCACTATGGTCACCTATCAGTTCTCTTTGCTTCCAAGCCCACATAACCACCGACCTGACTCCCATCACTGCAGACAAGCCGAGCCTGCTCTAGAACTTGATATGCATGGATTTATACAGTATGTACTCTTTTCTGTCTGTTTCCACTGGCTTAGAAAAATTGTTTGCAACAGTTTCTTATGGAATTTTTCAGACAGAAAAGTCAAAAGCATTTTATCCTGGATTCTCCCTGTAAGGTTTTCCTTTTCTTGCTTTATTACATTTCTATTCATGTAGCCATCCTTCCCATCACTTATCAACTTGCCTTATTTTTTGATACATTTCAAAGTGAATTTCAGACATTAATCAACTTCCCCTAAACACTTCAGGGTGTATTACTAACTAGAATACAGTATTTGTTACCTATTTTCTTTTAAGCAAACATTGGTATACAATAGAACGCACAAGTGTTTAGTGTACATTTTCTGAGTTTTGGCAAACACACATGCCCTTGTTACTCAAAGCTCTATCAAAACGTAGGATGTGACATCACTCCAGAATCCCCCTCCCACCCACCCACACCTTTTCCCAGGAAACACCATCTACCCCACTGCCAAGACAACTTCTGCTCTGTTTTCTACTATACATTAGTTTTGTCTATTATAGAACTTTATGTAAAAGGAACGTATTAGTTTGCATTCCTACCAGCAGTGTAGAAGTGTTCCCTTTTCTCCACATCCACGCCAGCATCTCTGGTTTGGGGATGTTGTGCTATGGGCTAATCTTACTGGAGTTAGGTGATATCTCAAAGTAGTTTTGATTTGCATTTCTCTGATGATTAAGGATGGTGAGCATTTTTTCATATATCTATAGGCCATACGCCTATCTTCTTTAGAGACATTCCTCTTGATATAAAAGCTATAACCTAATTATAGCTTAAGAATATGGGGGGGGAGGGGAGGAGAGTAGATGGATGGAGGGAGGGTGATTGGAGGGATCACCTCTATGGTTTACCTTACAAGGGCACAAGTGAATCTTTCTAAAAGTACAATATAAACATCTTAACACAATAACTAATAAAATGACATAAAGGTTATGTTAACCAGTTTGATGAGAGTATTTCAAATTGTATATGAAAGCACCACACTGTACCCCATGATTGCATTAATGTACACAGCTATCATTTATAAAAAAAAAAAAAAGAACTTTATGTAAGTGGAATCACACTGTCTATACCTCTTTTTATAAGGTCTTCTCACTTAGCATAATGCCTTTGAGCTTATGCATGTCCTGCATCTATCACTCTTGCATCCTTTTTATTGTCAAATACTTTTCCAGTATTTCAGTATACTGCAATATGTTCATCTGTTCTCTTACTGATGGACGCTGAGACTATTTCTGGTTCCGGGCTATTATAGAAAAGCTCTAATAAATATTTTCAAACAAGTGTTTCTATGAACATATTTTTTTTCCTTTTTTTGGGAGGGGTAAATACCTAGCAGAATTTCTGGATCATAGAATAAGGGCGTGGTTAGTTTTCTAAGAACCTCTCAGACTTTTTCTGAAGTCTTGGCATCATTTTACGCACCTACCAAACACTGGTGATTGTCACACTGCCTCCCCCACCCGCAGTGCCAAAATCGGTGTTTTCAGATTTCTTTCCTTGCTCGTCTCCTTCTTTTTTCTCTTTTATTCATTTTTTAAATTTTAGCTATTATCTTTGGCTAGTGATTTCTTACTATGGTTTCTCATTTACATTTCCCTTGAGTGGGCTTACTGGCCCCTCCACTAGTGATTCTTTTTTTGTAAAATGGCTGTTTAAAGTTTTTGTTGGTTTGTTTGTTTGTCTGTTTGTTAATTTTTGGCCAGGGCAGGGTTTGAACCTGCCACCTTCGGTATATGGGGCTGGCACCCTACTCCTTTGAGCTACAGGCACTACTCTGTTTAGAGTTTCCTACTCACTTTTAAAATTTATTCTTTTGTCTTATGAGAGAAGTTGTTAATTTGCATACAAGTCTGTTGTCT
The DNA here is from genome assembly GCF_000181295.1 of Otolemur garnettii. NCBI lineage: Eukaryota > Metazoa > Chordata > Mammalia > Primates > Galagidae > Otolemur > Otolemur garnettii. Next base: position 12,678,765 of record NW_003852402.1, on the reverse strand, counting down.
GATATACACATAATGAATCTTCATCTCACTTTGTGGCTTACAGTTTTTTCTTTTCTTTTTTATCCATTTAAAAAAATTGTATATATTTAAGATGTCTAACATGATGTTTTGATACAAATATAGATGGTGAAAGGTCACTACAATCTAGCAAACGATTATATCCATCATCTTACATTGCTATGCTCCTTTCTTGAAATTGGTGTTGTTTGTGGAGAAGTTCAACTTTTTTATGTCTAGTGCTGCTTTGATATTCTTCCAAAGAAATATTTGTCTGCATCACATTATGAAGATTTTTGTACAATATTTTTTCCTAAAAAACATTATAGTTTCAGCTTTTGTGTTTAGATCTACAATGCATTTTCTTTATTTTGTAAGGTAGGAATTGAAATTTTATTTCTTTATATTCATTTTTTAATGTGTAGGATTGTTAGTACACATACCTGAAATATTTAATAGAATTTACCACTGAAGTCATCTAGGCCTGAGGTTTTGTTTTTTTTTTTTTTAAAGAAAGGTTTTTAATTACTCATTCAGTATTTTTAATGAAGGGCTTTAGGTTTTTCTATTTCCTCTTTAGTCAGCTTTATCATTTGTATATTTCCAAAAGAACATCCATTTCATCTAAGCTATAACATGCATTGGAATACAAGTTTCATAACATTTTTATTAACACTGAATGTCTCCATGACTCAGACCTGTCCTTAAGTTGGTAGTGAGCAAACAGACCAACTACTCCATGATACATATATGTGCTGTATGGGAGGAAGGTGTCATAGATGTGGTTGAGTACAGGAAATTCTTCCTTTAGGTTTAGATATTACAGATAAAGAAGAATTGTTAAGTAAGAAGGCAATGAGAAGGGGCAGGCAGGGGGAATCCCTGACCCTGCCAAAGCATAGTAAGAATTTTAGTGTGGTGGGTTAAGGGGAAGATGGAGAAAATTCTGAAAAACTTAACATAGGAGTTTGAAGGCCAGATACCAAAACTTTCTCAGATCCCCATGTATTGTTACTTGGTTTATTGTCATTGTCTCTTTATGAGACTATGAGCCCCAGGGATGCAAGTTCTTTGCCACTTTAGTTAGCTGTGGTATCCTCAGGACCTAGAACAGCTCTGCTATGCAGCGGGAACTCAATAAATAATTGTTGATTGAATTAATCAATTAATCAATGCTTAGCTCTGTCCCCTTGACATGTGTGTGTTGTAAAGGTTAAAGAATACCAAAGCTGAGTCGAGATGAGGGTACTGAGAACATGCTGGGGTCTCTGTGGGCATGACTGATTCATGTTCGTGCACTGAGAGTTGCAAAGTCCCCTGCCTAAGGATGGCACAGCCAACCTTCCATCTGAGCTACAGAGAAAGGCTCTGCTGGCTGTAGGCTGCTCTTCAGCATGAGATACGCTAAAGAGGAAAGGCTCCAGGGGAGAGCTCCAAAGTCAAGGAGGAGTTAGAAAATAAATTTTCTCTGCTCCACTCCATCCCCTGTGGAATAAGAGAAATTCCAGAGCAGCAAACCCTTCTGGCTTTACTCAGCTGTGATGGAAGAAAGAAGAGGGGGTACATAGTCAAAAGCTTCACCACTGTTTAGATAGGTGGTCAAGATAATTCTTCCCATTGTATAGGTGGGGCAACTGAGGCTTGGAGACCTAAAACACAGCCACCCAAAACAAGGAAGGGGCAACATTCAGGGCTCCTAATAGTGTCCAGTAGCACAGAGCACAAGCATTACCTTCTTTGGGATCTTTCCTTTCCTTACTGCAGGAATTGCTAATTTCCATCTGTGTCACCTTCCCAGTCAGATTCTATGAGCCCTGGTAACTCTTGTTTACAAGCCTGTCTTCTCACGGTCAGGAACAGTGTTCCCCAGGCCTCAGACAATGTCTTGCACATAGGAGGCACTTGGTCTGGTCACTGTTTATCACAGTGCTTAAGAATTTAGGATCGGGCTTGGTGCCTGTGGTTCAACCGGCTAAGGCGCCAGCCACCTACACCTGAGCTGGCAGGTTCAAATCCAGCCCAGACCTGCCAAACAACAATGACAGTTGCAACCAAAAAATAGCCAGGCATTGTGGCAGGCACCTGTAGCCCTAGCTACTTGGGAGGCTGAGGCAGGAGAGTTGCTTAAGCCCAGGAGTTGGAGGTTACTGTGAGCTGTGATGCCATGGCACTCTACCCAGGGCGACAGCTTGAGGCTTTGTCTCAAAAAAAAAAAAAAAAAAGAAAGAAAAAAGAAGAATTTAGGATCAGAGAAAGCTGGGTTGAATCCCAACTCCTCCATTATTAGGCATTGGGTAGGTATGTCACGTCTCCATGCCTCAATTTCATCATCTTCAAAATCACGCACGTTGAAGTCCAATGCACAGTAAGTGCTCAGTCATTGTTAGATGTCATCACTATTAATAATAAATACACCATTTGTAGAATATCATCTTGAGGCAAACGTAGTGATTTCCTAAAGGCACAGCCATTTAGTGATTCTGACTTGCTGGCCCAGGGTCCCACTCGGACTCCTGGTGAAATGAAGTTGGAAGAAAAACGAAATTACGGGACTACGGATGCTGGCATGTGGGGGGCAGAGATAATTCAGCCTTCTGCAAATGAAAATTAATCATCTTGGCTTCGCTCAGCAAGCAAGCAGCAAAAATGCCAGTTCTTCCCTTCCCTGCCACTGGCGAGATTGTTCAGGAAATGAAGAAAGAAGATGGGGTTGTTGGAGGAGGCAGCCCCACGGACTACATCCTCTGTATCAGATACGGGCATTATCAGCTTCCTCCCACCCCGCCCTTCACTGCCCTTTACTTAGCCACTGGGGTGACAGGCTCCCAGCACAAAAGCCCCATGTCTCTGGCATTATTATTCTTTCAATGAATCTAGTTTCGATATATTCCCACAGTACGCACTTTTATCTACGCCTGCTAAAAAAACCTATCTGCTACAACAATTGGAATAGCTAAGTGGGCCTTAGATGCATATACTAAAAATGCCCACTGCTGAGATAAACAGGCATTGTGCGTGTCTGCTTAGTGCCTCAGAGAACATTTTCTGGAGGGGTGGTGGTCCATTTCCTGTGCCTCCTTCTCAAAATTATTAATATAACATTGCAATGCTTCTTAACATGTAGGCAGAGTTTCTTACTTTTTGTCCCAAGCATTTTGCACTGTGCTGTCTACAAGGATGCTCACAATAATTTCGTGACATGCGGTGAGGTTGATATCCCAATGTCTGTACTTCACATAAGGCAAAATTAAGAGCCAGAGCCTTCACGTGATACCTATTTCTATCTTCCAGACCCATAATCCTGCAACAGAAATGTGGTTGGCACCTGTGAACCTGCCCAGAGTGCATTCCCCCTTCCTTCTAAGTAAAAGCAGCTAACAGTGCTCACCTCTCTGTATTTTTCTGCAGTTAAGTATGGCCATGTGGCCCTGCACGGGTCATGTGAAGAGTCTGGGAATCAAGACTCAGCATGTCCCTTCAGCCTTGTTATTTGTACCTGTTATGTAGACGCAGGAGGCTGGGAGTTCTGCAGCCACAAGGGCCCATGGGTGACGTGGAGATGAATGGGAAGGTTAGAAGAGTGAAATGAGGAAGAGTCCAGTATCCTTACGGCTCTGCAGAGCCACAATGAGATCATCTTCTCCTGCCTGCTTCCTATCACCTTGATCCATCATTTTTTGTGTTAGGTGTTGATGATCGGTGACTCCTAACTGATCTAGAGCACATTTCTCTCTGGACTGTAATGTACTTCCATTTTCCAATCAATTGAGTAAATTCCTGTTCTTCTTTCACAGCTCTGCTCAAGTGCTCTCACATCTGTGGAATCTTCCCTGAACTGTGCGAAGTGGTTAGGGCTCCCCACTCTGGGTTCTGTAGTATCCTGCAGACAACGCCTTTATTGCTCACATTGTATTGGTGAGCTATACCTGGATGTGTCTCTTCTCCTCCAGTAAACGCCTGCAAGGACAAGGACTATGACTTACAGCCCCAGACCTGTCACTCCGTGGCTGAACTCAGTAGCATTCCATGGAATCAATTGCTTCACCTACATCAATCACTGCATTTTTGTTATCTTTTTAGAGATCTCTTTGCTCCACTCTTAAATATTCATGTTTCTCAGCCACATACTCAGACCTCTTCCCATTTCCTTCCTTGAATGACCTCATGCAGTCTAATAACTAACTCATCATGCTATGAAGATGCCAAAGCCTTCCACCCAGATTTCCACTTTAGAATTTTTAGCCTCAATCCATGCGGAAGCACCATCAGCTTATCACTTGTTTGTTTGGTCTAGCGGTTGTGACTGCTATTTGTGACTTGAACCCACCTGCCAGGTTCAAATCCTTGTTCCTCCACTTATCAGGTAGTGTGACTTTGGGTGGGTTAGTTAGACTCTCTGTGCCTCTGTTTCCTTCTCTGTAAGTGAAGACATCAGTAGCACCTAGGGAGAGCTGTTGGGAGGATTAAAGATCTCACTATACGTGTGAACCACTTAGAGCAGTGCCAGGCTCATAGTTGGTTGTCTGTTGTCATCAGACAGCCCGCCTGGTTGCCCCACTTCCCCTCAGTACACCCATTCTCAGCTCATCCCTTCCCTGCTAACATAGGAGCCTGCTCACCTTCCTATAGGGTCGATCTCAGTGTTCCCAGACAGAAACCTGAATTAGACTTTGCCTCCTCCATAGCCCTTCTTCCAGGTATTGAGAAAGATCTGTCACATGGTCAGATATATTTCCCGAACACCCTTGACTCCATCTTTGCATCACAGAGCTGGCCAGGCACAAAGCATCTAGACTGACTTACTGGGATTGCCTTTAGCATGTGGTCCTGCTCTGTTTTCATACCCATTAATTGCTTCCACCATATTCTGGCCACAAGCCTCTTCCCTTTGTGCAAATACGATCATGTCATTCTTAGCAAAATCCTCCAAGGGCTCCCCATCACCTCCAGGATAAATAGCACCGCCCCCAGTCAAGCAGCTTTTCTCCCCTGCTTGATCTCTGCTCACCTGCACAGCCTGACACCCCACTGGCACCCCAGCCCCACCAGCTCTGTCTTCTCTTCCTCAGATCCCGCACGTTAGTCCTCCCCTCCATGCCTTTGACTATTGTATTCTTTTCATCTGGTATGCCCTTCTCCTAATCTGCTCCCCTGCCCAATCGGTAGGGTTGATTTCAGCCCACTCTATGTTTCCTCTCAGATTTCCCACACAAATCTGAGGGGCTGATTTCCCACACAGATCTTTCCTTCATACCCCTGTTGTAATCCATGTTCAGATGCACCTGCCAAATTGAAATCTCACTGGCTTGTAACTACTTTGTTGCATGACTTTCTTCTCTAGATTATAGACTTCTCATAGTCTGAAACAAGGTCAAGTTAGTTCATCTTTATGCCTCTAGTACATATCCTAGGGCCTGAAATGTAATAGACTCATTTGATACTAACCATGAGTCTATTACCAAGGTTGGGGGGAATTAACTGTTCCTGTTTCCTAGATATTAAAAATGGGCTCCAAGATTAGTGAAGAATACTGGCTTTGATGTCCCTGGGCTTGAGTTTGAAGCCTGGCTCTGCCATTTGGAGCACACTGTGTGACCTTTCTAAGTTCCAGTTGTCTCATCAGGTGACATCTTTCTTCATAGGTTGTCATGCATTCTAATGACACTGCGAGTACTTGACTCAAGCCCCTGGTGCAGAGTTGTCACTGCTATTTTTATGGGAATAACTCAGGGCTTTATTTGACAGCAGAAGACTCCATGTGGTTTAGCTCAGCCTCTCACACCTCACGCAGCCCCTGATGAAGAGTAAGCCCTGAGTAAATATTTGCTGGGAAAATAAATTGGGTTAACGAGTCAGAACTGGAACACAAATGGCTCGTGCGCCATGCCCCATGCTGTTTCTACGCTGCCAGCACGCCGGTTCTCTTTATGATCGTTATGATCCCTCCCTCCGAAGATGAGCCTCCAAACCCACATTGAATCTGTCTGGATCCAGGAGTGATGACTCAAAGCCAAGTTCCAGCCAGCAGCACCTGGAAGCTGGAGCAAGTACAAGCCCTCCGGGGGCAGAGTCAGTGCCTTTCACCTGGCCCTGCCTTGGAGAAGTTGTCTCCCTCACATTTCCCAGGGCTGTGTGCCCCCTACTTATCTCCCATACTCAGCCAAGGACAGTGCAAACACAGCACCAAATCCAGGTGCTTCCCACCCCAAACACACTCACCTGGCCTCTTCCTAACGAGAGGCCTTCCCTGTGCCTCCTTTCACTAAGACCCTGTCCCTGCCGCTCCTCAGTTTTCCAATTTGCGCCATTTCTAGGATGTGCCTGGGGCATCGTCCAATGACATCCAATCCTTGCTTCCTAAATAAATGAGCAGCTAGCAATGGATCATAAAATTAGTACACTTGCTCAAGAAGAGAGACAGGCAGAGGAATAGTCTGATCTTGGGAAAAGAGGAGATGGGCTAAAAACATGCCTTTGGCCACAGCAGCTCTGCATATGACTTACCCTTCAACTTTCAGAGCCTGTGTTCTAAGAAAGTCACTTAAACCCCCAGAGCCTGATAGACATCACTTGCACAATAGGGATATTATCACATTATATCCATCACATAGTTCCTCACACAGAGATCGCGTGGGATGAAGGCACCAACACTAATGAAAATGGCTTGTAATCTGCTCGGGTCAGAAGAATAAAGGGGCTGATTTTACCATCCCCGGAGAGCCCGAGATTTGGAAATACCACATGCAGTGTGCCTTTGTCCTACCAGCTATTTCTCTCTGTACATGAACATGCATCCAATAAAATTTCCTTAAAATGAGTAACAGTGTACTCATATATCTAAAAGACTGAAAGAGAACTAGGACTAAACTGGTCTTGTTAACTCCAGAAAGTAGACTCAGGGCCAATGAGCAGAAAAACCAGACAAGTGGGTTTCTACTTAGGGAAAAGAATAGTTGAAAGAGGGCTCGAAGGGCCAGCAGCTGGAAGGGCTGCCCTGAAACGTGGTTGTCTCCATCCCCATCACTGGAGGCATTTAGGAGAGGCCAGCGAAACCTGGTGAGGGCTGTCCGAATTCCTGACGCTCTTAGAACTCTGAGCGCAACCCATTCAGGGATCTTTCCACTCCAGTTCTATTTCCAGGATTCTAAGCACAGCGAGTATGTCAGTCGGGGACACCTAGCTCCCGAAGTCCCAAGGATTGACTCTGACACTCATTCACATCCTGAGTTGCCTAAAACATGATAACAAATTTAAAATGCTTTTTTAAAATAGTAAGGACTCAAAAGCATGAATGAGAGGCAAGAGATAAACAGAAATGACCAGGAATATTTGCAAGAGAACCCACCAGATCTCAAAGACACTCCAGATATGTAACACAATCATCCATAGCAACATTTTTGTTAATGGAGGACTCACCCATATACAAGGGTGGTCCGGCAAGATGATGGAGCTGAAACTGTCCTATCGCCTGGTGACATCACAGCCGTACTAATTGTAGTATAATGTGTTATTCACGTGCTTGTGGTGATGCTCGTCACCTACTGTGCTGCCACGTAGAAAGGGGTCACACACATAGTTATGCACAGGACAGAAGGCTGGATATGGCTAACCACTATGGAACTGGTTTCTGTATTCCCTATACTATATTTTTGTCATTATTTTAGAGTGTACTCCTTCTACTTATAAAAAAAAAAGTTAACTGTAAAACGACCTCAGGCAGGTCCCTCAGGAGGTGTCCAAAGAAGGCATTGTTATCCTAGGAGATGACAGTGTGTGTTACGGTCCCTTCCAGTGGGACGAGACTTGGAGAGGGGAAGGCAGTGATGATGCTGACCCCGACGCTGCGCGGGCCTAAGCCAATGTGTACGCTCATATCTTGAACACAAACATTTAGAAAGTAAAACACATTAAACATCCTAAAAATAGAAAAAAGCTTTTAAAGGCGTAAAAGAGGAAAATCGTTTGTAGTCCTGAAGGATGCATTTGTGTTTTAAGTGAAGTGTTACTACAAAAGGGCCAAAAAGTTAAAACATTTAAACGTTTGTAAAGTCAAAAAAGGGACGATAAGCTAAATTTAATTCATTATTAAAGAAAGAAAAACATTTTTTACAAAGTGAGCACAGCCTGAGAGCCCAGTGTGGGTAAAGTCCGCAGCAGGGTGGGGTGACACCCTCGGCCTCCACATGCACTCACCTCTCACTCCCCGACTCACCCAGATCAACTCTCAGTCCTGCCAGCTCCCTTCATGGTAAGTGCCCTACACCGATGGGCCATTTTTTATCTTTCATACTGAATGTTCACTGAACCTTTTCTATGTTTGGATGTGTTTAGCTGCACAGACACTTATTGTATAATAGTTGCCTACAGTATTCAGTGAAGGGAACACGGTCTATAATTTTGTAACCTAGGATTCATAGGGTTACACCATACAGCCTAGCTGTGCAGCAGGTGGTATCATCTGGCTATACCTATCGTTAAGGGACCCATGGCTATATTCAAACGAAGAACCTCAGTAGGGAGATTAAACAAAAGAATCGATGTGCTAACATTTTTAGGAAAAAATAGAGACTTTTAAAATTATGAGATAGTTCTAAAAGAGTAAAATAGATTCCTCACGGAAATTAATAAATACGAATCACAGAGAAAAGGTGAGAAGCAGAGAGGATGGAGAGACATTTTAATACATGTTACCGGGAGTGACATCAGAGGACATGATAATAGAAAGGGGACAGGGTCATTTCAGGGCCAGCACACAAGCTGGGACGAACATGGTTGGTAACAAAGGAACACAAGCAGGAAGGAGGTGGTCAGCCTTAACGTTCCCTGGGTTCCTTATGCTTTTCTGGAGGAGAGTAAAGATGCCGATTCACTTTAGACTCATTGAGGATGCATATTAAGATTGAATGGATAATTTTTAAATAATAGAGACAGAGCAAATCGCCTCTAAACTGGAAGAGAAAAAAATATTATGGAGGGAAAAAATTGGTGCTCCAACCACTTCTATCACCTGGGCTTCTCCCTTCTGCTATGGTGCATAATTGTCTTTTAACCCCCCCCCCCCGCTTTTAATGTTCCTTATCACTAAAATTCAGTTTATAACTTCCAAACATAGGGTTTGATTTTCATCTCAGAAGAAGCCTGTAGGCAAGTGGTCGATGACTAGAGCAACGATTCACGGCGCCTTCAAGTATTCACGTTTCTCGATTTCTCTGCACCAGTTCCACCACTATGCAATACAGCCGGCTAACAAAACTGCACTTGTGCCCCTTCAATGCAGACAAATAGAAAAATCCAAAAAGATAATACAAGGACTATATCTTCTATCAGTCATGGCTGTATGGGAGGCTAGAAATAAGAATGATTCTCTGAGCACACTGCCTTTCTTAACACATAAAAGGTCCTGTTTGCTTGGAAAAAGTCAGTGGCTATTCAAAAGGGAATGATTAAGGTTTGGAGTCAAAGACTCTGTAAAAGATGTTTAAGTTGTACGGTGTTATGCTTGCCGAGGCTGCATCTCTTGCATCCATGTGGTTTTGTTTTCTCCGTTACCTAAGTCATAAAACCAAGAGGAAGGAATCAGACCTTGGTGGACTCAGTCCCGGGCTGCATACAGGATTGCCATGCACCACCTCCTGGCTCCAAGATCTGGTCAAAGCAAGGGAAATAGCTAGGCTTTTTAAACTGTGGTTTTATTCAGGATTTTTCTCATCAGACATCCAGATCTTAGAGTGAACTCAAAGGAAAGCCACCAAACAACCATTCTCATTTTTCAAATGTGCAGACCTGCAGAATTTTTGAAAGGCTGACAGCAGGAAGGCCAAATAAATTCCTGATCTGAAAAGGCCAATATGAACCCATGTTCATACTTGAGGCGCCCCCAAGTGCAAGTCTTTACCCAATGATGGACTCTCTGCAAAAGTGAATTCATCTCACTTACACCAATGAATGCCTAAAATGTCTGGAAGATTGAGTACCAGTGAGTGTTTTGATTTAATGGATATAGATAAAATCACTTCCAAGCATAAGAGACTAATTACGAGGTGGATAGATAGCCCTGAGATTAAAGCAGGATTAAAGGAAGCTATTGAACCCCCCTTTATTTCAATGGCACTAAGTCCCACCTGCCCTAAGTGCGCCTGTCTGTATCTCTAGGGGAAGATTCCCAAGGGGGGCGGGGTTTCTGTTCTGTTTTCTAAGATGAGAATTTCCCTGTAAGCTTCATTTGTTCACATTTGGTTTGCTCTCTAACTGAGCTGTAGCACACTCGGCTCTAAGTGGGAGCACAGTGAATGTTCACTTCCTGGCACGTCTATTCCCCAGTAACAAGATAAAACCCTCCAGTGGGAACATGAGCCGTTCTTACCAATCAGCATTATCTGACTTTACATGGTAGATGGAGGTGAGAGGATTTGAACCCAAATCTTCTGACGCCAACTCCAACAGTTTTTCTCCTACATAACTACACCCCCTAATTGACAGTAGCATTGGCAATCTTTGTAACAAAAGCCAGTTTGGCGTACTCAGGGAGACTGACTCTAGGCCTCATTGCATACGGAGGAGAAGAGAAATTAATTGTCAGAAGTTTCCCCACCACTGAAAAAAATGCAATATTTACTTGCATCTCTTGTAGATGAATAAAGAATATCTAACTTATAACTCCTAGCAATAGTTCTTCCAAATTCCTTCTCTTCTCTAACTTTTCCCCCAATCCTACAATATCTCTAGACAGCTGCCCTACCTGAAAGGACTGATTGTGACAATGGCAATGTTCTGTGTCTGCGTTTTCCTGTATAGTAGCTGCTACCCACGTGGGACGTGGAGTCAGCTAGAGTGGCTGGGTGGTGATAGGACATGTTGGTCTTATTTCATTTTATTTAATGTAAATTTAAACCCCCTAGTTGGGTGTGCTGGGTATCTGGTGACTACTACAGTGTCTGACACAGCCGCAGAGACCCTTATGCTGACTCCTCCAAATTATCATTCATGGCAGCTATCATTTCCACTGTCTTCCCTTCCTCCACCAATCTCTTTATTATATAGGCCTCTCTACCTCTCCAGAGTTGTCTTTTCTGCCTCAGCCCTTGCTTGCAACAGAGAAGGGCCCAGGAGCTGAACTCCATGACAACTTCTCCATTCCCTGGCCTGTGGGTTCTTCCTTTCTCTGACTCAGACTCCTGACTCTGCCCACAGTGTGGGGGCTTCAGAGGTGGACAGAACTCTCCTAAAGGGTTGAGGAAAGAGAAAACATTGATTGATTTGCATTTCCCTGATGATGGGTGATGTCCATCATTTTTTTTTCATATGCTTTTCAGTCATGTTGGATATCTTCTTTTGAAAAGTGTCTGTCCACGAAAGTGAAAACTGTAATGAGATACCGCCTGACCCCTGTCAGAATGGTCATAATTAAAAAGTCAAAAAAAACTGTAGATGTTGGCATGGATATGGTGAAAGGAAAGACTTACACACTGTGGGTAGGACTATAAATTAGTGCGATCTCTATGGAAACAGTGTAGGTTCCTCAAAAAGTTAAAAGTAGACCCAGCATTTGATCCAGCAATTTCACTACTGGGTATGTACCTTAAGGGAAAGGAGCTTTGTAATAAATTACAAAGAAGCAAATACTCCTATGTTTATTTCAGCCCAATTCATAATTGCAAAAAAACATGGAATCAACCTAATTGCCCATCCGCTGATGAGTGGATAAAGAAAATGTGGGGTGTATACAGACACACACCACACCACACACACTGTGGAGCACTGTTCCGACACAAGAAAGAATGAAATAATGCCATTTGCAGCAACATGGGTGAAACTGGAGGGTGTCATCCTAAGGGAAGCACATCAGAAACAGAGAAACAAAAGCCATGTGTGCTCAGTTATGAGCGGGAGATAAACAGTGGATATGCAAGTCCCACAGAGTCATAAAATGGGCTTTGGAAACTCAGAAGGGGGGAAGGAAGGTAAGGTGAGGCATCAAAACTTACCCATCAGGTACAATGTACACTATCCAGATGACAGCTACACTCACAGCCCTGACTTTACCACTACACGATCCATCCACGTACCCCCTAAATCTATTGAAATTAAAAATCAAAGAAACAAATTAAATAGGTGGAAAAAGTGATTGAGAAAAGATGAAATCCTCTGAAGTGAGGGCCGAGGGCAAGAAGAAAGAAAGGGATGCTGGGAAATTCTTAGGAATTAATAATCCACAGGCAAGCAGCCACATGTCAGGAGGAGTAGAGGCTGGGTCTGAGGCACGGAGGTGACACTGGGGTGGGGGGTCTGAGTATGCAGGTGACACCAGGCCAGCAGAAGCAGAAAGAAGATCAGTGAGAGCTGACTGGGGGTAGGGGGTGGCTGGCTCAAAGTCATGACCAGTTCATAAGACCTAGTCCCCTTAGAAGACTTGGGGTCTTAGGCCTGCCCTAATTATTTTACATGGACGTGGCATCCAAGCCCAGCACTCCTACTCTGGCATGAGCATGAGACAGAGAATAAATGTTAGGCAGGAGACCATGAGGAGAGACGCTGTCATCATCTGGAGGTGACAGCGCCATCAGCACTTGTCCGAGCAGAGCAGCATGCTGGGGAAACCGACTAGCCCTCAGCAACCTGCTGCAGGTGCACAGAGGGAAAGGGGTGTGCCTCGAAAGATGATTACTACTGTCATTAGTATTCACAACCAGGCAACATGATGTCCTTTCCCTCTGTTCTGTTTTCTAAGCTTAACCTCCACTATCATCTAAGGCCCTGTATTCCTGAGATAGGGAACTCTGCTCTGCCCTGGGTAGCAAAGGGAGGACTTGGAAGTCCACGGTTGTTTTCTGGGGGGGGAGGAGTTGAAGGACAAAGAAAGAAGAGAGAGAAGAGAGAATTTTGCAAGATTCACAACTTAAGCAGTGCATTAGGACGGTGCTGTTGGGAATCGTCTAATAGTATAAGATCTTGAGGTGCTGACACTGTGTCATCTGCCTGTTCTAAAATCTCCAAGGAGTCTCTCTCACCTTTTCTCTTCCAAGAGAGGGACCCCCTTCCAACTCTCTTTAGAAGTGCTCTAAGCTTTCCCTTTGTTCTTCCTAAATAAAATTCCTTTAAAATAAAATAAAAGAAAATCTCCAGTGAAATCTACCTTAAGCACATTTGTATTCTTTTTATTTTATCTTATTTGGGAAAGAAAAGCAATAAAAAGACCAGGGGCTGTGTGTACATGCAGGGGAATGCTGAGGGTGGAAGAGACAATGAAATAACTGCAGCCAAATCCGAGCCATCCGAGGGCCTCAGGGCAGCTATGGAAATGTGGCTGACAGGGACGTCATCGGTATCAGTTCTCAGACCCCAGCTAGAGAGAGAGAAGCAGGGCCAGGATACAAACCCGGGAAGACCTGGCTCCTTCCCCTGCACCCCGGCAAACAGCTGCAGACGCCGGGCACTCCAGGCGGGGGAAGGGGGTGAGCACCCACTAGCCTGTGTCCAGCCTCGCCTGTGCAGGCCACTCACAACTGTCACACACAGATGTTCTGGCTGTCACTCTGCTGGGCTGTCCTGTTTATTATTTTTGTGTCTCCAGGCAGCAGCGTTGCTGTCAAGTGGTGACGGAACGCCAGGTCAGATTACTCCCAGTGTGATTTGAAGGGACAAGCGCTGATGGCAGGTGCCACTTCCTTGGTTTGGATGTGCGCACTGGTCCCCGGCAATTAATGCCACTCCGTGGTCCCTGCCTTCTTCCTGGAACAGGCCCGAATGAGCCGGGCAGATGGGGAGGAAGCAGCTTCCAGGTCTTTAAATTTCCAGGCCATGGGGCTCTGAGCTGTCGGCAGCAGTGATAACAAACAGTGAGACGGAGAAGAGCTGCGGGAAGGAGATTTCTTGTCCCCTTGTGGGCCAGGTCCTGTGCTGCGTGGCTCCTACACTGCATCTCAGCTTGGGATAGCGGCCAAGAGCTTTACCTTTGGGGTTAGGTAAACCTGAGGTTTGAATTTGGAATCTGCCACTTATTCATGGCCACGAGCAAGTTACTTAAACACTGTGAAAGTCAATTTGTTAATCTGTAAAACTGGGATATTACAGTTTTGTGTAATATTAAATAAAATCATTCATTTGCTCAATGCATATTCAGGATATAGTTGAATGGGATATATGTATATTCCATGGGACCCCACAGTAAAGAGAACAGATAAAATCTCTGCCTTCATGGACCTTATGTTTTAGTGAAAAGAGACAGAAAATAAACAAATATATAAGTACGTAGAGTGTAACTAAAGATCTTAACAGAATTTCTGACACATAGTAAGCATGTAATAAATAGCATTTTTTTTGAGACGGAGTCTTACTTGGCGACCCTCAGTAAAGTGCTATGGTGTCATAGCTCACAGCAACTTCAGATTCTTGGGCTCAAGCGAGTCTCTTGCCTCAGCCTCCCAAGTAGCTGGGACTACAGGCACCTGCCACAATGCCTGGCTAATTGTTTTTACAGTTGGGGTCTCACTCTAGCTCAAGCTGGTCTTGAACTTGTGTGCTCAGCCTCTCCACCTGCCTCAGCCTCCCAGAGTGCTGGGATTACAGGTGTGAGCCACTGTGCCCGACCAATAGCATTATTTTTATGTCATCACTGTGAGACATTGTTCATCCCAATGGAGGACCTGAGGCCGTGTAAATGATTTGCCCAAGATTCTGCTGCCAGATCTTCATTCAGTTGGGAATCACTGAGGGATGAAAAGCAGGAAGGGTGCATGTGGCTCAAGCGTCCCTGCTTCTCAATTCGGCTGCAGCCATGATCAAAAACTTAGAGCAGAAAGTTCGCAGAGAACCATTCACAAATGGTTGGATCATCTTAGGCACGTGGTTGAACCCGTGCACATCTGTAAAGGTGGCTAAGGAACACCTCCCCCAAGGGACCAGACATCCCACTCCACATGAGGCCGAGGGGTTTCCCAGGGTGTGGGACTTTCAGTACTAAAATCAGGACAGTCCTGGGCAAACTGAAACAAGCTGGTCACTTCTGTGAAGACCATTTTGAAGACACATAGTCTGGAAAGCTTCCAAAAGCAGAACCAGGTAGAGAACAGCTATAGACAGAACACAGGGAGAAGAACCAGGCAGAGAAAGCGAGATCTCTGAGGAAGCCGCCCTTCTAAGCCCGAGTCACCTTATTTCACCAATTTCTCTGCAATTGGCTTTGGAGCAGGTGAGCAATGAATAGCGACCACCAGCTTGAGTGCTGTGGAACCACACGAATGAATGTGGATGGTTAGTCAATAACTGTTTGAGTAAGTGCACCCCTTGGCCTTCTTGTTATCAGTGGTAATAATTCATCCTGGAGCCCAGGCTCAATGTACCAGGCACCACAAAATCAGAAAGAGAGATGAACTTGGCATTGGATGTTCCAGCTCCGCTTTGCATAGGTGGCGTGCTCTTGCCAAGTCACTTAATCTCTGTTGCAGATCCTCATTTGTAAATGGAGATAAATTATTACCCTTGTCTCCTTATAACCATAATGGATTAACATGAAAATCGAATTAAATATCCAACGTGCTTTCACCCTGAAGTTTTGAATCTGTGGTTCTAGAGTTTGCCAAACGTGGTCCACCTCTGCTCAGATCCTAATCAAACTTTGATTCTTGTTTAATTTCTGTAAGAGATTGATAACATGACTATTCTCTCCCCCTCTCACTCTGTCTCTGTTTCTCATCAAATGCAACGGAAATCATTATCAAGGTATGATACACTCTCTGCCCTCTTCCTCCAAGTGTTTTTTTAATGTAATTTTAATTTATATTAAGGGTATACATGAATATTATATGAGAAATCATATAGCTCTATAAGGCCTCCCCTAACCTCACCCTTCCCTATCCTAGAGGCAGTCACTTTCAGCTGTTCTAATTGTGTGGGGGATTTTTTTTAGCACTAGCCTTTATATTTCAAAATAATATACGTGTATTGGAAGATCTCAACCCCCCAGTTTGGGGCACCACATATTAAAGTCCTACTATTAGAAGACAGGAATTTATCCCATGTTTGTATGACCATGATTGCACAAACACACTCACAGCTGAGCCATGAAGTATGCTCAGATTTCATCTCTTTCTTGTCTAATGCTCCACCCCTACCTTGAAATTAACTTTTCTTTTTCATTCTGTTACATGATTTCCTATTTCCATCACAAATCCTCTAATTCCTACCACATGGGTAAATCTCCCCTTGATACACTCAAATGCCTGAGCTCTTTTTTAATCAGTTTCATCGTCTTGGAGACATCGGCCCTCTTTTTCAGTCTCAGACTCTGTGACCATCACCTTAAGAATCTGCCCTTCCTCCTTCTTTGAGCTGGTTATTCTGTTTCTTAGCTCTCCCATCTTCTATTTCTTAGCTCATGCCCTTATTTTGGGGAACCCCTCTCCAGCAACTTCTTGAGAGAGGATGCAGAGGAGGTGGATATCTATAGAAGTTTGCATAGATGATAATTCATCATATATTTATCCGTAATGGATTCTTTGGGCTGAATATAGATCTGTAGGTTGGCGACATTGCCGTCAGCATTACAAAGGGATTATTACTTTATCTTTTACCCTCCTCTGCTGTTTGTGCAGCCCGATGCTGTCCTGACGCTTCGTGTCTTCATGGTGACTTTTTCTCCTGCAGGAACTTTAAGGCTCTTCTTCTCCAGAGTTCTGAAATTCTATAATGATTTGCCTCTGGGTCTGTCTTTATCCATTAGTCTGTACACACGGAACATCGTGGTCTGGAGACTCATGCCCCTCGGTGTTGGAAACTTTCTTGTTCTCTTATTATTTTCTGATAATTCCCCCCATACCATAATCTCTCTTCTTTAGAACTTCTATTGCTTTCCATTTTTATCTTTTTTGTGTATATTTTGAGATTCAAATTTATCTCCTGTACTTACTATGGAGTTTTTCATTGCTGCTACTATAGATTTAATTTTCAAGAGTTCTTTTTGGTTCTCGGATGTTCCTTTTTATAGCGTCCTGCTTTTGTTACGCGAACAGAGTATCTTCCTCTATCTGCCCGAGCGTTCGATTTCCTTAGTTGTCTTCTTTGGATAGAGTCTCGTTTTCTCCAAGTTGCTGTTTTCATTTTATTTCTTTCCATTTCTTTTCTTCTTCTTCTCTTCTCTTTAAAGTCTTCTTGGGCATCAGAAGTCTTCCTGCCATGTTGCTGAGATGTAGCCGTCTATCCACACAGCCAGAGAGAGGGGCATTAAGAAGCTGGGGAAGCTGTGTGGGTAAGGACTACTCTTGAAAATGCTGACGGGGAGGGAATCAACATGACCATTTGGTTAGGAGACTTGAGACTCAGAAGGACAGAATAGTCTTTTTTTCCAGCATCCTGGATCCCAAAGTCAGAATGGACTGGAGGCCGTGATGCACAGTCCCTGCAGGCCTGTGCCTTCCGACAGTGCCCACCCTCCGCCGAGCCTGTGTTCCCCAGGCTGGGAGCTCTGCATTTCACTCTTTCATTACCGCCGGAGTTGGGGGGAGGCAGGGCGCCAACGCTTTCTTCCACAGAATTTCAATTGTTCCTCTATCTGCAGCCCAAATCTCCATGGACCTGGCCCAAGGTCTGAGCCTAGCTGAGGCCCTCCAGTTACTTCCCCTGCAGAATCCGTTTACCTTACTGGGATCCATCCTGTCCCTAGCTGGCCCCAAGCGCTGTCTTTTTCTATTCCCTTTGTCTTTGTAGGTTTAACTTTTACAAAACCATTTAGTGTGGGACATAACCACGAGAGGGACTCTACCTAACTAAATCAAATATTTTGACCTGGTTCTTGGCACCCTCACATTAACCTGAAATAAATTTACTTTTTTGGGGGGGTTAGTTTTTGGCTGGGGCCAGGTTTAAACCCCCCACCTCTGGTATATAGGGCCAGTGCCCTACTCCTTTGAGCCATAGGTGCCACCCTGAAATAAATTTACCTTAAAAAAAGAAAATATTTACCACTGGAGCCCATAGCTCAATGAGTAGGGCACTGGCCACATACACCAAGGCTGGCAGGTTGGAGCCCAGCCCCAGCCTGCTAAACAACAATGACAACTGCAACAAAAAAATAGCCGGGCATGGTGGTGGGTGCCTGTAGTCCCAGCTACATGGGAGGCTGAGGCAAGAGAATTGCTTAAGCCCAAGAATCTAAGCTTGCTGCAAGAATTTAAGCTGTGACGCCATGGCACTCTATCAAGGGTGACAAAGTAAGACTCTGTCTCAAAAAAAAAAAAAGAAAGAAAACATTTAGTACCAACTTAGCAGGGTTATGGGAAAGAGGAGAAGTAAAGACGTGTATTCCATGAATCACCCAGATGCCTCGTGAAGGAGGGAATCTCCCTCTGTATAGACGGTCAGTGCCCCAGAGCTGCCAGTGCTCATTCAGCAGAGGAAGGGGGGGGCCATCCCACTGATGATCCTCCCGGTGAAGGTATTCCTCATGGGGAACTCTAATCACAACCATCTTTTATTTTCTTCAAGTTCCAGGGGACACACATTTCTAATATTGAAAGAGACAAATGAGCACGACTCACAAAGGAACAGGAAGCAGGAGATGACAAGTGCTGACCACACGCTTTCCTCCCACGGGGCAAAGGAACCGGGCAGTCTGAGGCGGGGCTCCCCACCCCAGAGTGCCACAGTCTGTGCATTTTATCTGCTCCCCTGAGAAAGAAAAGCATGATCCAGCAGCTTAGGGGGGTCTCCATCTCCCTGCAGGAAATGTCCTAGTGTATTTCCAGGGACATCTAATCTCAAGTCAAGGGTTTGATTTCAAATGTACAATGCAGCAGCCACACGTCTCAGAGGAAACAGTTTGGCATCTCCAGGTCTTAATTTTCCCCATCTGAAAAATGGGAATAAAAACAGATCTGCACAGCTGTTTGGCTGGGTAATGAGATACAGTCTAGCAAGAATGTTTGTTGACCCTGAGCCACAGGTGAATTTCTGTGCCTGTTTCACTTCCCAGCCAGTCCCACGGGGGCACAGCTCGTAGGGGAGTGCTCCTCCATCCTCCCATGTTTCTCACTTTTACAATCACACCTAGTTTATTAAGATGGTTAGGAAAGAAGTAGGCTGCAGAAATTCAATACAGCCGCGGTAAAGATTTATTTATTGTTTTAGTTCAACATTTTTCACGAAAATAATTCTAAAAGGAAGTACTACCCATTTCCTTGTTCAACAGAAGATTCAGAACACAATTTCAGTCTTCCTGGAAATACTTAAGTGCTTATTTTCATGTCCTATGTATTTTGTTTGGTTTTTATAATAATTTCCTCTGCAAAATGAAAAAAAAAATGACTTTTTTCTTTATAAGCTCAATATAGTCTCATTGAGTAGAAATAAAAATTGCCAGTTCACAACAAGAAAATATTCCCACCAGCACCGAGACAGAGCCTTTATACAGGCACACAAATACCCCAAGAGGCTGAAAGAAAATGATTGATAGATTTGACTATATACAAATTAAAAATTTCTCCATGTCAAAATGCACATAAATAAAATAAAAAGCAAATAGTGAACTGACAAAATATTTGCACTGACATGACAGAATAATTCAGTTAATATCTGAAATATATAATGATTGCTCCCTTTCTAATCTTGTCTCTCCAGACAGACTTTGAGCTCCTTGAAGGCAGAGGAGCCGTCTTCAATTTGGTAGTGACTTTCATTTGAGGGCCACCTTGTCTCTCCTTTCCAAACTGAACTGGGAGGAGTCGAAGAAGGCTGGATTAGAAACTCCATCTAGCTCTGCCTCCCAGGGTCTCATGAAAAATTGATGATCAGTAAATATTTGTTTATTACATGAGTGTGCAGAGAGTACGAAGTCACTTCTTCTCTATGAAGTTCTCTTATTCTGTATTGGGTTTCTGTAAATGGCAGGTCTGTGTGCCCCTCCTGACTCTATATGCCATTGTGAGGGGGTTTGTGGGTGGGGTGAAGGGTCCTTAGAGGTCTTTTCTTGCTCAACTCAAGTGTGCTCTAAAAGGATATGGATATAAGGACAATTCATATATTCAAATGTCTTTTGTTGCAGCAGGTGGGCGCTGGCTGGGGCAGGTGTGATGCTGGCTGAGTTATGCATTTGCAACCATGATCCTTTCCATAACTTCACATGCAGACCAACTTCCTCCCTGCAGAAGGAGGCTCCAGTCTCAGACTGCCTGCTCAGGGCAAGCTGACATTGGTGTTGGAAGCTCTTTTCTCATAAGCACTCAGGGGAGCCCAATATCTGATGACGCCTCTGATTTGAAGATGCTGCTAATCTATTATCACCCTCAACACGACACTGGGACTGTTTGTTTGTTTTGCAGAAATTGGCTCCATCGATTTCTGCCCAATGTTAAACGTTGCCCAGCTGTCTGGGAGGCATTGAGGCGAAAGAAGACAAGAGCTGATCAAAGACAGGATGGGTTTTTCTACATGGCAACATTTGAAGAGATGCGGAAAGTCTGCCCAGATATTCCCTCCTCAAGCATGACCCAGTGCGATGGCTCTACAGTGTACTTTTAGAGCTGGAAGAGCCTAGAGAGATTGTGCCAACACCTTGGGCAGTGGAGGATAACTCAACTGACAGCCGGTGGAGGGGAGGGACTTCCTGAGGCCTTACAGAGAAGAATGGGCAGCTGTTTCTGTCCCTTAACCCCAGTCCTGGGCACCTGCAAGCCACTCACTAAATATTTCTGTATTTACCAATTGATCCCAACAGACAGTGCTAGTAAGAGAATTGAATTAGGACATACTACATGGGGAGGGAGGAATTTGGAGCAGAGGAATCAGTTTAGGAAAGGTCTTACAGGAAAGAAAATTGAAGGTGTGGTTCAAGAACAGGGAATGCTAAGCTGAGTGTGGGGTACTTTAGGGGGAATAATGAGCGATGAAGCCAAAGATAGATTAGGGGTCCACAGTGGGAAGCCCCAAATACTGGAGTGAAACATTGAACCATGGCCCCTGCCCTGTCATCTGGGGGCCCTAGGCCATTTGTTCAGGATGGCATGTATGACACGTCTTTTGAAATCTGCCATCTTCCTTGAATACAGCCATGCCCATTTACCCATTGCTTTAGCAAGTGTGTCCCGAGTGCCTACAGCAGGCCAGGCCGGGGCTGGGTTATGGTGACGCAGTAGGAAGTGAGACAAGCAAGACTCCTGGCCCCATAAAGTTTACACTCCCCTGCCGTATAACGCAGTAAACACACATAAAGGAACAACAGCATAATTACAGACTGTGCTCCGTGACCCAAGGAGACAAAGAGAACCATGTGGTTGTAACCACGTTCTCAGGAGTTCTTTAAATATGATGGCCAGGGAAGGCTTCTCCAAGGAGGTGACATCTGAGCTGAGACCTGACCAAAAAAAATGAGATGGAGAAGTGGGAGGAGGTGAAGTGTATAGGAGGGATGAGGATCCCAGGGTAGGTGCTGCTGAAGGAGGAGAACCCAGCTCAGCCAGTTAGAACTGCAAGTATCAAACTCCAGAGATTAAAAAATAAGATACAAAAATCAGAAATGACCAGTGTAAATCCAGTCATGGATTAAAAGAAATGAGAAGGTCGTGGGAAGAAGTCTTTGGCACTGGACAAACTAACAAGAGGGACAGATCAGAAAGATGATGAAGGAACTCTCAACATCAAGGTTAAGCTCAATGGTTCTCAAACTTGAATGAGCAAAACAATCATCTAGGGAGTGTATTAAAATTCACATTTGGGGCTATAGCCCAACAGTTAGAGAGCATTTTTAAATGCTTATTTGGCTTTCATGCAAGTCATCCTCAGAACACATTTTGAGAACCCCCAAATGAAAGCTTTGCTCTTTCTAGATACTCCCTAGGTATTGATTTAATATTTAGACAAACATGATGGGAACAATCTTGTGACCCTTATGACAAAGGTGACGCAACAGAGTGGCCAGGAAGACCAGCAACCAGAAGGGGGCAGTGAGCATCCCCGCCCTCTGTCTCCACCTCACCACGACCAGCTTGTTTCCTGGCTTCTTTGGGCCCAGATTGACAAGCTGAGTTATAATGAGATTAGTGAGTGCTAAAGAACTCAGTTCTGGGAGTTCTGGAATCCCTGAGGACATCAGAATGGAGAATTGCTATGAGATGGAAGGAAATTTTTGCCAACGGGAGAGGCATCACACCCACGGTTCCCACTACGACATCCTCTCAGACCAGGTTGGAAGACAATTCCTGCCTTTCCTAGGAGGGTGAGGAGTTAACATAGCGCTCCTTCAACAGGCTTGAGGGCATAGCCAGCATGGCACGGGCTGCTGAGAAGTGCTTTCAAAGAGGGCAAAGGCAGTGGCAAGACACTGGGCTGCGCCCTTCCAACCCATCTGAGCATATTTCACAGAGAGCAAGCAAGAGTCATTAGATTTATATAAATATATGTTGCAGATTTCATTAAGATTAAGCCAGCTTTGCAGTTATCACTTGCTGGGTTGTTTGCCTGGCCCTTAATCTTCATTTGCAAATGCCGATTAGCCTCATAAAGAACTCCTGGTGGCCAGGAATAAACTCATCTCACTTTCTTCTCTCCAGGCCTTAGCCTAGGAAAATGCATACCTGGGGACAAAACCTGGAGACAAAACACAAAATAGGTCTTCTCGAGGCACCTGGAGGCAAACGAGGTATAGACAGGCCAGTATAAAATCTGTCTTCAAGCCAGAGCCACCCGAGGGCTCCAAGTGGACAGATCTCACTCTGTGCGATGCCCCCCTACTAGGGGGAAATCACCAAGGCAGTGAGCACATTCAACGATTCATTTACATTCATTGACTAAGCTGTAGCTAGCAGACAATGAGATGTCTAAGATACAAAGACAAAAAGCTAAAAATACTAAAATTTCTTTCCCTGAATGAAGACACGTTGGTTTGGAGACGGTACACAAAACATGACCTCAGGTTGGCGGAGTGGGATGAAGTAATCATAATAATGTCAGTGGAACAGAGGATTTGAGGTTTGACATAGTATCGAGTAGACTGGAGATTTACAAGTCTTCTAGAAACACTATCTTTTATTTTTCCAAACGAGGTCACATAAAAAACCCAACACAGCAGTTGGAGTAGTCTTTCTAAAACATCAGTCTGACCACATCGCTCCTCAGCTTACGTCAAGCATCCGCAAACTTTATCTATAAAGGGAAAGCTGGTGTGCATTTTACATTTTGTGAATCAGACAGCGTGTCACAACTACACAGCTCTGCCTTATTTTACCAACAGAGGCAGACACAGTAAGTAAATGAATGGCCGTGGCTGTGTTCCAATAAAACGCATTCACAGTAACAAGCAACTGGCCAGATTTGGCCCATGAGCCCTAGTTTGCCCCTGGCTTAGATTCACTCTGAGATTCCCCTTCCTTTAGCATGGGACCTAGACTTTTCACAATAGCACGATAGGAACCTCAGCACCCAGTTGGCCTCTCTGTGCATCCCCTGACACCCCGTATCCTCTGTTCCAGCCTCATGGAACGTTTCCCTGTCATCTGAAAACACCAGGGTCCTTGGCAATGCTCTGTCTGTGAGCATGGGGTCTGAATTACCTTTTCTTTAATTGTTAATTAGATTCTTGATTTTCTTTATATTCTCGCACACAGATGCCCCCTCTCATGTGTGTTTGTTTGTTTGCTTTCCCAAACATTTGATGATTTGGATTCTCTGGATTCCAGCTCCCAGCACTAAGGAATTTCTGAGGAATGAATCTTTTCACCAAGAAATAAGGGGCAGGTAAACTCAGCAGAAACACGCCCCACCCTGAGTTGCGCTGAATCAGAAGTGCTACGTCATGGTCCATGGAAAACACACAACGTCTAATAACTAGCCCCGGCACAGAGGCCGCTGGTCCGATGCCCTGCTCTTCCCTGTAACTGAGAGTTAGCCCTTCCTCCCACCCGGACCTTCATCGCTGTGCTCCTGCTGCCCACTCACATTACAGGAAGAAAAAGAATCTGCTTCCAACCCCCCACCATGCCTGCAGAATCCTCTCCAGAGAGCCTTGCTCTTCCAGCCTCATCTTCCTTTCCATTCTCTCTACATTTTTTTTTATTTTTTCTTTCTATACCATAACCTAACACCCTCAGACAATAGGTACACAATAGCAAAGGGCCGTTCCAGTGCTTTTGTTTAGTAACTGGAAAATGTGCTTAAAATCAATACTCAACACACACACTCATACATAAGTGTATATGTTTTATATAGTTTGTTTGTTTTTAAGACAGTCTCATTCTGTTGCCCTGAGTAGTGTGCCATGGCATCATCCCAGCTCACAGCAACTTCAAACTCTTGGGCTCCAGTGATCCTCTTGTTTCAGCCTCCTCAGCAGCTGGAACTATAGGCGCAACCCCCAGCTATTTTTAGAGATGGGATCTCACTCTTGCTCAGGCTGGTCTCGAACTCCTGAACTCAAGACAGTCCACCGCCTCAGCCTCCCAGAGTGCTAGGGTTACGGGTGTGAGCCACCACGCCCAGCCTCAACACATATTTTTTGAACACTTTCCATGTACCGAGGACACTAGTAAACAGCAGAGCTGTATCCTTACCTCTCAAGAAGCTCAAAGTTTATTGGGAAAGAAAACAAATGAACAAGTGATTAGACCGGAACAGACCGGTGATACGTAGAAGGCAGCCGTGAGGGAAGCAGGCTCTTCCAACCCAAAACTGGGCTGGCAGGGAGGTGGGGAGTCAGGTATTTCCTCCTTGATTACCTGACACCTCAAGCAAGGCACGGAGAGGTCACACTTGCTAAGAGTTAGCCGGGTGATTGGGGCACAGAACTCACCACAGACAAGGGACAGAAAAAGCAAATTCCTGACAGGAAGAAAGAGGCACGAGCTCAGGGAGCAGAGAGGACAGGCTGTAGCATGTTTGAGGTTTGCGGCAGGTTTCATGGGAGCTAATGTCATTATCCTGATGTGAAATCTGGTGAATGGCACCCCCAGTAGAAGTCTCAGGAACAAGAAATATTTGGAGGCTCTGGGATTGAAGCAATACAGCTCCTGCCAGCCTAGATTAGGGCAGGGCTGAGTTACAGCTCAGTTCCTAAGCCAAGAGCCAGCAGTTCACACATTCGAGAAATACGAGTGAGCCACTGTTATGAGGAAGGAGATACAGTGATGACTCAGACAGACGTGGACAGGCTGCCAGAAAGCCCATCGGGCTGAAGATGGAGGAGAGGTGGGGGTGCTCGGGATCAAGATGGAGAACAAGTAGAGGCACTCAGGGTCCGTTAGAAAGTCAAACAGAGGGGAAAACAGAGAAGAGAAAGGAAAATCCCCAGCTGGGGGAAACAGGGTAGAGATCTCTAGTCCCAGACGCTGCCCACTGGTCCTCTGGAGCTGGTCCCTGCTCTGCTCTGCCCGGCCTGGGTGCTACTAGCTCTTGAGTCAGCTCTGCTGGGCAGCGTGTCCAACGTCACCTGGTCCTACAGTCGAGTAGCCCTGAAGAGTACAACAGCTGGCGTGTATTCTTGAGGAACCCCAAGCCCCAAAACATCCTTCCTTAGGCTTGATTTTTGCCAGTAACATCCCTTCCCTTTCTTTCAACACAGGGCCATCATTCCATCTTCTTAAAACGAAAAAGCACCATAGTCAAGGTCTTTTCGCTGAGATTCTATTTAGCTGCCTTCTTTAACCTTCAAAATTCTCTCCAGGAACACCTTTCAGAGTCTCATTCTGAGGCTTTTGGGCTCTGGGGTTAGAGATCAGTTCCTAATCGAGCTTCCCCATACAACGTACAGACAGCAAAGGCCGTCAGCCAGGCGGGATTTACATACTCAGCACCCCACCTTCTCCTCCTCATCTCCATCAAGACGGAATGGCCGGCGGAAGCCTTGATCTCTGAGTGGTCTGTGGCTCTGAGGTGCTGAGATAAAACTGCTTTGTCAAGGACCCCAGGGAAGACTGCGCTGGGCTGCCTGGGTCTTATCAAAGGAAAAATAGTTACAACGCTTTTATTTTTTTTAATAACGAATACAGGGGGTGAAAAACTCATAAGTAAGAATATGAAATTAAATTTGCCAAATATGCTGAGAGTTGGTCCTTGGAGAAACTTTATCTCTGCTGCAGAGTCAAACACTTCAACTGGGGGCGCCTGGCAATTACCGCATGGCATGGACTCAATTTGTTCTTGTGTAGACAATATTATCTGGCACAAGGAACAGGAAGCCGCAGTACATATCTTAGTCAACACAGTCCCAAACAGGGAGGCCCGGCCTTTGGGGGGCTCTTCACCAACCTGGCCAGCATCCTATTTTTGCTCTGTAGCCAGAGCCAGCTCAAACCTCCCCATCAGTGGGGCTTGTCAAGCAGCCTGGGAAGACAGCAGGCATCCTTCTGTGTTCCACAGCGATGAATAGCAAAGGAGGGGTTCTCTGCTAGTTTGCTCCTTTTCCTCTAATAGAGCATCATTTCTGAAGTTTGTGCTAGAAAGATGGTGGGAACAACTGAAACTTGTGTGGTGTCTTATTCGTAAGGACCAGAAAGCCAGTTGGGTTTTCCCTAAGATGAATTTTCGTCATCTTAGGAAATAATTTCACTCCTTTGCCTGTATAAATACATACATGGCCAACTTCTCCAAAACTATGATAATTCCAGTTGGGAAACTAATATGGTGCAATTATGGAGCCTCCACCAACTTCAAGCAAACACCAAATGCTGAGAAGGGAGAGGACGTAGATCTTCAGATAAGAGAAAGTAAGGCGAGGGTGGGACCTGCTGGTCCTTTCACTACCTTAGTTCACGACACCTTCGTCAGATGCTGGGTAACTGAGCGTTGGCAGAAGCATGGTGATGGTGCTCCGTCTGCCAAGCTTTGCCTCCAATCCCTGCTCCCTTCCAGATGGCCATAGGCGATCCTTTAAGTACTGCTTTCCCACCAAGCACTTGATCAAGGCTACTAGTTTTCTATTCTTTAATAGCAACCAGGGCTTCACCGCCTTCCAGGCAGCTCCATTACACAGCCTATATCAGATTTCCATCTAATGCCTGCAACCATTTCTGGTAGCAAATGGTGTATCCATCAGGGTTTAGTTACAGTTCACAGGACTCCTTTAACAATTCCTGAGAGAGTTAATGTGGAATAAAGGGCAGATCTTGAGGAGCAGGCTGTAGAATTGGCTCCAAGAATGACTTCTGGAACAGCCCTGCAGAATTGGCCACCAGAGGAATGGCCTCCTTTATCCTCACGAGGATGTTCACAGATAAGAGTCGCTGCAGATTCTCTCGTCTCCAGGGTCACGTGGAGGCTGCCAGGGCATTCAGCACCAGCAGCAGAATGCCTCCTTGCTTATCACCTCCCCTGCCTAACTTAGGCCTGGTTCGAGCATTGCCAAGTGTGTCTGACTGCAAAACCAAAATCTCACCCCAAACCATAGCTGCCACAGAGTCAAAGAAATACCGTGTTTAGTTTTCCAGTGTCTATGACACAAAGGAAAGGATATTTGAAGGAGGCTGGCAGCAGAGGGAGACGGAGCCAATCACAGTGCTCACTTTCCCACAGCCATGGGGTCTACCTAAGTCCTCAATTTTTTGTTTTTTGAGACAGAGTCTTACTTTGTCGCCCTCAGTAGATTGCTATGGCATCATCGCTCACGGCAACCTCAAACTCTTTTTCTCAAGGGATCCTCTTGCCTCAGTCTCCCAAGTAGAAGAGACTATTGGCACCTGCCACACACCTGGCTATTTTTAGAGATAGAGTCTCACTCTTGCACAGGCTAGTCTCAAACTCCAGAACTCAGGGGAGCTACTCACCTCAGCCTCCCAGAGTGCTGGGATTACAGCCGTGGGCCACCTCACCCAGCCTTAAGTCCTCAAATTATGTCTCAATCAGGCAAGCCCTTGTCGCGGTGTTACTGTGCACAAGGCACCTTAGATGGTACAGAAATGGACGAGGTGTATCTAAAGTGTGATGTTCATGCACCCGAATTCATTCATGCACTGAAATGAATGTCCCTCTTCCAAGGGGAGCACTGTGAAGCTCCAACATCATACGATTTTGCCTTTTTTTCTGGACCCCCTAATTAAGAGTGTCCTGGACTGCAGGAGCTATGCTCATAAGTACACTAGGAAATTAAGCTCGCGATTTTAAATTCATACCTGTCAGAATACTATCTCATATTTACCATAGGCCAGGCACTATGCTGTGTTCTTTACATGCCTTGTATTACTTTATTTATGATTTATTGATTTGTTTGTTTTGAGACATATTCTCACTCTGTCCCCTTGGCACAGTGGTGTCATCATAGCAACTGAAACTCCTGGGGCCCAGCCTTGACGCACGTCTCCGTGAGCTAGGGATGGCTGTGCTCACTCTGCTCCCCGCACACCCATGACGCAGGTGTTCTGAGGCATCACAGCATTCTGAATGTTCTCTCATTCAGCCCTGTGGCTTTAGACATGAGGTTAAGGTCCAGAGAGAAAAAAATAACACACGTATTCTTGCTTAAAATTCCCCAAATTTACTTTACCCAAGAATAATGTCTGCAACCAACATTACAAACCAGACTCATCATGCCTAAGAAATGATGACGTTACCCGTCACAAGTGTAACTATATAAAGTCACAAAAATGGGTGCTGTAGCCTGGTCTGTATTCATGTGTTTCTTTCAAAAGGGTAGACCTTCTGGGATATGTACTTTAAGATTCCTTTTTACAAAGGATGAAACTGAGGGGGAGTCAGTGTCAGATAAGAGTTGGGGCTAATTCTCCCTGGCTCTGCCACTCAAAAGTGGTGAGGTGTTGGTCAGTTACTTAGTCTCCTCAAGCCTCAGTTTCCCCATCTGTAAAATGGTGCATGTGATTGCACCTGCCTCCCTGTGTCGTTGTAGGGATCAACTGAGATAAGGTACACAATAAGCTCCGGAGGGGGCTGGCACCAAGGCTCCACTCTGTCGATGGTGGCTAATACTATTAGTTCTGTTGAACAAACAAATTCTGCAGGCAACTCACAGCAAAGGCATTAATATGTTTGGTGTCCACTTCAATCTTATTTATTGTACTTCCCTTGTCCTCTGGGTCATGATCCATATTTCCAGGCAAGGAACTCTGCCGGCAGCATCAGCAGGATTGAGGGGGCCTTTCAGCTGTCCCTTGCTTAAGATGGCCAGTCCACACAGCCCTCAGGGGGACAGCTGGGCCTTGCCAACTGCACTCTGTGTGAGACGTGAGACCAGAGGGTTAAGGAAAACCTCCATCCTGGCTGAGCAAGGTAAGCTGGCAGATGTTGGGTCCAGCACAGATGCTGCCAGGACAGTGGCAGTCACTGGTGTCAGGATTTGCTAATTGTGTTGCTTTCCTGGCACTGCACTCACACACAGCCCTGGAATAGCTCTTGCGTTCGAAAACAGACCCTTCCTGCCTCTCGTTCCATGGCAATTTCCTTCCCAGGGATAAAGCCTGGCTCAGATACAAGATCTGGTTTACAGAAAAAGGCTCTTTTGCTGTGCCCAGTGGTCCAGCTGGGCTGCTCTCAAGACTAGAAAGAAAATTGACTTGGCCAAGTTCTCCTGGTGAACCAATAAGCTCAGTAGGGCGATTCCCTCCATTTGGACACCAGATTTTTCCATTAAACCTTCCCTCTTAAAGACAAGACACACTGATGACTCAGCCCATTCCCTGTTCCCTGCCAGAGAAGTCACAAAAGCACACACACATCCTATAACCTAGCATGTTTACAGTAGTAATTCTCCCTCGGTGGTCTAAACACCACTGTTTCACAGTGGGAAGGGTCTGGCCTTTGCTATCAAAGATGTTGAATCTGAATTCTGACTCTGCCATACCATAGTTTTGTGACCTTGCACAAGTGATTTCTCCTCTTGGTGCTCAGTCACCTTGTGCGTAAAATGTGGCTAAGACAACCTACCCATTCATGTTGCAAAGATTAAAGGACATGAGTTATGTAAATTGCTGGATATGGTGCCTAGCGCATGGTAAATATTCATTCAATGTCTCTGCTATTATTTCATGTAACTAGCTGCAGAACAAATAAAGTCACATCTCTTTTAATAGTGCAATTAATTTCTCAAGCTTCCCATATGCCCAGATTAGCAATAAGCCCAGAATTTCCTACTGGGGGCCCTCTCCATTGCCTCTGAGTGGCTCAGGAATGCTTAATCAGCACAAAGGAGGCAGTTCTGCTCCAAAAGCTTCACAGAGAGCTATAGAATCCACTCAGCAGGTGGGCCCCCATTTTCTGCTGTTGCTTCATGCAGGGTAGACATCAAAAGCTGGGCCTGCATTGTCCACTGAGCCAATCCAGGGCCACAGAGATGCCAATGCTGGTCCAGCAGTTTTTCCAGCATGTGGAGGTGGAAAGAAAGGCCTTCTCCATCCCCAGGGCATCTGTAGTCCAGGATGCTACTATGGGTCCAATCTTCAGGTGCAGCAACATCTTTACTGCAGATATCAGTGCAGTGCTATGCAGGCTGTAGCTGGTTAGTGTTAATTGATTCAAGACAGATATATATCCCTGTACCCAGTAAATGGGCCCCAAGTTGGCCTTCTGGGTTACATTTTGGATTTACAGATATAAATGCACTCCACCGTGGACATATAATCACTTATTGAAATATACACACACACATACCAGTCACTAGGCATAGGAACATGGAGTATCTCATTAAATTTGCATAATTGCTGTCTTAGTCTGCAAAGGGGCTACCATAAAAAAAAAACTATAGACTGAGTGGCTTAAACAACAGTAATTCGTTTTCTCAGTTTGGACTGGGATGTCCCAGATCAAGGAGCCAGTGAATCTCTGGTGAGGGCTCTCTTCCTGGCTCATCTATGGCCTCCTTCTCACAGGTGGTCACATGGCCTTTCCTCAGTGTGTGCACACAGAGAGGACGAGAGCTGTGTTTCCCAGGAATCTCCTCTCCTAAAGGCACTAATCCCATGATGAGGGCCCCACCCTCATGATGCCATCTAACCTAATCACCTCCCAAAGGCCTATCTCCAAATACCATCTCTCTCAGTATGACTTTGGGAAAGGGAGGCACAAACATTCAGCCCATAGCAACCATGCGTTATGTGAGCTATTAGTATCATTTTCATTTTACATTTGAGGAAACAGGCATGAAGAGGTGAAGTGACTTGTTGTCACTGGTAAGAAGTAGATTTGGGTTATTTGGGTTACAAACTAAAGCAGATTGACCCCAGATCTTGAGTTCTTGTTTTATGTTATTATTTTTAAGCGGAACTTGTGTGTTCGGCTCTTTGCCTGCCACTCTCAGGCTCAGCCTGCATCTCCACACCAGCTGGGAGGCTGAGTAAGGAGTGGGCAAACTCTGCCAGGAGCCCTCCCAGGAATGCACCTTCTCCAGGTGCATCCAGACCCGAGTTTAGAAACCAGATTGCCATTCTGGTCTTCCCTTTTCATGGCGAGCCCAGGAGACAGCTGTGTCTTCTCTCCTGCCAACAGACCTCAACAAGAGAGTTTTATGTCATCAGAGAGGTTCTAATAACACTGCAACTTAAGAGCAGCAGACTCAAAATAAGTGCTGCCTCCTTTGCCACCCTTGGGACCCTCACCATCTATGCTCATGTGCTCTTCCCAGCACCCGGTGACTGGCTCGTGTGTTGTTGTTGACACTGCTCCTCACCATTATCCCTTATCCCCAAGCAGAGCTCAAACTCCGGGAGGAAAAACAGAGAAGGATCAGGCTGAGAGACTCGCACAATGGCTCATGTGCAGATTCTGATGCCAGGCAGTCTGTGTGCTAATCCTGCTGCCTCTGTGCTTGATGGGTGCACGATTTACTGGGTCCCCTGTGCCTCCAGCCCCAAATCCAAGACATTGGGGTCCCAAGAGTAATTCATGGTGTTGTTGGGAAGGTTAAATGATGTGATACGAGCAAAGCCCTGAGAACAGCGCAAGTCACGTACGAGGCACACCATGAATGTGAACTACGTGGTAACTATGACTCCTCGGTGACCTACACGACCAAGGGCAATTCCTTTAGTTTCTTCACCTTTGATTTCCTCATATGAAAAATGCAACAGATGGAAATAAAAAAAAAATAGATTAGGACTCATGAGATCTAGTTTCCAGCTGTCCTTAATCAGCTCTGGATATTAGCAAATAAATCTGTCTCACAAGGCCTCAGTATTCTCACCTATAAAACGAGAAAACAGGATCAGACCATCTTTAAAATCCTGCAAGCCTAAAGATATATGTTCCTATTATCTTAGCATGGTGCCGGGTACAGGAAGGTATTCAACACCAAGGATTCCTTAACTCCATCGTGTATAGGTTATCGCTCACGTATAATTACGATGACTTCAGAGGGTTGTAGCCAATGGGAATATAAACAAAGTTCCATTTGCTATTTACAGCAATCCTAGGAGAGAATAATATTGACAAAAGCAGCAAGCATTGTTTTAGCACTTACCATGTTTTATATCAGATGATTTACATGCTCTCTCCCACATTCCGCGTCCACAGTGATGCTGTAAATAGGGGCGATCCTCATTCCCATTGTGCAGATGAGAAAAACTGAGGCTCAGAGGTAACACGTTTAGTGTTTCGCAGCTACAAGCGGTGGTGCCGGGGCTAAAGACTAAAGAGTCCTTGAGAAGATAACTGTCCTGCGGGCAGTTGCGAACAAACTAGCCTTCCTGATAGAGATTCTGAAGCTCCTTCGGGAAAGAACGCACCCACACTCAATTACAAGTTAGCAACACGGCCAGAACAAGCACCCAGGCTTTTTCTTCCCTTATCAGAAGTGTGCTGCACCGCGCAGCTTCCCAACCCTGCTTGTCTGTGGAATAAATGAATGCCAATGAGGGCCGATTTGTGTTCATTTTCAGCTAATCGGCAGATTTGCTCTTTCTCCGCTGCTCACCACCAACAAAGGCAGCCCGTGCATACTCTTCTGGGTCTTCAGGGATCTGTCTTCTCTCTGTGACTCACTCCCTGGGCCCGGGAAACTCAGATGATATCCCCATCTGTGAGCTTCTCAGCACCAGGCTCCAACATGGGTCATGGGCACTGGCGGGGAAGAAGTGACGGGTGCTATTGCTTTTCCTGGTGGGGAAATCAAAGACCGGTATACTTACGTGCAGATGACAGGGCTGCCCATGATTAAACGAGTCACGATAAGCTCCAGGGCTGAGGAGAGGAAAGAAGTACCGTAGTCCCTCTGTGTAATGTGTCTACATTCACAGGCATCTGTCTTCTTTAACTTTTTTTTAAGACAGAGTCTCATTTTGTCACCCTGGATAGAGTGTCGTGGTGTCATAGCTCACAGCAACCTCAAACTCCTGGGCTCAAGCCATCCTCTTGTCTCTGGCTCCGAGGTAGCTAGGGCTACAGGGGCCCCTTGAGCAGTCTTCTTGTCTCTGCCTCCTGAGTGGCCAGGACTACAGACGCCCACAATGACACCTGGCTAGTTTTTCTATTTTTCTACTTTTAGTAGAGTCCGGGTCTCACTGTTGCTCAGGCTGGTCTTGAACTCCTGTGCTCAGGCAATCCACCCCGCCCACCCCACCCCACCCCCCGCACTCCTGGCCTCCAGAGTGCTAGAATTACAGGTGTGAGTCGCCACACCCAGCCTGCATCTGTCCTTTTGATGCCAAGTCTGAAACTCTAACCCTGAAGGAAAAGTCCAGGTAAGAAGTTCCACTCTGCTTGAAATAAAGAATCATGATGTTACTGGAAAAATTAATGAGTACATTAATGAAAAATAAGTAATGGGGTAAAAGGGCCAAAGGCAAAGCTTTGCACATTCCATGAGTTTGATGGATGCTTGTCAAATTAATTCATCTATTCTTTTAGTCATGTAGGTGCTATGTAGCTACAGTAATGCCAGGTTAAGTGACAAAATTCATAACTAAACCAGTCTGAATTCAAACCTTCCAACCATTGCTCACTAGTTCCATCAACATGGAAGGGGCACTATCTACTCTCATCTTGTTCTTATACGTACATTTATTTATAGCATTTCTTTGAAAATTAAGCAAACCCTATATAAAATAATTCAACTATTACCACATCCATTTTGATAGATTTAAGGGTTCTGATGACATGAATGCCTCTCGCAGAGTCGCCATGAATATGTGAATCATTTGTTCCTGCTTTCATCCCACGAGCTTGTTTTTTAGAGGATCTGGAAGGGAGCACACAAGTCAGCTTAGAAATGCAAAGTTCATCCTGAACACAGGAAGACATTATTTAAGACTGAATAGCTCTGCTCTGGAGAGCTGTGCTGAGGTTAAGATTTTGCATGTTAATATCGTTGTCCTGTTGGGAGCAGACAGTAAAGTCACGTCTCTCTGTCTGGAGTTGAGCTTCCCTGAAAGGAGGGGAAGATCCAACTGTGAATCAAATGAGAAGGGGCAGAGACCAACATAGAAAATGGGGAGCCAGAAGGTGGGCCTTGATGTGCATAGGAAGAGAACTTCTTCCCTCGGAACCACCAGGCGCTTAGGGTCTGGGGGCCAGGAATAGCAATGGTCTCAAAGACGCTCTCACTATGCCAAGTGCATCCATCCATGGAGATTGCTAGGGAGAGTCGTAGGTGGGTCAGGGCCTGCAGACCCATATCTCAGAGGTTCAAAGCCCCTAATGTGCCAACGTGATTCATATAGATGTGACTTTTGAGATATTAATGTAAATGTGATGATAATATATCTCCTCAGTTAGGAAATCCAAGACAGCTACTTCGGAGAAGTTACATTTATTTTTATTTCATGGAATTGAGTACTGCATAACAGGCACAATTTCTGCAATTGCACCAGCTTCCAGAAAGCTCAGTGGAAATTTTTGATCAACTCAAATATTCATTGAAGAATGTTTCCTGAGTGCCTACCCAGGGCCAGGTTTTCAATGTCTGCTTCCTGGCTGCACTGTTCTTTTCTTTTAAAAAAAATTTTTTTTTAAATTGTTTCTAATTTATGCCATCTTGTCTTTTTTATGTTCTCTTGTAAAATGCCTGAAATTCTTTCTGAAACAAGGCAGGGTATAATTAAAGCGTGTGATACAACTGCTGAAAGGAGCTGGCACCATCTTGAAGATGCATTAATCATCATTTCTTACATTCATATAGTTTTACAATTTATGAAGAAATTTCGCATCCCTTATTTCATCTGGTTTGCATAGTAACCCTTTGAGGTAAACAGGGATTATTATTCCCATTTTATCAAGAGGAAATCTGAGGCTCAGTGTTGTTAACAAATTTGCTTAAAGTAGATGGGTCCTGAGCTTGAATCCATAACAATCACACTTACTTCGGTTCTTTTTCCAAGCTAAATCCCATATTATGGAACATAATATTCCCCTTGTACCCAGAGGCGTCCAGACCGCATTTGGGAATATGACGTTCAGTTCCATAAGTCTTGTATTTGCAGAAGGGAAAGACCAAAAGGATGAAAATCTATCTGTCATGTCATATGGAGAATTATAGAAGGGTCTGGGAATGATAGCCTAAAGGATAGAATTCTAATGTAGGCACCTTAGCTGTCCTAAAGTATTTAGGAGGGCACCATGCTTAGAATGCCAAGTGATGGCTCGGCGCCTATAGCTCAACCGGCTAAGGTGCCAGCCACGTACACCTAAGGTGGCGGGTTCGAATCCCCAGCCCGGACCCG